>NW_028126457.1:0-1200000 GCF_965194825.1 Balaenoptera physalus | reverse complement strand
TTGAAATCAAGGCAGAATTGCAGGAAACAGATTTCAGGAGGTAGATTCGAATCGCCTTTAAAGCACATGAAAAGCGGCAAAACGTTGACAATGATGCCCTTGGCCAAAAAGGGCGTATGCGTTTTTTCCTGAATATATTCAGGAAAAAACGCATACGCCCTTTTTGGCCAACCAAGCAACCTGGAAAGGCAAATCAGCGCTACAAAGAAGTCTCGCTTCCCATCGGTCAAAAGGGCCATGCTGAAAAAAGTGTCAAAACCAGAAATGCAGGACAGGCCATGGAGAAATGGGAGCCTTGCTACACTGATGGGCGGGATGTAAATTGCCAACAGCCACTCTGGAGAAGTGTACGGTGTGTCCTGAAACATCTAAAAAATACACCTTAGAGAGCATAGGGCACTTCCACGCCTGGGGGGATAAAGTGGGAAAATTGAAAATCAGCAAGACACAAGCACCCCAAAGTTTAGGGCTGCTCTGTTGACAAGGACCTCCACTTCATACCACCGTAAATATCCCAGGAAAGCGAAAAATGGATAAAAAATTTGTGGTCCTTATGTACAATGGAATATCACTCATCCATGAAATCAATTTCATAAGGCTAGTAGCAGCATGATGAGTGGATTTAGGTAAGACGATTCTAAGTGAAATAAGTCACACAGAAAAGGACACTTCTCATAAGGTGTCACTTATAGTGGGAATGTAAAAACCGTTACACTTGAACTGAATTACAAAACAGAACAGAGTCACACATGCAGAAAACACACTATGGCTGCTTAACGGGAAAGGTGAGGTGGGGTGATACATAAAACAAGAGTTTCAAATTAGCTCAGATACCGTTCCATAAACCCAATATGTAATAGACAAGACCTACTCCGTGCTCAGAGAACTGGACTCAACACGCCCGATTCACCGCACAAGAATATATCTGACTAGTAATAATCTTAAAACGTATGTATTGATATCTCTCTGTTAGTGTGTCAAGTGGGTGTAAAGCGGCATAAACACAGCCGTGAAAAGCAGCTAAACCCCATTATAAAAATAAATTACTTTTAAAAACCCATGAAACAAAGACAGGGAAAGAGAGAGAAATTCTTACACAATTCGTTCAGGGGCTGTGATGCAACCTGGATTGACCATATCTAGACCCACAGCTGGATGAGACATAAGGGTGGACACTCTTGGGGCTGAGATTTTTGGTGAGGTTGGGTGAGCAAACGCAGACCCTTTAAAGTAATACTGCGTGCTACCATTCGCATGGGTCCCAAATCTCCAGGTTCAAGGGCATCTTCCTACATCGAAAACATGCATGAGAAACCCAGAAGATGGTACACCGTGTGATGGGGAAAGGTTTCTAAAACGCACCTCATTTCTCATCTCCTTGTGCTCGGGTTCGCCATTCCAGCCACTTTACTAGCAATCTCCCTACTTGGAGCCTCAGCACCTTTAACCTCCTGTTCCGTACAGGTTTCAATTTGTCCTGAGGATGAACGGGAAGACGGGGAACCAATGAGAGACTAGCTCTTGGTGTTGGGACAGGCACAGGTCACTCTATTTTCCCATCAGGAAGAAGAATTAACCACAGGCTCAGCCTGCCCCCCGGAACCAGAACAGGGCCTGAAGCCATCCTGCGCTTTTGCGGCCAGCTCCCGAAAAAGCGAGTTGTAAAATGGAGCTTCAGGGCACTGCAATTCACAAACCTGCACAGTTATAAATGATAACTCTCGTCCACAAATATATTGAGGGAAGGCAAAGACGAGGAATTTAAATCAAGGCAGAATTGCAGGAAACAGATTTCAGGAGGTAGATTCGAATCGCCTCTAAAGCACATGAAAAGCGGCAAAACGTTGACAATGATGCCCTTGGCCATTAAGGGCGTATGCGTTTTTTCCTGAATATATTCAGGAAAAAACGCATACGCCCTTTTTGGCCAACCAAGCAACCTGGAAAGGCAAATCAGCGCTACAAAGAAGTCTCGCTTCCCATCGGTCAAAAGGGCCATGCTGAAAAAAGTGTCAAAACCAGAAATGCAGGACAGGCCATGGAGAAATGGGAGCCTTGCTACACTGATGGGCGGGATGTAAATTGCCAACAGCCACTCTGGAGAAGTGTACGGTGTGTCCTGAAACATCTAAAAAATACAGCTTAGAGAGCATAGGGCACTTCCACGCATGGGGGGATAAAGTGGGAAAATTGAAAATCAGCAAGACACAAGCACCCCAAAGTTTAGGGCTGCTCTGTTGACAAGGACCTCCACTTCATTCCACCTTAAATATCCCAGGAAAGCGAAAAATGGATCAGAAAGTTGTGGTCCTTATGTACAATGGAATATCACTCAGCCATGAAATCAATGTCATAAGGCTAGTAGCAGCATGTTGAGTGGATTTAGGTAAGACGATTCTAAGTGAAATAAGTCACACAGAAAAGGACACTTCTCATAAGGTGTCACTTATAGTGGGAATGTAAAAACCGTTACACTTGAACTGAATTACAAAACAGAACAGAGTCACACATGCAGAAAACACACTATGGCTGCTTAACGGGAAAGGTGAGGTGCGGTGATACATAAAACAAGAGTTTCAAATTAGCTCAGATACCGTTCCATAAACCCAATATGTAATAGACAAGACCTACTCCTTGCTCAGAGAACTGGACTCAACACGCCCGATTCACCGCACATGAATATATCTGACTAGTAATAATCTTAAAACCTATGTATTGATATCTCTCTGTTAGTGTGTCAAGTGGGTGTAAAGCGGCATAAACACAGCCGTGAAAAGCAGCTAAATCCCATTATAAAAATAAATTACTTTTAAAAACCCATGATACAAAGACAGGGAAAGAGAGAGAAATTCTTACACAATTCGTTCAGGGGCTGTGATGCAACCTGGATTGACCATATCTAGACCCACAGCTGGATGAGTCATAAGGGTGGACACTCTTGGGGCTGAGAGGTTTGGTGAGGTTGGGTGAGCAAACGCAGACCCTTTAAAGTAATACTGCGTGCTACCCATCGCATGGGTCCCAAATCTCCAGGTTCAAGGGCATCTTCCTACATCGAAAACATGCATGAGAAACCCAGAAGATGGTACACCGTGTGATGGGGAAAGGTTTCTAAAACGCACCTCATTTCTCATCTCCTTGTGCTCGGGTTCGCCATTCCAGCCACTTTACTAGCAATCTCCCTACCTGGAGCATCAGCACCTTTAACCTCCTGTTCCGTACAGGTTGCAATTTGTCCTGAGGATGAACGGGAAGACGGGGAACCAATGAGAGACTAGCTCTTGGTGTTGGGACAGGCACAGGTCACTCTATTTTCCCATCAGGAAGAAGAATTAACCACAGGCTCAGCCTGCCCCCCGGAACCAGAACAGGGCTTGAAGCCATCCTGCGCTTTTGCGGCCAGCTCCCGAAAAAGCGAGTTGTAAAATGGAGCTTCAGGGCACTGCAATTCACAAACCTGCACAGTTATAAATGATAACTCTCGACCACAAATATATTGAGGGAAGGTAAAGACGAGGAATTGAAATCAAGGCAGAATTGCAGGAAACAGATTTCAGGAGGTAGATTCGAATCGCCTCTAAAGCACATGAAAAGCGGCAAAACGTTGACAATGATGCCCATGGCCAAAAAGGGCGTATGCGTTTTTTCCTGAATATATTCAGGAAAAAACGCATACGCCCTTTTTGGCCAACCAAGCAACCTGGAAAGGCAAATCAGCGCTACAAAGAAGTCTCGCTTACCATCGGTCAAAAGGGCCATGCTGAAAAAAGTGTCAAAACCAGAAATGCAGGACAGGCCATGGAGAAATGGGAGCCTTGCTACACTGATGGGCAGGATGTAAATTGCCAACAGCCACTCTGGAGAAGTGTACGGTGTGTCCTGAAACATCTAAAAAACACAGCTTAGAGAGCATAGGGCACTTCCACGCATGGGGGGATAAAGTGGGAAAATTGAAAATCAGCAAGACACAAGCACCCCAAAGTTTAGGGCTGCTCTGTTGACAAGGACCTCCACTTCATTCCACCTTAAATATCCCAGGAAAGTGAAAAATGGATAAAAAAGTTGTGGTCCTTATGTACAATGGAATATCACTCAGCCATGAAATCAATGTCATAAGGCTAGTAGCAGCATGATGAGTGGATTTAGGTAAGACGATTCTAAGTGAAATAAGTCACACAGAAAAGGACACTTCTCATAAGGTGTCACTTATAGTGGGAATGTAAAAACCGTTACACTTGAACTGAATTACAAAACAGAACAGAGTCACACATGCAGAAAACACACTATGGCTGCTTAACGGGAAAGGTGAGGTGGGGTTATACATAAAACAAGAGTTTCAAATTAGCTCAGATACCGTTCCATAAACCCAATATGTAATAGACAAGACCTACTCCTTGCTCAGAGAACTGGACTCAACACGCCCGATTCACCGCACAAGAATATATCTGACTAGTAATAATCTTAAAACCTATGTATTGATATCTCTCTGTTAGTGTGTCAAGTGGGTGTAAAGCGGCATAAACACAGCCGTGAAAAGCAGCTAAACCCCATTATAAAAATAAATTACTTTTAAAAACCCATGAAACAAAGACAGGGAAAGAGAGAGAATTTCTTACACAATTCGTTCAGGGGCTGTGATGCAACCTGGATTGACCATATCTAGACCCACAGCTGGATGAGACATAAGGGTGGACACTCTTGGGGCTGAGAGGTTTGGTGAGGTTGGGTGAGCAAACGCAGACCCTTTAAAGTAATACTGCGTGCTACCATTCGCATGGGTCCCAAATCTCCAGGTTCAAGGGCATCTTCCTACATCGAAAACATGCATGAGAAACCCAGAAGATGGTACACCGTGTGATGGAGAAAGGTTTCTAAAACGCACCTCATTTCTCATCTCCTTGTGCTCGGGTTCGCCATTCCAGCCACTTTACTAGCAATCTCCCTACTTGGAGCATCAGCACCTTTAACCTCCTGTTCCGTACAGGTTGCAATTTGTCCTGAGGATGAACGGGAAGACGGGGAACCAATGAGAGACTAGCTCTTGGTGTTGGGACAGGCACAGGTCACTCTATTTTCCCATCAGGAAGAAGAATTAACCACACGCTCAGCCTGCCCCCCGGAACCAGAACAGGGCCTGAAGCCATCCTGCGCTTTTGCGGCCAGCTCCCAAAAAAGCGACTTGTAAAATGGAGCTTCAGGGCACTGCAATTCACAAACCTGCACAGTTATAAATGATAACTCTCGTCCACAAATATATTGAGGGAAGGCAAAGACGAGGAATTGAAATCAAGGCAGAATTGCAGGAAACAGATTTCAGGAGGTAGATTCGAATCGCCTCTAAAGCACATGAAAAGCGGCAAAACGTTGACAATGATGCCCATGGCCAAAAAGGGCGTATGCGTTTTTTCCTGAATATATTCAGGAAAAAACGCATACGCCCTTTTTGGCCAACCAAGCAACCTGGAAAGGCAAATCAGCGCTACAAAGAAGTCTCGCTTCCCATCGGTCAAAAGGGCCATGCTGAAAAAAGTGTCAAAACCAGAAATGCAGGACAGGCCATGGAGAAATGGGAGCCTTGCTACACTGATGGGCGGGATGTAAATTGCCAACAGCCACTCTGGAGAAGTGTACGGTGTGTCCTGAAACATCTAAAAAACACAGCTTAGAGAGCATAGGGCACTTCCACGCATGGGGGGATAAAGTGGGAAAATTGAAAATCAGCAAGACACAAGCACCCCAAAGTTTAGGGCTGCTCTGTTGACAAGGACCTCCACTTCATTCCACCTTAAATATCCCAGGAAAGTGAAAAATGGATAAAAAAGTTGTGGTCCTTATGTACAATGGAATATCACTCAGCCATGAAATCAATGTCATAAGGCTAGTAGCAGCATGATGAGTGGATTTAGGTAAGACGATTCTAAGTGAAATAAGTCACACAGAAAAGGACACTTCTCATAAGGTGTCACTTATAGTGGGAATGTAAAAACCGTTACACTTGAACTGAATTACAAAACAGAACAGAGTCACACATGCAGAAAACACACTATGGCTGCTTAACGGGAAAGGTGAGGTGGGGTTATACATAAAACAAGAGTTTCAAATTAGCTCAGATACCGTTCCATAAACCCAATATGTAATAGACAAGACCTACTCCTTGCTCAGAGAACTGGACTCAACACGCCCGATTCACCGCACAAGAATATATCTGACTAGTAATAATCTTAAAACCTATGTATTGATATCTCTCTGTTAGTGTGTCAAGTGGGTGTAAAGCGGCATAAACACAGCCGTGAAAAGCAGCTAAACCCCATTATAAAAATAAATTACTTTTAAAAACCCATGAAACAAAGACAGGGAAAGAGAGAGAATTTCTTACACAATTCGTTCAGGGGCTGTGATGCAACCTGGATTGACCATATCTAGACCCACAGCTGGATGAGACATAAGGGTGGACACTCTTGGGGCTGAGAGGTTTGGTGAGGTTGGGTGAGCAAACGCAGACCCTTTAAAGTAATACTGCGTGCTACCATTCGCATGGGTCCCAAATCTCCAGGTTCAAGGGCATCTTCCTACATCGAAAACATGCATGAGAAACCCAGAAGATGGTACACCGTGTGATGGAGAAAGGTTTCTAAAACGCACCTCATTTCTCATCTCCTTGTGCTCGGGTTCGCCATTCCAGCCACTTTACTAGCAATCTCCCTACTTGGAGCATCAGCACCTTTAACCTCCTGTTCCGTACAGGTTGCAATTTGTCCTGAGGATGAACGGGAAGACGGGGAACCAATGAGAGACTAGCTCTTGGTGTTGGGACAGGCACAGGTCACTCTATTTTCCCATCAGGAAGAAGAATTAACCACACGCTCAGCCTGCCCCCCGGAACCAGAACAGGGCCTGAAGCCATCCTGCGCTTTTGCGGCCAGCTCCCAAAAAAGCGACTTGTAAAATGGAGCTTCAGGGCACTGCAATTCACAAACCTGCACAGTTATAAATGATAACTCTCGTCCACAAATATATTGAGGGAAGGCAAAGACGAGGAATTGAAATCAAGGCAGAATTGCAGGAAACAGATTTCAGGAGGTAGATTCGAATCGCCTCTAAAGCACATGAAAAGCGGCAAAACGTTGACAATGATGCCCATGGCGAAAAAGGGCGTATGCGTTTTTTCCTGAATATATTCAGGAAAAAACGCATACGCCCTTTTTGGCCAACCAAGCAACCTGGAAAGGCAAATCAGCGCTACAAAGAAGTCTCGCTTACCATCGGTCAAAAGGGCCATGCTGAAAAAAGTGTCAAAACCAGAAATGCAGGACAGGCCATGGAGAAATGGGAGCCTTGCTACACTGATGGGCGGGATGTAAATTGCCAACAGCCACTCTGGAGAAGTGTACGGTGTGTCCTGAAACATCTAAAAAACACAGCTTAGAGAGCATAGGGCACTTCCACGCATGGGGGGATAAAGTGGGAAAATTGAAAATCAGCAAGACACAAGCACCCCAAAGTTTAGGGCTGCTCTGTTGACAAGGACCTCCACTTCATTCCACCTTAAATATCCCAGGAAAGTGAAAAATGGATAAAAAAGTTGTGGTCCTTATGTACAATGGAATATCACTCAGCCATGAAATCAATGTCATAAGGCTAGTAGCAGCATGATGAGTGGATTTAGGTAAGACGATTCTAAGTGAAATAAGTCACACAGAAAAGGACACTTCTCATAAGGTGTCACTTATAGTGGGAATGTAAAAACCGTTACACTTGAACTGAATTACAAAACAGAACAGAGTCACACATGCAGAAAACACACTATGGCTGCTTAACGGGAAAGGTGAGGTGGGGTGATACATAAAACAAGAGTTTCAAATTAGCTCAGATACCGTTCCATAAACCCAATATGTAATAGACAAGACCTACTCCTTGCTCAGAGAACTGGACTCAACACGCCCGATTCACCGCACAAGAATATATCTGACTAGTAATAATCTTAAAACCTATGTATTGATATCTCTCTGTTAGTGTGTCAAGTGGGTGTAAAGCGGCATAAACACAGCCGTGAAAAGCAGCTAAACCCCATTATAAAAATAAATTACTTTAAAAAACCCATGAAACAAAGACAGGGAAAGAGAGAGAAATTCTTACACAATTCGTTCAGGGGCTGTGATGCAACCTGGATTGACCATATCTAGACCCACAGCTGGATGAGACATAAGGGTGGACACTCTTGGGGCTGAGAGGTTTGGTGAGGTTGGGTGAGCAAACGCAGACCCTTTAAAGTAATACTGTGTGCTACCATTCACATGGGTCCCAAATCTCCAGGTTCAAGGGCATCTTCCTACATCGAAAACATGCATGAGAAACCCAGAAGATGGTACACCGTGTGATGGGGAAAGGTTTCTAAAACGCACCTCATTTCTCATCTCCTTGTGCTCGGGTTCGCCATTCCAGCCACTTTACTAGCAATCTCCCTACTTGGAGCATCAGCACCTTTAACCTCCTGTTCCGTACAGGTTGCAATTTGTCCTGAGGATGAACGGGAAGACGGGGAACCAATGAGAGACTAGCTCTTGGTGTTGGGACAGGCACAGGTCACTCTATTTTCCCATCAGGAAGAAGAATTAACCACACGCTCAGCCTGCCCCCCGGAACCAGAACAGGGCCTGAAGCCATCCTGCGCTTTTGCGGCCAGCTCCCAAAAAAGCGACTTGTAAAATGGAGCTTCAGGGCACTGCAATTCACAAACCTGCAGAGTTATAAATGATAACTCTCGTCCACAAATATATTGAGGGAAGGCAAAGAAGAGGATTTGAAATCAAGGCAGAATTGCAGGAAACAGATTTCAGGAGGTAGATTCGAATCGTCTTTAAAGCACATGAAAAGCGGCAAAACGTTGACAATGATGCCCTTGGCCAAAAAGGGCGTATGCGTTTTTTCCTGAATATATTCAGGAAAAAACGCATACGCCCTTTTTGGCCAACCAAGCAACCTGGAAAGGCAAATCAGCGCTACAAAGAAGTCTCGCTTCCCATCGGTCAAAAGGGCCATGCTGAAAAAAGTGTCAAAACCAGAAATGCAGGACAGGCCATGGAGAAATGGGAGGCTTGCTACACTGATGGGCGGGATGTAAATTGCCAACAGCCACTCTGGATAAGTGTACGGTGTGTCCTGAAACATCTAAAAAATACACCTTAGAGAGCATAGGGCACTTCCACGCCTGGGGGGATAAAGTGGGAAAATTGAAAATCAGCAAGACACAAGCACCCCAAAGTTTAGGGCTGCTCTGTTGACAAGGACCTCCACTTCATACCACCTTAAATATCCCAGGAAAGCGAAAAATGGATAAAAAAGTTGTGGTCCTTATGTACAATGGAATATCACTCAGCCATGAAATCAATGTCATAAGGCTAGTAGCAGCATGATGAGTGGATTTAGGTAAGACGATTCTAAGTGAAATAAGTCACACAGAAAAGGATACTTCTCATAAGGTGTCACTTATAGTGGGAATGTAAAAACCGTTACACTTGAACTGAATTACAAAACAGAACAGAGTCACACATGCAGAAAACACACTATGGCTGCTTAACGGGAAAGGTGAGGTGGGGTGATACATAAAACAAGAGTTTCAAATTAGCTCAGATACCGTTCCATAAACCCAATATGTAATAGACAAGACCTACTCCTTGCTCAGAGAACTGGACTCAACACGCCCGATTCACCGCACAAGAATATATCTGACTAGTAATAATCTTAAAACCTATGTATTGATATCTCTCTGTTAGTGTGTCAAGTGGGTGTAAAGCGGCATAAACACAGCCGTGAAAAGCAGCTAAACCCCATTATAAAAATAAATTACTTTTAAAAACCCATGAAACAAAGACAGGGAAAGAGAGAGAATTTCTTACACAATTCGTTCAGGGGCTGTGATGCAACCTGGATTGACCATATCTAGACCCACAGCTGGATGAGACATAAGGGTGGACACTCTTGGGGCTGAGAGGTTTGGTGAGGTTGGGTGAGCAAACGCAGACCCTTTAAAGTAATACTGCGTGCTACCATTCGCATGGGTCCCAAATCTCCAGGTTCAAGGGCATCTTCCTACATCGAAAACATGCATGAGAAACCCAGAAGATGGTACACCGTGTGATGGGGAAAGGTTTCTAAAACGCACCTCATTTCTCATCTCCTTGTGCTCGGGTTCGCCATTCCAGCCACTTTACTAGCAATCTCCCTACTTGGAGCATCAGCACCTTTAACCTCCTGTTCCGTACAGGTTGCAATTTGTCCTGAGGATGAACGGGAAGACGGGGAACCAATGAGAGACTAGCTCTTGGTGTTGGGACAGGCACAGGTCACTCTATTTTCCCATCAGGAAGAAGAATTAACCACACGCTCAGCCTGCCCCCCGGAACCAGAACAGGGCCTGAAGCCATCCTGCGCTTTTGCGGCCAGCTCCCAAAAAAGCGACTTGTAAAATGGAGCTTCAGGGCACTGCAATTCACAAACCTGCACAGTTATAAATGATAACTCTCGTCCACAAATATATTGAGGGAAGGCAAAGACGAGGAATTGAAATCAAGGCAGAATTGCAGGAAACAGATTTCAGGAGGTAGATTCGAATCGCCTCTAAAGCACATGAAAAGCGGCAAAACGTTGACAATGATGCCCATGGCCAAAAAGGGCGTATGCGTTTTTTCCTGAATATATTCAGGAAAAAACGCATACGCCCTTTTTGGCCAACCAAGCAACCTGGAAAGGCAAATCAGCGCTACAAAGAAGTCTCGCTTACCATCGGTCAAAAGGGCCATGCTGAAAAAAGTGTCAAAACCAGAAATGCAGGACAGGCCATGGAGAAATGGGAGCCATGCTACACTGATGGGCGGGATGTAAATTGCCAACAGCCACTCTGGAGAAGTGTACGGTGTGTCCTGAAACATCTAAAAAACACAGCTTAGAGAGCATAGGGCACTTCCACGCATGGGGGGATAAAGTGGGAAAATGGAAAATCAGCAAGACACAAGCACCCCAAAGATTAGGGCTGCTCTGTTGACAAGGACCTCCACTTCATTCCACCTTAAATATCCCAGGAAAGTGAAAAATGGATAAAAAAGTTGTGGTCCTTATGTACAATGGAATATCACTCAGCCATGAAATCAATGTCATAAGGCTAGTAGCAGCATGATGAGTGGATTTAGGTAAGACGATTCTAAGTGAAATAAGTCACACAGAAAAGGACACTTCTCATAAGGTGTCACTTATAGAGGGAATGTAAAAACCATTACACTTGAACTGAATTATAAAACAGAACAGAGTCACACATGCAGAAAACACACTATGGCTTCTTAACGGGAAAGGTGAGGTGGGGTGATACATAAAACAAGAGTTTCAAATTAGCTCAGATACCGTTCCATAAACCCAATATGTAATAGACAAGACCTACTCCTTGCTCAGAGAACTGGACTCAACACGCCCGATTCACCGCACAAGAATATATCTGACTAGTAATAATCTTAAAACCTATGTATTGATATCTCTCTGTTAGTGTGTCATGTGGGTGTAAAGCGGCATAAACACAGCCGTGAAAAGCAGCTAAACCCCATTATAAAAATAAATTACTTTAAAAAACCCATGAAACAAAGACAGGGAAAGAGAGAGAAATTCTTACACAATTCGTTCAGGGGCTGTGATGCAACCTGGATTGACCATATCTAGACCCACAGCTGGATGAGACATAAGGGTGGACACTCTTGGGGCTGAGAGGTTTGGTGAGGTTGGGTGAGCAAACGCAGACCCTTTAAAGTAATACTACGTGCTACCCATCGCATGGGTCCCAAATCTCCAGGTTCAAGGGCATTTTCCTACATCGAAACCATGCATGAGAAACCCAGAAGATGGTACACCGTGTGATGGGGAAAGGTTTCTAAAACGCACCTCATTTCTCATCTCCTTGTGCTCGGGTTCGCCATTCCAGCCACTTTACTAGCAATCTCCCTACGTGGAGCCTCAGCACCTTTAACCTCCTGTTCCGTACAGGTTGCAATTTGTCCTGAGGATGAACGGGAAGACGGGGAACCAATGAGAGACTAGCTCTTGGTGTTGGGACAGGCACAGGTGACTCTATTTTCCCATCAGGAAGAAGAATTAACCACAGGCTCAGCCTGCCCCCCGGAACCAGAACAGGGCCTGAAGCCATCCTGCGCTTTTGCGGCCAGCTCCCAAAAAAGCGACTTGTAAAATGGAGCTTCAGGGCACTGCAATTCACAAACCTGCAGAGTTATAAATGATAACTCTCGTCCACAAATATATTGAGGGAAGGCAAAAAGAGGATTTGAAATCAAGGCAGAATTGCAGGAAACAGATTTCAGGAGGTAGATTCGAATCGCCTTTAAAGCACATGAAAAGCGGCAAAACGTTGACAATGATGCCCTTGGCCAAAAAGGGCGTATGCGTTTTTTCCTGAATATATTCAGGAAAAAACGCATACGCCCTTTTTGGCCAACCAAGCAACCTGGAAAGGCAAATCAGCGCTACAAAGAAGTTTCGCTTCCCATCGGTCAAAAGGGCCATGCTGAAAAAAGTGTCAAAACCAGAAATGCAGGACAGGCCATGGAGAAATGGGAGCCTTGCTACACTGATGGGCGGGATGTAAATTGCCAACAGCCACTCTGGAGAAGTGTACGGTGTGTCCTGAAACATCTAAAAAACACAGCTTAGAGAGCATAGGGCACTTCCACGCATGGGGGGATAAAGAGGGAAAATTGAAAATCAGCAAGACACAAGCACCCCAAAGTTTAGGGCTGCTCTGTTGACAAGAACCTCCAGTTCATAACACCTTAAATATCCCAGGAATGAGAAAAATTGATAAAGAAGTGGTGGTCCTTATGTACAATGGAATATCACTCAGCCATGAAATCAATGTCATAAGGCTAGTAGCAGCATGATGAGTGGATTTAGGTACGACGATTCTAAGTGAAATAAGTCACACAGAAAAAGACACTTATCATAAGCTATCACTTATAGAGGGAATGTAAAAACCGCTACACTTGAACTGAATTAAAAACAGAACAGAGTCACACGTTTACAAAACACACTATGGCTGCTTAACGGGAAAGGTGAGGTGGGGTGATGCATAAAACAAGTGTTTCAAATTAGCTCAGATACCGTTCCATAAACCCAATATGTAATAGAAAGACCTACTCCTTGCTCAGTGAACTGGACTCAACATCCCCTATTCACCGCACAAGAATATATCTGACTAGTAAGAATCTTAAAACCTATGTATTGATATCTCTCTGGATGTTAGACAAGTGGGTGTAAAGCGGCATAAACACAGCCGTGAAAAACAGATAAATCCCGTTATAAAAATAAATTAATTTTAAAAACCCGTGAAACAAAGACAGTGAAAGAGAGAGAAATTCTTACAAAATTCGTTCAGGGGCTGTGATGCCACCTGGATTGACCATATCTAGACCCACAGCTGGATGAGACATAAGGGTGGACACTCTTGGGGCTGAGAGGTTTGGTGAGGTTGGGTGAGCAAACGCAGACCCTTTAAAGTAATACTGCGTGCTACCCATCGCATGGGTCCCAAATCTCCAGGTTCAAGGGCATCTTCCTACATCGAAAACATGCATGAGAAACCGAGAAGATGGTACACCGTGTGATGGGGAAAGGTTTTTAAAACGCACATCATTTCTCATCTCCTTGTGCTCGGGTTCGCCATTCCAGCCACTTTACTAGCAATCTCCCTACTTGGAGCCTCAGCACCTTTAACCTCCTGTTCCGTACAGGTTGCAATTTGTCCTGAGGATGAACGGGAAGACGGGAACCAATGAGAGACTAGCTCTTGGTGTTGGGACAGGCACAGGTCACTCTATTTTCCCATCAGGAAGAAGAATTAACCACAGGCTCAGCCTGCCCCCCGGAACCAGAACAGGGCCTGAAGCCATCCTGCGCTTTTGCGGCCACCTCCCAAAAAAGCGACTTGTAAAATGGAGCTTCTGGGCACTGCAATTCACAAACCTGCAGAGTTATAAATGATAACTCTCGTCCACAAATATATTGAGGGAAGGCAAAGAAGAGGATTTGAAATCAAGGCAGAATTGCAGGAAACAGATTTCAGGAGGTAGAT
This sequence comes from Balaenoptera physalus, assembly GCF_965194825.1. Lineage (NCBI taxonomy): Eukaryota > Metazoa > Chordata > Mammalia > Artiodactyla > Balaenopteridae > Balaenoptera > Balaenoptera physalus. The sequence continues at coordinate 1,185,878 of NW_028126457.1, read as the reverse complement.
TCGAATCCCCTTTAAAGCACATGAAAAGCGGCAAAACGTTGACAATGATGCCCTTGGCCAAAAAGGGCGTATGCGTTTTTTCCTGAATATATTCAGGAAAAAACGCATACGCCCTTTTTGGCCAACCAAGCAACCTGGAAAGGCAAATCAGCGCTACAAAGAAGTCTCGCTTCCCATCGGTCAAAAGGGCCATGCTGAAAAAAGTGTCAAAACCAGAAATGCAGGACAGGCCATGGAGAAATGGGAGCCTTGCTACACTGATGGGCGGGATGTAAATTGCCAACAGCCACTCTGGAGAAGGGTACGGTGTGTCCTGAAACATCTAAAAAACACAGCTTAGAGAGCATAGGGCACTTCCACGCATGGGGGGATAAAGTGGGAAAATTGAAAATCAGCAAGACACAAGCACCCCAAAGTTTAGGGCTGCTCTGTTGACAAGGACCTCCACTTCATTCCACCTTAAATATCCCAGGAAAGCGAAAAATGGATAAAAAATTGTGGTCCTTATGTACAATGGAATATCACTCAGCCATGAAATCAATGTCATAAGGCTAGTAGCAGCATGATGAGTGGATTTAGGTAAGACGATTCTAAGTGAAATAAGTCACACAGAAAAGGACACTTCTCATAAGGTGTCACTTATAGAGGGAATGTAAAAACCGTTACACTTGAACTGAATTACAAAACAGAACAGAGTCACACATGCAGAAAACACACTATGGCTGCTTAAGGGGAAAGGTGAGGTGGGGTGATACATAAAACAAGAGTTTCAAATTAGCTCAGATACCGTTCCATAAACCCAATATGTAATAGACAAGACCTACTCCTTGCTCAGAGAACTGGACTCAACACGCCCGATTCACCGCACATGAATATATCTGACTAGTAATAATCTTAAAACCTATGTATTGATATCTCTCTGTTAGTGTGTCAAGTGGGTGTAAAGCGGCATAAACACAGCCGTGAAAAGCAGCTAAACCCCATTATAAAAATAAATTACTTTTAAAAAGCCATGAAACAAAGACAGGGAAGGAGAGAGAAATTCTTACACAATTCGTTCAGGGGCTGTGATGCAACCTGGATTGACCATATCTAGACCCACAGCTGGATGAGACATAAGGGTGGACACTCTTGGGGCTGAGAGGTTTGGTGAGGTTTGGTGAGCAAACGCAGACCCTTTAAAGTAATACTGCGTGCTACCCATCGCATGGGTCCCAAATCTCCAGGTTCAAGGGCATCTTCCTACATCGAAAACATGCATGAGAAACCCAGAAGATGGTACACCGTGTGATGGGGAAAGGTTTCTAAAACGCACCTCATTTCTCATCTCCTTGTGCTCGGGTTCGCCATTCCAGCCACTTTACTAGCAATCTCCCTACTTGGAGCATCAGCACCTTTAACCTCCTGTTCCGTACAGGTTGCAATTTGTCCTGAGGATGAACGGGAAGACGGGGAACCAATGAGAGACTAGCTCTTGGTGTTGGGACAGGCACAGGTCACTCTATTTTCCCATCAGGAAGAAGAATTAACCACAGGCTCAGCCTGCCCCCCGGAACCAGAACAGGGCCTGAAGCCATCCTGCGCTTTTGCGGCCAGCTCCCAAAAAAGCGACTTGTAAAATGGAGCTTCTGGGCACTGCAATTCACAAACCTGCAGAGTTATAAATGATAACTCTCGTCCACAAATATATTGAGGGAAGGCAAAGAAGAGGATTTGAAATCAAGGCAGAATTGCAGGAAACAGATTTCAGGAGGTAGATTCGAATCCCCTTTAAAGCACATGAAAAGCGGCAAAACGTTGACAATGATGCCCTTGGCCAGAAAGGGCGTATGCGTTTTTTCCTGAATATATTCAGGAAAAAACGCATACGCCCTTTTTGGCCAACCAAGCAACCTGGAAAGGCAAATCAGCGCTACAAAGAAGTCTCGCTTCCCATCGGTCAAAAGGGCCATGCTGAAAAAAGTGTCAAAACCAGAAATGCAGGACAGGCCATGGAGAAATGGGAGCCTTGCTACACTGATGGGCGGGATGTAAATTGCCAACAGCCACTCTGGAGAAGTGTACGGTGTGTCCTGAAACATCTAAAAAACACAGCTTAGAGAGCATAGGGCACTTCCACGCATGGGGGGATAAAGTGGGAAAATTGAAAATCAGCAAGACACAAGCACCCCAAAGTTTAGGGCTGCTCTGTTGACAAGGACCTCCACTTCATTCCACCTTAAATATCCCAGGAAAGTGAAAAATGGATAAAAAAGTTGTGGTCCTTATGTACAATGGAATATCACTCAGCCATGAAATCAATGTCATAAGGCTAGTAGCAGCATGATGAGTGGATTTAGGTAAGACGATTCTAAGTGAAATAAGTCACACAGAAAAGGACACTTCTCATAAGGTGTCACTTATAGAGGGAATGTAAAAACCGTTACACTTGACCTGAATTACAAAACAGAACAGAGTCACACATGCAGAAAACACACTATGGCTGCTTAACGGGAAAGGTGAGGTGGGGTGATACATAAAACAAGAGTTTCAAATTAGCTCAGATACCGTTCCATAAACCCAATATGTAATAGACAAGACCTACTCCTTGCTCAGAGAACTGGACTCAACACGCCCGATTCACCGCACAAGAATATATCTGACTAGTAATAATCTTAAAACGTATGTATTGATATCTCTCTGTTAGTGTGTAAAGTGGGTGTAAAGCGGCATAAACACAGCCGTGAAAAGCAGCTAAACCCCATTATAAAAATAAATTACTTTTAAAATCCCATGAAACAAAGACAGGGAAAGAGAGAGAAATTCTTACACAATTCGTTCAGGGGCTGTGATGCAACCTGGATTGACCATATCTAGACCCACAGCTGGATGAGACATAAGGGTGGACACTCTTGGGGCTGAGAGGTTTGGTGAGGTTGGGTGAGCAAACGCAGACCCTTTAAAGTAATACTGCGTGCTACCATTCGCATGGGTCCCAAATCTCCAGGTTCAAGGGCATCTTCCTACATCGAAAACATGCATGAGAAACCCAGAAGATGGTACACCGTGTGATGGGGAAAGGTTTCTAAAACGCACCTCATTTCTCATCTCCTTGTGCTCGGGTTCGCCATTCCAGCCACTTTACTAGCAATCTCCCTACTTGGAGCATCAGCACCTTTAACCTCCTGTTCCGTACAGGTTGCAATTTGTCCTGAGGATGAACGGGAAGACGGGGAACCAATGAGAGACTAGCTCTTGGTGTTGGGACAGGCACAGGTCACTCTATTTTCCCATCAGGAAGAAGAATTAACCACACGCTCAGCCTGCCCCCCGGAACCAGAACAGGGCCTGAAGCCATCCTGCGCTTTTGCGGCCAGCTCCCAAAAAAGCGACTTGTAAAATGGAGCTTCAGGGCACTGCAATTCACAAACCTGCACAGTTATAAATGATAACTCTCGTCCACAAATATATTGAGGGAAGGCAAAGACGAGGAATTGAAATCAAGGCAGAATTGCAGGAAACAGATTTCAGGAGGTAGATTCGAATCGCCTCTAAAGCACATGAAAAGCGGCAAAACGTTGACAATGATGCCCATGGCCAAAAAGGGCGTATGCGTTTTTTCCTGAATATATTCAGGAAAAAACGCATACGCCCTTTTTGGCCAACCAAGCAACCTGGAAAGGCAAATCAGCGCTACAAAGAAGTCTCGCTTACCATCGGTCAAAAGGGCCATGCTGAAAAAAGTGTCAAAACCAGAAATGCAGGACAGGCCATGGAGAAATGGGAGCCATGCTACACTGATGGGCGGGATGTAAATTGCCAACAGCCACTCTGGAGAAGTGTACGGTGTGTCCTGAAACATCTAAAAAACACAGCTTAGAGAGCATAGGGCACTTCCACGCATGGGGGGATAAAGTGGAAAAATGGAAAATCAGCAAGACACAAGCACCCCAAAGATTAGGGCTGCTCTGTTGACAAGGACCTCCACTTCATTCCACCTTAAATATCCCAGGAAAGTGAAAAATGGATAAAAAAGTTGTGGTCCTTATGTACAATGGAATATCACTCAGCCATGAAATCAATGTCATAAGGCTAGTAGCAGCATGATGAGTGGATTTAGGTAAGACGATTCTAAGTGAAATAAGTCACACAGAAAAGGACACTTCTCATAAGGTGTCACTTATAGAGGGAATGTAAAAACCGTTACACTTGAACTGAATTATAAAACAGAACAGAGTCACACATGCAGAAAACACACTATGGCTTCTTAACGGGAAAGGTGAGGTGGGGTGATACATAAAACAAGAGTTTCAAATTAGCTCAGATACCGTTCCATAAACCCAATATGTAATAGACAAGACCTACTCCTTGCTCAGAGAACTGGACTCAACACGCCCGATTCACCGCACAAGAATATATCTGACTAGTAATAATCTTAAAACCTATGTATTGATATCTCTCTGTTAGTGTGTCATGTGGGTGTAAAGCGGCATAAACACAGCCGTGAAAAGCAGCTAAACCCCATTATAAAAATAAATTACTTTTAAAAACCCATGAAACAAAGACAGGGAAAGAGAGAGAAATTCTTACACAATTCGTTCAGGGGCTGTGATGCAACCTGGATTGACCATATCTAGACCCACAGCTGGATGAGACATAAGGGTGGACACTCTTGGGGCTGAGAGGTTTGGTGAGGTTGGGTGAGCAAACGCAGACCCTTTAAAGTAATACTGCGTGCTACCCATCGCATGGGTCCCAAATCTCCAGGTTCAAGGGCATTTTCCTACATCGAAACCATGCATGAGAAACCCAGAAGATGGTACACCGTGTGATGGGGAAAGGTTTCTAAAACGCACCTCATTTCTCATCTCCTTGTGCTCGGGTTCGCCATTCCAGCCACTTTACTAGCAATCTCCCTACGTGGAGCCTCAGCACCTTTAACCTCCTGTTCCGTACAGGTTGCAATTTGTCCTGAGGATGAACGGGAAGACGGGGAACCAATGAGAGACTAGCTCTTGGTGTTGGGACAGGCACAGGTGACTCTATTTTCCCATCAGGAAGAAGAATTAACCACAGGCTCAGCCTGCCCCCCGGAACCAGAACAGGGCCTGAAGCCATCCTGCGCTTTTGCGGCCAGCTCCCAAAAAAGCGACTTGTAAAATGGAGCTTCAGGGCACTGCAATTCACAAACCTGCAGAGTTATAAATGATAACTCTCGTCCACAAATATATTGAGGGAAGGCAAAAAGAGGATTTGAAATCAAGGCAGAATTGCAGGAAACAGATTTCAGGAGGTAGATTCGAATCGCCTTTAAAGCACATGAAAAGCGGCAAAACGTTGACAATGATGCCCTTGGCCAAAAAGGGCGTATGCGTTTTTTCCTGAATATATTCAGGAAAAAACGCATACGCCCTTTTTGGCCAACCAAGCAACCTGGAAAGGCAAATCAGCGCTACAAAGAAGTTTCGCTTCCCATCGGTCAAAAGGGCCATGCTGAAAAAAGTGTCAAAACCAGAAATGCAGGACAGGCCATGGAGAAATGGGAGCCTTGCTACACTGATGGGCGGGATGTAAATTGCCAACAGCCACTCTGGAGAAGTGTACGGTGTGTCCTGAAACATCTAAAAAACACAGCTTAGAGAGCATAGGGCACTTCCACGCATGGGGGGATAAAGAGGGAAAATTGAAAATCAGCAAGACACAAGCACCCCAAAGTTTAGGGCTGCTCTGTTGACAAGAACCTCCAGTTCATAACACCTTAAATATCCCAGGAACGAGAAAAATTGATAAAGAAGTGGTGGTCCTTATGTACAATGGAATATCACTCAGCCATGAAATCAATGTCATAAGGCTAGTAGCAGCATGATGAGTGGATTTAGGTACGACGATTCTAAGTGAAATAAGTCACACAGAAAAAGACACTTATCATAAGCTATCACTTATAGAGGGAATGTAAAAACCACTACACTTGAACTGAATTAAAAACAGAACAGAGTCACACGTTTACAAAACACACTATGGCTGCTTAACGGGAAAGGTGAGGTGGGGTGATGCATAAAACAAGTGTTTCAAATTAGCTCAGATACCGTTCCATAAACCCAATATGTAATAGAAAGACCTACTCCTTGCTCAGTGAACTGGACTCAACATCCCCTATTCACCGCACAAGAATATATCTGACTAGTAAGAATCTTAAAACCTATGTATTGATATCTCTCTGGATGTTAGACAAGTGGGTGTAAAGCGGCATAAACACAGCCGTGAAAAACAGATAAACCCCGTTATAAAAATAAATTAATTTTAAAAACCCGTGAAACAAAGACAGTGAAAGAGAGAGAAATTCTTACAAAATTCGTTCAGGGGCTGTGATGCCACCTGGATTGACCATATCTAGACCCACAGCTGGATGAGACATAAGGGTGGACACTCTTGGGGCTGAGAGGTTTGGTGAGGTTGGGTGAGCAAACGCAGACCCTTTAAAGTAATACTGCGTGCTACCCATCGCATGGGTCCCAAATCTCCAGGTTCAAGGGCATCTTCCTACATCGAAAACATGCATGAGAAACCCAGAAGATGGTACACCGTGTGATGGGGAAAGGTTTTTAAAACGCACATCATTTCTCATCTCCTTGTGCTCGGGTTCGCCATTCCAGCCACTTTACTAGCAATCTCCCTACTTGGAGCCTCAGCACCTTTAACCTCCTGTTCCGTACAGGTTGCAATTTGTCCTGAGGATGAACGGGAAGACGGGAACCAATGAGAGACTAGCTCTTGGTGTTGGGACAGGCACAGGTCACTCTATTTTCCCATCAGGAAGAAGAATTAACCACAGGCTCAGCCTGCCCCCCGGAACCAGAACAGGGCCTGAAGCCATCCTGCGCTTTTGCGGCCACCTCCCAAAAAAGCGACTTGTAAAATGGAGCTTCTGGGCACTGCAATTCACAAACCTGCAGAGTTATAAATGATAACTCTCGTCCACAAATATATTGAGGGAAGGCAAAGAAGAGGATTTGAAATCAAGGCAGAATTGCAGGAAACAGATTTCAGGAGGTAGATTCGAATCGCCTTTAAAGCACATGAAAAGCGGCAAAACGTTGACAATGATGCCCTTGGCCAAAAAGGGCGTATGCGTTTTTTCCTGAATATATTCAGGAAAAAACGCATACGCCCTTTTTGGCCAACCAAGCAACCTGGAAAGGCAAATCAGCGCTACAAAGAAGTCTTGCTTCCCATCGGTCAAAAGGGCCATGCTGAAAAAAGTGTCAAAACCAGAAATGCAGGACAGGCCATGGAGAAATGGGAGCCTTGCTACACTGATGGGCGGGATGTAAATTGCCAACAGCCACTCTGGAGAAGGGTACGGTGTGTCCTGAAACATCTAAAAAACACAGCTTAGAGAGCATAGGGCACTTCCACGCATGGGGGGATAAAGTGGGAAAATTGAAAATCAGCAAGACACAAGCACCCCAAAGTTTAGGGCTGCTCTGTTGACAAGGACCTCCACTTCATTCCACCTTAAATATCCCAGGAAAGCGAAAAATGGATAAAAAATTGTGGTCCTTATGTACAATGGAATATCACTCAGCCATGAAATCAATGTCATAAGGCTAGTAGCAGCATGATGAGTGGATTTAGGTAAGACGATTCTAAGTGAAATAAGTCACACAGAAAAGGACACTTCTCATAAGGTGTCACTTATAGAGGGAATGTAAAAACCGTTACACTTGAACTGAATTACAAAACAGAACAGAGTCACACATGCAGAAAACACACTATGGCTGCTTAAGGGGAAAGGTGAGGTGGGGTGATACATAAAACAAGAGTTTCAAATTAGCTCAGATACCGTTCCATAAACCCAATATGTAATAGACAAGACCTACTCCTTGCTCAGAGAACTGGACTCAACACGCCCGATTCACCACACATGAATATATCTGACTAGTAATAATCTTAAAACCTATGTATTGATATCTCTCTGTTAGTGTGTCAAGTGGGTGTAAAGCGGCATAAACACAGCCGTGAAAAGCAGCTAAACCCCATTATAAAAATAAATTACTTTTAAAAACCCATGAAACAAAGACAGGGAAGGAGAGAGAAATTCTTACACAATTCGTTCAGGGGCTGTGATGCAACCTGGATTGACCATATCTAGACCCACAGCTGGATGAGACATAAGGGTGGACACTCTTGGGGCTGAGAGGTTTGGTGAGGTTTGGTGAGCAAACGCAGACCCTTTAAAGTAATACTGCGTGCTACCCATCGCATGGGTCCCAAATCTCCAGGTTCAAGGGCATCTTCCTACATCGAAAACATGCATGAGAAACCCAGAAGATGGTACACCGTGTGATGGGGAAAGGTTTCTAAAACGCACCTCATTTCTCATCTCCTTGTGCTCGGGTTCGCCATTCCAGCCACTTTACTAGCAATCTCCCTACTTGGAGCATCAGCACCTTTAACCTCCTGTTCCGTACAGGTTGCAATTTGTCCTGAGGATGAACGGGAAGACGGGGAACCAATGAGAGACTAGCTCTTGGTGTTGGGACAGGCACAGGTCACTCTATTTTCCCATCAGGAAGAAGAATTAACCACAGGCTCAGCCTGCCCCCCGGAACCAGAACAGGGCCTGAAGCCATCCTGCGCTTTTGCGGCCAGCTCCCAAAAAAGCGACTTGTAAAATGGAGCTTCTGGGCACTGCAATTCACAAACCTGCAGAGTTATAAATGATAACTGTCGTCCACAAATATATTGAGGGAAGGCAAAGAAGAGGATTTGAAATCAAGGCAGAATTGCAGGAAACAGATTTCAGGAGGTAGATTCGAATCCCCTTTAAAGCACATGAAAAGTGGCAAAACGTTGACAATGATGCCCTTGGCCAAAAAGGGCGTATGCGTTTTTTCCTGAATATATTCAGGAAAAAACGCATACGCCCTTTTTGGCCAACCAAGCAACCTGGAAAGGCAAATCAGCGCTACAAAGAAGTCTCGCTTCCCATCGGTCAAAAGGGCCATGCTGAAAAAAGTGTCAAAACCAGAAATGCAGGACAGGCCATGGAGAAATGGGAGCCTTGCTACACTGATGGGCGGGATGTAAATTGCCAACAGCCACTCTGGAGAAGTGTACGGTGTGTCCTGAAACATCTAAAAAACACAGCTTAGAGAGCATAGGGCACTTCCACGCATGGGGGGATAAAGTGGGAAAATTGAAAATCAGCAAGACACAAGCACCCCAAAGTTTAGGGCTGCTCTGTTGACAAGGACCTCCACTTCATTCCACCTTAAATATCCCAGGAAAGTGAAAAATGGATAAAAAAGTTGTGGTCCTTATGTACAATGGAATATCACTCAGCCATGAAATCAATGTCATAAGGCTAGTAGCAGCATGATGAGTGGATTTAGGTAAGACGATTCTAAGTGAAATAAGTCACACAGAAAAGGACACTTCTCATAAGGTGTCACTTATAGAGGGAATGTAAAAACCGTTACACTTGAACTGAATTACAAAACAGAACAGAGTCACACATGCAGAAAACACACTATGGCTGCTTAACGGGAAAGGTGAGGTGGGGTGATACATAAAACAAGAGTTTCAAATTAGCTCAGATACCGTTCCATAAACCCAATATGTAATAGACAAGACCTACTCCTTGCTCAGAGAACTGGACTCAACACGCCCGATTCACCGCACATGAATATATCTGACTAGTAATAATCTTAAAACCTATGTATTGATATCTCTCTGTTAGTGTGTCAAGTGGGTGTAAAGCAGCATAAACACAGCCGTGAAAAGCAGCTAAATCCCATTATAAAAATAAATTACTTTTAAAAACCCATGATACAAAGACAGGGAAAGAGAGAGAAATTCTTACACAATTCGTTCAGGGGCTGTGATGCAACCTGGATTGACCGTATCTAGACCCACAGCTGGATGAGACATAAGGGTGGACACTCTTGGGGCTGAGAGTTTTGGTGAGGTTGGGTGAGCAAACGCAGACCCTTTAAAGTAATACTGCGTGCTACCCATCGCATGGGTCCCAAATCTCCAGGTTCAAGGGCATCTTCCTACATCGAAAACATGCATGAGAAACCCAGAAGATGGTACACCGTGTGATGGGGAAAAGTTTCTAAAACGCACCTCATTTCTCATCTCCTTGTGCTCGGGTTCGCCATTCCAGCCACTTTACTAGCAATCTCCCTACCTGGAGCATCAGCACCTTTAACCTCCTGTTCCGTACAGGTTGCAATTTGTCCTGAGGATGAACGGGAAGACGGGGAACCAATGAGAGACTAGCTCTTGGTGTTGGGACAGGCACAGGTCACTCTATTTTCCCATCAGGAAGAAGAATTAACCACAGGCTCAGCCTGCCCCCCGGAACCAGAACAGGGCCTGAAGCCATCCTGCGCTTTTGCGGCCAGCTCCCAAAAAAGCGACTTGTAAAATGGAGCTTCAGGGCACTGCAATTCACAAACCTGCACAGTTATAAATGATAACTCTCGTCCACAAATATATTGAGGGAAGGCAAAGACGAGGAATTGAAATCAAGGCAGAATTGCAGGAAACAGATTTCAGGAGGTAGATTCGAATCGCCTCTAAAGCACATGAAAAGCGGCAAAACGTTGACAATGATGCCCATGGCCAAAAAGGGCGTATGCGTTTTTTCCTGAATATATTCAGGAAAAAACGCATACGCCCTTTTTGGCCAACCAAGCAACCTGGAAAGGCAAATCAGCGCTACAAAGAAGTCTCGCTTCCCATCGGTCAAAAGGGCCATGCTGAAAAAAGTGTCAAAACCAGAAATGCAGGACAGGCCATGGAGAAATGGGAGCCTTGCTACACTGATGGGCGGGATGTAAATTGCCAACAGCCACTCTGGAGAAGTGTACGGTGTGTCCTGAAACATCTAAAAAACACAGCTTAGAGAGCATAGGGCACTTCCACGCATGGGGGGATAAAGTGGGAAAATTGAAAATCAGCAAGACACAAGCACCCCAAAGTTTAGGGCTGCTCTGTTGACAAGGACCTCCACTTCATTCCACCTTAAATATCCCAGGAAAGTGAAAAATGGATAAAAAAGTTGTGGTCCTTATGTACAATGGAATATCACTCAGCCATGAAATCAATGTCATAAGGCTAGTAGCAGCATGATGAGTGGATTTAGGTAAGACGATTCTAAGTGAAATAAGTCACACAGAAAAGGACACTTCTCATAAGGTGTCACTTATAGAGGGAATGTAAAAACCGTTACACTTGAACTGAATTACAAAACAGAACAGAGTCACACATGCAGAAAACACACTATGGCTGCTTAACGGGAAAGGTGAGGTGGGGTGATACATAAAACAAGAGTTTCAAATTAGCTCAGATACCGTTCCATAAACCCAATATGTAATAGACAAGACCTACTCCTTGCTCAGAGAACTGGACTCAACACGCCCGATTCACCGCACAAGAATATATCTGACTAGTAATAATCTTAAAACCTATGTATTGATATCTCTCTGTTAGTGTGTCAAGTGGGTGTAAAGCGGCATAAACACAGCCGTGAAAAGCAGCTAAACCCCATTATAAAAATAAATTACTTTTAAAAACCCATGAAACAAAGACAGGGAAAGAGAGAGAAATTCTTACACAATTCGTTCAGGGGCTGTGATGCAACCTGGATTGACCATATCTAGACCCACAGCTGGATGAGACATAAGGGTGGACACTCTTGGGGCTGAGAGGTTTGGTGAGGTTGGGTGAGCAAACGCAGACCCTTTAAAGTAATACTGCGTGCTACCCATCGCATGGGTCCCAAATCTCCAGGTTCAAGGGCATCTTCCTACATCGAAAACATGCATGAGAAACCCAGAAGATGGTACACCGTGTGATGGGGAAAGGTTTCTAAAACGCACCTCATTTCTCATCTCCTTGTGCTCGGGTTCGCCATTCCAGCCACTTTACTAGCAATCTCCCTATTTGGAGCATCATCACCTTTAACCTCCTGTTCCGTACAGGTTGCAATTTGTCCTGAGGATGAACGGGAAGACGGGGAACCAATGAGAGACTAGCTCTTGGTGTTGGGACAGGCACAGGTCACTCTATTTTCCCATCAGGAAGAAGAATTAACCACAGGCTCAGCCTGCCCCCTGGAACCAGAACAGGGCCTGAAGCCATCCTGCACTTTTGCGGCCAGCTCCCAAAAAAGCGACTTGTAAAATGGAGCTTCTGGGCACTGCAATTCACAAACCTGCAGAGTTATAAATGATAACTCTCGTCCACAAATATATTGAGGGAAGGCAAAGAAGAGGATTTGAAATCAAGGCAGAATTGCAGGAAACAGATTTCAGGAGGTAGATTCGAATCGCCTTTAAAGCACATGAAAAGCGGCAAAACGTTGACAATGATGCCCTTTTTGGCCAACCAAGCAACCTGGAAAGGCAAATCAGCGCTACAAAGAAGTCTCGCTTCCCATCGGTCAAAAGGGCCATGCTTAAAAAAGTGTCAAAACCAGAAATGCAGGACAGGCCATGGAGAAATGGGAGCCTTGCTACACTGATGGGCGGGATGTAAATTGCCAACAGCCACTCTGGAGAAGTGTACGGTGTGTCCTGAAACATCTAAAAAACACAGCTTAGAGAGCATAGGGCACTTCCACGCATGGGGGGATAAAGAGGGAAAATTGAAAATCAGCAAGACACAAGCACCCCAAAGATTAGGGCTGCTCTGTTGACAAGGACCTCCACTTCATTCCACCTTAAATATCCCAGGAAAGTGAAAAATGGATAAAAAAGTTGTGGTCCTTATGTACAATGGAATATCACTCAGCCATGAAATCAATGTCATAAGGCTAGTAGCAGCATGATGAGTGGATTTAGGTAAGACGATTCTAAGTGAAATAAGTCACACAGAAAAGGACACTTCTCATAAGGTGTCACTTATAGAGGGAATGTAAAAACCGTTACACTTGAACTGAATTATAAAACAGAACAGAGTCACACATGCAGAAAACACACTATGGCTTCTTAACGGGAAAGGTGAGGTGGGGTGATACATAAAACAAGAGTTTCAAATTAGCTCAGATACCGTTCCATAAACCCAATATGGAATAGACAAGACCTACTCCTTGCTCAGAGAACTGGACTCAACACGCCCGATTCACCGCACAAGAATATATCTGACTAGTAATAATCTTAAAACCTATGTATTGATATCTCTCTGTTAGTGTGTCATGTGGGTGTAAAGCGGCATAAACACAGCCGTGAAAAGCAGCTAAACCCCATTATAAAAATAAATTACTTTTAAAAACCCATGAAACAAAGACAGGGAAAGAGAGAGAAATTCTTACACAATTCGTTCAGGGGCTGTGATGCAACCTGGATTGACCATATCTAGACCCACAGCTGGATGAGACATAAGGGTGGACACTCTTGGGGCTGAGAGGTTTGGTGAGGTTGGGTGAGCAAACGCAGACCCTTTAAAGTAATACTGCGTGCTACCCATCGCATGGGTCCCAAATCTCCAGGTTCAAGGGCATTTTCCTACATCGAAACCATGCATGAGAAACCCAGAAGATGGTACACCGTGTGATGGGGAAAGGTTTCTAAAACGCACCTCATTTCTCATCTCCTTGTGCTCGGGTTCGCCATTCCAGCCACTTTACTAGCAATCTCCCTACGTGGAGCCTCAGCACCTTTAACCTCCTGTTCCGTACAGGTTGCAATTTGTCCTGAGGATGAACGGGAAGACGGGGAACCAATGAGAGACTAGCTCTTGGTGTTGGGACAGGCACAGGTGACTCTATTTTCCCATCAGGAAGAAGAATTAACCACAGGCTCAGCCTGCCCCCCGGAACCAGAACAGGGCCTGAAGCCATCCTGCGCTTTTGCGGCCAGCTCCCAAAAAAGCGACTTGTAAAATGGAGCTTCAGGGCACTGCAATTCACAAACCTGCAGAGTTATAAATGATAACTCTCGTCCACAAATATATTGAGGGAAGGCAAAAAGAGGATTTGAAATCAAGGCAGAATTGCAGGAAACAGATTTCAGGAGGTAGATTCGAATCGCCTTTAAAGCACATGAAAAGCGGCAAAACGTTGACAATGATGCCCTTGGCCAAAAAGGGCGTATGCGTTTTTTCCTGAATATATTCAGGAAAAAACGCATACGCCCTTTTTGGCCAACCAAGCAACCTGGAAAGGCAAATCAGCGCTACAAAGAAGTTTCGCTTCCCATCGGTCAAAAGGGCCATGCTGAAAAAAGTGTCAAAACCAGAAATGCAGGACAGGCCATGGAGAAATGGGAGCCTTGCTACACTGATGGGCAGGATGTAAATTGCCAACAGCCACTCTGGAGAAGTGTACGGTGTGTCCTGAAACATCTAAAAAACACAGCTTAGAGAGCATAGGGCACTTCCACGCATGGGGGGATAAAGAGGGAAAATTGAAAATCAGCAAGACACAAGCACCCCAAAGTTTAGGGCTGCTCTGTTGACAAGAACCTCCAGTTCATAACACCTTAAATATCCCAGGAACGAGAAAAATTGATAAAGAAGTGGTGGTCCTTATGTACAATGGAATATCACTCAGCCATGAAATCAATGTCATAAGGCTAGTAGCAGCATGATGAGTGGATTTAGGTACGACGATTCTAAGTGAAATAAGTCACACAGAAAAAGACACTTATCATAAGCTATCACTTATAGAGGGAATGTAAAAACCGCTACACTTGAACTGAATTAAAAACAGAACAGAGTCACACGTTTACAAAACACACTATGGCTGCTTAACGGGAAAGGTGAGGTGGGGTGATGCATAAAACAAGTGTTTCAAATTAGCTCAGATACCGTTCCATAAACCCAATATGTAATAGAAAGACCTACTCCTTGCTCAGTGAACTGGACTCAACATCCCCTATTCACCGCACAAGAATATATCTGACTAGTAAGAATCTTAAAACCTATGTATTGATATCTCTCTGGATGTTAGACAAGTGGGTGTAAAGCGGCATAAACACAGCCGTGAAAAACAGATAAACCCCGTTATAAAAATAAATTAATTTTAAAAACCCGTGAAACAAAGACAGTGAAAGAGAGAGAAATTCTTACAAAATTCGTTCAGGGGCTGTGATGCCACCTGGATTGACCATATCTAGACCCACAGCTGGATGAGACGTAAGGGTGGATACTTTCGGGGCTGAGAGATTTGGTGAGGTTGGGGGAGCAAACGCAGAGCCTTTAAAGTACTACTGCCTGTTTCCCATCCCATGGGTTCCAAATCTCCAGGTTCAAGGGCATCTTCCTACATCGAAAACATGCATGAGAAACCCAGAAGATGGTACACCGTGTGATGGGGAAAGGTTTCTAAAACGCACCTCATTTCTCATCTCCTTGTGCTCGGGTTCGCCATTCCAGCCACTTTACTAGCAATCTCCCTACTTGGAGCATCAGCACCTTTAACCTCCTGTTCCGTACAGGTTGCAATTTGTCCTGAGGATGAACGGGAAGACGGGAAACCAATGAGAGACTAGCTCTTGGTGTTGGGACAGGCACAGGTCACTCTATTTTCCCATCAGGAAGGAGAATTAACCACAGGCTCAGCCTGCCCCCCGGAACCAGAACAGGGCCTGAAGCCATCCTGCGCTTTTGCGGCCAGCTCCCAAAAAAGCGACTTGTAAAATGGAGCTTCAGGGCACTGCAATTCACAAACCTGCAGAGTTATAAATGATAACTCTCGTCCACAAATATATTGAGGGAAGGCAAAGAAGAGGATTTGAAATCAAGGCAGAATTGCAGGAAACAGATTTCAGGAGGTAGATTCGAATCGCCTTTAAAGCACATGAAAAGCGGCAAAACGTTGACAATGATGCCCTTGGCCAAAAAGGGCGTATGCGTTTTTTCCTGAATATATTCAGGAAAAAACGCATACGCCCTTTTTGGCCAACCAAGCAACCTGGAAAGGCAAATCAGCGCTACAAAGAAGTCTCGCTTCCCATCGGTCAAAAGGGCCATGCTGAAAAAAGTGTCAAAACCAGAAATGCAGGACAGGCCATGGAGAAATGGGAGCCTTGCTACACTGATGGGCGGGATGTAAATTGCCAACAGCCACTCTGGAGAAGTGTACGGTGTGTCCTGAAACATCTAAAAAACACAGCTTAGAGAGCATAGGGCACTTCCACGCATGGGGGGATAAAGTGGGAAAATTGAAAATCAGCAAGACACAAGCACCCCAAAGTTTAGGGCTGCTCTGTTGACAAGGACCTCCACTTCATTCCACCTTAAATATCCCAGGAAAGCGAAAAATGGATAAAAAAGTTGTGGTCCTTATGTACAATGGAATATCACTCAGCCATGAAATCAATGTCATAAGGCTAGTAGCAGCATGATGAGTGGATTTAGGTAAGACGATTCTAAGTGAAATAAGTCACACAGAAAAGGACACTTCTCATAAGGTGTCACTTATAGAGGGAATGTAAAAACCGTTACACTTGAACTGAATTACAAAACAGAACAGAGTCACACATGCAGAAAACACACTATGGCTGCTTAACGGGAAAGGTGTGGTGGGGTGATACATAAAACAAGAGTTTCAAATTAGCTCAGATACCGTTCCATAAACCCAATATGTAATAGACAAGACCTACTCCTTGCTCAGAGAACTGGACTCAACACGCCCGATTCACCGCACAAGAATATATCTGACTAGTAATAATCTTAAAACCTATGTATTGATATCTCTCTGTTAGTGTGTCAAGTGGGTGTAAAGCGGCATAAACACAGCCGTGAAAAGCAGCTAAACCCCATTATAAAAATTAATTACTTTTAAAAACCCATGAAACAAAGACAGGGAAAGAGAGAGAAATTCTTACACAATTCGTTCAGGGGCTGTGATGCAACCTGGATTGACCATATCTAGACCCACAGCTGGATGAGACATAAGGGTGGACACTCTTGGGGCTGAGAGGTTTGGTGAGGTTGGGTGAGCAAACGCAGACCCTTTAAAGTAATACTGCGTGCTACCCATCGCATGGGTCCCAAATCTCCAGGTTCAAGGGCATCTTCCTACATCGAAAACATGCATGAGAAACCCAGAAGATGGTACACCGTGTGATGGGGAAAGGTTTTTAAAACGCACATCATTTCTCATCTCCTTGTGCTCGGGTTCGCCATTCCAGCCACTTTACTAGCAATCTCCCTACTTGGAGCCTCAGCACCTTTAACCTCCTGTTCCGTACAGGTTGCAATTTGTCCTGAGGATGAACGGGAAGACGGGAACCAATGAGAGACTAGCTCTTGGTGTTGGGACAGGCACAGGTCACTCTATTTTCCCATCAGGAAGAAGAATTAACCACAGGCTCAGCCTGCCCCCCGGAACCAGAACAGGGCCTGAAGCCATCCTGCGCTTTTGCGGCCACCTCCCAAAAAAGCGACTTGTAAAATGGAGCTTCTGGGCACTGCAATTCACAAACCTGCAGAGTTATAAATGATAACTCTCGTCCACAAATATATTGAGGGAAGGCAAAGAAGAGGATTTGAAATCAAGGCAGAATTGCAGGAAACAGATTTCAGGAGGTAGATTCGAATCGCCTTTAAAGCACATGAAAAGCGGCAAAACGTTGACAATGATGCCCTTGGCCAAAAAGGGCGTATGCGTTTTTTCCTGAATATATTCAGGAAAAAACGCATACGCCCTTTTTGGCCAACCAAGCAACCTGGAAAGGCAAATCAGCGCTACAAAGAAGTCTCGCTTCCCATCGGTCAAAAGGGCCATGCTGAAAAAAGTGTCAAAACCAGAAATGCAGGACAGGCCATGGAGAAATGGGAGCCTTGCTACACTGATGGGCGGGATGTAAATTGCCAACAGCCACTCTGGAGAAGGGTACGGTGTGTCCTGAAACATCTAAAAAACACAGCTTAGAGAGCATAGGGCACTTCCACGCATGGGGGGATAAAGTGGGAAAATTGAAAATCAGCAAGACACAAGCACCCCAAAGTTTAGGGCTGCTCTGTTGACAAGGACCTCCACTTCATTCCACCTTAAATATCCCAGGAAAGTGAAAAATGGATAAAAAAGTTGTGGTCCTTATGTACAATGGAATATCACTCAGCCATGAAATCAATGTCATAAGGCTAGTAGCAGCATGATGAGTGGATTTAGGTAAGACGATTCTAAGTGAAATAAGTCACACAGAAAAGGACACTTCTCATAAGGTGTCACTTATAGAGGGAATGTAAAAACCGTTACACTTGAACTGAATTACAAAACAGAACAGAGTCACACATGCAGAAAACACACTATGGCTGCTTAACGGGAAAGGTGAGGTGGGGTGATACATAAAACAAGAGTTTCAAATTAGCTCAGATACCGTTCCATAAACCCAATATGTAATAGACAAGACCTACTCCTTGCTCAGAGAACTGGACTCAACACGCCCGATTCACCGCACATGAATATATCTGACTAGTAATAATCTTAAAACCTATGTATTGATATCTCTCTGTTAGTGTGTCAAGTGGGTGTAAAGCAGCATAAACACAGCCGTGAAAAGCAGCTAAATCCCATTATAAAAATAAATTACTTTTAAAAACCCATGATACAAAGACAGGGAAAGAGAGAGAAATTCTTACACAATTCGTTCAGGGGCTGTGATGCAACCTGGATTGACCGTATCTAGACCCACAGCTGGATGAGACATAAGGGTGGACACTCTTGGGGCTGAGAGTTTTGGTGAGGTTGGGTGAGCAAACGCAGACCCTTTAAAGTAATACTGCGTGCTACCCATCGCATGGGTCCCAAATCTCCAGGTTCAAGGGCATCTTCCTACATCGAAAACATGCATGAGAAACCCAGAAGATGGTACACCGTGTGATGGGGAAAAGTTTCTAAAACGCACCTCATTTCTCATCTCCTTGTGCTCGGGTTCGCCATTCCAGCCACTTTACTAGCAATCTCCCTACCTGGAGCATCAGCACCTTTAACCTCCTGTTCCGTACAGGTTGCAATTTGTCCTGAGGATGAACGGGAAGACGGGGAACCAATGAGAGACTAGATCTTGCTGTTGGGACAGGCACAGGTCACTCTATTTTCCCATCAGGAAGAAGAATTAACCACAGGCTCAGCCTGCCCCCCGGAACCAGAACAGGGCCTGAAGCCATCCTGCGCTTTTGCGGCCAGCTCCCGAAAAAGCGAGTTGTAAAATGGAGCTTCAGGGCACTGCAATTCACAAACCTGCAGAGTTATAAATGATAACTCTCGTCCACAAATATATTGAGGGAAGGCAAAGACGAGGAATTGAAATCAAGGCAGAATTGCAGGAAACAGATTTCAGGAGGTAGATTCGAATCGCCTCTAAAGCACATGAAAAGCGGCAAAACGTTGACAATGATGCCCATGGCCAAAAAGGGCGTATGCGTTTTTTCCTGAATATATTCAGGAAAAAACGCATACGCCCTTTTTGGCCAACCAAGCAACCTGGAAAGGCAAATCAGCGCTACAAAGAAGTCTCGCTTCCCATCGGTCAAAAGGGCCATGCTGAAAAAAGTGTCAAAACCAGAAATGCAGGACAGGCCATGGAGAAATGGGAGCCTTGCTACACTGATGGGCGGGATGTAAATTGCCAACAGCCACTCTGGAGAAGTGTACGGTGTGTCCTGAAACATCTAAAAAACACAGCTTAGAGAGCATAGGGCACTTCCACGCATGGGGGGATAAAGTGGGAAAATTGAAAATCAGCAAGACACAAGCACCCCAAAGTTTAGGGCTGCTCTGTTGACAAGGACCTCCACTTCATTCCACCTTAAATATCCCAGGAAAGTGAAAAATGGATAAAAAAGTTGTGGTCCTTATGTACAATGGAATATCACTCAGCCATGAAATCAATGTCATAAGGCTAGTAGCAGCATGATGAGTGGATTTAGGTAAGACGATTCTAAGTGAAATAAGTCACACAGAAAAGGACACTTCTCATAAGGTGTCACTTATAGAGGGAATGTAAAAACCGTTACACTTGAACTGAATTACAAAACAGAACAGAGTCACACATGCAGAAAACACACTATGGCTGCTTAACGGGAAAGGTGAGGTGGGGTGATACATAAAACAAGAGTTTCAAATTAGCTCAGATACCGTTCCATAAACCCAATATGTAATAGACAAGACCTACTCCTTGCTCAGAGAACTGGACTCAACACGCCCGATTCACCGCACATGAATATATCTGACTAGTAATAATCTTAAAACCTATGTATTGATATCTCTCTGTTAGTGTGTCAAGTGGGTGTAAAGCAGCATAAACACAGCCGTGAAAAGCAGCTAAATCCCATTATAAAAATAAATTACTTTTAAAAACCCATGATACAAAGACAGGGAAAGAGAGAGAAATTCTTACACAATTCGTTCAGGGGCTGTGATGCAACCTGGATTGACCGTATCTAGACCCACAGCTGGATGAGACATAAGGGTGGACACTCTTGGGGCTGAGAGTTTTGGTGAGGTTGGGTGAGCAAACGCAGACCCTTTAAAGTAATACTGCGTGCTACCCATCGCATGGGTCCCAAATCTCCAGGTTCAAGGGCATCTTCCTACATCGAAAACATGCATGAGAAACCCAGAAGATGGTACACCGTGTGATGGGGAAAAGTTTCTAAAACGCACCTCATTTCTCATCTCCTTGTGCTCGGGTTCGCCATTCCAGCCACTTTACTAGCAATCTCCCTACCTGGAGCATCAGCACCTTTAACCTCCTGTTCCGTACAGGTTGCAATTTGTCCTGAGGATGAACGGGAAGACGGGGAACCAATGAGAGACTAGATCTTGGTGTTGGGACAGGCACAGGTCACTCTATTTTCCCATCAGTAAGAAGAATTAACCACAGGCTCAGCCTGCCCCCCGGAACCAGAACAGGGCCTGAAGCCATCCTGCGCTTTTGCGGCCAGCTCCCGAAAAAGCGAGTTGTAAAATGGAGCTTCAGGGCACTGCAATTCACAAACCTGCAGAGTTATAAATGATAACTCTCGTCCACAAATATATTGAGGGAAGGCAAAGACGAGGAATTGAAATCAAGGCAGAATTGCAGGAAACAGATTTCAGGAGGTAGATTCGAATCGCCTCTAAAGCACATGAAAAGCGGCAAAACGTTGACAATGATGCCCATGGCCAAAAAGGGCGTATGCGTTTTTTCCTGAATATATTCAGGAAAAAACGCATACGCCCTTTTTGGCCAACCAAGCAACCTGGAAAGGCAAATCAGCGCTACAAAGAAGTCTCGCTTCCCATCGGTCAAAAGGGCCATGCTGAAAAAAGTGTCAAAACCAGAAATGCAGGACAGGCCATGGAGAAATGGGAGCCTTGCTACACTGATGGGCGGGATGTAAATTGCCAACAGCCACTCTGGAGAAGTGTACGGTGTGTCCTGAAACATCTAAAAAACACAGCTTAGAGAGCATAGGGCACTTCCACGCATGGGGGGATAAAGTGGGAAAATTGAAAATCAGCAAGACACAAGCACCCCAAAGTTTAGGGCTGCTCTGTTGACAAGGACCTCCACTTCATTCCACCTTAAATATCCCAGGAAAGTGAAAAATGGATAAAAAAGTTGTGGTCCTTATGTACAATGGAATATCACTCAGCCATGAAATCAATGTCATAAGGCTAGTAGCAGCATGATGAGTGGATTTAGGTAAGACGATTCTAAGTGAAATAAGTCACACAGAAAAGGACACTTCTCATAAGGTGTCACTTATAGAGGGAATGTAAAAACCGTTACACTTGAACTGAATTACAAAACAGAACAGAGTCACACATGCAGAAAACACACTATGGCTGCTTAACGGGAAAGGTGAGGTGGGGTGATACATAAAACAAGAGTTTCAAATTAGCTCAGATACCGTTCCATAAACCCAATATGTAATAGACAAGACCTACTCCTTGCTCAGAGAACTGGACTCAACACGCCCGATTCACCGCACAAGAATATATCTGACTAGTAATAATCTTAAAACGTATGTATTGATATCTCTCTGTTAGTGTGTCAAGTGGGTGTAAAGCGGCATAAACACAGCCGTGAAAAGCAGCTAAACCCCATTATAAAAATAAATTACTTTTAAAAACCCATGAAACAAAGACAGGGAAAGAGAGAGAAATTCTTACACAATTCGTTCAGGGGCTGTGATGCAACCTGGATTGACCATATCTAGACCCACAGCTGGATGAGACATAAGGGTGGACACTCTTGGGGCTGAGAGGTTTGGTGAGGTTGGGTGAGCAAACGCAGACCCTTTAAAGTAATACTGCGTGCTACCCATCGCATGGGTCCCAAATCTCCAGGTTCAAGGGCATTTTCCTACATCGAAACCATGCATGAGAAACCCAGAAGATGGTACACCGTGTGATGGGGAAAGGTTTCTAAAACGCACCTCATTTCTCATCTCCTTGTGCTTGGGTTCGCCATTCCAGCCACTTTACTAGCAATCTCCCTACGTGGAGCCTCAGCACCTTTAACCTCCTGTTCCGTACAGGTTGCAATTTGTCCTGAGGATGAACGGGAAGACGGGGAACCAATGAGAGACTAGCTCTTGGTGTTGGGACAGGCACAGGTGACTCTATTTTCACATCAGGAAGAAGAATTAACCACAGGCTCAGCCTGCCCCCCGGAACCAGAACAGGGCCTGAAGCCATCCTGCGCTTTTGCGGCCAGCTCCCAAAAAAGCGAGTTGTAAAATGGAGCTTCAGGGCACTGCAATTCACAAACCTGCAGAGTTATAAATGATAACTCTCGTCCACAAATATATTGAGGGAAGGCAAAGAAGAGGATTTGAAATCAAGGCAGAATTGCAGGAAACAGATTTCAGGAGGTAGATTCGAATCGCCTCTAAAGCACATGAAAAGCAGCAAAACGTTGACAATGATGCCCTTGGCCAAAAAGGGCGTATGCGTTTTTTCCTGAATATATTCAGGAAAAAACGCATACGCCCTTTTTGGCCAACCAAGCAACCTGGAAAGGCAAATCAGCGCTACAAAGAAGTCTCGCTTCCCATCGGTCAAAAGGGCCATGCTGAAAAAAGTGTCAAAACCAGAAATGCAGGACAGGCCATGGAGAAATGGGAGCCTCGCTACACTGATGGGCGGGATGTAAATTGCCAACAGCCACTCTGGAGAAGTGTACGGTGTGTCCTGAAACATCTAAAAAACACAGCTTAGAGAGCATAGGGCACTTCCACGCATGGGGGGATAAAGTGGGAAAATTGAAAATCAGCAAGACACAAGCACCCCAAAGTTTAGGGCTGCTCTGTTGACAAGGACCTCCACTTCATTCCACCTTAAATATCCCAGGAAAGCGAAAAATGGATAAAAAATTGTGGTCCTTATGTACAATGGAATATCACTCAGCCATGAAATCAATGTCATAAGGCTAGTAGCAGCATGATGAGTGGATTTAGGTAAGACGATTCTAAGTGAAATAAGTCACACAGAAAAGGACACTTCTCATAAGCTGTCACTTATAGAGGGAATGTAAAAACCGTTACACTTGAACTGAATTACAAAACAGAACAGAGTCACACATGCAGAAAACACACTATGGCTGCTTAACGGGAAAGGTGAGGTGGGGTGATACATAAAACAAGAGTTTCAAATTAGCTCAGATACCGTTCCATAAACCCAATATGTAATAGACAAGACCTACTCCTTGCTCAGAGAACTGGACTCAACACGCCCGATTCACCGCACAAGAATATATCTGACTAGTAATAATCTTAAAACCTATGTATTGATATCTCTCTGTTAGTGTGTCAAGTGGGTGTAAAGCGGCATAAACACAGCCGTGAAAAGCAGCTAAACCCCATTATAAAAATAAATTACTTTTAAAAACCCATGAAACAAAGACAGGGAAAGAGAGAGAAATTCTTACACAATTCGTTCAGGGGCTGTGATGCAACCTGGATTGACCATATCTAGACCCACAGCTGGATGAGACATAAGGGTGGACACTCTTGGGGCTGAGAGGTTTGGTGAGGTTGGGTGAGCAAACGCAGACCCTTTAAAGTAATACTGCGTGCTACCCATCGCATGGGTCCCAAATCTCCAGGTTCAAGGGCATCTTCCTACATCGAAAACATGCATGAGAAACCCAGAAGATGGTACACCGTGTGATGGGGAAAGGTTTCTAAAACGCACCTCATTTCTCATCTCCTTGTGCTCGGGTTCGCCATTCCAGCCACTTTACTAGCAATCTCCCTATTTGGAGCATCATCACCTTTAACCTCCTGTTCCGTACAGGTTGCAATTTGTCCTGAGGATGAACGGGAAGACGGGGAACCAATGAGAGACTAGCTCTTGGTGTTGGGACAGGCACAGGTGACTCTATTTTCACATCAGGAAGAAGAATTAACCACAGGCTCAGCCTGCCCCCCGGAACCAGAACAGGGCCTGAAGCCATCCTGCGCTTTTGCGGCCAGCTCCCAAAAAAGCGAGTTGTAAAATGGAGCTTCTGGGCACTGCAATTCACAAACCTGCAGAGTTATAAATGATAACTCTCGTCCACAAATATATTGAGGGAAGGCAAAGAAGAGGATTTGAAATCAAGGCAGAATTGCAGGAAACAGATTTCAGGAGGTAGATTCGAATCGCCTTTAAAGCACATGAAAAGCGGCAAAACGTTGACAATGATGCCCTTTTTGGCCAACCAAGCAACCTGGAAAGGCAAATCAGCGCTACAAAGAAGTCTCGCTTCCCATCGGTCAAAAGGGCCATGCTGAAAAAAGTGTCAAAACCAGAAATGCAGGACAGGCCATGGAGAAATGGGAGCCTCGCTACACTGATGGGCGGGATGTAAATTGCCAACAGCCACTCTGGAGAAGGGTACGGTGTGTCCTGAAACATCTATAAAACACAGCTTAGAGAGCATAGGGCACTTCCACGCATGGGGGGATAAAGTGGGAAAATTGAAAATCAGCAAGACACAAGCACCCCAAAGTTTAGGGCTGCTCTGTTGACAAGGACCTCCACTTCCTTCCACCTTAAATATCCCAGGAAAGCGAAAAATGGATAAAAAAGTTGTGGTCCTTATGTACAATGGAATATCACTCAGCCATGAAATCAATGTCATAAGGCTAGTAGCAGCATGATGAGTGGATTTAGGTAAGACGATTCTAAGTGAAATAAGTCACACAGAAAAGGACACTTCTCATAAGGTGTCACTTATAGAGGGAATGTAAAAACCGTTACACTTGAACTGAATTACAAAACAGAACAGAGTCACACATGCAGAAAACACACTATGGCTGCTTAAGGGGAAAGGTGAGGTGGGGTGATACATAAAACAAGAGTTTCAAATTAGCTCAGATACCGTTCCATAAACCCAATATGTAATAGACAAGACCTACTCCTTGCTCAGAGAACTGGACTCAACACGCCCGATTCACCGCACAAGAATATATCTGACTAGTAATAATCTTAAAACCTATGTATTGATATCTCTCTGTTAGTGTGTCAAGTGGGTGTAAAGCGGCATAAACACAGCCGTGAAAAGCAGCTAAACCCCATTATAAAAATAAATTACTTTTAAAAACCCATGAAACAAAGACAGGGAAGGAGAGAGAAATTCTTACACAATTCGTTCAGGGGCTGTGATGCAACCTGGATTGACCATATCTAGACCCACAGCTGGATGAGACATAAGGGTGGACACTCTTGGGGCTGAGAGGTTTGGTGAGGTTTGGTGAGCAAACGCAGACCCTTTAAAGTAATACTGCGTGCTACCCATCGCATGGGTCCCAAATCTCCAGGTTCAAGGGCATCTTCCTACATCGAAAACATGCATGAGAAACCCAGAAGATGGTACACCGTGTGATGGGGAAAGGTTTCTAAAACGCACCTCATTTCTCATCTCCTTGTGCTCGGGTTCGCCATTCCAGCCACTTTACTAGCAATCTCCCTACTTGGAGCATCAGCACCTTTAACCTCCTGTTCCGTACAGGTTGCAATTTGTCCTGAGGATGAACGGGAAGACGGGGAACCAATGAGAGACTAGCTCTTGGTGTTGGGACAGGCACAGGTCACTCTATTTTCCCATCAGGAAGAAGAATTAACCACAGGCTCAGCCTGCCCCCCGGAACCAGAACAGGGCCTGAAGCCATCCTGCGCTTTTGCGGCCAGCTCCCAAAAAAGCGACTTGTAAAATGGAGCTTCTGGGCACTGCAATTCACAAACCTGCAGAGTTATAAATGATAACTCTCGTCCACAAATATATTGAGGGAAGGCAAAGAAGAGGATTTGAAATCAAGGCAGAATTGCAGGAAACAGATTTCAGGAGGTAGATTCGAATCCCCTTTAAAGCACATGAAAAGCGGCAAAACGTTGACAATGATGCCCTTGGCCAAAAAGGGCGTATGCGTTTTTTCCTGAATATATTCAGGAAAAAACGCATACGCCCTTTTTGGCCAACCAAGCAACCTGGAAAGGCAAATCAGCGCTACAAAGAAGTCTCGCTTCCCATCGGTCAAAAGGGCCATGCTGAAAAAAGTGTCAAAACCAGAAATGCAGGACAGGCCATGGAGAAATGCGAGCCTTGCTACACTGATGGGCGGGATGTAAATTGCCAACAGCCACTCTGGAGAAGTGTACGGTGTGTCCTGAAACATCTAAAAAACACAGCTTAGAGAGCATAGGGCACTTCCACGCATGGGGGGATAAAGTGGGAAAATTGAAAATCAGCAAGACACAAGCACCCCAAAGTTTAGGGCTGCTCTGTTGACAAGGACCTCCACTTCATTCCACCTTAAATATCCCAGGAAAGTGAAAAATGGATAAAAAAGTTGTGGTCCTTATGTACAATGGAATATCACTCAGCCATGAAATCAATGTCATAAGGCTAGTAGCAGCATGATGAGTGGATTTAGGTAAGACGATTCTAAGTGAAATAAGTCACACAGAAAAGGACACTTCTCATAAGGTGTCACTTATAGAGGGAATGTAAAAACCGTTACACTTGAACTGAATTACAAAACAGAACAGAGTCACGCATGCAGAAAACACACTATGGCTGCTTAACGGGAAAGGTGAGGTGGGGTGATACATAAAACAAGAGTTTCAAATTAGCTCAGATACCGTTCCATAAACCCAATATGTAATAGACAAGACCTACTCCTTGCTCAGAGAACTGGACTCAACACGCCCGATTCACCGCACAAGAATATATCTGACTAGTAATAATCTTAAAACGTATGTATTGATATCTCTCTGTTAGTGTGTCAAGTGGGTGTAAAGCGGCATAAACACAGCCGTGAAAAGCAGCTAAACCCCATTATAAAAATAAATTACTTTTAAAAACCCATGAAACAAAGACAGGGAAAGAGAGAGAAATTCTTACACAATTCGTTCAGGGGCTGTGATGCAACCTGGATTGACCATATCTAGACCCACAGCTGGATGAGACATAAGGGTGGACACTCTTGGGGCTGAGAGGTTTGGTGAGGTTGGGTGAGCAAACGCAGACCCTTTAAAGTAATACTGCGTGCTACCCATCGCATGGGTCCCAAATCTCCAGGTTCAAGGGCATCTTCCTACATCGAAAACATGCATGAGAAACCCAGAAGATGGTACACCGTGTGATGGGGAAAGGTTTCTAAAACGCACCTCATTTCTCATCTCCTTGTGCTCGGGTTCGCCATTCCAGCCACTTTACTAGCAATCTCCCTACTTGGAGCATCAGCACCTTTAACCTCCTGTTCCGTACAGGTTGCAATTTGTCCTGAGGATGAACGGGAAGACGGGGAACCAATGAGAGACTAGCTCTTGGTGTTGGGACAGGCACAGGTCACTCTATTTTCCCATCAGGAAGAAGAATTAACCACAGGCTCAGCCTGCCCCCCGGAACCAGAACAGGGCCTGAAGCCATCCTGCGCTTTTGCGGCCAGCTCCCAAAAAAGCGACTTGTAAAATGGAGCTTCTGGGCACTGCAATTCACAAACCTGCAGAGTTATAAATGATAACTCTCGTCCACAAATATATTGAGGGAAGGCAAAGAAGAGGATTTGAAATCAAGGCAGAATTGCAGGAAACAGATTTCAGGAGGTAGATTCGAATCCCCTTTAAAGCACATGAAAAGCGGCAAAACGTTGACAATGATGCCCTTGGCCAAAAAGGGCGTATGCGTTTTTTCCTGAATATATTCAGGAAAAAACGCATACGCCCTTTTTGGCCAACCAAGCAACCTGGAAAGGCAAATCAGCGCTACAAAGAAGTCTCGCTTCCCATCGGTCAAAAGGGCCATGCTGAAAAAAGTGTCAAAACCAGAAATGCAGGACAGGCCATGGAGAAATGGGAGCCTTGCTACACTGATGGGCGGGATGTAAATTGCCAACAGCCACTCTGGAGAAGTGTACGGTGTGTCCTGAAACATCTAAAAAACACAGCTTAGAGAGCATAGGGCACTTCCACGCATGGGGGGATAAAGTGGGAAAATTGAAAATCAGCAAGACACAAGCACCCCAAAGTTTAGGGCTGCTCTGTTGACAAGGACCTCCACTTCATTCCACCTTAAATATCCCAGGAAAGTGAAAAATGGATAAAAAAGTTGTGGTCCTTATGTACAATGGAATATCACTCAGCCATGAAATCAATGTCATAAGGCTAGTAGCAGCATGATGAGTGGATTTAGGTAAGACGATTCTAAGTGAAATAAGTCACACAGAAAAGGACACTTCTCATAAGGTGTCACTTATAGAGGGAATGTAAAAACCGTTACACTTGAACTGAATTACAAAACAGAACAGAGTCACACATGCAGAAAACACACTATGGCTGCTTAACGGGAAAGGTGAGGTGGGGTGATACATAAAACAAGAGTTTCAAATTAGCTCAGATACCGTTCCATAAACCCAATATGTAATAGACAAGACCTACTCCTTGCTCAGAGAACTGGACTCAACACGCCCGATTCACCGCACAAGAATATATCTGACTAGTAATAATCTTAAAACCTATGTATTGATATCTCTCTGTTAGTGTGTCAAGTGGGTGTAAAGCAGCATAAACACAGCCGTGAAAAGCAGCTAAACCCCATTATAAAAATAAATTACTTTTAAAAACCCATGAAACAAAGACAGGGAAAGAGAGAGAAATTCTTACACAATTCGTTCATGGGCTGTGATGCAACCTGGATTGACCATATCTAGACCCACAGCTGGATGAGACATAAGGGTGGACACTCTTGGGGCTGAGAGGTTTGGTGAGGTTGGGTGAGCAAACGCAGACCCTTTAAAGTAATACTGCGTGCTACCCATCGCATGGGTCCCAAATCTCCAGGTTCAAGGGCATCTTCCTACATCAAAAACATGCATGAGAAACCCAGAAGATGGTACACCGTGTGATGGGGAAAGGTTTCTAAAACGCACCTCATTTCTCATCTCCTTGTGCTCGGGTTCGCCATTCCAGCCACTTTACTAGCAATCTCCCTACTTGGAGCATCAGCACCTTTAACCTCCTGTTCCGTACAGGTTGCAATTTGTCCTGAGGATGAACGGGAAGACGGGGAACCAATGAGAGACTAGCTCTTGGTGTTGGGACAGGCACAGGTCACTCTATTTTCCCATCAGGAAGAAGAATTAACCACAGGCTCAGCCTGCCCCCCGGAACCAGAACAGGGCGTGAAGCCATCCTGCGCTTTTGCGGCCAGCTCCCAAAAAAGCGACTTGTAAAATGGAGCTTCTGGGCACTGCAATTCACAAACCTGCAGAGTTATAAATGATAACTCTCGTCCACAAATATATTGAGGGAAGGCAAAGAAGAGGATTTGAAATCAAGGCAGAATTGCAGGAAACAGATTTCAGGAGGTAGATTCGAATCGCCTTTAAAGCACATGAAAAGCGGCAAAACGTTGACAATGATGCCCTTGGCCAAAAAGGGCGTATGCATTTTTTCCTGAATATATTCAGGAAAAAACGCATACGCCCTTTTTGGCCAACCAAGCAACCTGGAAAGGCAAATCAGCGCTACAAAGAAGTCTCGCTTCCCATCGGTCAAAAGGGCCATGCTGAAAAAAGTGTCAAAACCAGAAATGCAGGACAGGCCATGGAGAAATGGGAGCCTTGCTACACTGATGGGCGGGATGTAAATTGCCAACAGCCACTCTGGAGAAGTGTACGGTGTGTCCTGAAACATCTAAAAAACACAGCTTAGAGAGCATAGGGCACTTCCACGCATGGGGGGATAAAGTGGGAAAATTGAAAATCAGCAAGACACAAGCACCCCAAAGTTTAGGGCTGCTCTGTTGACAAGGACCTCCACTTCATTCCACCTTAAATATCCCAGGAAAGCGAAAAATGGATAAAAAAGTTGTGGTCCTTATGTACAATGGAATATCACTCAGCCATGAAATCAATGTCATAAGGCTAGTAGCAGCATGATGAGTGGATTTAGGTAAGACGATTCTAAGTGAAATAAGTCACACAGAAAAGGACACTTCTCATAAGGTGTCACTTATAGTGGGAATGTAAAAACCGTTACACTTGAACTGAATTACAAAACAGAACAGAGTCACACATGCAGAAAACACACCATGGCTGCTTAACGGGAAAGGTGAGGTGGGGTGATACATAAAACAAGAGTTTCAAATTAGCTCAGATACCGTTCCATAAACCCAATATGTAATAGACAAGACCTACTCCTTGCTCAGAGAACTGGACTCAACACGCCCGAT
This sequence comes from Balaenoptera physalus, assembly GCF_965194825.1. Classification (NCBI taxonomy): domain Eukaryota; kingdom Metazoa; phylum Chordata; class Mammalia; order Artiodactyla; family Balaenopteridae; genus Balaenoptera; species Balaenoptera physalus. The sequence goes on along the minus strand of NW_028126457.1, from coordinate 1,155,231 downwards.
TCACCGCACATGAATATATCTGACTAGTAATAATCTTAAAACCTATGTATTGATATCTCTCTGTTAGTGTGTCAAGTGGGTGTAAAGCGGCATAAACACAGCCGTGAAAAGCAGCTAAATCCCATTATAAAAATAAATTACTTTTAAAAACCCATGATACAAAGACAGGGAAAGAGAGAGAAATTCTTACACAATTCGTTCAGGGGCTGTGATGCAACCTGGATTGACCATATCTAGACCCACAGCTGGATGAGACATAAGGGTGGACACTCTTGGGGCTGAGAGGTTTGATGAGGTTGGGTGAGCAAACGCAGACCCTTTAAAGTAATACTGCGTGCTACCCATCGCATGGGTCCCAAATCTCCAGGTTCAAGGGCATCTTCCTACATCGAAACCATGCATGAGAAACCCAGAAGATGGTACACCGTGTGATGGGGAAAGGTTTCTAAAACGCACCTCATTTCTCATCTCCTTGTGCTCGGGTTCGCCATTCCAGCCACTTTACTAGCAATCTCCCTACCTGGAGCATCAGCACCTTTAACCTCCTGTTCCGTACAGGTTGCAATTTGTCCTGAGGATGAACGGGAAGACGGGGAACCAATGAGAGACTAGCTCTTGGTGTTGGGACAGGCACAGGTCACTCTATTTTCCCATCAGGAAGAAGAATTAACCACAGGCTCAGCCTGCCCCCTGGAACCAGAACAGGGCCTGAAGCCATCCTGCGCTTTTGCGGCCAGCTCCCGAAAAAGCGAGTTGTAAAATGGAGCTTCAGGGCACTGCAATTCACAAACCTGCACAGTTATAAATGATAACTCTCGTCCACAAATATATTGAGGGAAGGCAAAGACGAGGAATTGAAATCAAGGCAGAATTGCAGGAAACAGATTTCAGGAGGTAGATTCGAATCGCCTCTAAAGCACATGAAAAGCGGCAAAACGTTGACAATGATGCCCATGGCCAAAAAGGGCGTATGCGTTTTTTCCTGAATATATTCAGGAAAAAACGCATACGCCCTTTTTGGCCAACCAAGCAACCTGGAAAGGCAAATCAGCGCTACAAAGAAGTCTCGCTTCCCATCGGTCAAAAGGGCCATGCTGAAAAAAGTGTCAAAACCAGAAATGCAGGACAGGCCATGGAGAAATGGGAGCCTTGCTACACTGATGGGCGGGATGTAAATTGCCAACAGCCACTCTGGAGAAGTGTACGGTGTGTCCTGAAACATCTAAAAAACACAGCTTAGAGAGCATAGGGCACTTCCACGCATGGGGGGATAAAGAGGGAAAATTGAAAATCAGCAAGACACAAGCACCCCAAAGTTTAGGGCTGCTCTGTTGACAAGGACCTCCACTTCATTCCACCTTAAATATCCCAGGAAAGTGAAAAATGGATAAAAAAGTGGTGGTCCTTATGTACAATGGAATATCACTCAGCCATGAAATCAATGTCATAAGGCTAGTAGCAGCATGATGAGTGGATTTAGGTACGACGATTCTAAGTGAAATAAGTCACACAGAAAAAGACACTTATCATAAGCTATCACTTATAGAGGGAATGTAAAAACCGCTACACTTGAACTGAATTAAAAACAGAACAGAGTCACACGTTTACAAAACACACTATGGCTGCTTAACGGGAAAGGTGAGGTGGGGTGATGCATAAAACAAGTGTTTCAAATTAGCTCAGATACCGTTCCATAAACCCAATATGTAATAGAAAGACCTACTCCTTGCTCAGTGAACTGGACTCAACATCCCCTATTCACCGCACAAGAATATATCTGACTAGTAAGAATCTTAAAACCTATGTATTGATATCTCTCTGGATGTTAGACAAGTGGGTGTAAAGCGGCATAAACACAGCCGTGAAAAACAGATAAACCCCGTTATAAAAATAAATTAATTTTAAAAACCCGTGAAACAAAGACAGTGAAAGAGAGAGAAATTCTTACAAAATTCGTTCAGGGGCTGTGATGCCACCTGGATTGACCATATCTAGACCCACAGCTGGATGAGACGTAAGGGTGGATACTTTCGGGGCTGAGAGATTTGGTGAGGTTGGGGGAGCAAACGCAGACCCTTTAAAGTACTACTGCCTGTTTCCCATCCCATGGGTCCCAAATCTCCAGGTTCAAGGGCATCTTCCTACATCGAAAACATGCATGAGAAACCCAGAAGATGGTACACCGTGTGATGGGGAAAGGTTTCTAAAACGCACCTCATTTCTCATCTCCTTGTGCTCGGGTTTGCCATTCCAGCCACTTTACTAGCAATCTCCCTACTTGGAGCATCAGCACCTTTAACCTCCTGTTCCGTACAGGTTGCAATTTGTCCTGAGGATGAACGGGAAGACGGGAAACCAATGAGAGACTAGCTCTTGGTGTTGGGACAGGCACAGGTCACTCTATTTTCCCATCAGGAAGGAGAATTAACCACAGGCTCAGCCTGCCCCCCGGAACCAGAACAGGGCGTGAAGCCATCCTGCGCTTTTGCGGCCACCTCCCAAAAAAGCGACTTGTAAAATGGAGCTTCAGGGCACTGCAATTCACAAACCTGCAGAGTTATAAATGATAACTCTCGTCCACAAATATATTGAGGGAAGGCAAAGAAGAGGATTTGAAATCAAGGCAGAATTGCAGGAAACAGATTTCAGGAGGTAGATTCGAATCGCCTTTAAAGCACATGAAAAGCGGCAAAACGTTGACAATGATGCCCTTGGCCAAAAAGGGCGTATGCGTTTTTTCCTGAATATATTCAGGAAAAAACGCATACGCCCTTTTTGGCCAACCAAGCAACCTGGAAAGGCAAATCAGCGCTACAAAGAAGTCTCGCTTCCCATCGGTCAAAAGGGCCATGCTGAAAAAACTGTCAAAACCAGAAATGCAGGACAGGCCATGGAGAAATGGGAGCCTTGCTACACTGATGGGCGGGATGTAAATTGCCAACAGCCACTCTGGAGAAGTGTACGGTGTGTCCTGAAACATCTAAAAAACACAGCTTAGAGAGCATAGGGCACTTCCACGCATGGGGGGATAAAGTGGGAAAATTGAAAATCAGCAAGACACAAGCACCCCAAAGTTTAGGGCTGCTCTGTTGACAAGGACCTCCACTTCATTCCACCTTAAATATCCCAGGAAAGCGAAAAATGGATAAAAAAGTTGTGGTCCTTATGTACAATGGAATATCACTCAGCCATGAAATCAATGTCATAAGGCTAGTAGCAGCATGATGAGTGGATTTAGGTAAGACGATTCTAAGTGAAATAAGTCACACAGAAAAGGACACTTCTCATAAGGTGTCACTTATAGAGGGAATGTAAAAACCGTTACACTTGAACTGAATTACAAAACAGAACAGAGTCACACATGCAGAAAACACACTATGGCTGCTTAACGGGAAAGGTGAGGTGGGGTGATACATAAAACAAGAGTTTCAAATTAGCTCAGATACCGTTCCATAAACCCAATATGGAATAGACAAGACCTACTCCTTGCTCAGAGAACTGGACTCAACACGCCCGATTCACCGCACAAGAATATATCTGACTAGTAATAATCTTAAAACCTATGTATTGATATCTCTCTGTTAGTGTGTCAAGTGGGTGTAAAGCGGCATAAACACAGCCGTGAAAAGCAGCTAAACCCCATTATAAACATAAATTACTTTTAAAAACCCATGAAACAAAGACAGGGAAAGAGAGAGAAATTCTTACACAATTCGTTCAGGGGCTGTGATGCAACCTGGATTGACCATATCTAGACCCACAGCTGGATGAGACATAAGGGTGGACACTCTTGGGGCTGAGAGGTTTGGTGAGGTTGGGTGAGCAAACGCAGACCCTTTAAAGTAATACTGCGTGCTACCCATCGCATGGGTCCCAAATCTCCAGGTTCAAGGGCATCTTCCTACATCGAAAACATGCATGAGAAACCCAGAAGATGGTACACCGTGTGATGGGGAAAGGTTTTTAAAACGCACATCATTTCTCATCTCCTTGTGCTCGGGTTCGCCATTCCAGCCACTTTACTATCAATCTCCCTATTTGGAGCCTCAGCACCTTTAACCTCCTGTTCCGTACAGGTTGCAATTTGTCCTGAGGATGAACGGGAAGACGGGAACCAATGAGAGACTAGCTCTTGGTGTTGGGACAGGCACAGGTCACTCTATTTTCCCATCAGGAAGAAGAATTAACCACAGGCTCAGCCTGCCCCCCGGAACCAGAACAGGGCCTGAAGCCATCCTGCGCTTTTGCGGCCACCTCCCAAAAAAGCGACTTGTAAAATGGAGCTTCTGGGCACTGCAATTCACAAACCTGCAGAGTTATAAATGATAACTCTCGTCCACAAATATATTGAGGGAAGGCAAAGAAGAGGATTTGAAATCAAGGCAGAATTGCAGGAAACAGATTTCAGGAGGTAGATTCGAATCGCCTTTAAAGCACATGAAAAGCGGCAAAACGTTGACAATGATGCCCTTGGCCAAAAAGGGCGTATGCGTTTTTTCCTGAATATATTCAGGAAAAAACGCATACGCCCTTTTTGGCCAACCAAGCAACCTGGAAAGGCAAATCAGCACTACAAAGAAGTCTCGCTTCCCATCGGTCAAAAGGGCCATGCTTAAAAAAGTGTCAAAACCAGAAATGCAGGACAGGCCATGGAGAAATGGGAGCCTTGCTACACTGATGGGCGGGATGTAAATTGCCAACAGCCACTCTGGAGAAGGGTACGGTGTGTCCTGAAACATCTAAAAAACACAGCTTAGAGAGCATAGGGCACTTCCACGCATGGGGGGATAAAGTGGGAAAATTGAAAATCAGCAAGACACAAGCACCCCAAAGTTTAGGGCTGCTCTGTTGACAAGGACCTCCACTTCATTCCACCTTAAATATCCCAGGAAAGTGAAAAATGGATAAAAAAGTTGTGGTCCTTATGTACAATGGAATATCACTCAGCCATGAAATCAATGTCATAAGGCTAGTAGCAGCATGATGAGTGGATTTAGGTACGACGATTCTAAGTGAAATAAGTCACACAGAAAAGGACACTTCTCATAAGGTGTCACTTATAGAGGGAATGTAAAAACCGCTACACTTGAACTGAATTAAAAACAGAACAGAGTCACACGTTTACAAAACACACTATGGCTGCTTAACGGGAAAGGTGAGGTGGGGTGATACATAAAACAAGAGTTTCAAATTAGCTCAGATACCGTTCCATAAACCCAATATGTAATAGACAAGACCTACTCCTTGCTCAGAGAACTGGACTCAACACCCCCTATTCACCGCACAAGAATATATCTGACCAGTAAGAATCTTAAAACCTATGTATTGATATCTCTCTGGATGTTAGACAAGTGGGTGTAAAGCGGCATAAACACAGCCGTGAAAAGCAGCTAAACCCCATTATAAAAATAAATTAATTTTAAAAACCCGTGAAACAAAGACAGGGAAAGAGAGAGAAATTCTTACACAATTCGTTCAGGGGCTGTGATGCAACCTGGATTGACCATATCTAGACCCACAGCTGGATGAGACATAAGGGTGGACACTCTTGGGGCTGAGAGGTTTGGTGAGGTTGGGTGAGCAAACGCAGACCCTTTAAAGTAATACTGCGTGCTACCCATCGCATGGGTCCCAAATCTCCAGGTTCAAGGGCATCTTCCTACATCAAAAACATGCATGAGAAACCCAGAAGATGGTACACCGTGTGATGGGGAAAGGTTTCTAAAACGCACCTCATTTCTCATCTCCTTGTGCTCGGGTTCGCCATTCCAGCCACTTTACTAGCAATCTCCCTACTTGGAGCATCAGCACCTTTAACCTCCTGTTCCGTACAGGTTGCAATTTGTCCTGAGGATGAACGGGAAGATGGGGAACCAATGAGAGACTAGCTCTTGGTGTTGGGACAGGCACAGGTCACTCTATTTTCCCATCAGGAAGAAGAATTAACCACAGGCTCAGCCTGCCCCCCGGAACCAGAACAGGGCCTGAAGCCATCCTGCGCTTTTGCGGCCAGCTCCCAAAAAAGCGACTTGTAAAATGGAGCTTCTGGGCACTGCAATTCACAAACCTGCAGAGTTATAAATGATAACTCTCGTCCACAAATATATTGAGGGAAGGCAAAGAAGAGGATTTGAAATCAAGGCAGAATTGCAGGAAACAGATTTCAGGAGGTAGATTCGAATCGCCTTTAAAGCACATGAAAATCGGCAAAACTTTGACAATGATGCCCTTGGCCAAAAAGGGCGTATGCGTTTTTTCCTGAATATATTCAGGAAAAAACGCATACGCCCTTTTTGGCCAACCAAGCAACCTGGAAAGGCAAATCAGCGCTACAAAGAAGTCTCGCTTCCCATCGGTCAAAAGGGCCATGCTGAAAAAAGTGTCAAAACCAGAAATGCAGGACAGGCCATGGAGAAATGGGAGCCTTGCTACACTGATGGGCGGGATGTAAATTGCCAACAGCCACTCTGGAGAAGTGTACGGTGTGTCCTGAAACATCTAAAAAACACAGCTTAGAGAGCATAGGGCACTTCCACGCATGGGGGGATAAAGTGGGAAAATTGAAAATCAGCAAGACACAAGAACCCCAAAGTTTAGGGCTGCTCTGTTGACAAGGACCTCCACTTCATTCCACCTTAAATATCCCAGGAAAGCGAAAAATGGATAAAAAAGTTGTGGTCCTTATGTACAATGGAATATCACTCAGCCATGAAATCAATGTCATAAGGCTAGTAGCAGCATGATGAGTGGATTTAGGTAAGACGATTCTAAGTGAAATAAGTCACACAGAAAAGGACACTTCTCATAAGGTGTCACTTATAGTGGGAATGTAAAAACCGTTACACTTGAACTGAATTACAAAACAGAACAGAGTCACACATGCAGAAAACACACTATGGCTGCTTAACGGGAAAGGTGAGGTGGGGTGATACATAAAACAAGAGTTTCAAATTAGCTCAGATACCGTTCCATAAACCCAATATGTAATAGACAAGACCTACTCCTTGCTCAGAGAACTGGACTCAACATGCCCGATTCACCGCACAAGAATATATCTGACTAGTAATAATCTTAAAACCTATGTATTGATATCTCTCTGTTAGTGTGTCAAGTGGGTGTAAAGCGGCATAAACACAGCCGTGAAAAGCAGCTAAATCCCATTATAAAAATAAATTACTTTTAAAAACCCATGATACAAAGACAGGGAAAGAGAGAGAAATTCTTACACAATTCGTTCAGGGGCTGTGATGCAACCTGGATTGACCATATCTAGACCCACAGCTGGATGAGACATAAGGGTGGACACTCTTGGGGCTGAGAGGTCTGATGAGGTTGGGTGAGCAAACGCAGACCCTTTAAAGTAATACTGCGTGCTACCCATCGCATGGGTCCCAAATCTCCAGGTTCAAGGGCATCTTCCTACATCAAAAACATGCATGAGAAACCCAGAAGATGGTACACCGTGTGATGGGGAAAGGTTTCTAAAACGCACCTCATTTCTCATCTCCTTGTGCTCGGGTTCGCCATTCCAGCCACTTTACTAGCAATCTCCCTACCTGGAGCATCAGCACCTTTAACCTCCTGTTCCGTACAGGTTGCAATTTGTCCTGAGGATGAACGGGAAGACGGGGAACCAATGAGAGACTAGCTCTTGGTGTTGGGACAGGCACAGGTCACTCTATTTTCCCATCAGGAAGAAGAATTAACCACAGGCTCAGCCTGCCCCCCGGAACCAGAACAGGGCCTGAAGCCATCTTGCGCTTTTGCGGCCAGCTCCCGAAAAAGCGAGTTGTAAAATGGAGCTTCAGGGCACTGCAATTCACAAACCTGCACAGTTATAAATGATAACTCTCGTCCACAAATATATTGAGGGAAGGCAAAGACGAGGAATTGAAATCAAGGCAGAATTGCAGGAAACAGATTTCAGGAGGTAGATTCGAATCGCCTCTAAAGCACATGAAAAGCGGCAAAACGTTGACAATGATGCCCATGGCCAAAAAGGGCGTATGCGTTTTTTCCTGAATATATTCAGGAAAAAACGCATACGCCCTTTTTGGCCAACCAAGCAACCTGGAAAGGCAAATCAGCGCTACAAAGAAGTCTCGCTTCCCATCGGTCAAAAGGGCCATGCTGAAAAAAGTGTCAAAACCAGAAATGCAGGACAGGCCATGGAGAAATGGGAGCCTTGCTACACTGATGGGCGGGATGTAAATTGCCAACAGCCACTCTGGAGAAGTGTACGGTGTGTCCTGAAACATCTAAAAAACACAGCTTAGAGAGCATAGGGCACTTCCACGCATGGGGGGATAAAGTGGGAAAATTGAAAATCAGCAAGACACAAGCACCCCAAAGTTTAGGGCTGCTCTGTTGACAAGGACCTCCACTTCATTCCACCTTAAATATCCCAGGAAAGTGAAAAATGGATAAAAAAGTTGTGGTCCTTATGTACAATGGAATATCACTCAGCCATGAAATCAATGTCATAAGGCTAGTAGCAGCATGATGAGTGGATTTAGGTAAGACGATTCTAAGTGAAATAAGTCACACAGAAAAGGACACTTCTCATAAGGTGTCACTTATAGAGGGAATGTAAAAACCGTTACACTTGAACTGAATTACAAAACAGAACAGAGTCACACATGCAGAAAACACACTATGGCTGCTTAACGGGAAAGGTGAGGTGGGGTGATACATAAAACAAGAGTTTCAAATTAGCTCAGATACCGTTCCATAAACCCAATATGTAATAGACAAGACCTACTCCTTGCTCAGAGAACTGGACTCAACACGCCCGATTCACCGCACAAGAATATATCTGACTAGTAATAATCTTAAAACGTATGTATTGATATCTCTCTGTTAGTGTGTCAAGTGGGTGTAAAGCGGCATAAACACAGCCGTGAAAAGCAGCTAAACCCCATTATAAAAATAAATTACTTTTAAAAACCCATGAAACAAAGACAGGGAAAGAGAGAGAAATTCTTACACAATTCGTTCAGGGGCTGTGATGCAACCTGGATTGACCATATCTAGACCCACAGCTGGATGAGACATAAGGGTGGACACTCTTGGGGCTGAGAGGTTTGGTGAGGTTGGGTGAGCAAACGCAGACCCTTTAAAGTAATACTGCGTGCTACCCATCGCATGGGTCCCAAATCTCCAGGTTCAAGGGCATCTTCCTACATCGAAAACATGCATGAGAAACCCAGAAGATGGTACACCGTGTGATGGGGAAAGGTTTCTAAAACGCACCTCATTTCTCATCTCCTTGTGCTCGGGTTCGCCATTCCAGCCACTTTACTAGCAATCTCCCTACCTGGAGCATCAGCACCTTTAACCTCCTGTTCCGTACAGGTTGCAATTTGTCCTGAGGATGAACGGGAAGACGGGGAACCAATGAGAGACTAGCTCTTGGTGTTGGGACAGGCACAGGTCACTCTATTTTCCCATCAGGCAGAAGAATTAACCACAGGCTCAGCCTGCCCCCTGGAACCAGAACAGGGCCTGAAGCCATCCTGCACTTTTGCGGCCAGCTCCCAAAAAAGCGACTTGTAAAATGGAGCTTCTGGGCACTGCAATTCACAAACCTGCAGAGTTATAAATGATAACTCTCGTCCACAAATATATTGAGGGAAGGCAAAGAAGAGGATTTGAAATCAAGGCAGAATTGCAGGAAACAGATTTCAGGAGGTAGATTCGAATCGCCTTTAAAGCACATGAAAAGCGGCAAAACGTTGACAATGATGCCCTTGGCCAAAAAGGGCGTATGCGTTTTTTCCTGAATATATTCAGGAAAAAACGCATACGCCCTTTTTGGCCAACCAAGCAACCTGGAAAGGCAAATCAGCGCTACAAAGAAGTCTCGCTTCCCATCGGTCAAAAGGGCCATGCTTAAAAAAGTGTCAAACCAGAAATGCAGGACAGGCCATGGAGAAATGGGAGCCTTGCTACACTGATGGGCGGGATGTAAATTGCCAACAGCCACTCTGGAGAAGGGTACGGTGTGTCCTGAAACATCTATAAAACACAGCTTAGAGAGCATAGGGCACTTCCACGCATGGGGGGATAAAGTGGGAAAATTGAAAATCAGCAAGACACAAGCACCCCAAAGTTTAGGGCTGCTCTGTTGACAAGGACCTCCACTTCATTCCACCTTAAATATCCCAGGAAAGCGAAAAATGGATAAAAAAGTTGTGGTCCTTATGTACAATGGAATATCACTCAGCCATGAAATCAATGTCATAAGGCTAGTAGCAGCATGATGAGTGGATTTAGGTAAGACGATTCTAAGTGAAATAAGTCACACAGAAAAGGACACTTCTCATAAGGTGTCACTTATAGTGGGAATGTAAAAACCGTTACACTTGAACTGAATTACAAAGCAGAACAGAGTCACACATGCAGAAAACACACTATGGCTGCTTAACGGGAAAGGTGAGGTGGGGTGATACATAAAACAAGAGTTTCAAATTAGCTCAGATACCGTTCCATAAACCCAATATGTAATAGACAAGACCTACTCCTTGCTCAGAGAACTGGACTCAACACGCCCGATTCACCGCACATGAATATATCTGACTAGTAATAATCTTAAAACCTATGTATTGATATCTCTCTGTTAGTGTGTCAAGTGGGTGTAAAGCAGCATAAACACAGCCGTGAAAAGCAGCTAAATCCCATTATAAAAATAAATTACTTTTAAAAACCCATGATACAAAGACAGGGAAAGAGAGAGAAATTCTTACACAATTCGTTCAGGGGCTGTGATGCAACCTGGATTGACCGTATCTAGACCCACAGCTGGATGAGACATAAGGGTGGACACTCTTGGGGCTGAGAGGTTTGGTGAGGTTGGGTGAGCAAACGCAGACCCTTTAAAGTAATACTGCGTGCTACCCATCGCATGGGTCCCAAATCTCCAGGTTCAAGGGCATCTTCCTACATCGAAAACATGAATGAGAAACCCAGAAGATGGTACACCGTGTGATGGGGAAAGGTTTCTAAAACGCACCTCATTTCTCATCTCCTTGTGCTCGGGTTCGCCATTCCAGCCACTTTACTAGCAATCTCCCTACCTGGAGCATCAGCACCTTTAACCTCCTGTTCCGTACAGGTTGCAATTTGTCCTGAGGATGAACGGGAAGACGGGGAACCAATGAGAGACTAGCTCTTGGTGTTGGGACAGGCACAGGTCACTCTATTTTCCCATCAGGAAGAAGAATTAACCACAGGCTCAGCCTGCCCCCTGGAACCAGAACAGGGCCTGAAGCCATCCTGCACTTTTGCGGCCAGCTCCCAAAAAAGCGACTTGTAAAATGGAGCTTCTGGGCACTGCAATTCACAAACCTGCAGAGTTATAAATGATAACTCTCGTCCACAAATATATTGAGGGAAGGCAAAGAAGAGGATTTGAAATCAAGGCAGAATTGCAGGAAACAGATTTCAGGAGGTAGATTCGAATCGCCTTTAAAGCACATGAAAAGCGGCAAAACGTTGACAATGATGCCCTTGGCCAAAAAGGGCGTATGCGTTTTTTCCTGAATATATTCAGGAAAAAACGCATACGCCCTTTTTGGCCAACCAAGCAACCTGGAAAGGCAAATCAGCGCTACAAAGAAGTCTCGCTTCCCATCGGTCAAAAGGGCCATGCTTAAAAAAGTGTCAAAACCAGAAATGCAGGACAGGCCATGGAGAAATGGGAGCCTTGCTACACTGATGGGCGGGATGTAAATTGCCAACAGCCACTCTGGAGAAGGGTACGGTGTGTCCTGAAACATCTATAAAACACAGCTTAGAGAGCATAGGGCACTTCCACGCATGGGGGGATAAAGTGGGAAAATTGAAAATCAGCAAGACACAAGCACCCCAAAGTTTAGGGCTGCTCTGTTGACAAGGACCTCCACTTCATTCCACCTTAAATATCCCAGGAAAGCGAAAAATGGATAAAAAAGTTGTGGTCCTTATGTACAATGGAATATCACTCAGCCATGAAATCAATGTCATAAGGCTAGTAGCAGCATGATGAGTGGATTTAGGTAAGACGATTCTAAGTGAAATAAGTCACACAGAAAAGGACACTTCTCATAAGGTGTCACTTATAGTGGGAATGTAAAAACCGTTACACTTGAACTGAATTACAAAGCAGAACAGAGTCACACATGCAGAAAACACACTATGGCTGCTTAACGGGAAAGGTGAGGTGGGGTGATACATAAAACAAGAGTTTCAAATTAGCTCAGATACCATTCCATAAACCCAATATGTAATAGACAAGACCTACTCCTTGCTCAGAGAACTGGACTCAACACGCCCGATTCACCGCACATGAATATATCTGACTAGTAATAATCTTAAAACCTATGTATTGATATCTCTCTGTTAGTGTGTCAAGTGGGTGTAAAGCAGCACAAACACAGCCGTGAAAAGCAGCTAAATCCCATTATAAAAATAAATTACTTTTAAAAACCCATGATACAAAGACAGGGAAAGAGAGAGAAATTCTTACACAATTCGTTCAGGGGCTGTGATGCAACCTGGATTGACCGTATCTAGACCCACAGCTGGATGAGACATAAGGGTGGACACTCTTGGGGCTGAGAGGTTTGGTGAGGTTGGGTGAGCAAACGCAGACCCTTTAAAGTAATACTGCGTGCTACCCATCGCATGGGTCCCAAATCTCCAGGTTCAAGGCCATCTTCCTACATCGAAAACATGCATGAGAAACCCAGAAGATGGTACACCGTGTGATGGGGAAAGGTTTCTAAAACGCACCTCATTTCTCATCTCCTTGTGCTCGGGTTCGCCATTCCAGCCACTTTACTAGCAATCTCCCTACTTGGAGCATCAGCACCTTTAACCTCCTGTTCCGTACAGGTTGCAATTTGTCCTGAGGATGAACGGGAAGACGGGGAACCAATGAGAGACTAGCTCTTGGTGTTGGGACAGGCACAGGTCACTCTATTTTCCCATCAGGAAGAAGAATTAACCACAGGCTCAGCCTGCCCCCCGGAACCAGAACAGGGCCTGAAGCCATCCTGCGCTTTTGCGGCCAGCTCCCAAAAAAGCGACTTGTAAAATGGAGCTTCTGGGCACTGCAATTCACAAACCTGCAGAGTTATAAATGATAACTCTCGTCCACAAATATATTGAGGGAAGGCAAAGAAGAGGATTTGAAATCAAGGCAGAATTGCAGGAAACAGATTTCAGGAGGTAGATTCGAATCGCCTTTAAAGCACATGAAAATCGGCAAAACTTTGACAATGATGCCCTTGGCCAAAAAGGGCGTATGCGTTTTTTCCTGAATATATTCAGGAAAAAACGCATACGCCCTTTTTGGCCAACCAAGCAACCTGGAAAGGCAAATCAGCGCTACAAAGAAGTCTCGCTTCCCATCGGTCAAAAGGGCCATGCTGAAAAAAGTGTCAAAACCAGAAATGCAGGACAGGCCATGGAGAAATGGGAGCCTTGCTACACTGATGGGCGGGATGTAAATTGCCAACAGCCACTCTGGAGAAGTGTACGGTGTGTCCTGAAACATCTATAAAACACAGCTTAGAGAGCATAGGGCACTTCCACGCATGGGGGGATAAAGTGGGAAAATTGAAAATCAGCAAGACACAAGAACCCCAAAGTTTAGGGCTGCTCTGTTGACAAGGACCTCCACTTCATTCCACCTTAAATATCCCAGGAAAGCGAAAAATGGATAAAAAAGTTGTGGTCCTTATGTACAATGGAATATCACTCAGCCATGAAATCAATGTCATAAGGCTAGTAGCAGCATGATGAGTGGATTTAGGTAAGACGATTCTAAGTGAAATAAGTCACACAGAAAAGGACACTTCTCATAAGGTGTCACTTATAGTGGGAATGTAAAAACCGTTACACTTGAACTGAATTACAAAACAGAACAGAGTCACACATGCAGAAAACACACTATGGCTGCTTAACGGGAAAGGTGAGGTGGGGTGATACATAAAACAAGAGTTTCAAATTAGCTCAGATACCGTTCCATAAACCCAATATGTAATAGACAAGACCTACTCCTTGCTCAGAGAACTGGACTCAACACGCCCGATTCACCGCACAAGAATATATCTGACTAGTAATAATCTTAAAACCTATGTATTGATATCTCTCTGTTAGTGTGTCAAGTGGGTGTAAAGCGGCATAAACACAGCCGTGAAAAGCAGCTAAATCCCATTATAAAAATAAATTACTTTTAAAAACCCATGATACAAAGACAGGGAAAGAGAGAGAAATTCTTACACAATTCGTTCAGGGGCTGTGATGCAACCTGGATTGACCATATCTAGACCCACAGCTGGATGAGACATAAGGGTGGACACTCTTGGGGCTGAGAGGTCTGATGAGGTTGGGTGAGCAAACGCAGACCCTTTAAAGTAATACTGCGTGCTACCCATCGCATGGGTCCCAAATCTCCAGGTTCAAGGGCATCTTCCTACATCAAAAACATGCATGAGAAACCCAGAAGATGGTACACCGTGTGATGGGGAAAGGTTTCTAAAACGCACCTCATTTCTCATCTCCTTGTGCTCGGGTTTGCCATTCCAGCCACTTTACTAGCAATCTCCCTACCTGGAGCATCAGCACCTTTAACCTCCTGTTCCGTACAGGTTGCAATTTGTCCTGAGGATGAACGGGAAGACGGGGAACCAATGAGAGACTAGCTCTTGGTGTTGGGACAGGCACAGGTCACTCTATTTTCCCATCAGGAAGAAGAATTAACCACAGGCTCAGCCTGCCCCCCGGAACCAGAACAGGGCCTGAAGCCATCCTGCGCTTTTGCGGCCAGCTCCCGAAAAAGCGAGTTGTAAAATGGAGCTTCAGGGCACTGCAATTCACAAACCTGCACAGTTATAAATGATAACTCTCGTCCACAAATATATTGAGGGAAGGCAAAGACGAGGAATTGAAATCAAGGCAGAATTGCAGGAAACAGATTTCAGGAGGTAGATTCGAATCGCCTCTAAAGCACATGAAAAGCGGCAAAACGTTGACAATGATGCCCATGGCCAAAAAGGGCGTATGCGTTTTTTCCTGAATATATTCAGGAAAAAACGCATACGCCCTTTTTGGCCAACCAAGCAACCTGGAAAGGCAAATCAGCGCTACAAAGAAGTCTCGCTTCCCATCGGTCAAAAGGGCCATGCTGAAAAAAGTGTCAAAACCAGAAATGCAGGACAGGCCATGGAGAAATGGGAGCCTTGCTACACTGATGGGCGGGATGTAAATTGCCAACAGCCACTCTGGAGAAGTGTACGGTGTGTCCTGAAACATCTAAAAAACACAGCTTAGAGAGCATAGGGCACTTCCACGCATGGGGGGATAAAGTGGGAAAATTGAAAATCAGCAAGACACAAGCACCCCAAAGTTTAGGGCTGCTCTGTTGACAAGGACCTCCACTTCATTCCACCTTAAATATCCCAGGAAAGTGAAAAATGGATAAAAAAGTTGTGGTCCTTATGTACAATGGAATATCACTCAGCCATGAAATCAATGTCATAAGGCTAGTAGCAGCATGATGAGTGGATTTAGGTAAGACGATTCTAAGTGAAATAAGTCACACAGAAAAGGACACTTCTCATAAGGTGTCACTTATAGAGGGAATGTAAAAACCGTTACACTTGAACTGAATTACAAAACAGAACAGAGTCACACATGCAGAAAACACACTATGGCTGCTTAACGGGAAAGGTGAGGTGGGGTGATACATAAAACAAGAGTTTCAAATTAGCTCAGATACCGTTCCATAAACCCAATATGTAATAGACAAGACCTACTCCTTGCTCAGAGAACTGGACTCAACACGCCCGATTCACCGCACAAGAATATATCTGACTAGTAATAATCTTAAAACGTATGTATTGATATCTCTCTGTTAGTGTGTCAAGTGGGTGTAAAGCGGCATAAACACAGCCGTGAAAAGCAGCTAAACCCCATTATAAAAATAAATTACTTTTAAAAACCCATGAAACAAAGACAGGGAAAGAGAGAGAAATTCTTACACAATTCGTTCAGGGGCTGTGATGCAACCTGGATTGACCATATCTAGACCCACAGCTGGATGAGACATAAGGGTGGACACTCTTGGGGCTGAGAGGTTTGGTGAGGTTGGGTGAGCAAACGCAGACCCTTTAAAGTAATACTGCGTGCTACCCATCGCATGGGTCCCAAATCTCCAGGTTCAAGGGCATCTTCCTACATCGAAAACATGCATGAGAAACCCAGAAGATGGTACACCGTGTGATGGGGAAAGGTTTCTAAAACGCACCTCATTTCTCATCTCCTTGTGCTCGGGTTCGCCATTCCAGCCACTTTACTAGCAATCTCCCTACCTGGAGCATCAGCACCTTTAACCTCCTGTTCCGTACAGGTTGCAATTTGTCCTGAGGATGAACGGGAAGACGGGGAACCAATGAGAGACTAGCTCTTGGTGTTGGGACAGGCACAGGTCACTCTATTTTCCCATCAGGCAGAAGAATTAACCACAGGCTCAGCCTGCCCCCTGGAACCAGAACAGGGCCTGAAGCCATCCTGCACTTTTGCGGCCAGCTCCCAAAAAAGCGACTTGTAAAATGGAGCTTCTGGGCACTGCAATTCACAAACCTGCAGAGTTATAAATGATAACTCTCGTCCACAAATATATTGAGGGAAGGCAAAGAAGAGGATTTGAAATCAAGGCAGAATTGCAGGAAACAGATTTCAGGAGGTAGATTCGAATCGCCTTTAAAGCACATGAAAAGCGGCAAAACGTTGACAATGATGCCCTTGGCCAAAAAGGGCGTATGCGTTTTTTCCTGAATATATTCAGGAAAAAACGCATACGCCCTTTTTGGCCAACCAAGCAACCTGGAAAGGCAAATCAGCGCTACAAAGAAGTCTCGCTTCCCATCGGTCAAAAGGGCCATGCTTAAAAAAGTGTCAAACCAGAAATGCAGGACAGGCCATGGAGAAATGGGAGCCTTGCTACACTGATGGGCGGGATGTAAATTGCCAACAGCCACTCTGGAGAAGGGTACGGTGTGTCCTGAAACATCTATAAAACACAGCTTAGAGAGCATAGGGCACTTCCACGCATGGGGGGATAAAGTGGGAAAATTGAAAATCAGCAAGACACAAGCACCCCAAAGTTTAGGGCTGCTCTGTTGACAAGGACCTCCACTTCATTCCACCTTAAATATCCCAGGAAAGCGAAAAATGGATAAAAAAGTTGTGGTCCTTATGTACAATGGAATATCACTCAGCCATGAAATCAATGTCATAAGGCTAGTAGCAGCATGATGAGTGGATTTAGGTAAGACGATTCTAAGTGAAATAAGTCACACAGAAAAGGACACTTCTCATAAGGTGTCACTTATAGTGGGAATGTAAAAACCGTTACACTTGAACTGAATTACAAAGCAGAACAGAGTCACACATGCAGAAAACACACTATGGCTGCTTAACGGGAAAGGTGAGGTGGGGTGATACATAAAACAAGAGTTTCAAATTAGCTCAGATACCGTTCCATAAACCCAATATGTAATAGACAAGACCTACTCCTTGCTCAGAGAACTGGACTCAACACGCCCGATTCACCGCACATGAATATATCTGACTAGTAATAATCTTAAAACCTATGTATTGATATCTCTCTGTTAGTGTGTCAAGTGGGTGTAAAGCAGCATAAACACAGCCGTGAAAAGCAGCTAAATCCCATTATAAAAATAAATTACTTTTAAAAACCCATGATACAAAGACAGGGAAAGAGAGAGAAATTCTTACACAATTCGTTCAGGGGCTGTGATGCAACCTGGATTGACCGTATCTAGACCCACAGCTGGATGAGACATAAGGGTGGACACTCTTGGGGCTGAGAGGTTTGGTGAGGTTGGGTGAGCAAACGCAGACCCTTTAAAGTAATACTGCGTGCTACCCATCGCATGGGTCCCAAATCTCCAGGTTCAAGGGCATCTTCCTACATCGAAAACATGAATGAGAAACCCAGAAGATGGTACACCGTGTGATGGGGAAAGGTTTCTAAAACGCACCTCATTTCTCATCTCCTTGTGCTCGGGTTCGCCATTCCAGCCACTTTACTAGCAATCTCCCTACCTGGAGCATCAGCACCTTTAACCTCCTGTTCCGTACAGGTTGCAATTTGTCCTGAGGATGAACGGGAAGACGGGGAACCAATGAGAGACTAGCTCTTGGTGTTGGGACAGGCACAGGTCACTCTATTTTCCCATCAGGAAGAAGAATTAACCACAGGCTCAGCCTGCCCCCTGGAACCAGAACAGGGCCTGAAGCCATCCTGCACTTTTGCGGCCAGCTCCCAAAAAAGCGACTTGTAAAATGGAGCTTCTGGGCACTGCAATTCACAAACCTGCAGAGTTATAAATGATAACTCTCGTCCACAAATATATTGAGGGAAGGCAAAGAAGAGGATTTGAAATCAAGGCAGAATTGCAGGAAACAGATTTCAGGAGGTAGATTCGAATCGCCTTTAAAGCACATGAAAAGCGGCAAAACGTTGACAATGATGCCCTTGGCCAAAAAGGGCGTATGCGTTTTTTCCTGAATATATTCAGGAAAAAACGCATACGCCCTTTTTGGCCAACCAAGCAACCTGGAAAGGCAAATCAGCGCTACAAAGAAGTCTCGCTTCCCATCGGTCAAAAGGGCCATGCTTAAAAAAGTGTCAAAACCAGAAATGCAGGACAGGCCATGGAGAAATGGGAGCCTTGCTACACTGATGGGCGGGATGTAAATTGCCAACAGCCACTCTGGAGAAGGGTACGGTGTGTCCTGAAACATCTATAAAACACAGCTTAGAGAGCATAGGGCACTTCCACGCATGGGGGGATAAAGTGGGAAAATTGAAAATCAGCAAGACACAAGCACCCCAAAGTTTAGGGCTGCTCTGTTGACAAGGACCTCCACTTCATTCCACCTTAAATATCCCAGGAAAGCGAAAAATGGATAAAAAAGTTGTGGTCCTTATGTACAATGGAATATCACTCAGCCATGAAATCAATGTCATAAGGCTAGTAGCAGCATGATGAGTGGATTTAGGTAAGACGATTCTAAGTGAAATAAGTCACACAGAAAAGGACACTTCTCATAAGGTGTCACTTATAGTGGGAATGTAAAAACCGTTACACTTGAACTGAATTACAAAGCAGAACAGAGTCACACATGCAGAAAACACACTATGGCTGCTTAACGGGAAAGGTGAGGTGGGGTGATACATAAAACAAGAGTTTCAAATTAGCTCAGATACCATTCCATAAACCCAATATGTAATAGACAAGACCTACTCCTTGCTCAGAGAACTGGACTCAACACGCCCGATTCACCGCACATGAATATATCTGACTAGTAATAATCTTAAAACCTATGTATTGATATCTCTCTGTTAGTGTGTCAAGTGGGTGTAAAGCAGCACAAACACAGCCGTGAAAAGCAGCTAAATCCCATTATAAAAATAAATTACTTTTAAAAACCCATGATACAAAGACAGGGAAAGAGAGAGAAATTCTTACACAATTCGTTCAGGGGCTGTGATGCAACCTGGATTGACCGTATCTAGACCCACAGCTGGATGAGACATAAGGGTGGACACTCTTGGGGCTGAGAGGTTTGGTGAGGTTGGGTGAGCAAACGCAGACCCTTTAAAGTAATACTGCGTGCTACCCATCGCATGGGTCCCAAATCTCCAGGTTCAAGGGCATCTTCCTACATCGAAAACATGCATGAGAAACCCAGAAGATGGTACACCGTGTGATGGGGAAAGGTTTCTAAAACGCACCTCATTTCTCATCTCCTTGTGCTCGGGTTCGCCATTCCAGCCACTTTACTAGCAATCTCCCTACTTGGAGCATCAGCACCTTTAACCTCCTGTTCCGTACAGGTTGCAATTTGTCCTGAGGATGAACGGGAAGACGGGGAACCAATGAGAGACTAGCTCTTGGTGTTGGGACAGGCACAGGTCACTCTATTTTCCCATCAGGAAGAAGAATTAACCACAGGCTCAGCCTGCCCCCCGGAACCAGAACAGGGCCTGAAGCCATCCTGCGCTTTTGCGGCCAGCTCCCAAAAAAGCGACTTGTAAAATGGAGCTTCTGGGCACTGCAATTCACAAACCTGCAGAGTTATAAATGATAACTCTCGTCCACAAATATATTGAGGGAAGGCAAAGAAGAGGATTTGAAATCAAGGCAGAATTGCAGGAAACAGATTTCAGGAGGTAGATTCGAATCGCCTTTAAAGCACGTGAAAATCGGCAAAACGTTGACAATGATGCCCATGGCCAAAAAGGGCGTATGCGTTTTTTCCTGAATATATTCAGGAAAAAACGCATACGCCCTTTTTGGCCAACCAAGCAACCTGGAAAGGCAAATCAGCGCTACAAAGAAGTCTCGCTTCCCATCGGTCAAAAGGGCCATGCTGAAAAAAGTGTCAAAACCAGAAATGCAGGACAGGCCATGGAGAAATGGGAGCCTTGCTACACTGATGGGCGGGATGTAAATTGCCAACAGCCACTCTGGAGAAGTGTACGGTGTGTCCTGAAACATCTAAAAAACACAGCTTAGAGAGCATAGGGCACTTCCACGCATGGGGGGATAAAGTGGGAAAATTGAAAATCAGCAAGACACAAGCACCCCAAAGTTTAGGGCTGCTCTGTTGACAAGGACCTCCACTTCATTCCACCTTAAATATCCCAGGAAAGTGAAAAATGGATAAAAAAGTTGTGGTCCTTATGTACAATGGAATATCACTCAGCCATGAAATCAATGTCATAAGGCTAGTAGCAGCATGATGAGTGGATTTAGGTAAGACGATTCTAAGTGAAATAAGTCACACAGAAAAGGACACTTCTCATAAGGTGTCACTTATAGAGGGAATGTAAAAACCGTTACACTTGAACTGAATTACAAAACAGAACAGAGTCACACATGCAGAAAACACACTATGGCTGCTTAACGGGAAAGGTGAGGTGGGGTGATACATAAAACAAGAGTTTCAAATTAGCTCAGATACCGTTCCATAAACCCAATATGTAATAGACAAGACCTACTCCTTGCTCAGAGAACTGGACTCAACACGCCCGATTCACCGCACAAGAATATATCTGACTAGTAATAATCTTAAAACGTATGTATTGATATCTCTCTGTTAGTGTGTCAAGTGGGTGTAAAGCGGCATAAACACAGCCGTGAAAAGCAGCTAAACCCCATTATAAAAATAAATTACTTTTAAAAACCCATGAAACAAAGACAGGGAAAGAGAGAGAAATTCTTACACAATTCGTTCAAGGGCTGTGATGCAACCTGGATTGACCATATCTAGACCCACAGCTGGATGAGACATAAGGGTGGACACTCTTGGGGCTGAGAGGTTTGGTGAGGTTGGGTGAGCAAACGCAGACCCTTTAAAGTAATACTGCGTGCTACCCATCGCATGGGTCCCAAATCTCCAGGTTCAAGGGCATCTTCCTACATCGAAAACATGAATGAGAAACCCAGAAGATGGTACACCGTGTGATGGGGAAAGGTTTCTAAAACGCACCTCATTTCTCATCTCCTTGTGCTCGGGTTCGCCATTCCAGCCACTTTACTAGCAATCTCCCTACCTGGAGCATCAGCACCTTTAACCTCCTGTTCCGTACAGGTTGCAATTTGTCCTGAGGATGAACGGGAAGACGGGGAACCAATGAGAGACTAGCTCTTGGTGTTGGGACAGGCACAGGTCACTCTATTTTCCCATCAGGAAGAAGAATTAACCACAGGCTCAGCCTGCCCCCTGGAACCAGAACAGGGCGTGAAGCCATCCTGCGCTTTTGCGGCCAGCTCCCAAAAAAGCGACTTGTAAAATGGAGCTTCTGGGCACTGCAATTCACAAACCTGCAGAGTTATAAATGATAACTCTCGTCCACAAATATATTGAGGGAAGGCAAAGAAGAGGATTTGAAATCAAGGCAGAATTGCAGGAAACAGATTTCAGGAGGTAGATTCGAATCGCCTTTAAAGCACATGAAAAGCGGCAAAACGTTGACAATGATGCCCTTGGCCAAAAAGGGCGTATGCGTTTTTTCCTGAATATATTCAGGAAAAAACGCATACGCCCTTTTTGGCCAACCAAGCAACCTGGAAAGGCAAATCAGCGCTACAAAGAAGTCTCGCTTCCCATCGGTCAAAAGGGCCATGCTGAAAAAAGTGTCAAAACCAGAAATGCAGGACAGGCCATGGAGAAATGGGAGCCTTGCTACACTGATGGGCGGGATGTAAATTGCCAACAGCCACTCTGGAGAAGGGTACGGTGTGTCCTGAAACATCTATAAAACACAGCTTAGAGAGCATAGGGCACTTCCACGCATGGGGGGATAAAGTGGGAAAATTGAAAATCAGCAAGACACAAGCACCCCAAAGTTTAGGGCTGCTCTGTTGACAAGGACCTCCACTTCATTCCACCTTAAATATCCCAGGAAAGCGAAAAATGGATAAAAAAGTTGTGGTCCTTATGTACAATGGAATATCACTCAGCCATGAAATCAATGTCATAAGGCTAGTAGCAGCATGATGAGTGGATTTAGGTAAGACGATTCTAAGTGAAATAAGTCACACAGAAAAGGACACTTCTCATAAGGTGTCACTTATAGTGGGAATGTAAAAACCGTTACACTTTAACTGAATTACAAAACAGAACAGAGTCACACATGCAGAAAACACACTATGGCTGCTTAACGGGAAAGGTGAGGTGGGGTGATACATAAAACAAGAGTTTCAAATTAGCTCAGATACCGTTCCATAAACCCAATATGTAATAGACAAGACCTACTCCTTGCTCAGAGAACTGGACTCAACACGCCCGATTCACCGCACATGAATATATCTGACTAGTAATAATCTTAAAACCTATGTATTGATATCTCTCTGTTAGTGTGTCAAGTGGGTGTAAAGCGGCATAAACACAGCCGTGAAAAGCAGCTAAATCCCATTATAAAAATAAATTACTTTTAAAAACCCATGATACAAAGACAGGGAAAGAGAGAGAAATTCTTACACAATTCGTTCAGGGGCTGTGATGCAACCTGGATTGACCATATCTAGACGCACAGCTGGATGAGACATAAGGGTGTACACTCTTGGGGCTGAGAGGTTTGGTGAGGTTGGGTGAGCAAACGCAGACCCTTTAAAGTAATACTTCGTGCTACCCATCGCATGGGTCCCAAATCTCCAGGTTCAAGGGCATCTTCCTACATCGAAAACATGCATGAGAAACCCAGAAGATGGTACACCGTGTGATGGGGAAAGGTTTCTAAAACGCACCTCATTTCTCATCTCCTTGTGCTCGGGTTCGCCATTCCAGCCACTTTACTAGCAATCTCCCTACCTGGAGCATCAGCACCTTTAACCTCCTGTTCCGTACAGGTTGCAATTTGTCCTGAGGATGAACGGGAAGACGGGGAACCAATGAGAGACTAGCTCTTGGTGTTGGGACAGGCACAGGTCACTCTATTTTCCCATCAGGAAGAAGAATTAACCACAGGCTCAGCCTGCCCCCGGAACCAGAACAGGGCCTGAAGCCATCCTGCGCTTTTGCGGCCAGCTCCCGAAAAAGCGAGTTGTAAAATGGAGCTTCAGGGCACTGCAATTCACAAACCTGCACAGTTATAAATGATAACTCTCGTCCACAAATATATTGAGGGAAGGCAAAGACGAGGAATTGAAATCAAGGCAGAATTGCAGGAAACAGATTTCAGGAGGTAGATTCGAATCGCCTCTAAAGCACATGAAAAGCGGCAAAACGTTGACAATGATGCCCATGGCCAAAAAGGGCGTATGCGTTTTTTCCTGAATATATTCAGGAAAAAACGCATACGCTCTTTTTGGCCAACCAAGCAACCTGGAAAGGCAAATCAGCGCTACAAAGAAGTCTCGCTTACCATCGGTCAAAAGGGCCATGCTGAAAAAAGTGTCAAAACCAGAAATGCAGGACAGGCCATGGAGAAATGGGAGCCTTGCTACACTGATGGGCGGGATGTAAATTGCCAACAGCCACTCTGGAGAAGTGTACGGTGTGTCCTGAAACATCTAAAAAACACAGCTTAGAGAGCATAGGGCACTTCCACGCATGGGGGGATAAAGTGGGAAAATTGAAAATCAGCAAGACACAAGCACCCCAAAGTTTAGGGCTGCTCTGTTGACAAGGACCTCCACTTCATTCCACCTTAAATATCCCAGGAAAGTGGAAAATGGATAAAAAAGTTGTGGTCCTTATGTACAATGGAATATCACTCAGCCATGAAATCAATGTCATAAGGCTAGTAGCAGCATGATGAGTGGATTTAGGTAAGACGATTCTAAGTGAAATAAGTCACACAGAAAAGGACACTTCTCATAAGGTGTCACTTATAGAGGGAATGTAAAAACCGTTACACTTGAACTGAATTACAAAACAGAACAGAGTCACACATGCAGAAAACACACTATGGCTGCTTAACGGGAAAGGTGAGGTGGGGTGATACATAAAACAAGAGTTTCAAATTAGCTCAGATACCGTTCCATAAACCCAATATGTAATAGACAAGACCTACTCCTTGCTCAGAGAACTGGACTCAACACGCCCGATTCACCGCACAAGAATATATCTGACTAGTAATAATCTTAAAACGTATGTATTGATATCTCTCTGTTAGTGTGTCAAGTGGGTGTAAAGCGGCATAAACACAGCCGTGAAAAGCAGCTAAACCCCATTATAAAAATAAATTACTTTTAAAAACCCATGAAACAAAGACAGGGAAAGAGAGAGAAATTCTTACACAATTCGTTCAGGGGCTGTGATGCAACCTGGATTGACCATATCTAGACCCACAGCTGGATGAGACATAAGGGTGGACACTCTTGGGGCTGAGAGGTTTGGTGAGGTTGGGTGAGCAAACGCAGACCCTTTAAAGTAATACTGCGTGCTACCCATCGCATGGGTCCCAAATCTCCAGGGTCAAGGGCATTTTCCTACATCGAAACCATGCATGAGAAACCCAGAAGATGGTACACCGTGTGATGGGGAAAGGTTTCTAAAACGCACCTCATTTCTCATCTCCTTGTGCTCGGGTTCGCCATTCCAGCCACTTTACTAGCAATCTCCCTACGTGGAGCCTCAGCACCTTTAACCTCCTGTTCCGTACAGGTTGCAATTTGTCCTGAGGATGAACGGGAAGACGGGGAACCAATGAGAGACTAGCTCTTGGTGTTGGGACAGGCACAGGTGACTCTATTTTCCCATCAGGAAGAAGAATTAACCACAGGCTCAGCCTGCCCCCCGGAACCAGAACAGGGCCTGAAGCCATCCTGCGCTTTTGCGGCCAGCTCCCAAAAAAGCGACTTGTAAAATGGAGCTTCAGGGCACTGCAATTCACAAACCTGCAGAGTTATAAATGATAACTCTCGTCCACAAATATATTGAGGGAAGGCAAAGAAGAGGATTTGAAATCAAGGCAGAATTGCAGGAAACAGATTTCAGGAGGTAGATTCGAATCCCTTTAAAGCACATGAAAATCGGCAAAACTTTGACAATGATGCCCTTGGCCAAAAAGGGCGTATGCGTTTTTTCCTGAATATATTCAGGAAAAAACGCATACGCCCTTTTTGGCCAACCAAGCAACCTGGAAAGGCAAATCAGCGCTACAAAGAAGTCTCGCTTCCCATCGGTCAAAAGGGCCATGCTGAAAAAAGTGTCAAAACCAGAAATGCAGGACAGGCCATGGAGAAATGGGAGCCTTGCTACACTGATGGGTGGGATGTAAATTGCCAACAGCCACTCTGGAGAAGTGTACGGTGTGTCCTGAAACATCTAAAAAACACAGCTTAGAGAGCATAGGGCACTTCCACGCATGGGGGGATAAAGTGGGAAAATTGAAAATCAGCAAGACACAAGCACCCCAAAGTTTAGGGCTGCTCTGTTGACAAGGACCTCCACTTCATTCCACCTTAAATATCCCAGGAAAGCGAAAAATGGATCAAAAAGTTGTGGTCCTTATGTACAATGGAATATCACTCAGCCATGAAATCAATGTCATAAGGCTAGTAGCAGCATGATGAGTGGATTTAGGTAAGACGATTCTAAGTGAAATAAGTCACACAGAAAAGGACACTTCTCATAAGGTGTCACTTATAGTGGGAATGTAAAAACCGTTACACTTGAACTGAATTACAAAACAGAACAGAGTCACACATGCAGAAAACACACTATGGCTGCTTAACGGGAAAGGTGAGGTGGGGTGATACATAAAACAAGAGTTTCAAATTAGCTCAGATACCGTTCCATAAACCCAATATGTAATAGACAAGACCTACTCCTTGCTCAGAGAACTGGACTCAACACGCCCGATTCACCGCACAAGAATATATCTGACTAGTAATAATCTTAAAACCTATGTATTGATATCTCTCTGTTAGTGTGTCAAGTGGGTGTAAAGCGGCATAAACACAGCCGTGAAAAGCAGATAAACCCCATTATAAAAATAAATTACTTTTAAAAACCCATGAAACAAAGACAGGGAAAGAGAGAGAAATTCTTACACAATTCGTTCAGGGGCTGTGATGCAACCTGGATTGACCATATCTAGACCCACAGCTGGATGAGACATAAGGGTGGACACTCTTGGGGCTGAGAGGTTTGGTGAGGTTGGGTGAGCAAACGCAGACCCTTTATAGTAATACTGCGTGCTACCCATCGCATGGGTCCCAAATCTCCAGGTTCAAGGGCATCTTCCTACATCGAAAACATGCATGAGAAACCCAGAAGATGGTACACCGTGTGATGGGGAAAGGTTTCTAAATCGCACCTCATTTCTCATCTCCTTGTGCTCGGGTTCGCCATTCCAGCCACTTTACTAGCAATCTCCCTACTTGGAGCATCAGCACCTTTAACCTCCTGTTCCGTACAGGTTGCAATTTGTCCTGAGGATGAACGGGAAAACGGGGAACCAATGAGAGACTAGCTCTTGGTGTTGGGACAGGCACAGGTCACTCTATTTTCCCATCAGGAAGAAGAATTAACCACAGGCTCAGCCTGCCCCCCGGAACCAGAACAGGGCCTGAAGCCATCCTGCGCTTTTGCGGCCAGCTCCCAAAAAAGCGACTTGTAAAATGGAGCTTCTGGGCACTGCAATTCACAAACCTGCAGAGTTATAAATGATAACTCTCGTCCACAAATATATTGAGGGAAGGCAAAGAAGAGGATTTGAAATCAAGGCAGAATTGCAGGAAACAGATTTCAGGAGGTAGATTCGAATCGCCTTTAAAGCACATGAAAATCGGCAAAACTTTGACAATGATGCCCTTGGCCAAAAAGGGCGTATGCGTTTTTTCCTGAATATATTCAGGAAAAAACGCATACGCCCTTTTTGGCCAACCAAGCAACCTGGAAAGGCAAATCAGCGCTACAAAGAAGTCTCTCTTCCCATCGGTCAAAAGGGCCATGCTGAAAAAAGTGTCAAAACCAGAAATGCAGGACAGGCCATGGAGAAATGGGAGCCTTGCTACACTGATGGGCGGGATGTAAATTGCCAACAGCCACTCTGGAGAAGTGTACGGTGTGTCCTGAAACATCTAAAAAACACAGCTTAGAGAGCATAGGGCACTTCCACGCATGGGGGGATAAAGTGGGAAAATTGAAAATCAGCAAGACACAAGCACCCCAAAGTTTAGGGCTGCTCTGTTGACAAGGACCTCCACTTCATTCCACCTTAAATATCCCAGGAAAGCGAAAAATGGATAAAAAAGTTGTGGTCCTTATGTACAATGGAATATCACTCAGCCATGAAATCAATGTCATAAGGCTAGTAGCAGCATGATGAGTGGATTTAGGTAAGACGATTCTAAGTGAAATAAGTCACACAGAAAAGGACACTTCTCATAAGGTGTCACTTATAGAGGGAATGTAAAAACCGTTACACTTGAACTGAATTACAAAACAGAACAGAGTCACACATGCAGAAAACACACTATGGCTGCTTAACGGGAAAGGTGAGGTGGGGTGATACATAAAACAAGAGTTTCAAATTAGCTCAGATACCGTTCCATAAACCCAATATGTAATAGACAAGACCTACTCCTTGCTCAGAGAACTGGACTCAACACGCCCGATTCACCGCACATGAATATATCTGACTAGTAATAATCTTAAAACCTATGTATTGATATCTCTCTGTTAGTGTGTCAAGTGGGTGTAAAGCGGCATAAACACAGCCGTGAAAAGCAGCTAAACCCCATTATAAAAATAAATTACTTTTAAAAACCCATGAAACAAAGACAGGGAAAGAGAGAGAAATTCTTACACAATTCGTTCAGGGGCTGTGATGCAACCTGGATTGACCATATCTAGACCCACAGCTGGATGAGACATAAGGGTGGACACTCTTGGGGCTGAGAGGTTTGGTGAGGTTGGGTGAGCAAACGCAGACCCTTTAAAGTAATACTGCGTGCTACCCATCGCATGGGTCCCAAATCTCCAGGTTCAAGGGCATCTTCCTACATCGAAAACATGCATGAGAAACCCAGAAGATGGTACACCGTGTGATGGGGAAAGGTTTCTAAAACGCACCTCATTTCTCATCTCCTTGTGCTCGGGTTCGCCATTCCAGCCACTTTACTAGCAATCTCCCTACCTGGAGCATCAGCACCTTTAACCTCCTGTTCCGTACAGGTTGCAATTTGTCCTGAGGATGAACGGGAAGACGGGGAACCAATGAGAGACTAGCTCTTGGTGTTGGGACAGGCACAGGTCACTCTATTTTCCCATCAGGAAGAAGAATTAACCACAGGCTCAGCCTGCCCCCTGGAACCAGAACAGGGCCTGAAGCCATCCTGCGCTTTTGCGGCCAGCTCCCGAAAAAGCGAGTTGTAAAATGGAGCTTCAGGGCACTGCAATTCACAAACCTGCACAGTTATAAATGATAACTCTCGTCCACAAATATATTGAGGGAAGGCAAAGACGAGGAATTGAAATCAAGGCAGAATTGCAGGAAACAGATTTCAGGAGGTAGATTCGAATCGCCTCTAAAGCACATGAAAAGCGGCAAAACGTTGACAATGATGCCCATGGCCAAAAAGGGCGTATGCGTTTTTTCCTGAATATATTCAGGAAAAAACGCATACGCCCTTTTTGGCCAACCAAGCAACCTGGAAATGCAAATCAGCGCTACAAAGAAGTCTCGCTTCCCATCGGTCAAAAGGGACATGCTGAAAAAAGTGTCAAAACCAGAAATGCAGGACAGGCCATGGAGAAATGGGAGCCTTGCTACACTGATGGGCGGGATGTAAATTGCCAACAGCCACTCTGGAGAAGTGTACGGTGTGTCCTGAAACATCTAAAAAACACAGCTTAGAGAGCATAGGGCACGTCCACGCATGGGGGGATAAAGAGGGAAAATTGAAAATCAGCAAGACACAAGCACCCCAAAGTTTAGGGCTGCTCTGTTGACAAGAACCTCCAGTTCATAACACCTTAAATATCCCAGGAACGAGAAAAATGGATAAAGAAGTGGTGGTCCTTATGTACAATGGAATATCACTCAGCCATGAAATCAATGTCATAAGGCTAGTAGCAGCATGATGAGTGGATTTAGGTACGACGATTCTAAGTGAAATAAGTCACACAGAAAAAGACACTTATCATAAGCTATCACTTATAGAGGGAATGTAAAAACCGCTACACTTGAACTGAATTAAAAACAGAACAGAGTCACACGTTTACAAAACACACTATGGCTGCTTAACGGGAAAGGTGAGGTGGGGTGATACATAAAACAAGAGTTTCAAATTAGCTCAGATACCGTTCCATAAACCCAATATGTAATAGACAAGACCTATTCC
Source organism: Balaenoptera physalus (assembly GCF_965194825.1). NCBI lineage: Eukaryota > Metazoa > Chordata > Mammalia > Artiodactyla > Balaenopteridae > Balaenoptera > Balaenoptera physalus. The sequence goes on along the minus strand of NW_028126457.1, from coordinate 1,125,352 downwards.
TTGCTCAGAGAACTGGACTCAACACCCCCTATTCACCGCACAAGAATATATCTGACCAGTAAGAATCTTAAAACCTATGTATTGATATCTCTCTGGATGTTAGACAAGTGGGTGTAAAGCGGCATAAACACAGCCGTGAAAAGCAGCTAAACCCCATTATAAAAATAAATTAATTTTAAAAACCCGTGAAACAAAGACAGGGAAAGAGAGAGAAATTCTTACACAATTCGTTCAGGGGCTGTGATGCAACCTGGATTGACCATATCTAGACCCACAGCTGGATGAGACATAAGGGTGGACACTCTTGGGGCTGAGAGGTTTGGTGAGGTTGGGTGAGCAAACGCAGACCCTTTAAAGTAATACTGCGTGCTACCCATCGCATGGGTCCCAAATCTCCAGGTTCAAGAGCATCTTCCTACATCAAAAACATGCATGAGAAACCCAGAAGATGGTACACCGTGTGATGGGGAAAGGTTTCTAAAACGCACCTCATTTCTCATCTCCTTGTGCTCGGGTTCGCCATTCCAGCCACTTTACTAGCAATCTCCCTACTTGGAGCATCAGCACCTTTAACCTCCTGTTCCGTACAGGTTGCAATTTGTCCTGAGGATGAACGGGAAGACGGGGAACCAATGAGAGACTAGCTCTTGGTGTTGGGACAGGCACAGGTCACTCTATTTTCCCATCAGGAAGAAGAATTAACCACAGGCTCAGCCTGCCCCCCGGAACCAGAACAGGGCCTGAAGCCATCCTGCGCTTTTGCGGCCAGCTCCCAAAAAAGCGACTTGTAAAATGGAGCTTCTGGGCACTGCAATTCACAAACCTGCAGAGTTATAAATGATAACTCTCGTCCACAAATATATTGAGGGAAGGCAAAGAAGAGGATTTGAAATCAAGGCAGAATTGCAGGAAACAGATTTCAGGAGGTAGATTCGAATCGCCTTTAAAGCACATGAAAATCGGCAAAACTTTGACAATGATGCCCTTGGCCAAAAAGGGCGTATGCGTTTTTTCCTGAATATATTCAGGAAAAAACGCATACGCCCTTTTTGGCCAACCAAGCAACCTGGAAAGGCAAATCAGCGCTACAAAGAAGTCTCGCTTCCCATCGGTCAAAAGGGCCATGCTGAAAAAAGTGTCAAAACCAGAAATGCAGGACAGGCCATGGAGAAATGGGAGCCTTGCTACACTGATGGGCGGGATGTAAATTGCCAACAGCCACTCTGGAGAAGTGTACGGTGTGTCCTGAAACATCTAAAAAACACAGCTTAGAGAGCATAGGGCACTTCCACGCATAGGGGGATAAAGTGGGAAAATTGAAAATCAGCAAGACACAAGCACCCCAAAGTTTAGGGCTGCTCTGTTGACAAGGACCTCCACTTCATTCCACCTTAAATATCCCAGGAAAGCGAAAAATGGATAAAAAAGTTGTGGTCCTTATGTACAATGGAATATCACTCAGCCATGAAATCAATGTCATAAGGCTAGTAGCAGCATGATGAGTGGATTTAGGTAAGACGATTCTAAGTGAAATAAGTCACACAGAAAAGGACACTTCTCATAAGGTGTCACTTATAGTGGGAATGTAAAAACCGTTACACTTGAACTGAATTACAAAGCAGAACAGAGTCACACATGCAGAAAACACACTATGGCTGCTTAACGGGAAAGGTGAGGTGGGGTGATACATAAAACAAGAGTTTCAAATTAGCTCAGATACCGTTCCATAAACCCAATATGTAATAGACAAGACCTACTCCTTGCTCAGAGAACTGGACTCAACACGCCCGATTCACCGCACATGAATATATCTGACTAGTAATAATCTTAAAACCTATGTATTGATATCTCTCTGTTAGTGTGTCAAGTGGGTGTAAAGCAGCATAAACACAGCCGTGAAAAGCAGCTAAATCCCATTATAAAAATAAATTACTTTTAAAAACCCATGATACAAAGACAGGGAAAGAGAGAGAAATTCTTACACAATTCGTTCAGGGGCTGTGATGCAACCTGGATTGACCGTATCTAGACCCACAGCTGGATGAGACATAAGGGTGGACACTCTTGGGGCTGAGAGGTTTGGTGAGGTTGGGTGAGCAAACGCAGACCCTTTAAAGTAATACTGCGTGCTACCCATCGCATGGGTCCCAAATCTCCAGGTTCAAGGGCATCTTCCTACATCGAAAACATGCATGAGAAACCCAGAAGATGGTACACCGTGTGATGGGGAAAGGTTTCTAAAACGCACCTCATTTCTCATCTCCTTGTGCTCGGGTTCGCCATTCCAGCCACTTTACTAGCAATCTCCCTACCTGGAGCATCAGCACCTTTAACCTCCTGTTCCGTACAGGTTGCAATTTGTCCTGAGGATGAACGGGAAGACGGGGAACCAATGAGAGACTAGCTCTTGGTGTTGGGACAGGCACAGGTCACTCTATTTTCCCATCAGGAAGAAGAATTAACCACAGGCTCAGCCTGCCCCCCGGAACCAGAACAGGGCCTGAAGCCATCCTGCGCTTTTGCGGCCAGCTCCCGAAAAAGCGAGTTGTAAAATGGAGCTTCAGGGCACTGCAATTCACAAACCTGCACAGTTATAAATGATAACTCTCATCCACAAATATATTGAGGGAAGGCAAAGACGAGGAATTGAAATCAAGGCAGAATTGCAGGAAACAGATTTCAGGAGGTAGATTCGAATCGCCTCTAAAGCACATGAAAAGCGGCAAAACGTTGACAATGATGCCCATGGCCAAAAAGGGCGTATGCGTTTTTTCCTGAATATATTCAGGAAAAAACGCATACGCCCTTTTTGGCCAACCAAGCAACCTGGAAAGGCAAATCAGCGCTACAAAGAAGTCTCGCTTCCCATCGGTCAAAAGGGCCATGCTGAAAAAAGTGTCAAAACCAGAAATGCAGGACAGGCCATGGAGAAATGGGAGCCTTGCTACACTGATGGGCGGGATGTAAATTGCCAACAGCCACTCTGGAGAAGTGTACGGTGTGTCCTGAAACATCTAAAAAACACAGCTTAGAGAGCATAGGGCACTTCCACGCATGGGGGGATAAAGTGGGAAAATTGAAAATCAGCAAGACACAAGCACCCCAAAGTTTAGGGCTGCTCTGTTGACAAGGACCTCCACTTCATTCCACCTTAAATATCCCAGGAAAGTGAAAAATGGATAAAAAAGTTGTGGTCCTTATGTACAATGGAATATCACTCAGCCATGAAATCAATGTCATAAGGCTAGTAGCAGCATGATGAGTGGATTTAGGTAAGACGATTCTAAGTGAAATAAGTCACACAGAAAAGGACACTTCTCATAAGGTGTCACTTATAGAGGGAATGTAAAAACCGTTACACTTGAACTGAATTACAAAACAGAACAGAGTCACACATGCAGAAAACACACTATGGCTGCTTAACGGGAAAGGTGAGGTGGGGTGATACATAAAACAAGAGTTTCAAATTAGCTCAGATACCGTTCCATAAACCCAATATGTAATAGACAAGACCTACTCCTTGCTCAGAGAACTGGACTCAACACGCCCGATTCACCGCACAAGAATATATCTGACTAGTAATAATCTTAAAACGTATGTATTGATATCTCTCTGTTAGTGTGTCAAGTGGGTGTAAAGCGGCATAAACACAGCCGTGAAAAGCAGCTAAACCCCATTATAAAAATAAATTACTTTTAAAAACCCATGAAACAAAGACAGGGAAAGAGAGAGAAATTCTTACACAATTCGTTCAGGGGCTGTGATGCAACCTGGATTGACCATATCTAGACCCACAGCTGGATGAGACATAAGGGTGGACACTCTTGGGGCTGAGAGGTTTGGTGAGGTTGGGTGAGCAAACGCAGACCCTTTAAAGTAATACTGCGTGCTACCCATCGCATGGGTCCCAAATCTCCAGGTTCAAGGGCATCTTCCTACATCGAAAACATGCATGAGAAACCCAGAAGATGGTACACCGTGTGATGGGGAAAGGTTTCTAAAACGCACCTCATTTCTCATCTCCTTGTGCTCGGGTTCGCCATTCCAGCCACTTTACTAGCAATCTCCCTACCTGGAGCATCAGCACCTTTAACCTCCTGTTCCGTACAGGTTGCAATTTGTCCTGAGGATGAACGGGAAGACGGGGAACCAATGAGAGACTAGCTCTTGGTTTTGGGACAGGCACAGGTCACTCTATTTTCCCATCAGGCAGAAGAATTAACCACAGGCTCAGCCTGCCCCCTGGAACCAGAACAGGGCCTGAAGCCATCCTGCACTTTTGCGGCCAGCTCCCAAAAAAGCGACTTGTAAAATGGAGCTTCTGGGCACTGCAATTCACAAACCTGCAGAGTTATAAATGATAACTCTCGTCCACAAATATATTGAGGGAAGGCAAAGAAGAGGATTTGAAATCAAGGCAGAATTGCAGGAAACAGATTTCAGGAGGTAGATTCGAATCGCCTTTAAAGCACATGAAAAGCGGCAAAACGTTGACAATGATGCCCTTGGCCAAAAAGGGCGTATGCGTTTTTTCCTGAATATATTCAGGAAAAAACGCATACGCCCTTTTTGGCCAACCAAGCAACCTGGAAAGGCAAATCAGCGCTACAAAGAAGTCTCGCTTCCCATCGGTCAAAAGGGCCATGCTTAAAAAAGTGTCAAAACCAGAAATGCAGGACAGGCCATGGAGAAATGGGAGCCTTGCTACACTGATGGGCGGGATGTAAATTGCCAACAGCCACTCTGGAGAAGGGTACGGTGTGTCCTGAAACATCTATAAAACACAGCTTAGAGAGCATAGGGCACTTCCACGCATGGGGGGATAAAGTGGGAAAATTGAAAATCAGCAAGACACAAGCACCCCAAAGTTTAGGGCTGCTCTGTTGACAAGGACCTCCACTTCATTCCACCTTAAATATCCCAGGAAAGCGAAAAATGGATAAAAAAGTTGTGGTCCTTATGTACAATGGAATATCACTCAGCCATGAAATCAATGTCATAAGGCTAGTAGCAGCATGATGAGTGGATTTAGGTAAGACGATTCTAAGTGAAATAAGTCACACAGAAAAGGACACTTCTCATAAGGTGTCACTTATAGTGGGAATGTAAAAACCGTTACACTTGAACTGAATTACAAAGCAGAACAGAGTCACACATGCAGAAAACACACTATGGCTGCTTAACGGGAAAGGTGAGGTGGGGTGATACATAAAACAAGAGTTTCAAATTAGCTCAGATACCGTTCCATAAACCCAATATGTAATAGACAAGACCTACTCCTTGCTCAGAGAACTGGACTCAACACGCCCGATTCACCGCACATGAATATATCTGACTAGTAATAATCTTAAAACCTATGTATTGATATCTCTCTGTTAGTGTGTCAAGTGGGTGTAAAGCAGCATAAACACAGCCGTGAAAAGCAGCTAAATCCCATTATAAAAATAAATTACTTTTAAAAACCCATGATACAAAGACAGGGAAAGAGAGAGAAATTCTTACACAATTCGTTCAGGGGCTGTGATGCAACCTGGATTGACCGTATCTAGACCCACAGCTGGATGAGACATAAGGGTGGACACTCTTGGGGCTGAGAGGTTTGGTGAGGTTGGGTGAGCAAACGCAGACCCTTTAAAGTAATACTGCGTGCTACCCATCGCATGGGTCCCAAATCTCCAGGTTCAAGGGCATCTTCCTACATCGAAAACATGCATGAGAAACCCAGAAGATGGTACACCGTGTGATGGGGAAAGGTTTCTAAAACGCACCTCATTTCTCATCTCCTTGTGCTCGGGTTCGCCATTCCAGCCACTTTACTAGCAATCTCCCTACCTGGAGCATCAGCACCTTTAACCTCCTGTTCCGTACAGGTTGCAATTTGTCCTGAGGATGAACGGGAAGACGGGGAACCAATGAGAGACTAGCTCTTGGTGTTGGGACAGGCACAGGTCACTCTATTTTCCCATCAGGAAGAAGAATTAACCACAGGCTCAGCCTGCCCCCCGGAACCAGAACAGGGCCTGAAGCCATCCTGCGCTTTTGCGGCCAGCTCCCGAAAAAGCGAGTTGTAAAATGGAGCTTCAGGGCACTGCAATTCACAAACCTGCACAGTTATAAATGATAACTCTCGTCCACAAATATATTGAGGGAAGGCAAAGACGAGGAATTGAAATCAAGGCAGAATTGCAGGAAACAGATTTCAGGAGGTAGATTCGAATCGCCTCTAAAGCACATGAAAAGCGGCAAAACGTTGACAATGATGCCCATGGCCAAAAAGGGCGTATGCGTTTTTTCCTGAATATATTCAGGAAAAAACGCATACGCCCTTTTTGGCCAACCAAGCAACCTGGAAAGGCAAATCAGCGCTACAAAGAAGTCTCGCTTCCCATCGGTCAAAAGGGCCATGCTGAAAAAAGTGTCAAAACCAGAAATGCAGGACAGGCCATGGAGAAATGGGAGCCTTGCTACACTGATGGGCGGGATGTAAATTGCCAACAGCCACTCTGGAGAAGTGTACGGTGTGTCCTGAAACATCTAAAAAACACAGCTTAGAGAGCATAGGGCACTTCCACGCATGGGGGGATAAAGTGGGAAAATTGAAAATCAGCAAGACACAAGCACCCCAAAGTTTAGGGCTGCTCTGTTGACAAGGACCTCCACTTCATTCCACCTTAAATATCCCAGGAAAGTGAAAAATGGATAAAAAAGTTGTGGTCCTTATGTACAATGGAATATCACTCAGCCATGAAATCAATGTCATAAGGCTAGTAGCAGCATGATGAGTGGATTTAGGTAAGACGATTCTAAGTGAAATAAGTCACACAGAAAAGGACACTTCTCATAAGGTGTCACTTATAGAGGGAATGTAAAAACCGTTACACTTGAACTGAATTACAAAACAGAACAGAGTCACACATGCAGAAAACACACTATGGCTGCTTAACGGGAAAGGTGAGGTGGGGTGATACATAAAACAAGAGTTTCAAATTAGCTCAGATACCGTTCCATAAACCCAATATGTAATAGACAAGACCTACTCCTTGCTCAGAGAACTGGACTCAACACGCCCGATTCACCGCACAAGAATATATCTGACTAGTAATAATCTTAAAACCTATGTATTGATATCTCTCTGTTAGTGTGTCAAGTGGGTGTAAAGCGGCATAAACACAGCCGTGAAAAGCAGCTAAACCCCATTATAAAAATAAATTACTTTTAAAAACCCATGAAACAAAGACAGGGAAAGAGAGAGAAATTCTTACACAATTCGTTCAGGGGCTGTGATGCAACCTGGATTGACCGTATCTAGACCCACAGCTGGATGAGACATAAGGGTGGACACTCTTGGGGCTGAGAGGTTTGGTGAGGTTGGGTGAGCAAACGCAGACCCTTTAAAGTAATACTGCGTGCTACCCATCGCATGGGTCCCAAATCTCCAGGTTCAAGGGCATCTTCCTACATCGAAAACATGCATGAGAAACCCAGAAGATGGTACACCGTGTGATGGGGAAAGGTTTCTAAAACGCACCTCATTTCTCATCTCCTTGTGCTCGGGTTCGCCATTCCAGCCACTTTACTAGCAATCTCCCTACCTGGAGCATCAGCACCTTTAACCTCCTGTTCCGTACAGGTTGCAATTTGTCCTGAGGATGAACGGGAAGACGGGGAACCAATGAGAGACTAGCTCTTGGTGTTGGGACAGGCACAGGTCACTCTATTTTCCCATCAGGAAGAAGAATTAACCACAGGCTCAGCCTGCCCCCCGGAACCAGAACAGGGCCTGAAGCCATCCTGCGCTTTTGCGGCCAGCTCCCGAAAAAGCGAGTTGTAAAATGGAGCTTCAGGGCACTGCAATTCACAAACCTGCACAGTTATAAATGATAACTCTCGTCCACAAATATATTGAGGGAAGGCAAAGACGAGGAATTGAAATCAAGGCAGAATTGCAGGAAACAGATTTCAGGAGGTAGATTCGAATCGCCTCTAAAGCACATGAAAAGCGGCAAAACGTTGACAATGATGCCCATGGCCAAAAAGGGCGTATGCGTTTTTTCCTGAATATATTCAGGAAAAAACGCATACGCCCTTTTTGGCCAACCAAGCAACCTGGAAAGGCAAATCAGCGCTACAAAGAAGTCTCGCTTCCCATCGGTCAAAAGGGCCATGCTGAAAAAAGTGTCAAAACCAGAAATGCAGGACAGGCCATGGAGAAATGGGAGCCTTGCTACACTGATGGGCGGGATGTAAATTGCCAACAGCCACTCTGGAGAAGTGTACGGTGTGTCCTGAAACATCTAAAAAACACAGCTTAGAGAGCATAGGGCACTTCCACGCATGGGGGGATAAAGTGGGAAAATTGAAAATCAGCAAGACACAAGCACCCCAAAGTTTAGGGCTGCTCTGTTGACAAGGACCTCCACTTCATTCCACCTTAAATATCCCAGGAAAGTGAAAAATGGATAAAAAAGTTGTGGTCCTTATGTACAATGGAATATCACTCAGCCATGAAATCAATGTCATAAGGCTAGTAGCAGCATGATGAGTGGATTTAGGTAAGACGATTCTAAGTGAAATAAGTCACACAGAAAAGGACACTTCTCATAAGGTGTCACTTATAGAGGGAATGTAAAAACCGTTACACTTGAACTGAATTACAAAACAGAACAGAGTCACACATGCAGAAAACACACTATGGCTGCTTAACGGGAAAGGTGAGGTGGGGTGATACATAAAACAAGAGTTTCAAATTAGCTCAGATACCGTTCCATAAACCCAATATGTAATAGACAAGACCTACTCCTTGCTCAGAGAACTGGACTCAACACGCCCGATTCACCGCACAAGAATATATCTGACTAGTAATAATCTTAAAACCTATGTATTGATATCTCTCTGTTAGTGTGTCAAGTGGGTGTAAAGCGGCATAAACACAGCCGTGAAAAGCAGCTAAACCCCATTATAAAAATAAATTACTTTTAAAAACCCATGAAACAAAGACAGGGAAAGAGAGAGAAATTCTTACACAATTCGTTCAGGGGCTGTGATGCAACCTGGATTGACCATATCTAGACCCACAGCTGGATGAGACATAAGGGTGGACACTCTTGGGGCTGAGAGGTTTGGTGAGGTTGGGTGAGCAAACGCAGACCCTTTAAAGTAATACTGCGTGCTACCCATCGCATGGGTCCCAAATCTCCAGGTTCAAGGGCATCTTCCTACATCGAAAACATGCATGAGAAACCCAGAAGATGGTACACCGTGTGATGGGGAAAGGTTTCTAAAACGCACCTCATTTCTCATCTCCTTGTGCTCGGGTTCGCCATTCCAGCCACTTTACTAGCAATCTCCCTACCTGGAGCATCAGCACCTTTAACCTCCTGTTCCGTACAGGTTGCAATTTGTCCTGAGGATGAACGGGAAGACGGGGAACCAATGAGAGACTAGCTCTTGGTTTTGGGACAGGCACAGGTCACTCTATTTTCCCATCAGGCAGAAGAATTAACCACAGGCTCAGCCTGCCCCCTGGAACCAGAACAGGGCCTGAAGCCATCCTGCACTTTTGCGGCCAGCTCCCAAAAAAGCGACTTGTAAAATGGAGCTTCTGGGCACTGCAATTCACAAACCTGCAGAGTTATAAATGATAACTCTCGTCCACAAATATATTGAGGGAAGGCAAAGAAGAGGATTTGAAATCAAGGCAGAATTGCAGGAAACAGATTTCAGGAGGTAGATTCGAATCGCCTTTAAAGCACATGAAAAGCGGCAAAACGTTGACAATGATGCCCTTGGCCAAAAAGGGCGTATGCGTTTTTTCCTGAATATATTCAGGAAAAAACGCATACGCCCTTTTTGGCCAACCAAGCAACCTGGAAAGGCAAATCAGCGCTACAAAGAAGTCTCGCTTCCCATCGGTCAAAAGGGCCATGCTTAAAAAAGTGTCAAAACCAGAAATGCAGGACAGGCCATGGAGAAATGGGAGCCTTGCTACACTGATGGGCGGGATGTAAATTGCCAACAGCCACTCTGGAGAAGGGTACGGTGTGTCCTGAAACATCTATAAAACACAGCTTAGAGAGCATAGGGCACTTCCACGCATGGGGGGATAAAGTGGGAAAATTGAAAATCAGCAAGACACAAGCACCCCAAAGTTTAGGGCTGCTCTGTTGACAAGGACCTCCACTTCATTCCACCTTAAATATCCCAGGAAAGCGAAAAATGGATAAAAAAGTTGTGGTCCTTATGTACAATGGAATATCACTCAGCCATGAAATCAATGTCATAAGGCTAGTAGCAGCATGATGAGTGGATTTAGGTAAGACGATTCTAAGTGAAATAAGTCACACAGAAAAGGACACTTCTCATAAGGTGTCACTTATAGTGGGAATGTAAAAACCGTTACACTTGAACTGAATTACAAAGCAGAACAGAGTCACACATGCAGAAAACACACTATGGCTGCTTAACGGGAAAGGTGAGGTGGGGTGATACATAAAACAAGAGTTTCAAATTAGCTCAGATACCGTTCCATAAACCCAATATGTAATAGACAAGACCTACTCCTTGCTCAGAGAACTGGACTCAACACGCCCGATTCACCGCACATGAATATATCTGACTAGTAATAATCTTAAAACCTATGTATTGATATCTCTCTGTTAGTGTGTCAAGTGGGTGTAAAGCAGCATAAACACAGCCGTGAAAAGCAGCTAAATCCCATTATAAAAATAAATTACTTTTAAAAACCCATGATACAAAGACAGGGAAAGAGAGAGAAATTCTTACACAATTCGTTCAGGGGCTGTGATGCAACCTGGATTGACCGTATCTAGACCCACAGCTGGATGAGACATAAGGGTGGACACTCTTGGGGCTGAGAGGTTTGGTGAGGTTGGGTGAGCAAACGCAGACCCTTTAAAGTAATACTGCGTGCTACCCATCGCATGGGTCCCAAATCTCCAGGTTCAAGGGCATCTTCCTACATCGAAAACATGCATGAGAAACCCAGAAGATGGTACACCGTGTGATGGGGAAAGGTTTCTAAAACGCACCTCATTTCTCATCTCCTTGTGCTCGGGTTCGCCATTCCAGCCACTTTACTAGCAATCTCCCTACCTGGAGCATCAGCACCTTTAACCTCCTGTTCCGTACAGGTTGCAATTTGTCCTGAGGATGAACGGGAAGACGGGGAACCAATGAGAGACTAGCTCTTGGTGTTGGGACAGGCACAGGTCACTCTATTTTCCCATCAGGAAGAAGAATTAACCACAGGCTCAGCCTGCCCCCCGGAACCAGAACAGGGCCTGAAGCCATCCTGCGCTTTTGCGGCCAGCTCCCGAAAAAGCGAGTTGTAAAATGGAGCTTCAGGGCACTGCAATTCACAAACCTGCACAGTTATAAATGATAACTCTCGTCCACAAATATATTGAGGGAAGGCAAAGACGAGGAATTGAAATCAAGGCAGAATTGCAGGAAACAGATTTCAGGAGGTAGATTCGAATCGCCTCTAAAGCACATGAAAAGCGGCAAAACGTTGACAATGATGCCCATGGCCAAAAAGGGCGTATGCGTTTTTTCCTGAATATATTCAGGAAAAAACGCATACGCCCTTTTTGGCCAACCAAGCAACCTGGAAAGGCAAATCAGCGCTACAAAGAAGTCTCGCTTCCCATCGGTCAAAAGGGCCATGCTGAAAAAAGTGTCAAAACCAGAAATGCAGGACAGGCCATGGAGAAATGGGAGCCTTGCTACACTGATGGGCGGGATGTAAATTGCCAACAGCCACTCTGGAGAAGTGTACGGTGTGTCCTGAAACATCTAAAAAACACAGCTTAGAGAGCATAGGGCACTTCCACGCATGGGGGGATAAAGTGGGAAAATTGAAAATCAGCAAGACACAAGCACCCCAAAGTTTAGGGCTGCTCTGTTGACAAGGACCTCCACTTCATTCCACCTTAAATATCCCAGGAAAGTGAAAAATGGATAAAAAAGTTGTGGTCCTTATGTACAATGGAATATCACTCAGCCATGAAATCAATGTCATAAGGCTAGTAGCAGCATGATGAGTGGATTTAGGTAAGACGATTCTAAGTGAAATAAGTCACACAGAAAAGGACACTTCTCATAAGGTGTCACTTATAGAGGGAATGTAAAAACCGTTACACTTGAACTGAATTACAAAACAGAACAGAGTCACACATGCAGAAAACACACTATGGCTGCTTAACGGGAAAGGTGAGGTGGGGTGATACATAAAACAAGAGTTTCAAATTAGCTCAGATACCGTTCCATAAACCCAATATGTAATAGACAAGACCTACTCCTTGCTCAGAGAACTGGACTCAACACGCCCGATTCACCGCACAAGAATATATCTGACTAGTAATAATCTTAAAACCTATGTATTGATATCTCTCTGTTAGTGTGTCAAGTGGGTGTAAAGCGGCATAAACACAGCCGTGAAAAGCAGCTAAACCCCATTATAAAAATAAATTACTTTTAAAAACCCATGAAACAAAGACAGGGAAAGAGAGAGAAATTCTTACACAATTCGTTCAGGGGCTGTGATGCAACCTGGATTGACCATATCTAGACCCACAGCTGGATGAGACATAAGGGTGGACACTCTTGGGGCTGAGAGGTTTGGTGAGGTTGGGTGAGCAAACGCAGACCCTTTAAAGTAATACTGCGTGCTACCCATCGCATGGGTCCCAAATCTCCAGGTTCAAGGGCATCTTCCTACATCGAAAACATGCATGAGAAACCCAGAAGATGGTACACCGTGTGATGGGGAAAGGTTTCTAAAACGCACCTCATTTCTCATCTCCTTGTGCTCGGGTTCGCCATTCCAGCCACTTTACTAGCAATCTCCCTACCTGGAGCATCAGCACCTTTAACCTCCTGTTCCGTACAGGTTGCAATTTGTCCTGAGGATGAACGGGAAGACGGGGAACCAATGAGAGACTAGCTCTTGGTGTTGGGACAGGCACAGGTCACTCTATTTTCCCATCAGGCAGAAGAATTAACCACAGGCTCAGCCTGCCCCCTGGAACCAGAACAGGGCCTGAAGCCATCCTGCACTTTTGCGGCCAGCTCCCAAAAAAGCGACTTGTAAAATGGAGCTTCTGGGCACTGCAATTCACAAACCTGCAGAGTTATAAATGATAACTCTCGTCCACAAATATATTGAGGGAAGGCAAAGAAGAGGATTTGAAATCAAGGCAGAATTGCAGGAAACAGATTTCAGGAGGTAGATTCGAATCGCCTTTAAAGCACATGAAAAGCGGCAAAACGTTGACAATGATGCCCTTGGCCAAAAAGGGCGTATGCGTTTTTTCCTGAATATATTCAGGAAAAAACGCATACGCCCTTTTTGGCCAACCAAGCAACCTGGAAAGGCAAATCAGCGCTACAAAGAAGTCTCGCTTCCCATCGGTCAAAAGGGCCATGCTTAAAAAAGTGTCAAAACCAGAAATGCAGGACAGGCCATGGAGAAATGGGAGCCTTGCTACACTGATGGGCGGGATGTAAATTGCCAACAGCCACTCTGGAGAAGGGTACGGTGTGTCCTGAAACATCTATAAAACACAGCTTAGAGAGCATAGGGCACTTCCACGCATGGGGGGATAAAGTGGGAAAATTGAAAATCAGCAAGACACAAGCACCCCAAAGTTTAGGGCTGCTCTGTTGACAAGGACCTCCACTTCATTCCACCTTAAATATCCCAGGAAAGCGAAAAATGGATAAAAAAGTTGTGGTCCTTATGTACAATGGAATATCACTCAGCCATGAAATCAATGTCATAAGGCTAGTAGCAGCATGATGAGTGGATTTAGGTAAGACGATTCTAAGTGAAATAAGTCACACAGAAAAGGACACTTCTCATAAGGTGTCACTTATAGTGGGAATGTAAAAACCGTTACACTTGAACTGAATTACAAAGCAGAACAGAGTCACACATGCAGAAAACACACTATGGCTGCTTAACGGGAAAGGTGAGGTGGGGTGATACATAAAACAAGAGTTTCAAATTAGCTCAGATACCGTTCCATAAACCCAATATGTAATAGACAAGACCTACTCCTTGCTCAGAGAACTGGACTCAACACGCCCGATTCACCGCACATGAATATATCTGACTAGTAATAATCTTAAAACCTATGTATTGATATCTCTCTGTTAGTGTGTCAAGTGGGTGTAAAGCAGCATAAACACAGCCGTGAAAAGCAGCTAAATCCCATTATAAAAATAAATTACTTTTAAAAACCCATGATACAAAGACAGGGAAAGAGAGAGAAATTCTTACACAATTCGTTCAGGGGCTGTGATGCAACCTGGATTGACCGTATCTAGACCCACAGCTGGATGAGACATAAGGGTGGACACTCTTGGGGCTGAGAGGTTTGGTGAGGTTGGGTGAGCAAACGCAGACCCTTTAAAGTAATACTGCGTGCTACCCATCGCATGGGTCCCAAATCTCCAGGTTCAAGGGCATCTTCCTACATCGAAAACATGCATGAGAAACCCAGAAGATGGTACACCGTGTGATGGGGAAACGTTTCTAAAACGCACCTCATTTCTCATCTCCTTGTGCTCGGGTTCGCCATTCCAGCCACTTTACTAGCAATCTCCCTACCTGGAGCATCAGCACCCTTAACCTCCTGTTCCGTACAGGTTGCAATTTGTCCTGAGGATGAACGGGAAGACGGGGAACCAATGAGAGACTAGCTCTTGGTGTTGGGACAGGCACAGGTCACTCTATTTTCCCATCAGGAAGAAGAATTAACCACAGGCTCAGCCTTCCCCCCGGAACCAGAACAGGGCCTGAAGCCATCCTGCGCTTTTGCGGCCAGCTCCCGAAAAAGCGAGTTGTAATATGGAGCTTCAGGGCACTGCAATTCACAAACCTGCACAGTTATAAATGATAACTCTCGTCCACAAATATATTGAGGGAAGGCAAAGACGAGGAATTGAAATCAAGGCAGAATTGCAGGAAACAGATTTCAGGAGGTAGATTCGAATCGCCTCTAAAGCACATGAAAAGCGGCAAAACGTTGACAATGATGCCCATGGCCAAAAAGGGCGTATGCGTTTTTTCCTGAATATATTCAGGAAAAAACGCATACGCCCTTTTTGGCCAACCAAGCAACCTGGAAAGGCAAATCAGCGCTACAAAGAAGTCTCGCTTCCCATCGGTCAAAAGGGCCATGCTGAAAAAAGTGTCAAAACCAGAAATGCAGGACAGGCCATGGAGAAATGGGAGCCTTGCTACACTGATGGGCGGGATGTAAATTGCCAACAGCCACTCTGGAGAAGTGTACGGTGTGTCCTGAAACATCTAAAAAACACAGCTTAGAGAGCATAGGGCACTTCCACGCATGGGGGGATAAAGTGGGAAAATTGAAAATCAGCAAGACACAAGCACCCCAAAGTTTAGGGCTGCTCTGTTGACAAGGACCTCCACTTCATTCCACCTTAAATATCCCAGGAAAGTGAAAAATGGATAAAAAAGTTGTGGTCCTTATGTACAATGGAATATCACTCAGCCATGAAATCAATGTCATAAGGCTAGTAGCAGCATGATGAGTGGATTTAGGTAAGACGATTCTAAGTGAAATAAGTCACACAGAAAAGGACACTTCTCATAAGGTGTCACTTATAGAGGGAATGTAAAAACCGTTACACTTGAACTGAATTACAAAACAGAACAGAGTCACACATGCAGAAAACACACTATGGCTGCTTAACGGGAAAGGTGAGGTGGGGTGATACATAAAACAAGAGTTTCAAATTAGCTCAGATATCGTTCCATAAACCCAATATGTAATAGACAAGACCTACTCCTTGCTCAGAGAACTGGACTCAACACGCCCGAATCACCGCACAAGAATATATCTGACTAGTAATAATCTTAAAACGTATGTATTGATATCTCTCTGTTAGTGTGTCAAGTGGGTGTAAAGCGGCATAAACACAGCCGTGAAAAGCAGCTAAACCCCATTATAAAAATAAATTACTTTTAAAAACCCATGAAACAAAGACAGGGAAAGAGAGAGAAATTCTTACACAATTCGTTCAAGGGCTGTGATGCAACCTGGATTGACCATATCTAGACCCACAGCTGGATGAGACATAAGGGTGGACACTCTTGGGGCTGAGAGGTTTGGTGAGGTTGGGTGAGCAAACGCAGACCCTTTAAAGTAATACTGCGTGCTACCCATCGCATGGGTCCCAAATCTCCAGGTTCAAGGGCATCTTCCTACATCGAAAACATGAATGAGAAACCCAGAAGATGGTACACCGTGTGATGGGGAAAGGTTTCTAAAACGCACCTCATTTCTCATCTCCTTGTGCTCGGGTTCGCCATTCCAGCCACTTTACTAGCAATCTCCCTACCTGGAGCATCAGCACCTTTAACCTCCTGTTCCGTACAGGTTGCAATTTGTCCTGAGGATGAACGGGAAGACGGGGAACCAATGAGAGACTAGCTCTTGGTGTTGGGACAGGCACAGGTCACTCTATTTTCCCATCAGGAAGAAGAATTAACCACAGGCTCAGCCTGCCCCCTGGAACCAGAACAGGGCCTGAAGCCATCCTGCACTTTTGCGGCCAGCTCCCAAAAAAGCGACTTGTAAAATGGAGCTTCTGGGCACTGCAATTCACAAACCTGCAGAGTTATAAATGATAACTCTCGTCCACAAATATATTGAGGGAAGGCAAAGAAGAGGATTTGAAATCAAGGCAGAATTGCAGGAAACAGATTTCAGGAGGTAGATTCGAATCGCCTTTAAAGCACATGAAAAGCGGCAAAACGTTGACAATGATGCCCTTGGCCAAAAAGGGCGTATGCGTTTTTTCCTGAATATATTCAGGAAAAAACGCATACGCCCTTTTTGGCCAACCAAGCAACCTGGAAAGGCAAATCAGCGCTACAAAGAAGTCTCGCTTCCCATCGGTCAAAAGGGCCATGCTGAAAAAAGTGTCAAAACCAGAAATGCAGGACAGGCCATGGAGAAATGGGAGCCTTGCTACACTGATGGGCGGGATGTAAATTGCCAACAGCCACTCTGGAGAAGTGTACGGTGTGTCCTGAAACATCTAAAAAACACAGCTTAGAGAGCATAGGGCACTTCCACGCATGGGGGGATAAAGTGGGAAAATTGAAAATCAGCAAGACACAAGCACCCCAAAGTTTAGGGCTGCTCTGTTGACAAGGACCTCCACTTCATTCCACCTTAAATATCCCAGGAAAGTGAAAAATGGATAAAAATGTTGTGGTCCTTATGTACAATGGAATATCACTCAGCCATGAAATCAATGTCATAAGGCTAGTAGCAGCATGATGAGTGGATTTAGGTAAGACGATTCTAAGTGAAATAAGTCACACAGAAAAGGACACTTCTCATAAGGTGTCACTTATAGAGGGAATGTAAAAACCGTTACACTTGAACTGAATTACAAAACAGAACAGAGTCACACATGCAGAAAACACACTATGGCTGCTTAACGGGAAAGGTGAGGTGGGGTGATACATAAAACAAGAGTTTCAAATTAGCTCAGATACCGTTCCATAAACCCAATATGTAATAGACAAGACCTACTCCTTGCTCAGAGAACTGGACTCAACACGCCCGATTCACCGCACAAGAATATATCTGACTAGTAATAATCTTAAAACGTATGTATTGATATCTCTCTGTTAGTGTGTCAAGTGGGTGTAAAGCGGCATAAACACAGCCGTGAAAAGCAGCTAAACCCCATTATAAAAATAAATTACTTTTAAAAACCCATGAAACAAAGACAGGGAAAGAGAGAGAAATTCTTACACAATTCGTTCAAGGGCTGTGATGCAACCTGGATTGACCATATCTAGACCCACAGCTGGATGAGACATAAGGGTGGACACTCTTGGGGCTGAGAGGTTTGGTGAGGTTGGGTGAGCAAACGCAGACCCTTTAAAGTAATACTGCGTGCTACCCATCGCATGGGTCCCAAATCTCCAGGTTCAAGGGCATCTTCCTACATCGAAAACATGAATGAGAAACCCAGAAGATGGTACACCGTGTGATGGGGAAAGGTTTCTAAAACGCACCTCATTTCTCATCTCCTTGTGCTCGGGTTCGCCATTCCAGCCACTTTACTAGCAATCTCCCTACCTGGAGCATCAGCACCTTTAACCTCCTGTTCCGTACAGGTTGCAATTTGTCCTGAGGATGAACGGGAAGACGGGGAACCAATGAGAGACTAGCTCTTGGTGTTGGGACAGGCACAGGTCACTCTATTTTCCCATCAGGAAGAAGAATTAACCACAGGCTCAGCCTGCCCCCCGGAACCAGAACAGGGCCTGAAGCCATCCTGCGCTTTTGCGGCCAGCTCCCAAAAAAGCGACTTGTAAAATGGAGCTTCTGGGCACTGCAATTCACAAACCTGCAGAGTTATAAATGATAACTCTCGTCCACAAATATATTGAGGGAAGGCAAAGAAGAGGATTTGAAATCAAGGCAGAATTGCAGGAAACAGATTTCAGGAGGTAGATTCGAATCGCCTTTAAAGCACATGAAAAGCGGCAAAACTTTGACAATGATGCCCTTGGCCAAAAAGGGCGTATGCGTTTTTTCCTGAATATATTCAGGAAAAAACGCATACGCCCTTTTTGGCCAACCAAGCAACCTGGAAAGGCAAATCAGCGCTACAAAGAAGTCTCGCTTCCCATCGGTCAAAAGGGCCATGCTGAAAAAAGTGTCAAAACCAGAAATGCAGGACAGGCCATGGAGAAATGGGAGCCTTGCTACACTGATGGGCGGGATGTAAATTGCCAACAGCCACTCTGGAGAAGGGTACGGTGTGTCCTGAAACATCTATAAAACACAGCTTAGAGAGCATAGGGCACTTCCACGCATGGGGGGATAAAGTGGGAAAATTGAAAATCAGCAAGACACAAGCACCCCAAAGTTTAGGGCTGCTCTGTTGACAAGGACCTCCACTTCATTCCACCTTAAATATCCCAGGAAAGCGAAAAATGGATAAAAAAGTTGTGGTCCTTATGTACAATGGAATATCACTCAGCCATGAAATCAATGTCATAAGGCTAGTAGCAGCATGATGAGTGGATTTAGGTAAGACGATTCTAAGTGAAATAAGTCACACAGAAAAGGACACTTCTCATAAGGTGTCACTTATAGTGGGAATGTAAAAACCGTTACACTTGAACTGAATTACAAAGCAGAACAGAGTCACACATGCAGAAAACACACTATGGCTGCTTAACGGGAAAGGTGAGGTGGGGTGATACATAAAACAAGAGTTTCAAATTAGCTCAGATACCGTTCCATAAACCCAATATGTAATAGACAAGACCTACTCCTTGCTCAGAGAACTGGACTCAACACGCCCGATTCACCGCACATGAATATATCTGACTAGTAATAATCTTAAAACCTATGTATTGATATCTCTCTGTTAGTGTGTCAAGTGGGTGTAAAGCAGCATAAACACAGCCGTGAAAAGCAGCTAAATCCCATTATAAAAATAAATTACTTTTAAAAACCCATGATACAAAGACAGGGAAAGAGAGAGAAATTCTTACACAATTCGTTCAGGGGCTGTGATGCAACCTGGATTGACCGTATCTAGACCCACAGCTGGATGAGACATAAGGGTGGACACTCTTGGGGCTGAGAGGTTTGGTGAGGTTGGGTGAGCAAACGCAGACCCTTTAAAGTAATACTGCGTGCTACCCATCGCATGGGTCCCAAATCTCCAGGTTCAAGGGCATCTTCCTACATCGAAAACATGCATGAGAAACCCAGAAGATGGTACACCGTGTGATGGGGAAAGGTTTCTAAAACGCACCTCATTTCTCATCTCCTTGTGCTCGGGTTCGCCATTCCAGCCACTTTACTAGCAATCTCCCTACCTGGAGCATCAGCACCTTTAACCTCCTGTTCCGTACAGGTTGCAATTTGTCCTGAGGATGAACGGGAAGACGGGGAACCAATGAGAGACTAGCTCTTGGTGTTGGGACAGGCACAGGTCACTCTATTTTCCCATCAGGAAGAAGAATTAACCACAGGCTCAGCCTGCCCCCCGGAACCAGAACAGGGCCTGAAGCCATCCTGCGCTTTTGCGGCCAGCTCCCGAAAAAGCGAGTTGTAAAATGGAGCTTCAGGGCACTGCAATTCACAAACCTGCACAGTTATAAATGATAACTCTCGTCCACAAATATATTGAGGGAAGGCAAAGACGAGGAATTGAAATCAAGGCAGAATTGCAGGAAACAGATTTCAGGAGGTAGATTCGAATCGCCTCTAAAGCACATGAAAAGCGGCAAAACGTTGACAATGATGCCCATGGCCAAAAAGGGCGTATGCGTTTTTTCCTGAATATATTCAGGAAAAAACGCATACGCCCTTTTTGGCCAACCAAGCAACCTGGAAAGGCAAATCAGCGCTACAAAGAAGTCTCGCTTCCCATCGGTCAAAAGGGCCATGCTGAAAAAAGTGTCAAAACCAGAAATGCAGGACAGGCCATGGAGAAATGGGAGCCTTGCTACACTGATGGGCGGGATGTAAATTGCCAACAGCCACTCTGGAGAAGTGTACGGTGTGTCCTGAAACATCTAAAAAACACAGCTTAGAGAGCATAGGGCACTTCCACGCATGGGGGGATAAAGTGGGAAAATTGAAAATCAGCAAGACACAAGCACCCCAAAGTTTAGGGCTGCTCTGTTGACAAGGACCTACACTTCATTCCACCTTAAATATCCCAGGAAAGTGAAAAATGGATAAAAAAGTTGTGGTCCTTATGTACAATGGAATATCACTCAGCCATGAAATCAATGTCATAAGGCTAGTAGCAGCATGATGAGTGGATTTAGGTAAGACGATTCTAAGTGAAATAAGTCACACAGAAAAGGACACTTCTCATAAGGTGTCACTTATAGAGGGAATGTAAAAACCGTTACACTTGAACTGAATTACAAAACAGAACAGAGTCACACATGCAGAAAACACACTATGGCTGCTTAACGGGAAAGGTGAGGTGGGGTGATACATAAAACAAGAGTTTCAAATTAGCTCAGATATCGTTCCATAAACCCAATATGTAATAGACAAGACCTACTCCTTGCTCAGAGAACTGGACTCAACACGCCCGAATCACCGCACAAGAATATATCTGACTAGTAATAATCTTAAAACGTATGTATTGATATCTCTCTGTTAGTGTGTCAAGTGGGTGTAAAGCGGCATAAACACAGCCGTGAAAAGCAGCTAAACCCCATTATAAAAATAAATTACTTTTAAAAACCCATGAAACAAAGACAGGGAAAGAGAGAGAAATTCTTACACAATTCGTTCAAGGGCTGTGATGCAACCTGGATTGACCATATCTAGACCCACAGCTGGATGAGACATAAGGGTGGACACTCTTGGGGCTGAGAGGTTTGGTGAGGTTGGGTGAGCAAACGCAGACCCTTTAAAGTAATACTGCGTGCTACCCATCGCATGGGTCCCAAATCTCCAGGTTCAAGGGCATCTTCCTACATCGAAAACATGAATGAGAAACCCAGAAGATGGTACACCGTGTGATGGGGAAAGGTTTCTAAAACGCACCTCATTTCTCATCTCCTTGTGCTCGGGTTCGCCATTCCAGCCACTTTACTAGCAATCTCCCTACCTGGAGCATCAGCACCTTTAACCTCCTGTTCCGTACAGGTTGCAATTTGTCCTGAGGATGAACGGGAAGACGGGGAACCAATGAGAGACTAGCTCTTGGTGTTGGGACAGGCACAGGTCACTCTATTTTCCCATCAGGAAGAAGAATTAACCACAGGCTCAGCCAGCCCCCTGGAACCAGAACAGGGCCTGAAGCCATCCTGCCCTTTTGCGGCCAGCTCCCAAAAAAGCGACTTGTAAAATGGAGCTTCTGGGCACTGCAATTCACAAACCTGCAGAGTTATAAATGATAACTCTCGTCCACAAATATATTGAGGGAAGGCAAAGAAGAGGATTTGAAATCAAGGCAGAATTGCAGGAAACAGATTTCAGGAGGTAGATTCGAATCGCCTTTAAAGCACATGAAAAGCGGCAAAACGTTGACAATGATGCCCTTGGCCAAAAAGGGCGTATGCGTTTTTTCCTGAATATATTCAGGAAAAAACGCATACGCCCTTTTTGGCCAACCAAGCAACCTGGAAAGGCAAATCAGCGCTACAAAGAAGTCTCGCTTCCCATCGGTCAAAAGGGCCATGCTGAAAAAAGTGTCAAAACCAGAAATGCAGGACAGGCCATGGAGAAATGGGAGCCTTGCTACACTGATGGGCGGGATGTAAATTGCCAACAGCCACTCTGGAGAAGTGTACGGTGTGTCCTGAAACATCTAAAAAACACAGCTTAGAGAGCATAGGGCACTTCCACGCATGGGGGGATAAAGTGGGAAAATTGAAAATCAGCAAGACACAAGCACCCCAAAGTTTAGGGCTGCTCTGTTGACAAGGACCTCCACTTCATTCCACCTTAAATATCCCAGGAAAGTGAAAAATGGATAAAAATGTTGTGGTCCTTATGTACAATGGAATATCACTCAGCCATGAAATCAATGTCATAAGGCTAGTAGCAGCATGATGAGTGGATTTAGGTAAGACGATTCTAAGTGAAATAAGTCACACAGAAAAGGACACTTCTCATAAGGTGTCACTTATAGAGGGAATGTAAAAACCGTTACACTTGAACTGAATTACAAAACAGAACAGAGTCACACATGCAGAAAACACACTATGGCTGCTTAACGGGAAAGGTGAGGTGGGGTGATACATAAAACAAGAGTTTCAAATTAGCTCAGATACCGTTCCATAAACCCAATATGTAATAGACAAGACCTACTCCTTGCTCAGAGAACTGGACTCAACACGCCCGATTCACCGCACAAGAATATATCTGACTAGTAATAATCTTAAAACGTATGTATTGATATCTCTCTGTTAGTGTGTCAAGTGGGTGTAAAGCGGCATAAACACAGCCGTGAAAAGCAGCTAAACCCCATTATAAAAATAAATTACTTTTAAAAACCCATGAAACAAAGACAGGGAAAGAGAGAGAAATTCTTACACAATTCGTTCAGGGGCTGTGATGCAACCTGGATTGACCATATCTAGACCCACAGCTGGATGAGACATAAGGGTGGACACTCTTGGGGCTGAGAGGTTTGGTGAGGTTGGGTGAGCAAACGCAGACCCTTTAAAGTAATACTGCGTGCTACCCATCGCATGGGTCCCAAATCTCCAGGTTCAAGGGCAACTTCCTACATCGAAAACATGCATGAGAAACCCAGAAGATGGTACACCGTGTGATGGGGAAAGGTTTCTAAAACGCACCTCATTTCTCATCTCCTTGTGCTCGGGTTCGCCATTCCAGCCACTTTACTAGCAATCTCCCTACCTGGAGCATCAGCACCTTTAACCTCCTGTTCCGTACAGGTTGCAATTTGTCCTGAGGATGAACGGGAAGACGGGGAACCAATGAGAGACTAGCTCTTGGTGTTGGGACAGGCACAGGTCACTCTATTTTCCCATCAGGAAGAAGAATTAACCACAGGCTCAGCCTGCCCCCTGGAACCAGAACAGGGCCTGAAGCCATCCTGCACTTTTGCGGCCAGCTCCCAAAAAAGCGACTTGTAAAATGGAGCTTCTGGGCACTGCAATTCACAAACCTGCAGAGTTATAAATGATAACTCTCGTCCACAAATATATTGAGGGAAGGCAAAGAAGAGGATTTGAAATCAAGGCAGAATTGCAGGAAACAGATTTCAGGAGGTAGATTCGAATCGCCTTTAAAGCACATGAAAAGCGGCAAAACGTTGACAATGATGCCCTTGGCCAAAAAGGGCGTATGCGTTTTTTCCTGAATATATTCAGGAAAAAACGCATACGCCCTTTTTGGCCAACCAAGCAACCTGGAAAGGCAAATCAGCGCTACAAAGAAGTCTCGCTTCCCATCGGTCAAAAGGGCCATGCTGAAAAAAGTGTCAAAACCAGAAATGCAGGACAGGCCATGGAGAAATGGGAGCCTTGCTACACTGATGGGCGGGATGTAAATTGCCAACAGCCACTCTGGAGAAGTGTACGGTGTGTCCTGAAACATCTAAAAAACACAGCTTAGAGAGCATAGGGCACTTCCACGCATGGGGGGATAAAGTGGGAAAATTGAAAATCAGCAAGACACAAGCACCCCAAAGTTTAGGGCTGCTCTGTTGACAAGGACCTCCACTTCATTCCACCTTAAATATCCCAGGAAAGT
This sequence comes from Balaenoptera physalus, assembly GCF_965194825.1. Classification (NCBI taxonomy): domain Eukaryota; kingdom Metazoa; phylum Chordata; class Mammalia; order Artiodactyla; family Balaenopteridae; genus Balaenoptera; species Balaenoptera physalus. The sequence continues at coordinate 1,101,062 of NW_028126457.1, read as the reverse complement.
GAAAAATGGATAAAAATGTTGTGGTCCTTATGTACAATGGAATATCACTCAGCCATGAAATCAATGTCATAAGGCTAGTAGCAGCATGATGAGTGGATTTAGGTAAGACGATTCTAAGTGAAATAAGTCACACAGAAAAGGACACTTCTCATAAGGTGTCACTTATAGAGGGAATGTAAAAACCGTTACACTTGAACTGAATTACAAAACAGAACAGAGTCACACATGCAGAAAACACACTATGGCTGCTTAACGGGAAAGGTGAGGTGGGGTGATACATAAAACAAGAGTTTCAAATTAGCTCAGATACCGTTCCATAAACCCAATATGTAATAGACAAGACCTACTCCTTGCTCAGAGAACTGGACTCAACACGCCCGATTCACCGCACAAGAATATATCTGACTAGTAATAATCTTAAAACGTATGTATTGATATCTCTCTGTTAGTGTGTCAAGTGGGTGTAAAGCGGCATAAACACAGCCGTGAAAAGCAGCTAAACCCCATTATAAAAATAAATTACTTTTAAAAACCCATGAAACAAAGACAGGGAAAGAGAGAGAAATTCTTACACAATTCGTTCAGGGGCTGTGATGCAACCTGGATTGACCATATCTAGACCCACAGCTGGATGAGACATAAGGGTGGACACTCTTGGGGCTGAGAGGTTTGGTGAGGTTGGGTGAGCAAACGCAGACCCTTTAAAGTAATACTGCGTGCTACCCATCGCATGGGTCCCAAATCTCCAGGTTCAAGGGCATCTTCCTACATCGAAAACATGCATGAGAAACCCAGAAGATGGTACACCGTGTGATGGGGAAAGGTTTCTAAAACGCACCTCATTTCTCATTTCCTTGTGCTCGGGTTCGCCATTCCAGCCACTTTACTAGCAATCTCCCTACTTGGAGCATCAGCACCTTTAACCTCCTGTTCCGTACAGGTTGCAATTTGTCCTGAGGATGAACGGGAAGACGGGGAACCAATGAGAGACTAGCTCTTGGTGTTGGGACAGGCACAGGTCACTCTATTTTCCCATCAGGAAGAAGAATTAACCACAGGCTCAGCCTGCCCCCCGGAACCAGAACAGGGCCTGAAGCCATCCTGCGCTTTTGCGGCCAGCTCCCAAAAAAGCGACTTGTAAAATGGAGCTTCTGGGCACTGCAATTCACAAACCTGCAGAGTTATAAATGATAACTCTCGTCCACAAATATATTGAGGGAAGGCAAAGAAGAGGATTTGAAATCAAGGCAGAATTGCAGGAAACAGATTTCAGGAGGTAGATTCGAATCGCCTTTAAAGCACATGAAAAGCGGCAAAACGTTGACAATGATGCCCTTGGCCAAAAAGGGCGTATGCGTTTTTTCCTGAATATATTCAGGAAAAAACGCATACGCCCTTTTTGGCCAACCAAGCAACCTGGAAAGGCAAATCAGCGCTACAAAGAAGTCTCGCTTCCCATCGGTCAAAAGGGCCATGCTGAAAAAAGTGTCAAAACCAGAAATGCAGGACAGGCCATGGAGAAATGGGAGCCTTGCTACACTGATGGGCGGGATGTAAATTGCCAACAGCCACTCTGGAGAAGGGTACGGTGTGTCCTGAAACATCTATAAAACACAGCTTAGAGAGCATAGGGCACTTCCACGCATGGGGGGATAAAGTGGGAAAATTGAAAATCAGCAAGACACAAGCACCCCAAAGTTTAGGGCTGCTCTGTTGACAAGGACCTCCACTTCATTCCACCTTAAATATCCCAGGAAAGCGAAAAATGGATAAAAAAGTTGTGGTCCTTATGTACAATGGAATATCACTCAGCCATGAAATCAATGTCATAAGGCTAGTAGCAGCATGATGAGTGGATTTAGGTAAGACGATTCTAAGTGAAATAAGTCACACAGAAAAGGACACTTCTCATAAGGTGTCACTTATAGAGGGAATGTAAAAACCGTTACACTTGAACTGAATTACAAAACAGAACAGAGTCACACATGCAGAAAACACACTATGGCTGCTTAAGGGGAAAGGTGAGGTGGGGTGATACATAAAACAAGAGTTTCAAATTAGCTCAGATACCGTTCCATAAACCCAATATGTAATAGACAAGACCTACTCCTTGCTCAGAGAACTGGACTCAACACGCCCGATTCACCACACATGAATATATCTGACTACTAATAATCTTAAAACCTATGTATTGATATCTCTCTGTTAGTGTGTCAAGTGGGTGTAAAGCGGCATAAACACAGCCGTGAAAAGCAGCTAAACCCCATTATAAAAATAAATTACTTTTAAAAACCCATGAAACAAAGACAGGGAAAGAGAGAGAAATTCTTACACAATTCGTTCAGGGGCTGTGATGCAACCTGGATTGACCATATCTAGACCCACAGCTGGATGAGACATAAGGGTGGACACTCTTGGGGCTGAGAGGTTTGGTGAGGTTGGGTGAGCAAACGCAGACCCTTTAAAGTAATACTGCATGCTACCCATCGCATGGGTCCCAAATCTCCAGGTTCAAGGGCATTTTCCTACATCTAAACCATGCATGAGAAACCCAGAAGATGGTACACCGTGTGATGGGGAAAGGTTTCTAAAACGCACCTCATTTCTCATCTCCTTGTGCTCGGGTTCGCCATTGCAGCCACTTTACTAGCAATCTCCCTACGTGGAGCCTCAGCACCTTTAACCTCCTGTTCCGTACAGGTTGCAATTTGTCCTGAGGATGAACGGGAAGACGGGGAACCAATGAGAGACTAGCTCTTGGTGTTGGGACAGGCACAGGTGACTCTATTTTCCCATCAGGAAGAAGAATTAACCACAGGCTCAGCCTGCCCCCCGGAACCAGAACAGGGCCTGAAGCCATCCTGCGCTTTTGCGGCCAGCTCCCAAAAAAGCGAGTTGTAAAATGGAGCTTCAGGGCACTGCAATTCACAAACCTGCAGAGTTATAAATGATGACTCTCGTCCACAAATATATTGAGGGAAGGCAAAGAAGAGGATTTGAAATCAAGGCAGAATTGCAGGAAACAGATTTCAGGAGGTAGATTCGAATCCCCTTTAAAGCACATGAAAAGCGGCAAAACGTTGACAATGATGCCCTTGGCCAAAAAGGGCGTATGCGTTTTTTCCTGAATATATTCAGGAAAAAACGCATACGCCCTTTTTGGCCAACCAAGCAACCTGGAAAGGCAAATCAGCGCTACAAAGAAGTCTCGCTTCCCATCGGTCAAAAGGGCCATGCTGAAAAAAGTGTCAAAACCAGAAATGCAGGACAGGCCATGGAGAAATGGGAGCCTTGCTACACTGATGGGCGGGATGTAAATTGCCAACAGCCACTCTGGAGAAGTGTACGGTGTGTCCTGAAACATCTAAAAAACACAGCTTAGAGAGCATAGGGCACTTCCACGCATGGGGGGATAAAGTGGGAAAATTGAAAATCAGCAAGACACAAGCACCCCAAAGTTTAGGGCTGCTCTGTTGACAAGGACCTCCACTTCATTCCACCTTAAATATCCCAGGAAAGCGAAAAATGGATCAAAAAGTTGTGGTCCTTATGTACAATGGAATATCACTCAGCCATGAAATCAATGTCATAAGGCTAGTAGCAGCATGATGAGTGGATTTAGGTAAGACGATTCTAAGTGAAATAAGTCACACAGAAAAGGACACTTCTCATAAGGTGTCACTTATAGTGGGAATGTAAAAACCGTTACACTTGAACTGAATTACAAAACAGAACAAGTCACACATGCAGAAAACACACTATGGCTGCTTAACGGGAAAGGTGAGGTGGGGTGATACATAAAACAAGAGTTTCAAATTAGCTCAGATACCGTTCCATAAACCCAATATGTAATAGACAAGACCTACTCCTTGCTCAGAGAACTGGACTCAACACGCCCGATTCACCGCACATGAATATATCTGAGTAGTAATAATCTTAAAACCTATGTATTGATATCTCTCTGTTAGTGTGTCAAGTGGGTGTAAAGCGGCATAAACACAGCCGTGAAAAGCAGCTAAATCCCATTATAAAAATAAATTACTTTTAAAAACCCATGATACAAAGACAGGGAAAGAGAGAGAAATTCTTACACAATTCGTTCAGGGGCTGTGATGCAACCTGGATTGACCATATCTAGACCCACAGCTGGATGAGACATAAGGGTGGACACTCTTGGGGCTGAGAGGTTTGGTGAGGTTGGGTGAGCAAACGCAGACCCTTTAAAGTAATACTGCGTGCTACCCATCGCATGGGTCCCAAATCTCCAGGTTCAAGGGCATTTTCCTACATCGAAAACATGCATGAGAAACCCAGAAGATGGTACACCGTGTGATGGGGAAAGGTTTCTAAAACGCACCTCATTTCTCATCTCCTTGTGCTCGGGTTCGCCATTCCAGCCACTTTACTAGCAATCTCCCTACTTGGAGCATCAGCACCTTTAACCTCCTGTTCCGTACAGGTTGCAATTTGTCCTGAGGATGAACGGGAAGACGGGGAACCAATGAGAGACTAGCTCTTGGTGTTGGGACAGGCACAGGTCACTCTATTTTCCCATCAGGAAGAAGAATTAACCACAGGCTCAGCCTGCCCCCCGGAACCAGAACAGGGCCTGAAGCCATCCTGCGCTTTTGCGGCCAGCTTCCAAAAAAGCGACTTGTAAAATGGAGCTTCTGGGCACTGCAATTCACAAACCGGCAGAGTTATAAATGATAACTCTCGTCCACAAATATATTGAGGGAAGGCAAAGAAGAGGATTTGAAATCAAGGCAGAATTGCAGGAAACAGATTTCAGGAGGTAGATTCGAATCCCCTTTAAAGCACATGAAAAGCGGCAAAACGTTGACAATGATGCCCTTGGCCAAAAAGGGCGTATGCGTTTTTTCCTGAATATATTCAGGAAAAAACGCATACGCCCTTTTTGGCCAACCAAGCAACCTGGAAAGGCAAATCAGCGCTACAAAGAAGTCTCGCTTCCCAGCGGTCAAAAGGGCCATGCTGAAAAAAGTGTCAAAACCAGAAATGCAGGACAGGCCATGGAGAAATGGGAGCCTTGCTACACTGATGGGCGGGATGTAAATTGCCAACAGCCACTCTGGAGAAGTGTACGGTGTGTCCTGAAACATCTAAAAAACACAGCTTAGAGAGCATAGGGCACTTCCACGCATGGGGGGATAAAGTGGGAAAATTGAAAATCAGCAAGACACAAGCACCCCAAAGTTTAGGGCTGCTCTGTTGACAAGGACCTCCACTTCATTCCACCTTAAATATCCCAGGAAAGCGAAAAATGGATCAAAAAGTTGTGGTCCTTATGTACAATGGAATATCACTCAGCCATGAAATCAATGTCATAAGGCTAGTAGCAGCATGATGAGTGGATTTAGGTAAGACGATTCTAAGTGAAATAAGTCACACAGAAAAGGACACTTCTCATAAGGTGTCACTTATAGTGGGAATGTAAAAACCGTTACACTTGAACTGAATTACAAAACAGAACAGAGTCACACATGCAGAAAACACACTATGGCTGCTTAACGGGAAAGGTGAGGTGGGGTGATACATAAAACAAGAGTTTCAAATTAGCTCAGATACCGTTCCATAAACCCAATATGTAATAGACAAGACCTACTCCTTGCTCAGAGAACTGGACTCAACACGCCCGATTCACCGCACATGAATATATCTGAGTAGTAATAATCTTAAAACCTATGTATTGATATCTCTCTGTTAGTGTGTCAAGTGGGTGTAAAGCGGCATAAACACAGCCGTGAAAAGCAGCTAAATCCCATTATAAAAATAAATTACTTTTAAAAACCCATGATACAAAGACAGGGAAAGAGAGAGAAATTCTTACACAATTCGTTCAGGGGCTGTGATGCAACCTGGATTGACCATATCTAGACCCACAGCTGGATGAGACATAAAGGTGGACACTCTTGGGGCTGAGAGGTTTGGTGAGGTTGGGTGAGCAAACGCAGACCCTTTAAAGTAATACTGCGTGCTACCCATCGCATGGGTCCCAAATCTCCAGGTTCAAGGGCATCTTCCTACATCGAAAACATGCATGAGAAACCCAGAAGATGGTACACCGTGTGATGGGGAAAGGTTTCTAAAACGCACCTCATTTCTCATCTCCTTGTGCTCGGGTTCGCCATTCCAGCCACTTTACTAGCAATCTCCCTACTTGGAGCATCAGCACCTTTAACCTCCTGTTCCGTACAGGTTGCAATTTGTCCTGAGGATGAACGGGAAGACGGGGAACCAATGAGAGACTAGCTCTTGGTGTTGGGACAGGCACAGGTCACTCTATTTTCCCATCAGGAAGAAGAATTAACCACAGGCTCAGCCTGCCCCCCGGAACCAGAACAGGGCCTGAAGCCATCCTGCGCTTTTGCGGCCAGCTCCCAAAAAAGCGACTTGTAAAATGGAGCTTCTGGGCACTGCAATTCACAAACCGGCAGAGTTATAAATGATAACTCTCGTCCACAAATATATTGAGGGAAGGCAAAGAAGAGGATTTGAAATCAAGGCAGAATTGCAGGAAACAGATTTCAGGAGGTAGATTCGAATCCCCTTTAAAGCACATGAAAAGCGGCAAAACGTTGACAATGATGCCCTTGGCCAAAAAGGGCGTATGCGTTTTTTCCTGAATATATTCAGGAAAAAACGCATACGCCCTTTTTGGCCAACCAAGCAACCTGGAAAGGCAAATCAGCGCTACAAAGAAGTCTCGCTTCCCAGCGGTCAAAAGGGCCATGCTGAAAAAAGTGTCAAAACCAGAAATGCAGGACAGGCCATGGAGAAATGGGAGCCTTGCTACACTGATGGGCGGGATGTAAATTGCCAACAGCCACTCTGGAGAAGGGTACGGTGTGTCCTGAAACATCTATAAAACACAGCTTAGAGAGCATAGGGCACTTCCATGCATGGGGGGATAAAGTGGGAAAATTGAAAATCAGCAAGACACAAGCACCCCAAAGTTTAGGGCTGCTCTGTTGACAAGGACCTCCACTTCATTCCACCTTAAATATCCCAGGAAAGCGAAAAATGGATAAAAAAGTTGTGGTCCTTATGTACAATGGAATATCACTCAGCCATGAAATCAATGTCATAAGGCTAGTAGCAGCATGATGAGTGGATTTAGGTAAGACGATTCTAAGTGAAATAAGTCACACAGAAAAGGACACTTCTCATAAGGTGTCACTTATAGAGGGAATGTAAAAACCGTTACACTTGAACTGAATTACAAAACAGAACAGAGTCACACATGCAGAAAACACACTATGGCTGCTTAAGGGGAAAGGTGAGGTGGGGTGATACATAAAACAAGAGTTTCAAATTAGCTCAGATACCGTTCCATAAACCCAATATGTAATAGACAAGACCTACTCCTTGCTCAGAGAACTGGACTCAACACGCCCGATTCACCGCACATGAATATATCTGACTACTAATAATCTTAAAACCTATGTATTGATATCTCTCTGTTAGTGTGTCAAGTGGGTGTAAAGCGGCATAAACACAGCCGTGAAAAGCAGCTAAACCCCATTATAAAAATAAATTACTTTTAAAAACCCATGAAACAAAGACAGGGAAAGAGAGAGAAATTCTTACACAATTCGTTCAGGGGCTGTGATGCAACCTGGATTGACCATATCTAGACCCACAGCTGGATGAGACATAAGGGTGGACACTCTTGGGGCTGAGAGGTTTGGTGAGGTTGGGTGAGCAAACGCAGACCCTTTAAAGTAATACTGCGTGCTACCCATCGCATGGGTCCCAAATCTCCAGGTTCAAGGGCATCTTCCTACATCGAAAACATGCATGAGAAACCCAGAAGATGGTACACCGTGTGATGGGGAAAGGTTTCTAAAACGCACCTCATTTCTCATCTCCTTGTGCTCGGGTTCGCCATTCCAGCCACTTTACTAGCAATCTCCCTACTTGGAGCATCAGCACCTTTAACCTCCTGTTCCGTACAGGTTGCAATTTGTCCTGAGGATGAACGGGAAGACGGGGAACCAATGAGAGACTAGCTCTTGGTGTTGGGACAGGCACAGGTCACTCTATTTTCCCATCAGGAAGAAGAATTAACCACAGGCTCAGCCTGCCCCCCGGAACCAGAACAGGGCCTGAAGCCATCCTGCGCTTTTGCGGCCAGCTCCCAAAAAAGCGACTTGTAAAATGGAGCTTCTGGGCACTGCAATTCACAAACCGGCAGAGTTATAAATGATAACTCTCGTCCACAAATATATTGAGGGAAGGCAAAGAAGAGGATTTGAAATCAAGGCAGAATTGCAGGAAACAGATTTCAGGAGGTAGATTCGAATCCCCTTTAAAGCACATGAAAAGCGGCAAAACGTTGACAATGATGCCCTTGGCCAAAAAGGGCGTATGCGTTTTTTCCTGAATATATTCAGGAAAAAACGCATACGCCCTTTTTGGCCAACCAAGCAACCTGGAAAGGCAAATCAGCGCTACAAAGAAGTCTCGCTTCCCATCGGTCAAAAGGGCCATGCTGAAAAAAGTGTCAAAACCAGAAATGCAGGACAGGCCATGGAGAAATGGGAGCCTTGCTACACTGATGGGCGGGATGTAAATTGCCAACAGCCACTCTGGAGAAGTGTACGGTGTGTCCTGAAACATCTAAAAAACACAGCTTAGAGAGCATAGGGCACTTCCACGCATGGGGGGATAAAGTGGGAAAATTGAAAATCAGCAAGACACAAGCACCCCAAAGTTTAGGGCTGCTCTGTTGACAAGGACCTCCACTTCATTCCACCTTAAATATCCCAGGAAAGCGAAAAATGGATCAAAAAGTTGTGGTCCTTATGTACAATGGAATATCACTCAGCCATGAAATCAATGTCATAAGGCTAGTAGCAGCATGATGAGTGGATTTAGGTAAGACGATTCTAAGTGAAATAAGTCACACAGAAAAGGACACTTCTCATAAGGTGTCACTTATAGTGGGAATGTAAAAACCGTTACACTTGAACTGAATTACAAAACAGAACAGAGTCACACATGCAGAAAACACACTATGGCTGCTTAACGGGAAAGGTGAGGTGGGGTGATACATAAAACAAGAGTTTCAAATTAGCTCAGATACCGTTCCATAAACCCAATATGTAATAGACAAGACCTACTCCTTGCTCAGAGAACTGGACTCAACACGCCCGATTCACCGCACATGAATATATCTGAGTAGTAATAATCTTAAAACCTATGTATTGATATCTCTCTGTTAGTGTGTCAAGTGGGTGTAAAGCGGCATAAACACAGCCGTGAAAAGCAGCTAAATCCCATTATAAAAATAAATTACTTTTAAAAACCCATGATACAAAGACAGGGAAAGAGAGAGAAATTCTTACACAATTCGTTCAGGGGCTGTGATGCAACCTGGATTGACCATATCTAGACCCACAGCTGGATGAGACATAAGGGTGGACACTCTTGGGGCTGAGAGGTTTGGTGAGGTTGGGTGAGCAAACGCAGACCCTTTAAAGTAATACTGCGTGCTACCCATCGCATGGGTCCCAAATCTCCAGGTTCAAGGGCATCTTCCTACATCGAAAACATGCATGAGAAACCCAGAAGATGGTACACCGTGTGATGGGGAAAGGTTTCTAAAACGCACCTCATTTCTCATCTCCTTGTGCTCGGGTTCGCCATTCCAGCCACTTTACTAGCAATCTCCCTACCTGGAGCATCAGCACCTTTAACCTCCTGTTCCGTACAGGTTGCAATTTGTCCTGAGGATGAACGGGAAGACGGGGAACCAATGAGAGACTAGCTCTTGGTGTTGGGACAGGCACAGGTCACTCTATTTTCCCATCAGGAAGAAGAATTAACCACAGGCTCAGCCTGCCCCCCGGAACCAGAACCGGGCCTGAAGCCATCCTGCGCTTTTGCGGCCAGCTCCCAAAAAAGCGAGTTGTAAAATGGAGCTTCAGGGCACTGCAATTCACAAACCTGCAGAGTTATAAATGATAACTCTCGTCCACAAATATATTGAGGGAAGGCAAAGAAGAGGATTTGAAATCAAGGCAGAATTGCAGGAAACAGATTTCAGGAGGTAGATTCGAATCCCCTTTAAAGCACATGAAAAGCGGCAAAACGTTGACAATGATGCCCTTGGCCAAAAAGGGCGTATGCGTTTTTTCCTGAATATATTCAGGAAAAAACGCATACGCCCTTTTTGGCCAACCAAGCAACCTGGAAAGGCAAATCAGCGCTACAAAGAAGTCTCGCTTCCCATCGGTCAAAAGGGCCATGCTGAAAAAAGTGTCAAAACCAGAAATGCAGGACAGGCCATGGAGAAATGGGAGCCTTGCTACACTGATGGGCGGGATGTAAATTGCCAACAGCCACTCTGGAGAAGTGTACGGTGTGTCCTGAAACATCTAAAAAACACAGCTTAGAGAGCATAGGGCACTTCCACGCATGGGGGGATAAAGTAGGAAAATTGAAAATCAGCAAGACACAAGCACCCCAAAGTTTAGGGCTGCTCTGTTGACAAGGACCTCCACTTCATTCCACCTTAAATATCCCAGGAAAGTAAAAATGGATAAAAAAGTTGTGGTCCTTATGTACAATGGAATATCACTCAGCCATGAAATCAATGTCATAAGGCTAGTAGCAGCATGATGAGTGGATTTAGGTAAGACGATTCTAAGTGAAATAAGTCACACAGAAAAGGACACTTCTCATAAGGTGTCACTTATAGAGGGAATGTAAAAACCGTTACACTTGAACTGAATTACAAAACAGAACAGAGTCACACATGCAGAAAACACACTATGGCTGCTTAAGGGGAAAGGTGAGGTGGGGTGATACATAAAACAAGAGTTTCAAATTAGCTCAGATACCGTTCCATAAACCCAATATGTAATAGACAAGACCTACTCCTTGCTCAGAGAACTGGACTCAACACGCCCTTTTCACCGCACATGAATATATCTGACTAGTAATAATCTTAAAACCTATGTATTGATATCTCTCTGTTAGTGTGTCAAGTGGGTGTAAAGCGGCATAAACACAGCCGTGAAAAGCAGCTAAACCCCATTATAAAAATAAATTACTTTTAAAAACCCATGAAACAAAGACAGGGAAAGAGCGAGAAATTCTTACACAATTCGTTCAGGGGCTGTGATGCAACCTGGATTGACCATATCTAGACCCACAGCTGGATGAGACATAAGGGTGGACACTCTTGGGGCTGAGAGGTTTGGTGAGGTTGGGTGAGCAAACGCAGACCCTTTAAAGTAATACTGCGTGCTACCCATCGCATGGGTCCCAAATCTCCAGGTTCAAGGGCATCTTCCTACATCGAAAACATGCATGAGAAACCCAGAAGATGGTACACCGTGTGATGGGGAAAGGTTTCTAAAACGCACCTCATTTCTCATCTCCTTGTGCTCGGGTTCGCCATTCCAGCCACTTTACTAGCAATCTCCCTACTTGGAGCATCAGCACCTTTAACCTCCTGTTCCGTACAGGTTGCAATTTGTCCTGAGGATGAACGGGAAGACGGGGAACCAATGAGAGACTAGCTCTTGGTGTTGGGACAGGCACAGGTCACTCTATTTTCCCATCAGGAAGAAGAATTAACCACAGGCTCAGCCTGCCCCCCGGAACCAGAACAGGGCCTGAAGCCATCCTGCGCTTTTGCGGCCAGCTCCCAAAAAAGCGACTTGTAAAATGGAGCTTCTGGGCACTGCAATTCACAAACCTGCAGAGTTATAAATGATAACTCTCGTCCACAAATATATTGAGGGAAGGCAAAGAAGAGGATTTGAAATCAAGGCAGAATTGCAGGAAACAGATTTCAGGAGGTAGATTCGAATCCCCTTTAAAGCACATGAAAAGCGGCAAAACGTTGACAATGATGCCCTTGGCCAAAAAGGGCGTATGCGTTTTTTCCTGAATATATTCAGGAAAAAACGCATACGCCCTTTTTGGCCAACCAAGCAACCTGGAAAGGCAAATCAGCGCTACAAAGAAGTCTCGCTTCCCATCGGTCAAAAGGGCCATGCTGAAAAAAGTGTCAAAACCAGAAATGCAGGACAGGCCATGGAGAAATGGGAGCCTTGCTACACTGATGGGCGGGATGTAAATTGCCAACAGCCACTCTGGAGAAGGGTACGGTGTGTCCTGAAACATCTATAAAACACAGCTTAGAGAGCATAGGGCACTTCCACGCATGGGGGGATATAGTGGGAAAATTGAAAATCAGCAAGACACAAGCACCCCAAAGTTTAGGGCTGCTCTGTTGACAAGGACCTCCACTTCATTCCACCTTAAATATCCCAGGAAAGCGAAAAATGGATAAAAAAGTTGTGGTCCTTATGTACAATGGAATATCACTCAGCCATGAAATCAATGTCATAAGGCTAGTAGCAGCATGATGAGTGGATTTAGGTAAGACGATTCTAAGTGAAATAAGTCACACAGAAAAGGACACTTCTCATAAGGTGTCACTTATAGAGGGAATGTAAAAACCGTTACACTTGAACTGAATTACAAAACAGAACAGAGTCACACATGCAGAAAACACACTATGGCTGCTTAAGGGGAAAGGTGAGGTGGGGTGATACATAAAACAAGAGTTTCAAATTAGCTCAGATACCGTTCCATAAACCCAATATGTAATAGACAAGACCTACTCCTTGCTCAGAGAACTGGACTCAACACGCCCTTTTCACCGCACATGAATATATCTGACTAGTAATAATCTTAAAACCTATGTATTGATATCTCTCTGTTAGTGTGTCAAGTGGGTGTAAAGCGGCATAAACACAGCCGTGAAAAGCAGCTAAACCCCATTATAAAAATAAATTACTTTTAAAAACCCATGAAACAAAGACAGGGAAAGAGAGAGAAATTCTTACACAATTCGTTCAGGGGCTGTGATGCAACCTGGATTGACCATATCTAGACCCACAGCTGGATGAGACATAAAGGCGGACACTCTTGGGGCTGAGAGGTTTGGTGAGGTTGGGTGAGCAAACACAGACCCTTTAAAGTAATACTGCGTGCTACCCATCGCATGGGTCCCAAATCTCCAGGTTCAAGGGCATCTTCCTACATCGAAAACATGCATGAGAAACCCAGAAGATGGTACACCGTGTGATGGGGAAAGGTTTCTAAAACGCACCTCATTTCTCATCTCCTTGTGCTCGGGTTCGCCATTCCAGCCACTTTACTAGCAATCTCCCTACCTGGAGCATCAGCACCTTTAACCTCCTGTTCCGTACAGTTTGCAATTTGTCCTGAGGATGAACGGGAAGACGGGGAACCAATGAGAGACTAGCTCTTGGTGTTGGGACAGGCACAGGTCACTCTATTTTCCCATCAGGAAGAAGAATTAACCACAGGCTCAGCCTGCCCCCCGGAACCAGAACAGGGCCTGAAGCCATCCTGCGCTTTTGCGGCCAGCTCCCGAAAAAGCGAGTTGTAAAATGGAGCTTCAGGGCACTGCAATTCACAAACCTGCACAGTTATAAATGATAACTCTCGTCCACAAATATATTGAGGGAAGGCAAAGACGAGGAATTGAAATCAAGGCAGAATTGCAGGAAACAGATTTCAGGAGGTAGATTCGAATCGCCTCTAAAGCACATGAAAAGCGGCAAAACGTTGACAATGATGCCCATGGCCAAAAAGGGCGTATGCGTTTTTTCCTGAATATATTCAGGAAAAAACGCATACGCCCTTTTTGGCCAACCAAGCAACCTGGAAAGGCAAATCAGCGCTACAAAGAAGTCTCGCTTACCATCGGTCAAAAGGGCCATGCTGAAAAAAGTGTCAAAACCAGAAATGCAGGACAGGCCATGGAGAAATGGGAGCCTTGCTACACTGATGGGCGGGATGTAAATTGCCAACAGCCACTCTGGAGAAGTGTACGGTGTGTCCTGAAACATCTAAAAAACACAGCTTAGAGAGCATAGGGCACTTCCACGCATGGGGGGATAAAGTGGGAAAATTGAAAATCAGCAAGACACAAGCACCCCAAAGTTTAGGGCTGCTCTGTTGACAAGGACCTCCACTTCATTCCACCTTAAATATCCCAGGAAAGTGAAAAATGGATAAAAAAGTTGTGGTCCTTATGTACAATGGAATATCACTCAGCCATGAAATCAATGTCATAAGGCTAGTAGCAGCATGATGAGTGGATTTAGGTAAGACGATTCTAAGTGAAATAAGTCACACAGAAAAGGACACTTCTCATAAGGTGTCACTTATAGAGGGAATGTAAAAACCGTTACACTTGAACTGAATTACAAAACAGAACAGAGTCACACATGCAGAAAACACACTGGCTGCTTAACGGGAAAGGTGAGGTGGGGTGATACATAAAACAAGAGTTTCAAATTAGCTCAGATACCGTTCCATAAACCCAATATGTAATAGACAAGACCTACTCCTTGCTCAGAGAACTGGACTCAACACGCCCGATTCACCGCACAAGAATATATCTGACTAGTAATAATCTTAAAACGTATGTATTGATATCTCTCTGTTAGTGTGTCAAGTGGGTGTAAAGCGGCATAAACACAGCCGTGAAAAGCAGCTAAACCCCATTATAAAAATAAATTACTTTTAAAAACCCATGAAACAAAGACAGGGAAAGAGAGAGAAATTCTTACACAATTCGTTCAGGGGCTGTGATGCAACCTGGATTGACCATATCTAGACCCACAGCTGGATGAGACATAAGGGTGGACACTCTTGGGGCTGAGAGGTTTGGTGAGGTTGGGTGAGCAAACGCAGACCCTTTAAAGTAATACTGCGTGCTACCCATCGCATGGGTCCCAAATCTCCAGGTTCAAGGGCATCTTCCTACATCGAAAACATGCATGAGAAACCCAGAAGATGGTACACCGTGTGATGGGGAAAGGTTTCTAAAACGCACCTCATTTCTCATCTCCTTGTGCTCGGGTTCGCCATTCCAGCCACTTTACTAGCAATCTCCCTACTTGGAGCATCAGCACCTTTAACCTCCTGTTCCGTACAGGTTGCAATTTGTCCTGAGGATGAACGGGAAGACGGGGAACCAATGAGAGACTAGCTCTTGGTGTTGGGACAGGCACAGGTCACTCTATTTTCCCATCAGGAAGAAGAATTAACCACAGGCTCAGCCTGCCCCCCGGAACCAGAACAGGGCCTGAAGCCATCCTGCGCTTTTGCGGCCAGCTCCCAAAAAAGCGACTTGTAAAATGGAGCTTCTGGGCACTGCAATTCACAAACCGGCAGAGTTATAAATGATAACTCTCGTCCACAAATATATTGAGGGAAGGCAAAGAAGAGGATTTGAAATCAAGGCAGAATTGCAGGAAACAGATTTCAGGAGGTAGATTCGAATCCCCTTTAAAGCACATGAAAAGCGGCAAAACGTTGACAATGATGCCCTTGGCCAAAAAGGGCGTATGCGTTTTTTCCTGAATATATTCAGGAAAAAACGCATACGCCCTTTTTGGCCAACCAAGCAACCTGGAAAGGCAAATCAGCGCTACAAAGAAGTCTCGCTTCCCATCGGTCAAAAGGGCCATGCTGAAAAAAGTGTCAAAACCAGAAATGCAGGACAGGCCATGGAGAAATGGGAGCCTTGCTACACTGATGGGCGGGATGTAAATTGCCAACAGCCACTCTGGAGAAGTGTACGGTGTGTCCTGAAACATCTATAAAACACAGCTTAGAGAGCATAGGGCACTTCCACGCATGGGGGGATAAAGTGGGAAAATTGAAAATCAGCAAGACACAAGCACCCCAAAGTTTAGGGCTGCTCTGTTGACAAGGACCTCCACTTCATTCCACCTTAAATATCCCAGGAAAGCGAAAAATGGATAAAAAAGTTGTGGTCCTTATGTACAATGGAATATCACTCAGCCATGAAATCAATGTCATAAGGCTAGTAGCAGCATGATGAGTGGATTTAGGTAAGACGATTCTAAGTGAAATAAGTCACACAGAAAAGGACACTTCTCATAAGGTGTCACTTATAGAGGGAATGTAAAAACCGTTACACTTGAACTGAATTACAAAACAGAACAGAGTCACACATGCAGAAAACACACTATGGCTGCTTAAGGGGAAAGGTGAGGTGGGGTGATACATAAAACAAGAGTTTCAAATTAGCTCAGATACCGTTCCATAAACCCAATATGTAATAGACAAGACCTACTCCTTGCTCAGAGAACTGGACTCAACACGCCCGATTCACCGCACATGAATATATCTGACTACTAATAATCTTAAAACCTATGTATTGATATCTCTCTGTTAGTGTGTCAAGTGGGTGTAAAGCGGCATAAACACAGCCGTGAAAAGCAGCTAAACCCCATTATAAAAATAAATTACTTTTAAAAACCCATGAAACAAAGACAGGGAAAGAGAGAGAAATTCTTACACAATTCGTTCAGGGGCTGTGATGCAACCTGGATTGACCATATCTAGACCCACAGCTGGATGAGACATAAGGGTGGACACTCTTGGGGCTGAGAGGTTTGGTGAGGTTGGGTGAGCAAACGCAGACCCTTTAAAGTAATACTGCGTGCTACCCATCGCATGGGTCCCAAAACTCCAGGTTCAAGGGCATCTTCCTACATCGAAAACATGCATGAGAAACCCAGAAGATGGTACACCGTGTGATGGGGAAAGGTTTCTAAAACGCACCTCATTTCTCATCTCCTTGTGCTCGGGTTCGCCATTCCAGCCACTTTACTAGCAATCTCCCTATTTGGAGCATCATCACCTTTAACCTCCTGTTCCGTACAGGTTGCAATTTGTCCTGAGGATGAACGGGAAGACGGGGAACCAATGAGAGACTAGCTCTTGGTGTTGGGACAGGCACAGGTGACTCTATTTTCCCATCAGGAAGAAGAATTAACCACAGGCTCAGCCTGCCCCCCGGAACCAGAACAGGGCCTGAAGCCATCCTGCGCTTTTGCGGCCAGCTCCCAAAAACGCGAGTTGTAAAATGGAGCTTCAGGGCACTGCAATTCACAAACCTGCAGAGTTATAAATGATGACTCTCGTCCACAAATATATTGAGGGAAGGCAAAGAAGAGGATTTGAAATCAAGGCAGAATTGCAGGAAACAGATTTCAGGAGGTAGATTCGAATCCCCTTTAAAGCACATGAAAAGCGGCAAAACGTTGACAATGATGCCCTTGGCCAAAAAGGGCGTATGCGTTTTTTCCTGAATATATTCAGGAAAAAACGCATACGCCCTTTTTGGCCAACCAAGCAACCTGGAAAGGCAAATCAGCGCTACAAAGAAGTCTCGCTTCCCATCGGTCAAAAGGGCCATGCTGAAAAAAGTGTCAAAACCAGAAATGCAGGACAGGCCATGGAGAAATGGGAGCCTTGCTACACTGATGGGCGGGATGTAAATTGCCAACAGCCACTCTGGAGAAGTGTACGGTGTGTCCTGAAACATCTAAAAAACACAGCTTAGAGAGCATAGGGCACTTCCACGCATGGGGGGATAAAGTGGGAAAATTGAAAATCAGCAAGACACAAGCACCCCAAAGTTTAGGGCTGCTCTGTTGACAAGGACCTCCACTTCATTCCACCTTAAATATCCCAGGAAAGCGAAAAATGGATCAAAAAGTTGTGGTCCTTATGTACAATGGAATATCACTCAGCCATGAAATCAATGTCATAAGGCTAGTAGCAGCATGATGAGTGGATTTAGGTAAGACGATTCTAAGTGAAATAAGTCACACAGAAAAGGACACTTCTCATAAGGTGTCACTTATAGTGGGAATGTAAAAACCGTTACACTTGAACTGAATTACAAAACAGAACAAGTCACACATGCAGAAAACACACTATGGCTGCTTAACGGGAAAGGTGAGGTGGGGTGATACATAAAACAAGAGTTTCAAATTAGCTCAGATACCGTTCCATAAACCCAATATGTAATAGACAAGACCTACTCCTTGCTCAGAGAACTGGACTCAACACGCCCGATTCACCGCACATGAATATATCTGAGTAGTAATAATCTTAAAACCTATGTATTGATATCTCTCTGTTAGTGTGTCAAGTGGGTGTAAAGCGGCATAAACACAGCCGTGAAAAGCAGCTAAATCCCATTATAAAAATAAATTACTTTTAAAAACCCATGATACAAAGACAGGGAAAGAGAGAGAAATTCTTACACAATTCGTTCAGGGGCTGTGATGCAACCTGGATTGACCATATCTAGACCCACAGCTGGATGAGACATAAGGGTGGACACTCTTGGGGCTGAGAGGTTTGGTGAGGTTGGGTGAGCAAACGCAGACCCTTTAAAGTAATACTGCGTGCTACCCATCGCATGGGTCCCAAATCTCCAGGTTCAAGGGCATCTTCCTACATCGAAAACATGCATGAGAAACCCAGAAGATGGTACACCGTGTGATGGGGAAAGGTTTCTAAAACGCACCTCATTTCTCATCTCCTTGTGCTCGGGTTCGCCATTCCAGCCACTTTACTAGCAATCTCCCTACCTGGAGCATCAGCACCTTTAACCTCCTGTTCCGTACAGGTTGCAATTTGTCCTGAGGATGAACGGGAAGACGGGGAACCAATGAGAGACTAGCTCTTGGTGTTGGGACAGGCACAGGTCACTCTATTTTCCCATCAGGAAGAAGAATTAACCACAGGCTCAGCCTGCCCCCCGGAACCAGAACAGGGCCTGAAGCCATCCTGCGCTTTTGCGGCCAGCTACCAAAAAAGCGACTTGTAAAATGGAGCTTCTGGGCACTGCAATTCACAAACCGGCAGAGTTATAAATGATAACTCTCGTCCACAAATATATTGAGGGAAGGCAAAGAAGAGGATTTGAAATCAAGGCAGAATTGCAGGAAACAGATTTCAGGAGGTAGATTCGAATCCCCTTTAAAGCACATGAAAAGCGGCAAAACGTTGACAATGATGCCCTTGGCCAAAAAGGGCGTATGCGTTTTTTCCTGAATATATTCAGGAAAAAACGCATACGCCCTTTTTGGCCAACCAAGCAACCTGGAAAGGCAAATCAGCGCTACAAAGAAGTCTCGCTTCCCAGCGGTCAAAAGGGCCATGCTGAAAAAAGTGTCAAAACCAGAAATGCAGGACAGGCCATGGAGAAATGGGAGCCTTGCTACACTGATGGGCGGGATGTAAATTGCCAACAGCCACTCTGGAGAAGTGTACGGTGTGTCCTGAAACATCTAAAAAACACAGCTTAGAGAGCATAGGGCACTTCCACGCATGGGGGGATAAAGTAGGAAAATTGAAAATCAGCAAGACACAAGCACCCCAAAGTTTAGGGCTGCTCTGTTGACAAGGACCTCCACTTCATTCCACCTTAAATATCCCAGGAAAGTAAAAATGGATCAAAAAGTTGTGGTCCTTATGTACAATGGAATATCACTCAGCCATGAAATCAATGTCATAAGGCTAGTAGCAGCATGATGAGTGGATTTAGGTAAGACGATTCTAAGTGAAATAAGTCACACAGAAAAGGACACTTCTCATAAGGTGTCACTTATAGTGGGAATGTAAAAACCGTTACACTTGAACTGAATTACAAAACAGAACAGAGTCACACATGCAGAAAACACACTATGGCTGCTTAACGGGAAAGGTGAGGTGGGGTGATACATAAAACAAGAGTTTCAAATTAGCTCAGATACCGTTCCATAAACCCAATATGTAATAGACAAGACCTACTCCTTGCTCAGAGAACTGGACTCAACACGCCCGATTCACCGCACATGAATATATCTGAGTAGTAATAATCTTAAAACCTATGTATTGATATCTCTCTGTTAGTGTGTCAAGTGGGTGTAAAGCGGCATAAACACAGCCGTGAAAAGCAGCTAAATCCCATTATAAAAATAAATTACTTTTAAAAACCCATGATACAAAGACAGGGAAAGAGAGAGAAATTCTTACACAATTCGTTCAGGGGCTGTGATGCAACCTGGATTGACCATATCTAGACCCACAGCTGGATGAGACATAAAGGTGGACACTCTTGGGGCTGAGAGGTTTGGTGAGGTTGGGTGAGCAAACGCAGACCCTTTAAAGTAATACTGCGTGCTACCCATCGCATGGGTCCCAAATCTCCAGGTTCAAGGGCATCTTCCTACATCGAAAACATGCATGAGAAACCCAGAAGATGGTACACCGTGTGATGGGGAAAGGTTTCTAAAACGCACCTCATTTCTCATCTCCTTGTGCTCGGGTTCGCCATTCCAGCCACTTTACTAGCAATCTCCCTACTTGGAGCATCAGCACCTTTAACCTCCTGTTCCGTACAGGTTGCAATTTGTCCTGAGGATGAACGGGAAGACGGGGAACCAATGAGAGACTAGCTCTTGGTGTTGGGACAGGCACAGGTCACTCTATTTTCCCATCAGGAAGAAGAATTAACCACAGGCTCAGCCTGCCCCCCGGAACCAGAACAGGGCCTGAAGCCATCCTGCGCTTTTGCGGCCAGCTCCCAAAAAAGCGACTTGTAAAATGGAGCTTCTGGGCACTGCAATTCACAAACCGGCAGAGTTATAAATGATAACTCTCGTCCACAAATATATTGAGGGAAGGCAAAGAAGAGGATTTGAAATCAAGGCAGAATTGCAGGAAACAGATTTCAGGAGGTAGATTCGAATCCCCTTTAAAGCACATGAAAAGCGGCAAAACGTTGACAATGATGCCCTTGGCCAAAAAGGGCGTATGAGTTTTTTCCTGAATATATTCAGGAAAAAACGCATACGCCCTTTTTGGCCAACCAAGCAACCTGGAAAGGCAAATCAGCGCTACAAAGAAGTCTCGCTTCCCAGCGGTCAAAAGGGCCATGCTGAAAAAAGTGTCAAAACCAGAAATGCAGGACAGGCCATGGAGAAATGGGAGCCTTGCTACACTGATGGGCGGGATGTAAATTGCCAACAGCCACTCTGGAGAAGGGTACGGTGTGTCCTGAAACATCTATAAAACACAGCTTAGAGAGCATAGGGCACTTCCACGCATGGGGGGATAAAGTGGGAAAATTGAAAATCAGCAAGACACAAGCACCCCAAAGTTTAGGGCTGCTCTGTTGACAAGGACCTCCACTTCATTCCACCTTAAATATCCCAGGAAAGCGAAAAATGGATAAAAAAGTTGTGGTCCTTATGTACAATGGAATATCACTCAGCCATGAAATCAATGTCATAAGGCTAGTAGCAGCATGATGAGTGGATTTAGGTAAGACGATTCTAAGTGAAATAAGTCACACAGAAAAGGACACTTCTCATAAGGTGTCACTTATAGAGGGAATGTAAAAACCGTTACACTTGAACTGAATTACAAAACAGAACAGAGTCACACATGCAGAAAACACACTATGGCTGCTTAAGGGGAAAGGTGAGGTGGGGTGATACATAAAACAAGAGTTTCAAATTAGCTCAGATACCGTTCCATAAACCCAATATGTAATAGACAAGACCTACTCCTTGCTCAGAGAACTGGACTCAACACGCCCGATTCACCGCACATGAATATATCTGACTACTAATAATCTTAAAACCTATGTATTGATATCTCTCTGTTAGTGTGTCAAGTGGGTGTAAAGCGGCATAAACACAGCCGTGAAAAGCAGCTAAACCCCATTATAAAAATAAATTACTTTTAAAAACCCATGAAACAAAGACAGGGAAAGAGAGAGAAATTCTTACACAATTCGTTCAGGGGCTGTGATGCAACCTGGATTGACCATATCTAGACCCACAGCTGGATGAGACATAAGGGTGGACACTCTTGGGGCTGAGAGGTTTGGTGAGGTTGGGTGAGCAAACGCAGACCCTTTAAAGTAATACTGCGTGCTACCCATCGCATGGGTCCCAAATCTCCAGGTTCAAGGGCATCTTCCTACATCGAAAACATGCATGAGAAACCCAGAAGATGGTACACCGTGTGATGGGGAAAGGTTTCTAAAACGCACCTCATTTCTCATCTCCTTGTGCTCGGGTTCGCCATTCCAGCCACTTTACTAGCAATCTCCCTACTTGGAGCATCAGCACCTTTAACCTCCTGTTCCGTACAGGTTGCAATTTGTCCTGAGGATGAACGGGAAGACGGGGAACCAATGAGAGACTAGCTCTTGGTGTTGGGACAGGCACAGGTGACTCTATTTTCCCATCAGGAAGAAGAATTAACCACAGGCTCAGCCTGCCCCCCGGAACCAGAACAGGGCCTGAAGCCATCCTGCGCTTTTGCGGCCAGCTCCCAAAAAAGCGACTTGTAAAATGGAGCTTCTGGGCACTGCAATTCACAAACCTGCAGAGTTATAAATGATAACTCTCGTCCACAAATATATTGAGGGAAGGCAAAAAGAGGATTTGAAATCAAGGCAGAATTGCAGGAAACAGATTTCAGGAGGTAGATTCGAATCGCCTCTAAAGCACATGAAAAGCGGCAAAACGTTGACAATGATGCCCATGGCCAAAAAGGGCGTATGCGTTTTTTCCTGAATATATTCAGGAAAAAACGCATACGCCCTTTTTGGCCAACCAAGCAACCTGGAAAGGCAAATCAGCGCTACAAAGAAGTCTCGCTTCCCATCGGTCAAAAGGGCCATGCTGAAAAAAGTGTCAAAACCAGAAATGCAGGACAGGCCATGGAGAAATGGGAGCCTTGCTACACTGATGGGCGGGATGTAAATTGCCAACAGCCACTCTGGAGAAGTGTACGGTGTGTCCTGAAACATCTAAAAAACACAGCTTAGAGAGCATAGGGCACTTCCACGCATGGGGGGATAAAGTGGGAAAATTGAAAATCAGCAAGACACAAGCACCCCAAAGTTTAGGGCTGCTCTGTTGACAAGGACCTCCACTTCATTCCACCTTAAATATCCCAGGAAAGCGAAAAATGGATCAAAAAGTTGTGGTCCTTATGTACAATGGAATATCACTCAGCCATGAAATCAATGTCATAAGGCTAGTAGCAGCATGATGAGTGGATTTAGGTAAGACGATTCTAAGTGAAATAAGTCACACAGAAAAGGACACTTCTCATAAGGTGTCACTTATAGTGGGAATGTAAAAACCGTTACACTTGAACTGAATTACAAAACAGAACAGAGTCACACATGCAGAAAACACACTATGGCTGCTTAACGGGAAAGGTGAGGTGGGGTGATACATAAAACAAGAGTTTCAAATTAGCTCAGATACCGTTCCATAAACCCAATATGTAATAGACAAGACCTACTCCTTGCTCAGAGAACTGGACTCAACACGCCCGATTCACCGCACAAGAATATATCTGACTAGTAGTAATCTTGAAACCTATGTATTGATATCTCTCTGTTAGTGTGTCAAGTGGGTGTAAAGCGGCATAAACACAGCCGTGAAAAGCAGCTAAACCCCATTATAAAAATAAATTACTTTAAAAAACCCATGATACAAAGACAGGGAAAGAGAGAGAAATTCTTACACAATTCGTTCAGGGGCTGTGATGCAACCTGGATTGACCATATCTAGACCCACAGCTGGATGAGACATAAGGGTGGACACTCTTGGGGCTGAGAGGTTTGGTGAGGTTGGGTGAGCAAACGCAGACCCTTTAAAGTAATACTGCGTGCTACCCATCGCATGGGTCCCAAATCTCCAGGTTCAAGGGCATCTTCCTACATCAAAAACATGCATGAGAAACCCAGAAGATGGTACACCGTGTGATGGGGAAAGGTTTCTAAAACGCACCTCATTTCTCATCTCCTTGTGCTCGGGTTCGCCATTCCAGCCACTTTACTAGCAATCTCCCTACTTGGAGCCTCAGCACCTTTAACCTCCTGTTCCGTACAGGTTGCAATTTGTCCTGAGGATGAACGGGAAGACGGGGAACCAATGAGAGACTAGCTCTTGGTGTTGGGACAGGCACAGGTGACTCTATTTTCCCATCAGGAAGAAGAATTAACCACAGGCTCAGCCTGCCCCCCGGAACCAGAACAGGGCCTGAAGCCATCCTGCGCTTTTGCGGCCAGCTCCCAAAAAAGCGAGTTGTAAAATGGAGCTTCAGGGCACTGCAATTCACAAACCTGCAGAGTTATAAATGATAACTCTCGTCCACAAATATATTGAGGGAAGGCAAAAAGAGGATTTGAAATCAAGGCAGAATTGCAGGAAACAGATTTCAGGAGGTAGATTCGAATCGCCTCTAAAGCACATGAAAAGCGGCAAAACGTTGACAATGATGCCCATGGCCAAAAAGGGCGTATGCGTTTTTTCCTGAATATATTCAGGAAAAAACGCATACGCCCTTTTTGGCCAACCAAGCAACCTGGAAAGGCAAATCAGCGCTACAAAGAAGTCTCGCTTCCCATCGGTCAAAAGGGCCATGCTGAAAAAAGTGTCAAAACCAGAAATGCAGGACAGGCCATGGAGAAATGGGAGCCTTGCTACACTGATGGGCGGGATGTAAATTGCCAACAGCCACTCTGGAGAAGTGTACGGTGTGTCCTGAAACATCTAAAAAACACAGCTTAGAGAGCATAGGGCACTTCCACGCATGGGGGGATAAAGTGGGAAAATTGAAAATCAGCAAGACACAAGCACCCCAAAGTTTAGGGCTGCTCTGTTGACAAGGACCTCCACTTCATTCCACCTTAAATATCCCAGGAAAGCGAAAAATGGATCAAAAAGTTGTGGTCCTTATGTACAATGGAATATCACTCAGCCATGAAATCAATGTCATAAGGCTAGTAGCAGCATGATGAGTGGATTTAGGTAAGACGATTCTAAGTGAAATAAGTCACACAGAAAAGGACACTTCTCATAAGGTGTCACTTATAGTGGGAATGTAAAAACCGTTACACTTGAACTGAATTACAAAACAGAACAGAGTCACACATGCAGAAAACACACTATGGCTGCTTAACGGGAAAGGTGAGGTGGGGTGATACATAAAACAAGAGTTTCAAATTAGCTCAGATAAAGTTCCATAAACCCAATATGTAATAGACAAGACCTACTCCTTGCTCAGAGAACTGGACTCAACACGCCCGATTCACCGCACAAGAATATATCTGACTAGTAGTAATCTTGAAACCTATGTATTGATATCTCTCTGTTAGTGTGTCAAGTGGGTGTAAAGCGGCATAAACACAGCCGTGAAAAGCAGCTAAACCCCATTATAAAAATAAATTACTTTAAAAAACCCATGAAACAAAGACAGGGAAAGAGAGAGAAATTCTTACACAATTCGTTCAGGGGCTGTGATGCAACCTGGATTGACCATATCTAGACCCACAGCTGGATGAGACATAAGGGTGGACACTCTTGGGGCTGAGAGGTTTGGTGAGGTTGGGTGAGCAAACGCAGACCCTTTAAAGTAATACTGCGTGCTACCCATCGCATGGGTCCCAAATCTCCAGGTTCAAGGGCATCTTCCTACATCAAAAACATGCATGAGAAACCCAGAAGATGGTACACTGTGTGATGGGGAAAGGTTTCTAAAACGCACCTCATTTCTCATCTCCTTGTGCTTGGGTTCGCCATTCCAGCCACTTTACTAGCAATCTCCCTACTTGGAGCATCAGCACCTTTAACCTCCTGTTCCGTACAGGTTGCAATTTGTCCTGAGGATGAACGGGAAGACGGGGAACCAATGAGAGACTAGCTCTTGGTGTTGGGACAGGCACAGGTCACTCTATTTTCCCATCAGGAAGAAGAATTAACCACAGGCTCAGCCTGCCCCCCGGAACCAGAACAGGGCCTGAAGCCATCCTGCGCTTTTGCGGCCAGCTCCCAAAAAAGCGACTTGTAAAATGGAGCTTCAGGGCACTGCAATTCACAAACCTGCAGAGTTATAAATGATAACTCTCGTCCACAAATATATTGAGGGAAGGCAAAAAGAGGATTTGAAATCAAGGCAGAATTGCAGGAAACAGATTTCAGGAGGTAGATTCGAATCGCCTCTAAAGCACATGAAAAGCGGCAAAACGTTGACAATGATGCCCATGGCCAAAAAGGGCGTATGCGTTTTTTCCTGAATATATTCAGGAAAAAACGCATACGCCCTTTTTGGCCAACCAAGCAACCTGGAAAGGCAAATCAGCGCTACAAAGAAGTCTCGCTTCCCATCGGTCAAAAGGGCCATGCTGAAAAAAGTGTCAAAACCAGAAATGCAGGACAGGCCATGGAGAAATGGGAGCCTTGCTACACTGATGGGCGGGATGTAAATTGCCAACAGCCACTCTGGAGAAGTGTACGGTGTGTCCTGAAACATCTAAAAAACACAGCTTAGAGAGCATAGGGCACTTCCACGCATGGGGGGATAAAGTGGGAAAATTGAAAATCAGCAAGACACAAGCACCCCAAAGTTTAGGGCTGCTCTGTTGACAAGGACCTCCACTTCATTCCACCTTAAATATCCCAGGAAAGCGAAAAATGGATAAAAAAGTTGTGGTCCTTATGTACAATGGAATATCACTCAGCCATGAAATCAATGTCATAAGGCTAGTAGCAGCATGATGAGTGGATTTAGGTAAGACGATTCTAAGCGAAATAAGTCACACAGAAAAGGACACTTCTCATAAGGTGTCACTTATAGAGGGAATGTAAAAACCGTTACACTTGAACTGAATTACAAAACAGAACAGAGTCACACATGCAGAAAACACACTATGGCTGCTTAACGGGAAAGGTGAGGTGGGGTGATACATAAAACAAGAGTTTCAAATTAGCTCAGACACCGTTCCATAAACCCAATATGTAATAGACAAGACCTACTCCTTGCTCAGAGAACTGGACTCAACACGCCCGATTCACCGCACAAGAATATATCTGACTAGTAATAATCTTAAAACGTATGTATTGATATCTCTCTGTTAGTGTGTCAAGTGGGTGTAAAGCGGCATAAACACAGCCGTGAAAAGCAGCTAAACCCCATTATAAAAATAAATTACTTTTAAAAACCCATGAAACAAACACAGGGAAAGAGAGAGAAATTCTTACACAATTCGTTCAGGGGCTGTGATGCAACCTGGATTGACCATATCTAGACCCACAGCTGGATGAGACATAAGGGTGGACACTCTTGGGGCTGAGAGGTTTGGTGAGGTTGGGTGAGCAAACGCAGACCCTTTAAAGTAATACTGCGTGCTACCCATCGCATGGGTCCCAAATCTCCAGGTTCAAGGGCATCTTCCTACATCGAAAACATGCATGAGAAACCCAGAAGATGGTACACCGTGTGATGGGGAAAGGTTTCTAAAACGCACCTCATTTCTCATCTCCTTGTGCTCGGGTTCGCCATTCCAGCCACTTTACTAGCAATCTCCCTATTTGGAGCATCATCACCTTTAACCTCCTGTTCCGTACAGGTTGCAATTTGTCCTGAGGATGAACGGGAAGACGGGGAACCAATGAGAGACTAGCTCTTGGTGTTGGGACAGGCACAGGTCACTCTATTTTCCCATCAGGAAGAAGAATTAACCACAGGCTCAGCCTGCCCCCTGGAAACAGAACAGGGCCTGAAGCCATCCTGCACTTTTGCGGCCAGCTCCCAAAAAAGCGACTTGTAAAATGGAGCTTCTGGGCACTGCAATTCACAAACCTGCAGAGTTATAAATGATAACTCTCGTCCACAAATATATTGAGGGAAGGCAAAGAAGAGGATTTGAAATCAAGGCAGAATTGCAGGAAACAGATTTCAGGAGGTAGATTCGAATCGCCTTTAAAGCACATGAAAAGCGGCAAAACGTTGACAATGATGCCCTTGGCCAAAAAGGGCGTATGCGTTTTTTCCTGAATATATTCAGGAAAAAACGCATACGCCCTTTTTGGCCAACCAAGCAACCTGGAAAGGCAAATCAGCGCTACAAAGAAGTCTCGCTTCCCATCGGTCAAAAGGGCCATGCTGAAAAAAGTGTCAAAACCAGAAATGCAGGACAGGCCATGGAGAAATGGGAGCCTTGCTACACTGATGGGCGGGATGTAAATTGCCAACAGCCACTCTGGAGAAGTGTACGGTGTGTCCTGAAACATCTAAAAAACACAGCTTAGAGAGCATAGGGCACTTCCACGCATGGGGGGAAAAAGTGGGAAAATTGAAAATCAGCAAGACACAAGCACCCCAAAGTTTAGGGCTGCTCTGTTGACAAGGACCTCCACTTCATTCCACCTTAAATATCCCAGGAAAGTGAAAAATGGATAAAAAAGTTGTGGTCCTTATGTACAATGGAATATCACTCAGCCATGAAATCAATGTCATAAGGCTAGTAGCAGCATGATGAGTGGATTTAGGTAAGACGATTCTAAGTGAAATAAGTCACACAGAAAAGGACACTTCTCATAAGGTGTCACTTATAGTGGGAATGTAAAAACCGTTACACTTGAACTGAATTACAAAACAGAACAGAGTCACACATGCAGAAAACACACTATGGCTGCTTAACGGGAAAGGTGAGGTGGGGTGATACATAAAACAAGAGTTTCAAATTAGCTCAGATACCGTTCCATAAACCCAATATGTAATAGACAAGACCTACTCCTTGCTCAGAGAACTGGACTCAACACGCCCGATTCACCGCACAAGAATATATCTGACTAGTAGTAATCTTGAAACCTATGTATTGATATCTCTCTGTTAGTGTGTCAAGTGGGTGTAAAGCGGCATAAACACAGCCGTGAAAAGCAGCTAAACCCCATTATAAAAATAAATTACTTTTAAAAACCCATGAAACAAAGACAGGGAAAGAGAGAGAAATTCTTACACAATTCGTTCAGGGGCTGTGATGCAACCTGGATTGACCATATCTAGACCCACAGCTGGATGAGACATAAGGGTGGACACTCTTGGGGCTGAGAGGTTTGGTGAGGTTGGGTGAGCAAACGCAGACCCTTTAAAGTAATACTGCGTGCTACCCATCGCATGGGTCCCAAATCTCCAGGTTCAAGGGCATCTTCCTACATCAAAAACATGCATGAGAAACCCAGAAGATGGTACACTGTGTGATGGGGAAAGGTTTCTAAAACGCACCTCATTTCTCATCTCCTTGTGCTCGGGTTCGCCATTCCAGCCACTTTACTAGCAATCTCCCTACTTGGAGCATCAGCACCTTTAACCTCCTGTTCCGTACAGGTTGCAATTTGTCCTGAGGATGAACGGGAAGACGGGGAACCAATGAGAGACTAGCTCTTGGTGTTGGGACAGGCACAGGTGACTCTATTTTCCCATCAGGAAGAAGAATTAACCACAGGCTCAGCCTGCCCCCCGGAACCAGAACAGGGCCTGAAGCCATCCTGCGCTTTTGCGGCCAGCTCCCAAAAAAGCGACTTGTAAAATGGAGCTTCTGGGCACTGCAATTCACAAACCTGCAGAGTTATAAATGATAACTCTCGTCCACAAATATATTGAGGGAAGGCAAAAAGAGGATTTGAAATCAAGGCAGAATTGCAGGAAACAGATTTCAGGAGGTAGATTCGAATCGCCTCTAAAGCACATGAAAAGTGGCAAAACGTTGACAATGATGCCCATGGCCAAAAAGGGCGTATGCGTTTTTTCCTGAATATATTCAGGAAAAAACGCATACGCCCTTTTTGGCCAACCAAGCAACCTGGAAAGGCAAATCAGCGCTACAAAGAAGTCTCGCTTCCCATCGGTCAAAAGGGCCATGCTGAAAAAAGTGTCAAAACCAGAAATGCAGGACAGGCCATGGAGAAATGGGAGCCTTGCTACACTGATGGGCGGGATGTAAATTGCCAACAGCCACTCTGGAGAAGTGTACGGTGTGTCCTGAAACATCTAAAAAACACAGCTTAGAGAGCATAGGGCACTTCCACGCATGGGGGGATAAAGTGGGAAAATTGAAAATCAGCAAGACACAAGCACCCCAAAGTTTAGGGCTGCTCTGTTGACAAGGACCTCCACTTCATTCCACCTTAAATATCCCAGGAAAGCGAAAAATGGATCAAAAAGTTGTGGTCCTTATGTACAATGGAATATCACTCAGCCATGAAATCAATGTCATAAGGCTAGTAGCAGCATGATGAGTGGATTTAGGTAAGACGATTCTAAGTGAAATAAGTCACACAGAAAAGGACACTTCTCATAAGGTGTCACTTATAGTGGGAATGTAAAAACCGTTACACTTGAACTGAATTACAAAACAGAACAGAGTCACACATGCAGAAAACACACTATGGCTGCTTAACGGGAAAGGTGAGGTGGGGTGATACATAAAACAAGAGTTTCAAATTAGCTCAGATACCGTTCCATAAACCCAATATGTAATAGACAAGACCTACTCCTTGCTCAGAGAACTGGACTCAACACGCCCGATTCACCGCACAAGAATATATCTGACTAGTAGTAATCTTGAAACCTATGTATTGATATCTCTCTGTTAGTGTGTCAAGTGGGTGTAAAGCGGCATAAACACAGCCGTGAAAAGCAGCTAAACCCCATTATAAAAATAAATTACTTTAAAAAACCCATGATACAAAGACAGGGAAAGAGAGAGAAATTCTTACACAATTCGTTCAGGGGCTGTGATGCAACCTGGATTGACCATATCTAGACCCACAGCTGGATGAGACATAAGGGTGGACACTCTTGGGGCTGAGAGGTTTGGTGAGGTTGGGTGAGCAAACGCAGACCCTTTAAAGTAATACTGCGTGCTACCCATCGCATGGGTCCCAAATCTCCAGGTTCAAGGGCATCTTCCTACATCAAAAACATGCATGAGAAACCCAGAAGATGGTACACCGTGTGATGGGGAAAGGTTTCTAAAACGCACCTCATTTCTCATCTCCTTGTGCTCGGGTTCGCCATTCCAGCCACTTTACTAGCAATCTCCCTACTTGGAGCCTCAGCACCTTTAACCTCCTGTTCCGTACAGGTTGCAATTTGTCCTGAGGATGAACGGGAAGACGGGGAACCAATGAGAGACTAGCTCTTGGTGTTGGGACAGGCACAGGTGACTCTATTTTCCCATCAGGAAGAAGAATTAACCACAGGCTCAGCCTGCCCCCCGGAACCAGAACAGGGCCTGAAGCCATCCTGCGCTTTTGCGGCCAGCTCCCAAAAAAGCGAGTTGTAAAATGGAGCTTCAGGGCACTGCAATTCACAAACCTGCAGAGTTATAAATGATAACTCTCGTCCACAAATATATTGAGGGAAGGCAAAAAGAGGATTTGAAATCAAGGCAGAATTGCAGGAAACAGATTTCAGGAGGTAGATTCGAATCGCCTCTAAAGCACATGAAAAGCGGCAAAACGTTGACAATGATGCCCATGGCCAAAAAGGGCGTATGCGTTTTTTCCTGAATATATTCAGGAAAAAACGCATACGCCCTTTTTGGCCAACCAAGCAACCTGGAAAGGCAAATCAGCGCTACAAAGAAGTCTCGCTTCCCATCGGTCAAAAGGGCCATGCTGAAAAAAGTGTCAAAACCAGAAATGCAGGACAGGCCATGGAGAAATGGGAGCCTTGCTACACTGATGGGCGGGATGTAAATTGCCAACAGCCACTCTGGAGAAGTGTACGGTGTGTCCTGAAACATCTAAAAAACACAGCTTAGAGAGCATAGGGCACTTCCACGCATGGGGGGATAAAGTGGGAAAATTGAAAATCAGCAAGACACAAGCACCCCAAAGTTTAGGGCTGCTCTGTTGACAAGGACCTCCACTTCATTCCACCTTAAATATCCCAGGAAAGCGAAAAATGGATCAAAAAGTTGTGGTCCTTATGTACAATGGAATATCACTCAGCCATGAAATCAATGTCATAAGGCTAGTAGCAGCATGATGAGTGGATTTAGGTAAGACGATTCTAAGTGAAATAAGTCACACAGAAAAGGACACTTCTCATAAGGTGTCACTTATAGTGGGAATGTAAAAACCGTTACACTTGAACTGAATTACAAAACAGAACAGAGTCACACATGCAGAAAACACACTATGGCTGCTTAACGGGAAAGGTGAGGTGGGGTGATACATAAAACAAGAGTTTCAAATTAGCTCAGATACCGTTCCATAAACCCAATATGTAATAGACAAGACCTACTCCTTGCTCAGAGAACTGGACTCAACACGCCCGATTCACCGCACAAGAATATATCTGACTAGTAGTAATCTTGAAACCTATGTATTGATATCTCTCTGTTAGTGTGTCAAGTGGGTGTAAAGCGGCATAAACACAGCCGTGAAAAGCAGCTAAACCCCATTATAAAAATAAATTACTTTAAAAAACCCATGAAACAAAGACAGGGAAAGAGAGAGAAATTCTTACACAATTCGTTCAGGGGCTGTGATGCAACCTGGATTGACCATATCTAGACCCACAGCTGGATGAGACATAAGGGTGGACACTCTTGGGGCTGAGAGGTTTGGTGAGGTTGGGTGAGCAAACGCAGACCCTTTAAAGTAATACTGCGTGCTACCCATCGCATGGGTCCCAAATCTCCAGGTTCAAGGGCATCTTCCTACATCAAAAACATGCATGAGAAACCCAGAAGATGGTACACTGTGTGATGGGGAAAGGTTTCTAAAACGCACCTCATTTCTCATCTCCTTGTGCTTGGGTTCGCCATTCCAGCCACTTTACTAGCAATCTCCCTACTTGGAGCATCAGCACCTTTAACCTCCTGTTCCGTACAGGTTGCAATTTGTCCTGAGGATGAACGGGAAGACGGGGAACCAATGAGAGACTAGCTCTTGGTGTTGGGACAGGCACAGGTCACTCTATTTTCCCATCAGGAAGAAGAATTAACCACAGGCTCAGCCTGCCCCCCGGAACCAGAACAGGGCCTGAAGCCATCCTGCGCTTTTGCGGCCAGCTCCCAAAAAAGCGAGTTGTAAAATGGAGCTTCTGGGCACTGCAATTCACAAACCTGCAGAGTTATAAATGATAACTCTCGTCCACAAATATATTGAGGGAAGGCAAAGAAGAGGATTTGAAATCAAGGCAGAATTGCAGGAAACAGAATTCAGGAGGTAGATTCGAATCGCCTTTAAAGCACATGAAAATCGGCAAAACTTTGACAATGATGCCCTTGGCCAAAAAGGGCGTATGCGTTTTTTCCTGAATATATTCAGGAAAAAACGCATACGCCCTTTTTGGCCAACCAAGCAACCTGGAAAGGCAAATCAGCGCTACAAAGAAGTCTCGCTTCCCATCGGTCAAAAGGGCCATGCTGAAAAAAGTGTCAAAACCAGAAATGCAGGACAGGCCATGGAGAAATGGGAGCCTTGCTACACTGATGGGCGGGATGTAAATTGCCAACAGCCACTCTGGAGAAGTGTACGGTGTGTCCTGAAACATCTAAAAAACACAGCTTAGAGAGCATAGGGCACTTCCACGCATGGGGGGATAAAGTGGGAAAATTGAAAATCAGCAAGACACAAGCACCCCAAAGTTTAGGGCTGCTCTGTTGACAAGGACCTCCACTTCATTCCACCTGAAATATCCCAGGAAAGTGAAAAATGGATAAAAAAGTTGTGGTCCTTATGTACAATGGAATATCACTCAGCCATGAAATCAATGTCATAAGGCTAGTAGCAGCATGATGAGTGGATTTAGGTAAGACGATTCTAAGTGAAATAAGTCACACAGAAAAGGACACTTCTCATAAGGTGTCACTTATAGTGGGAATGTAAAAACCGTTACACTTGAACTGAATTACAAAACAGAACAGAGTCACACATGCAGAAAACACACTATGGCTGCTTAACGGGAAAGGTGAGGTGGGGTGATACATAAAACAAGAGTTTCAAATTAGCTCAGATACCGTTCCATAAACCCAATATGTAATAGACAAGACCTACTCCTTGCTCAGAGAACTGGACTCAACACGCCCGATTCACCGCACAAGAATATATCTGACTAGTAGTAATCTTGAAACCTATGTATTGATATCTCTCTGTTAGTGTGTCAAGTGGGTGTAAAGCGGCATAAACACAGCCGTGAAAAGCAGCTAAACCCCATTATAAAAATAAATTACTTTTAAAAACCCATGAAACAAAGACAGGGAAAGAGAGAGAAATTCTTACACAATTCGTTCAGGGGCTGTGATGCAACCTGGATTGACCATATCTAGACCCACAGCTGGATGAGACATAAGGGTGGACACTCTTGGGGCTGAGAGGTTTGGTGAGGTTGGGTGAGCAAACGCAGACCCTTTAAAGTAATACTGCGTGCTACCCATCGCATGGGTCCCAAATCTCCAGGTTCAAGGGCATCTTCCTACATCGAAAACATGCATGAGAAACCCAGAAGATGGTACACCGTGTGATGGGGAAAGGTTTCTAAAACGCACCTCATTTCTCATCTCCTTGTGCTCGGGTTCGCCATTCCAGCCACTTTACTAGCAATCTCCCTACTTGGAGCCTCAGCACCTTTAACCTCCTGTTCCGTACAGGTTGCAATTTGTCCTGAGGATGAACGGGAAGACGGGGAACCAATGAGAGACTAGCTCTTGGTGTTGGGACAGGCACAGGTCACTCTATTTTCCCATCAGGAAGAAGAATTAACCACAGGCTCAGCCTGCCCCCCGGAACCAGAACAGGGCCTGAAGCCATCCTGCGCTTTTGCGGCCAGCTCCCAAAAAAGCGACTTGTAAAATGGAGCTTCAGGGCACTGCAATTCACAAACCTGCAGAGTTATAAATGATAACTCTCGTCCACAAATATATTGAGGGAAGGCAAAAAGAGGATTTGAAATCAAGGCAGAATTGCAGGAAACAGATTTCAGGAGGTAGATTCGAATCGCCTCTAAAGCACATGAAAAGCGGCAAAACGTTGACAATGATGCCCATGGCCAAAAAGGGCGTATGCGTTTTTTCCTGAATATATTCAGGAAAAAACGCATACGCCCTTTTTGGCCAACCAAGCAACCTGGAAAGGCAAATCAGCGCTACAAAGAAGTCTCGCTTCCCATCGGTCAAAAGGGCCATGCTGAAAAAAGTGTCAAAACCAGAAATGCAGGACAGGCCATGGAGAAATGGGAGCCTTGCTACACTGATGGGCGGGATGTAAATTGCCAACAGCCACTCTGGAGAAGTGTACGGTGTGTCCTGAAACATCTAAAAAACACAGCTTAGAGAGCATAGGGCACTTCCACGCATGGGGGGATAAAGTGGGAAAATTGAAAATCAGCAAGACACAAGCACCCCAAAGTTTAGGGCTGCTCTGTTGACAAGGACCTCCACTTCATTCCACCTTAAATATCCCAGGAAAGCGAAAAATGGATAAAAAAGTTGTGGTCCTTATGTACAATGGAATATCACTCAGCCATGAAATCAATGTCATAAGGCTAGTAGCAGCATGATGAGTGGATTTAGGTAAGACGATTCTAAGCGAAATAAGTCACACAGAAAAGGACACTTCTCATAAGGTGTCACTTATAGAGGGAATGTAAAAACCGTTACACTTGAACTGAATTACAAAACAGAACAGAGTCACACATGCAGAAAACACACTATGGCTGCTTAACGGGAAAGGTGAGGTGGGGTGATACATAAAACAAGAGTTTCAAATTAGCTCAGACACCGTTCCATAAACCCAATATGTAATAGACAAGACCTACTCCTTGCTCAGAGAACTGGACTCAACACGCCCGATTCACCGCACAAGAATATATCTGACTAGTAATAATCTTAAAACGTATGTATTGATATCTCTCTGTTAGTGTGTCAAGTGGGTGTAAAGCGGCATAAACACAGCCGTGAAAAGCAGCTAAACCCCATTATAAAAATAAATTACTTTTAAAAACCCATGAAACAAACACAGGGAAAGAGAGAGAAATTCTTACACAATTCGTTCAGGGGCTGTGATGCAACCTGGATTGACCATATCTAGACCCACAGCTGGATGAGACATAAGGGTGGACACTCTTGGGGCTGAGAGGTTTGGTGAGGTTGGGTGAGCAAACGCAGACCCTTTAAAGTAATACTGCGTGCTACCCATCGCATGGGTCCCAAATCTCCAGGTTCAAGGGCATCTTCCTACATCGAAAACATGCATGAGAAACCCAGAAGATGGTACACCGTGTGATGGGGAAAGGTTTCTAAAACGCACCTCATTTCTCATCTCCTTGTGCTCGGGTTCGCCATTCCAGCCACTTTACTAGCAATCTCCCTATTTGGAGCATCATCACCTTTAACCTCCTGTTCCGTACAGGTTGCAATTTGTCCTGAGGATGAACGGGAAGACGGGGAACCAATGAGAGACTAGCTCTTGGTGTTGGGACAGGCACAGGTCACTCTATTTTCCCATCAGGAAGAAGAATTAACCACAGGCTCAGCCTGCCCCCTGGAAACAGAACAGGGCCTGAAGCCATCCTGCACTTTTGCGGCCAGCTCCCAAAAAAGCGACTTGTAAAATGGAGCTTCTGGGCACTGCAATTCACAAACCTGCAGAGTTATAAATGATAACTCTCGTCCACAAATATATTGAGGGAAGGCAAAGAAGAGGATTTGAAATCAAGGCAGAATTGCAGGAAACAGATTTCAGGAGGTAGATTCGAATCGCCTTTAAAGCACATGAAAAGCGGCAAAACGTTGACAATGATGCCCTTGGCCAAAAAGGGCGTATGCGTTTTTTCCTGAATATATTCAGGAAAAAACGCATACGCCCTTTTTGGCCAACCAAGCAACCTGGAAAGGCAAATCAGCGCTACAAAGAAGTCTCGCTTCCCATCGGTCAAAAGGGCCATGCTGAAAAAAGTGTCAAAACCAGAAATGCAGGACAGGCCATGGAGAAATGGGAGCCTTGCTACACTGATGGGCGGGATGTAAATTGCCAACAGCCACTCTGGAGAAGTGTACGGTGTGTCCTGAAACATCTAAAAAACACAGCTTAGAGAGCATAGGGCACTTCCACGCATGGGGGGAAAAAGTGGGAAAATTGAAAATCAGCAAGACACAAGCACCCCAAAGTTTAGGGCTGCTCTGTTGACAAGGACCTCCACTTCATTCCACCTTAAATATCCCAGGAAAGTGAAAAATGGATAAAAAAGTTGTGGTCCTTATGTACAATGGAATATCACTCAGCCATGAAATCAATGTCATAAGGCTAGTAGCAGCATGATGAGTGGATTTAGGTAAGACGATTCTAAGTGAAATAAGTCACACAGAAAAGGACACTTCTCATAAGGTGTCACTTATAGTGGGAATGTAAAAACCGTTACACTTGAACTGAATTACAAAACAGAACAGAGTCACACATGCAGAAAACACACTATGGCTGCTTAACGGGAAAGGTGAGGTGGGGTGATACATAAAACAAGAGTTTCAAATTAGCTCAGATACCGTTCCATAAACCCAATATGTAATAGACAAGACCTACTCCTTGCTCAGAGAACTGGACTCAACACGCCCGATTCACCGCACAAGAATATATCTGACTAGTAGTAATCTTGAAACCTATGTATTGATATCTCTCTGTTAGTGTGTCAAGTGGGTGTAAAGCGGCATAAACACAGCCGTGAAAAGCAGCTAAACCCCATTATAAAAATAAATTACTTTTAAAAACCCATGAAACAAAGACAGGGAAAGAGAGAGAAATTCTTACACAATTCGTTCAGGGGCTGTGATGCAACCTGGATTGACCATATCTAGACCCACAGCTGGATGAGACATAAGGGTGGACACTCTTGGGGCTGAGAGGTTTGGTGAGGTTGGGTGAGCAAACGCAGACCCTTTAAAGTAATACTGCGTGCTACCCATCGCATGGGTCCCAAATCTCCAGGTTCAAGGGCATCTTCCTACATCAAAAACATGCATGAGAAACCCAGAAGATGGTACACTGTGTGATGGGGAAAGGTTTCTAAAACGCACCTCATTTCTCATCTCCTTGTGCTCGGGTTCGCCATTCCAGCCACTTTACTAGCAATCTCCCTACTTGGAGCATCAGCACCTTTAACCTCCTGTTCCGTACAGGTTGCAATTTGTCCTGAGGATGAACGGGAAGACGGGGAACCAATGAGAGACTAGCTCTTGGTGTTGGGACAGGCACAGGTGACTCTATTTTCCCATCAGGAAGAAGAATTAACCACAGGCTCAGCCTGCCCCCCGGAACCAGAACAGGGCCTGAAGCCATCCTGCGCTTTTGCGGCCAGCTCCCAAAAAAGCGACTTGTAAAATGGAGCTTCTGGGCACTGCAATTCACAAACCTGCAGAGTTATAAATGATAACTCTCGTCCACAAATATATTGAGGGAAGGCAAAAAGAGGATTTGAAATCAAGGCAGAATTGCAGGAAACAGATTTCAGGAGGTAGATTCGAATCGCCTCTAAAGCACATGAAAAGTGGCAAAACGTTGACAATGATGCCCATGGCCAAAAAGGGCGTATGCGTTTTTTCCTGAATATATTCAGGAAAAAACGCATACGCCCTTTTTGGCCAACCAAGCAACCTGGAAAGGCAAATCAGCGCTACAAAGAAGTCTCGCTTCCCATCGGTCAAAAGGGCCATGCTGAAAAAAGTGTCAAAACCAGAAATGCAGGACAGGCCATGGAGAAATGGGAGCCTTGCTACACTGATGGGCGGGATGTAAATTGCCAACAGCCACTCTGGAGAAGTGTACGGTGTGTCCTGAAACATCTAAAAAACACAGCTTAGAGAGCATAGGGCACTTCCACGCATGGGGGGATAAAGTGGGAAAATTGAAAATCAGCAAGACACAAGCACCCCAAAGTTTAGGGCTGCTCTGTTGACAAGGACCTCCACTTCATTCCACCTTAAATATCCCAGGAAAGCGAAAAATGGATCAAAAAGTTGTGGTCCTTATGTACAATGGAATATCACTCAGCCATGAAATCAATGTCATAAGGCTAGTAGCAGCATGATGAGTGGATTTAGGTAAGACGATTCTAAGTGAAATAAGTCACACAGAAAAGGACACTTCTCATAAGGTGTCACTTATAGTGGGAATGTAAAAACCGTTACACTTGAACTGAATTACAAAACAGAACAGAGTCACACATGCAGAAAACACACTATGGCTGCTTAACGGGAAAGGTGAGGTGGGGTGATACATAAAACAAGAGTTTCAAATTAGCTCAGATACCGTTCCATAAACCCAATATGTAATAGACAAGACCTACTCCTTGCTCAGAGAACTGGACTCAACACGCCCGATTCACCGCACAAGAATATATCTGACTAGTAGTAATCTTGAAACCTATGTATTGATATCTCTCTGTTAGTGTGTCAAGTGGGTGTAAAGCGGCATAAACACAGCCGTGAAAAGCAGCTAAACCCCATTATAAAAATAAATTACTTTAAAAAACCCATGATACAAAGACAGGGAAAGAGAGAGAAATTCTTACACAATTCGTTCAGGGGCTGTGATGCAACCTGGATTGACCATATCTAGACCCACAGCTGGATGAGACATAAGGGTGGACACTCTTGGGGCTGAGAGGTTTGGTGAGGTTGGGTGAGCAAACGCAGACCCTTTAAAGTAATACTGCGTGCTACCCATCGCATGGGTCCCAAATCTCCAGGTTCAAGGGCATCTTCCTACATCAAAAACATGCATGAGAAACCCAGAAGATGGTACACCGTGTGATGGGGAAAGGTTTCTAAAACGCACCTCATTTCTCATCTCCTTGTGCTCGGGTTCGCCATTCCAGCCACTTTACTAGCAATCTCCCTACTTGGAGCCTCAGCACCTTTAACCTCCTGTTCCGTACAGGTTGCAATTTGTCCTGAGGATGAACGGGAAGACGGGGAACCAATGAGAGACTAGCTCTTGGTGTTGGGACAGGCACAGGTGACTCTATTTTCCCATCAGGAAGAAGAATTAACCACAGGCTCAGCCTGCCCCCCGGAACCAGAACAGGGCCTGAAGCCATCCTGCGCTTTTGCGGCCAGCTCCCAAAAAAGCGAGTTGTAAAATGGAGCTTCAGGGCACTGCAATTCACAAACCTGCAGAGTTATAAATGATAACTCTCGTCCACAAATATATTGAGGGAAGGCAAAAAGAGGATTTGAAATCAAGGCAGAATTGCAGGAAACAGATTTCAGGAGGTAGATTCGAATCGCCTCTAAAGCACATGAAAAGCGGCAAAACGTTGACAATGATGCCCATGGCCAAAAAGGGCGTATGCGTTTTTTCCTGAATATATTCAGGAAAAAACGCATACGCCCTTTTTGGCCAACCAAGCAACCTGGAAAGGCAAATCAGCGCTACAAAGAAGTCTCGCTTCCCATCGGTCAAAAGGGCCATGCTGAAAAAAGTGTCAAAACCAGAAATGCAGGACAGGCCATGGAGAAATGGGAGCCTTGCTACACTGATGGGCGGGATGTAAATTGCCAACAGCCACTCTGGAGAAGTGTACGGTGTGTCCTGAAACATCTAAAAAACACAGCTTAGAGAGCATAGGGCACTTCCACGCATGGGGGGATAAAGTGGGAAAATTGAAAATCAGCAAGACACAAGCACCCCAAAGTTTAGGGCTGCTCTGTTGACAAGGACCTCCACTTCATTCCACCTTAAATATCCCAGGAAAGCGAAAAATGGATCAAAAAGTTGTGGTCCTTATGTACAATGGAATATCACTCAGCCATGAAATCAATGTCATAAGGCTAGTAGCAGCATGATGAGTGGATTTAGGTAAGACGATTCTAAGTGAAATAAGTCACACAGAAAAGGACACTTCTCATAAGGTGTCACTTATAGTGGGAATGTAAAAACCGTTACACTTGAACTGAATTACAAAACAGAACAGAGTCACACATGCAGAAAACACACTATGGCTGCTTAACGGGAAAGGTGAGGTGGGGTGATACATAAAACAAGAGTTTCAAATTAGCTCAGATACCGTTCCATAAACCCAATATGTAATAGACAAGACCTACTCCTTGCTCAGAGAACTGGACTCAACACGCCCGATTCACCGCACAAGAATATATCTGACTAGTAGTAATCTTGAAACCTATGTATTGATATCTCTCTGTTAGTGTGTCAAGTGGGTGTAAAGCGGCATAAACACAGCCGTGAAAAGCAGCTAAACCCCATTATAAAAATAAATTACTTTAAAAAACCCATGAAACAAAGACAGGGAAAGAGAGAGAAATTCTTACACAATTCGTTCAGGGGCTGTGATGCAACCTGGATTGACCATATCTAGACCCACAGCTGGATGAGACATAAGGGTGGACACTCTTGGGGCTGAGAGGTTTGGTGAGGTTGGGTGAGCAAACGCAGACCCTTTAAAGTAATACTGCGTGCTACCCATCGCATGGGTCCCAAATCTCCAGGTTCAAGGGCATCTTCCTACATCAAAAACATGCATGAGAAACCCAGAAGATGGTACACTGTGTGATGGGGAAAGGTTTCTAAAACGCACCTCATTTCTCATCTCCTTGTGCTTGGGTTCGCCATTCCAGCCACTTTACTAGCAATCTCCCTACTTGGAGCATCAGCACCTTTAACCTCCTGTTCCGTACAGGTTGCAATTTGTCCTGAGGATGAACGGGAAGACGGGGAACCAATGAGAGACTAGCTCTTGGTGTTGGGACAGGCACAGGTCACTCTATTTTCCCATCAGGAAGAAGAATTAACCACAGGCTCAGCCTGCCCCCCGGAACCAGAACAGGGCCTGAAGCCATCCTGCGCTTTTGCGGCCAGCTCCCAAAAAAGCGAGTTGTAAAATGGAGCTTCTGGGCACTGCAATTCACAAACCTGCAGAGTTATAAATGATAACTCTCGTCCACAAATATATTGAGGGAAGGCAAAGAAGAGGATTTGAAATCAAGGCAGAATTGCAGGAAACAGAATTCAGGAGGTAGATTCGAATCGCCTTTAAAGCACATGAAAATCGGCAAAACTTTGACAATGATGCCCTTGGCCAAAAAGGGCGTATGCGTTTTTTCCTGAATATATTCAGGAAAAAACGCATACGCCCTTTTTGGCCAACCAAGCAACCTGGAAAGGCAAATCAGCGCTACAAAGAAGTCTCGCTTCCCATCGGTCAAAAGGGCCATGCTGAAAAAAGTGTCAAAACCAGAAATGCAGGACAGGCCATGGAGAAATGGGAGCCTTGCTACACTGATGGGCGGGATGTAAATTGCCAACAGCCACTCTGGAGAAGTGTACGGTGTGTCCTGAAACATCTAAAAAACACAGCTTAGAGAGCATAGGGCACTTCCACGCATGGGGGGATAAAGTGGGAAAATTGAAAATCAGCAAGACACAAGCACCCCAAAGTTTAGGGCTGCTCTGTTGACAAGGACCTCCACTTCATTCCACCTGAAATATCCCAGGAAAGTGAAAAATGGATAAAAAAGTTGTGGTCCTTATGTACAATGGAATATCACTCAGCCATGAAATCAATGTCATAAGGCTAGTAGCAGCATGATGAGTGGATTTAGGTAAGACGATTCTAAGTGAAATAAGTCACACAGAAAAGGACACTTCTCATAAGGTGTCACTTATAGTGGGAATGTAAAAACCGTTACACTTGAACTGAATTACAAAACAGAACAGAGTCACACATGCAGAAAACACACTATGGCTGCTTAACGGGAAAGGTGAGGTGGGGTGATACATAAAACAAGAGTTTCAAATTAGCTCAGATACCGTTCCATAAACCCAATATGTAATAGACAAGACCTACTCCTTGCTCAGAGAACTGGACTCAACACGCCCGATTCACCGCACAAGAATATATCTGACTAGTAGTAATCTTGAAACCTATGTATTGATATCTCTCTGTTAGTGTGTCAAGTGGGTGTAAAGCGGCATAAACACAGCCGTGAAAAGCAGCTAAACCCCATTATAAAAATAAATTACTTTTAAAAACCCATGAAACAAAGACAGGGAAAGAGAGAGAAATTCTTACACAATTCGTTCAGGGGCTGTGATGCAACCTGGATTGACCATATCTAGACCCACAGCTGGATGAGACATAAGGGTGGACACTCTTGGGGCTGAGAGGTTTGGTGAGGTTGGGTGAGCAAACGCAGACCCTTTAAAGTAATACTGCGTGCTACCCATCGCATGGGTCCCAAATCTCCAGGTTCAAGGGCATCTTCCTACATCAAAAACATGCATGAGAAACCCAGAAGATGGTACACCGTGTGATGGGGAAAGGTTTCTAAAACGCACCTCATTTCTCATCTCCTTGTGCTCGGGTTCGCCATTCCAGCCACTTTACTAGCAATCTCCCTACTTGGAGCCTCAGCACCTTTAACCTCCTGTTCCGTACAGGTTGCAATTTGTCCTGAGGATGAACGGGAAGACGGGGAACCAATGAGAGACTAGCTCTTGGTGTTGGGACAGGCACAGGTCACTCTATTTTCCCATCAGGAAGAAGAATTAACCACAGGCTCAGCCTGCCCCCCGGAACCAGAACAGGGCCTGAAGCCATCCTGCGCTTTTGCGGCCAGCTCCCAAAAAAGCGACTTGTAAAATGGAGCTTCAGGGCACTGCAATTCACAAACCTGCAGAGTTATAAATGATAACTCTCGTCCACAAATATATTGAGGGAAGGCAAAAAGAGGATTTGAAATCAAGGCAGAATTGCAGGAAACAGATTTCAGGAGGTAGATTCGAATCGCCTCTAAAGCACATGAAAAGCGGCAAAACGTTGACAATGATGCCCATGGCCAAAAAGGGCGTATGCGTTTTTTCCTGAATATATTCAGGAAAAAACGCATACGCCCTTTTTGGCCAACCAAGCAACCTGGAAAGGCAAATCAGCGCTACAAAGAAGTCTCGCTTCCCATCGGTCAAAAGGGCCATGCTGAAAAAAGTGTCAAAACCAGAAATGCAGGACAGGCCATGGAGAAATGGGAGCCTTGCTACACTGATGGGCGGGATGTAAATTGCCAACAGCCACTCTGGAGAAGTGTACGGTGTGTCCTGAAACATCTAAAAAACACAGCTTAGAGAGCATAGGGCACTTCCACGCATGGGGGGATAAAGTGGGAAAATTGAAAATCAGCAAGACACAAGCACCCCAAAGTTTAGGGCTGCTCTGTTGACAAGGACCTCCACTTCATTCCACCTTAAATATCCCAGGAAAGCGAAAAATGGATCAAAAAGTTGTGGTCCTTATGTACAATGGAATATCACTCAGCCATGAAATCAATGTCATAAGGCTAGTAGCAGCATGATGAGTGGATTTAGGTAAGACGATTCTAAGTGAAATAAGTCACACAGAAAAGGACACTTCTCATAAGGTGTCACTTATAGAGGGAATGTAAAAACCGTTACACTTGAACTGAATTACAAAACAGAACAGAGTCACACATGCAGAAAACACACTATGGCTGCTTAACGGGAAAGGTGAGGTGGGGTGATACATAAAACAAGAGTTTCAAATTAGCTCAGACACCGTTCCATAAACCCAATATGTAATAGACAAGACCTACTCCTTGCTCAGAGAACTGGACTCAACACGCCCGATTCACCGCACAAGAATATATCTGACTAGTAATAATCTTAAAACGTATGTATTGATATCTCTCTGTTAGTGTGTCAAGTGGGTGTAAAGCGGCATAAACACAGCCGTGAAAAGCAGCTAAACCCCATTATAAAAATAAATTACTTTTAAAAACCCATGAAACAAACACAGGGAAAGAGAGAGAAATTCTTACACAATTCGTTCAGGGGCTGTGATGCAACCTGGATTGACCATATCTAGACCCACAGCTGGATGAGACATAAGGGTGGACACTCTTGGGGCTGAGAGGTTTGGTGAGGTTGGGTGAGCAAACGCAGACCCTTTAAAGTAATACTGCGTGCTACCCATCGCATGGGTCCCAAATCTCCAGGTTC
Source organism: Balaenoptera physalus (assembly GCF_965194825.1). NCBI lineage: Eukaryota > Metazoa > Chordata > Mammalia > Artiodactyla > Balaenopteridae > Balaenoptera > Balaenoptera physalus. Next base: position 1,056,324 of record NW_028126457.1, on the reverse strand, counting down.
AAGGGCATCTTCCTACATCGAAAACATGCATGAGAAACCCAGAAGATGGTACACCGTGTGATGGGGAAAGGTTTCTAAAACGCACCTCATTTCTCATCTCCTTGTGCTCGGGTTCGCCATTCCAGCCACTTTACTAGCAATCTCCCTATTTGGAGCATCATCACCTTTAACCTCCTGTTCCGTACAGGTTGCAATTTGTCCTGAGGATGAACGGGAAGACGGGGAACCAATGAGAGACTAGCTCTTGGTGTTGGGACAGGCACAGGTCACTCTATTTTCCCATCAGGAAGAAGAATTAACCACAGGCTCAGCCTGCCCCCTGGAAACAGAACAGGGCCTGAAGCCATCCTGCACTTTTGCGGCCAGCTCCCAAAAAAGCGACTTGTAAAATGGAGCTTCTGGGCACTGCAATTCACAAACCTGCAGAGTTATAAATGATAACTCTCGTCCACAAATATATTGAGGGAAGGCAAAGAAGAGGATTTGAAATCAAGGCAGAATTGCAGGAAACAGATTTCAGGAGGTAGATTCGAATCGCCTTTAAAGCACATGAAAAGCGGCAAAACGTTGACAATGATGCCCTTGGCCAAAAAGGGCGTATGCGTTTTTTCCTGAATATATTCAGGAAAAAACGCATACGCCCTTTTTGGCCAACCAAGCAACCTGGAAAGGCAAATCAGCGCTACAAAGAAGTCTCGCTTCCCATCGGTCAAAAGGGCCATGCTGAAAAAAGTGTCAAAACCAGAAATGCAGGACAGGCCATGGAGAAATGGGAGCCTTGCTACACTGATGGGCGGGATGTAAATTGCCAACAGCCACTCTGGAGAAGTGTACGGTGTGTCCTGAAACATCTAAAAAACACAGCTTAGAGAGCATAGGGCACTTCCACGCATGGGGGGATAAAGTGGGAAAATTGAAAATCAGCAAGACACAAGCACCCCAAAGTTTAGGGCTGCTCTGTTGACAAGGACCTCCACTTCATTCCACCTTAAATATCCCAGGAAAGTGAAAAATGGATAAAAAAGTTGTGGTCCTTATGTACAATGGAATATCACTCAGCCATGAAATCAATGTCATAAGGCTAGTAGCAGCATGATGAGTGGATTTAGGTAAGACGATTCTAAGTGAAATAAGTCACACAGAAAAGGACACTTCTCATAAGGTGTCACTTATAGTGGGAATGTAAAAACCGTTACACTTGAACTGAATTACAAAACAGAACAGAGTCACACATGCAGAAAACACACTATGGCTGCTTAACGGGAAAGGTGAGGTGGGGTGATACATAAAACAAGAGTTTCAAATTAGCTCAGATACCGTTCCATAAACCCAATATGTAATAGACAAGACCTACTCCTTGCTCAGAGAACTGGACTCAACACGCCCGATTCACCGCACAAGAATATATCTGACTAGTAGTAATCTTGAAACCTATGTATTGATATCTCTCTGTTAGTGTGTCAAGTGGGTGTAAAGCGGCATAAACACAGCCGTGAAAAGCAGCTAAACCCCATTATAAAAATAAATTACTTTTAAAAACCCATGAAACAAAGACAGGGAAAGAGAGAGAAATTCTTACACAATTCGTTCAGGGGCTGTGATGCAACCTGGATTGACCATATCTAGACCCACAGCTGGATGAGACATAAGGGTGGACACTCTTGGGGCTGAGAGGTTTGGTGAGGTTGGGTGAGCAAACGCAGACCCTTTAAAGTAATACTGCGTGCTACCCATCGCATGGGTCCCAAATCTCCAGGTTCAAGGGCATCTTCCTACATCAAAAACATGCATGAGAAACCCAGAAGATGGTACACTGTGTGATGGGGAAAGGTTTCTAAAACGCACCTCATTTCTCATCTCCTTGTGCTCGGGTTCGCCATTCCAGCCACTTTACTAGCAATCTCCCTACTTGGAGCATCAGCACCTTTAACCTCCTGTTCCGTACAGGTTGCAATTTGTCCTGAGGATGAACGGGAAGACGGGGAACCAATGAGAGACTAGCTCTTGGTGTTGGGACAGGCACAGGTCACTCTATTTTCCCATCAGGAAGAAGAATTAACCACAGGCTCAGCCTGCCCCCCGGAACCAGAACAGGGCCTGAAGCCATCCTGCGCTTTTGCGGCCAGCTCCCAAAAAAGCGAGTTGTAAAATGGAGCTTCTGGGCACTGCAATTCACAAACCTGCAGAGTTATAAATGATAACTCTCGTCCACAAATATATTGAGGGAAGGCAAAGAAGAGGATTTGAAATCAAGGCAGAATTGCAGGAAACAGATTTCAGGAGGTAGATTCGAATCGCCTTTAAAGCACATGAAAATCGGCAAAACTTTGACAATGATGCCCTTGGCCAAAAAGGGCGTATGCGTTTTCTCCTGAATATATTCAGGAAAAAACGCATACGCCCTTTTTGGCCAACCAAGCAACCTGGAAAGGCAAATCAGCGCTACAAAGAAGTCTCGCTTCCCATCGGTCAAAAGGGCCATGCTGAAAAAAGTGTCAAAACCAGAAATGCAGGACAGGCCATGGAGAAATGGGAGCCTTGCTACACTGATGGGCGGGATGTAAATTGCCAACAGCCACTCTGGAGAAGTGTACGGTGTGTCCTGAAACATCTAAAAAACACAGCTTAGAGAGCATAGGGCACTTCCACGCATGGGGGGATAAAGTGGGAAAATTGAAAATCAGCAAGACACAAGCACCCCAAAGTTTAGGGCTGCTCTGTTGACAAGGACCTCCACTTCCTTCCACCTTAAATATCCCAGGAGAGCGAAAAATGGATAAAAAAGTTGTGGTCCTTATGTACAATGGAATATCACTCAGCCATGAAATCAATGTCATAAGGCTAGTAGCAGCATGATGAGTGGATTTAGGTAAGACGATTCTAAGTGAAATAAGTCACACAGAAAAGGACACTTCTCATAAGGTGTCACTTATAGTGGGAATGTAAAAACCGTTACACTTGAACTGAATTACAAAACAGAACAGAGTCACACATGCAGAAAACACACTATGGCTGCTTAACGGGAAAGGTGAGGTGGGGTGATACATAAAACAAGAGTTTCAAATTAGCTCAGATACCGTTCCATAAACCCAATATGTAATAGACAAGACCTACTCCTTGCTCAGAGAACTGGACTCAACACGCCCGATTCACCGCACAAGAATATATCTGACTAGTAGTAATCTTGAAACCTATGTATTGATATGTCTCTGTTAGTGTGTCAAGTGGGTGTAAAGCGGCATAAACACAGCCGTGAAAAGCAGCTAAACCCCATTATAAAAATAAATTACTTTTAAAAACCCATGAAACAAAGACAGGGAAAGAGAGAGAAATTCTTACACAATTCGTTCAGGGGCTGTGATGCAACCTGGATTGACCATATCTAGACCCACAGCTGGATGAGACATAAGGGTGGACACTCTTGGGGCTGAGAGGTTTGGTGAGGTTGGGTGAGCAAACGCAGACCCTTTAAAGTAATACTGCGTGCTACCCATCGCATGGGTCCCAAATCTCCAGGTTCAAGGGCATCTTCCTACATCAAAAACATGCATGAGAAACCCAGAAGATGGTACACCGTGTGATGGGGAAAGGTTTCTAAAACGCACCTCATTTCTCATCTCCTTGTGCTCGGGTTCGCCATTCCAGCCACTTTACTAGCAATCTCCCTACTTGGAGCCTCAGCACCTTTAACCTCCTGTTCCGTACAGGTTGCAATTTGTCCTGAGGATGAACGGGAAGACGGGGAACCAATGAGAGACTAGCTCTTGGTGTTGGGACAGGCACAGGTGACTCTATTTTCCCATCAGGAAGAAGAATTAACCACAGGCTCAGCCTGCCCCCCGGAACCAGAACAGGGCCTGAAGCCATCCTGCGCTTTTGCGGCCAGCTCCCAAAAAAGCGAGTTGTAAAATGGAGCTTCAGGGCACTGCAATTCACAAACCTGCAGAGTTATAAATGATAACTCTCGTCCACAAATATATTGAGGGAAGGCAAAAAGAGGATTTGAAATCAAGGCAGAATTGCAGGAAACAGATTTCAGGAGGTAGATTCGAATCGCCTCTAAAGCACATGAAAAGCGGCAAAACGTTGACAATGATGCCCATGGCCAAAAAGGGCGTATGCGTTTTTTCCTGAATATATTCAGGAAAAAACGCATACGCCCTTTTTGGCCAACCAAGCAACCTGGAAAGGCAAATCAGCGCTACAAAGAAGTCTCGCTTCCCATCGGTCAAAAGGGCCATGCTGAAAAAAGTGTCAAAACCAGAAATGCAGGACAGGCCATGGAGAAATGGGAGCCTTGCTACACTGATGGGCGGGATGTAAATTGCCAACAGCCACTCTGGAGAAGTGTACGGTGTGTCCTGAAACATCTAAAAAACACAGCTTAGAGAGCATAGGGCACTTCCACGCATGGGGGGATAAAGTGGGAAAATTGAAAATCAGCAAGACACAAGCACCCCAAAGTTTAGGGCTGCTCTGTTGACAAGGACCTCCACTTCATTCCACCTTAAATATCCCAGGAAAGTGAAAAATGGATAAAAAAGTTGTGGTCCTTATGTACAATGGAATATCACTCAGCCATGAAATCAATGTCATAAGGCTAGTAGCAGCATGATGAGTGGATTTAGGTAAGACGATTCTAAGTGAAATAAGTCACACAGAAAAGGACACTTCTCATAAGGTGTCACTTATAGAGGGAATGTAAAAACCGTTACACTTGAACTGAATTACAAAACAGAACAGAGTCACACATGCAGAAAACACACTATGGCTGCTTAACGGGAAAGGTGAGGTGGGGTGATACATAAAACAAGAGTTTCAAATTAGCTCAGACACCGTTCCATACACCCAATATGTAATAGACAAGACCTACTCCTTGCTCAGAGAACTGGACTCAACACGCCCGATTCACCGCACAAGAATATATCTGACTAGTAATAATCTTAAAACGTATGTATTGATATCTCTCTGTTAGTGTGTCAAGTGGGTGTAAAGCGGCATAAACACAGCCGTGAAAAGCAGCTAAACCCCATTATAAAAATAAATTACTTTTAAAAACCCATGAAATAAAGACAGGGAAAGAGAGAGAAATTCTTACACAATTCGTTCAGGGGCTGTGATGCAACCTGGATTGACCATATCTAGACCCACAGCTGGATGAGACATAAGGGTGGACACTCTTGGGGCTGAGAGGTTTGGTGAGGTTGGGTGAGCAAACGCAGACCCTTTAAAGTAATACTGCGTGCTACCCATCGCATGGGTCCCAAATCTCCAGGTTCAAGGGCATCTTCCTACATCGAAAACATGCATGAGAAACCCAGAAGATGGTACACCGTGTGATGGGGAAAGGTTTCTAAAACGCACCTCATTTCTCATCTCCTTGTGCTCGGGTTCGCCATTCCAGCCACTTTACTAGCAATCTCCCTATTTGGAGCATCATCACCTTTAACCTCCTGTTCCGTACAGGTTGCAATTTGTCCTGAGGATGAACGGGAAGACGGGGAACCAATGAGAGACTAGCTCTTGGTGTTGGGACAGGCACAGGTCACTCTATTTTCCCATCAGGAAGAAGAATTAACCACAGGCTCAGCCTGCCCCCTGGAAACAGAACAGGGCCTGAAGCCATCCTGCACTTTTGCGGCCAGCTCCCAAAAAAGCGACTTGTAAAATGGAGCTTCTGGGCACTGCAATTCACAAACCTGCAGAGTTATAAATGATAACTCTCGTCCACAAATATATTGAGGGAAGGCAAAGAAGAGGATTTGAAATCAAGGCAGAATTGCAGGAAACAGATTTCAGGAGGTAGATTCGAATCGCCTTTAAAGCACATGAAAAGCGGCAAAACGTTGACAATGATGCCCTTGGCCAAAAAGGGCGTATGCGTTTTTTCCTGAATATATTCAGGAAAAAACGCATACGCCCTTTTTGGCCAACCAAGCAACCTGGAAAGGCAAATCAGCGCTACAAAGAAGTCTCGCTTCCCATCGGTCAAAAGGGCCATGCTGAAAAAAGTGTCAAAACCAGAAATGCAGGACAGGCCATGGAGAAATGGGAGCCTTGCTACACTGATGGGCGGGATGTAAATTGCCAACAGCCACTCTGGAGAAGTGTACGGTGTGTCCTGAAACATCTAAAAAACACAGCTTAGAGAGCATAGGGCACTTCCACGCATGGGGGGATAAAGTGGGAAAATTGAAAATCAGCAAGACACAAGCACTCCAAAGTTTAGGGCTGCTCTGTTGACAAGGACCTCCACTTCATTCCACCTTAAATATCCCAGGAAAGTGAAAAATGGATAAAAAAGTTGTGGTCCTTATGTACAATGGAATATCACTCAGCCATGAAATCAATGTCATAAGGCTAGTAGCAGCATGATGAGTGGATTTAGGTAAGACGACTCTAAGTGAAATAAGTCACACAGAAAAGGACACTTCTCATAAGGTGTCACTTATAGAGGGAATGTAAAAACCGTTACACTTGAACTGAATTACAAAACAGAACAGAGTCACACATGCAGAAAACACACTATGGCTGCTTAACGGGAAAGGTGAGGTGGGGTGATACATAAAACAAGAGTTTCAAATTAGCTCAGACACCGTTCCATAAACCCAATATGTAATAGACAAGACCTACTCCTTGCTCAGAGAACTGGACTCAACACGCCCGATTCACCGCACAAGAATATATCTGACTAGTAATAATCTTAAAACGTATGTATTGATATCTCTCTGTTAGTGTGTCAAGTGGGTGTAAAGCGGCATAAACACAGCCGTGAAAAGCAGCTAAACCCCATTATAAAAATAAATTACTTTTAAAAACCCATGAAACAAAGACAGGGAAAGAGAGAGAAATTCTTACACAATTCGTTCAGGGGCTGTGATGCAACCTGGATTGACCATATCTAGACCCACAGCTGGATGAGACATAAGGGTGGACACTCTTGGGGCTGAGAGGTTTGGTGAGGTTGGGTGAGCAAACGCAGACCCTTTAAAGTAATACTGCGTGCTACCCATCGCATGGGTCCCAAATCTCCAGGTTCAAGGGCATCTTCCTACATCGAAAACATGCATGAAAAACCCAGAAGATGGTACACCGTGTGATGGGGAAAGGTTTCTAAAACGCACCTCATTTCTCATCTCCTTGTGCTCGGGTTCGCCATTCCAGCCACTTTACTAGCAATCTCCCTATTTGGAGCATCATCACCTTTAACCTCCTGTTCCGTACAGGTTGCAATTTGTCCTGAGGATGAACGGGAAGATGGGGAACCAATGAGAGACTAGCTCTTGGTGTTGGGACAGGCACAGGTCACTCTATTTTCCCATCAGGAAGAAGAATTAACCACAGGCTCAGCCTGCCCCCTGGAACCAGAACAGGGCCTGAAGCCATCCTGCACTTTTGCGGCCAGCTCCCAAAAAAGCGACTTGTAAAATGGAGCTTCTGGGCACTGCAATTCACAAACCTGCAGAGTTATAAATGATAACTCTCGTCCACAAATATATTGAGGGAAGGCAAAGAAGAGGATTTGAAATCAAGGCAGAATTGCAGGAAACAGATTTCAGGAGGTAGATTCGAATCGCCTTTAAAGCACATGAAAAGCGGCAAAACGTTGACAATGATGCCCTTGGCCAAAAAGGGCGTATGCGTTTTTTCCTGAATATATTCAGGAAAAAACGCATACGCCCTTTTTGGCCAACCAAGCAACCTGGAAAGGCAAATCAGCGCTACAAAGAAGTCTCGCTTCCCATCGGTCAAAAGGGCCATGCTGAAAAAAGTGTCAAAACCAGAAATGCAGGACAGGCCATGGAGAAATGGGAGCCTAGCTACACTGATGGGCGGGATGTAAATTGCCAACAGCCACTCTGGAGAAGTGTACGGTGTGTCCTGAAACATCTAAAAAACACAGCTTAGAGAGCATAGGGCACTTCCACGCATGGGGGGATAAAGAGGGAAAATTGAAAATCAGCAAGACACAAGCACCCCAAAGTTTAGGGCTGCTCTGTTGACAAGGACCTCCACTTCATTCCACCTTAAATATCCCAGGAAAGCGAAAAATGGATCAAAAAGTTGTGGTCCTTATGTACAATGGAATATCACTCAGCCATGAAATCAATGTCATAAGGCTAGTAGCAGCATGATGAGTGGATTTAGGTAAGACGATTCTAAGTGAAATAAGTCACACAGAAAAGGACACTTCTCATAAGGTGTCACTTATAGTGGGAATGTAAAAACCGTTACACTTGAACTGAATTACAAAACAGAACAGAGTCACACATGCAGAAAACACACTATGGCTGCTTAACGGGAAAGGTGAGGTGGGGTGATACATAAAACAAGAGTTTCAAATTAGCTCAGATACCGTTCCATAAACCCAATATGTAATAGACAAGACCTACTCCTTGCTCAGAGAACTGGACTCAACACGCCCGATTCACCGCACAAGAATATATCTGACTAGTAGTAATCTTGAAACCTATGTATTGATATCTCTCTGTTAGTGTGTCAAGTGGGTGTAAAGTGGCATAAACACAGCCGTGAAAAGCAGCTAAACCCCATTATAAAAATAAATTACTTTAAAAAACCCATGAAACAAAGACAGGGAAAGAGAGAGAAATTCTTACACAATTCGTTCAGGGGCTGTGATGCAACCTGGATTGACCATATCTAGACCCACAGCTGGATGAGACATAAGGGTGGACACTCTTGGGGCTGAGAGGTTTGGTGAGGTTGGGTGAGCAAACGCAGACCCTTTAAAGTAATACTGCGTGCTACCCATCGCATGGGTCCCAAATCTCCAGGTTCAAGGGCATCTTCCTACATCAAAAACATGCATGAGAAACCCAGAAGATGGTACACCGTGTGATGGGGAAAGGTTTCTAAAACGCACCTCATTTCTCATCTCCTTGTGCTCGGGTTCGCCATTCCAGCCACTTTACTAGCAATCTCCCTACTTGGAGCCTCAGCACCTTTAACCTCCTGTTCCGTACAGGTTGCAATTTGTCCTGAGGATGAACGGGAAGACGGGGAACCAATGAGAGACTAGCTCTTGGTGTTGGGACAGGCACAGGTGACTCTATTTTCCCATCAGGAAGAAGAATTAACCACAGGCTCAGCCTGCCCCCCGGAACCAGAACAGGGCCTGAAGCCATCCTGCGCTTTTGCGGCCAGCTCCCAAAAAAGCGAGTTGTAAAATGGAGCTTCAGGGCACTGCAATTCACAAACCTGCAGAGTTATAAATGATAACTCTCGTCCACAAATATATTGAGGGAAGGCAAAAAGAGGATTTGAAATCAAGGCAGAATTGCAGGAAACAGATTTCAGGAGGTAGATTCGAATCGCCTCTAAAGCACATGAAAAGCGGCAAAACGTTGACAATGATGCCCATGGCCAAAAAGGGCGTATGCGTTTTTTCCTGAATATATTCAGGAAAAAACGCATACGCCCTTTTTGGCCAACCAAGCAACCTGGAAAGGCAAATCAGCGCTACAAAGAAGTCTCGCTTCCCATCGGTCAAAAGGGCCATGCTGAAAAAAGTGTCAAAACCAGAAATGCAGGACAGGCCATGGAGAAATGGGAGCCTTGCTACACTGATGGGCGGGATGTAAATTGCCAACAGCCACTCTGGAGAAGTGTACGGTGTGTCCTGAAACATCTAAAAAACACAGCTTAGAGAGCATAGGGCACTTCCACGCATGGGGGGATAAAGTGGGAAAATTGAAAATCAGCAAGACACAAGCACCCCAAAGTTTAGGGCTGCTCTGTTGACAAGGACCTCCACTTCATTCCACCTTAAATATCCCAGGAAAGCGAAAAATGGATCAAAAAGTTGTGGTCCTTATGTACAATGGAATATCACTCAGCCATGAAATCAATGTCATAAGGCTAGTAGCAGCATGATGAGTGGATTTAGGTAAGACGATTCTAAGTGAAATAAGTCACACAGAAAAGGACACTTCTCATAAGGTGTCACTTATAGTGGGAATGTAAAAACCGTTACACTTGAACTGAATTACAAAACAGAACAGAGTCACACATGCAGAAAACACACTATGGCTGCTTAACGGGAAAGGTGAGGTGGGGTGATACATAAAACAAGAGTTTCAAATTAGCTCAGATACCGTTCCATAAACCCAATATGTAATAGACAAGACCTACTCCTTGCTCAGAGAACTGGACTCAACACGCCCGATTCACCGCACAAGAATATATCTGACTAGTAGTAATCTTGAAACCTATGTATTGATATCTCTCTGTTAGTGTGTCAAGTGGGTGTAAAGCGGCATAAACACAGCCGTGAAAAGCAGCTAAACCCCATTATAAAAATAAATTACTTTAAAAAACCCATGAAACAAAGACAGGGAAAGAGAGAGAAATTCTTACACAATTCGTTCAGGGGCTGTGATGCAACCTGGATTGACCATATCTAGACCCACAGCTGGATGAGACATAAGGGTGGACACTCTTGGGGCTGAGAGGTTTGGTGAGGTTGGGTGAGCAAACGCAGACCCTTTAAAGTAATACTGCGTGCTACCCATCGCATGGGTCCCAAATCTCCAGGTTCAAGGGCATCTTCCTACATCAAAAACATGCATGAGAAACCCAGAAGATGGTACACTGTGTGATGGGGAAAGGTTTCTAAAACGCACCTCATTTCTCATCTCCTTGTGCTTGGGTTCGCCATTCCAGCCACTTTACTAGCAATCTCCCTACTTGGAGCATCAGCACCTTTAACCTCCTGTTCCGTACAGGTTGCAATTTGTCCTGAGGATGAACGGGAAGACGGGGAACCAATGAGAGACTAGCTCTTGGTGTTGGGACAGGCACAGGTCACTCTATTTTCCCATCAGGAAGAAGAATTAACCACAGGCTCAGCCTGCCCCCCGGAACCAGAACAGGGCCTGAAGCCATCCTGCGCTTTTGCGGCCAGCTCCCAAAAAAGCGAGTTGTAAAATGGAGCTTCTGGGCACTGCAATTCACAAACCTGCAGAGTTATAAATGATAACTCTCGTCCACAAATATATTGAGGGAAGGCAAAGAAGAGGATTTGAAATCAAGGCAGAATTGCAGGAAACAGAATTCAGGAGGTAGATTCGAATCGCCTTTAAAGCACATGAAAATCGGCAAAACTTTGACAATGATGCCCTTGGCCAAAAAGGGCGTATGCGTTTTTTCCTGAATATATTCAGGAAAAAACGCATACGCCCTTTTTGGCCAACCAAGCAACCTGGAAAGGCAAATCAGCGCTACAAAGAAGTCTCGCTTCCCATCGGTCAAAAGGGCCATGCTGAAAAAAGTGTCAAAACCAGAAATGCAGGACAGGCCATGGAGAAATGGGAGCCTTGCTACACTGATGGGCGGGATGTAAATTGCCAACAGCCACTCTGGAGAAGTGTACGGTGTGTCCTGAAACATCTAAAAAACACAGCTTAGAGAGCATAGGGCACTTCCACGCATGGGGGGATAAAGTGGGAAAATTGAAAATCAGCAAGACACAAGCACCCCAAAGTTTAGGGCTGCTCTGTTGACAAGGACCTCCACTTCATTCCACCTGAAATATCCCAGGAAAGTGAAAAATGGATAAAAAAGTTGTGGTCCTTATGTACAATGGAATATCACTCAGCCATGAAATCAATGTCATAAGGCTAGTAGCAGCATGATGAGTGGATTTAGGTAAGACGATTCTAAGTGAAATAAGTCACACAGAAAAGGACACTTCTCATAAGGTGTCACTTATAGTGGGAATGTAAAAACCGTTACACTTGAACTGAATTACAAAACAGAACAGAGTCACACATGCAGAAAACACACTATGGCTGCTTAACGGGAAAGGTGAGGTGGGGTGATACATAAAACAAGAGTTTCAAATTAGCTCAGATACCGTTCCATAAACCCAATATGTAATAGACAAGACCTACTCCTTGCTCAGAGAACTGGACTCAACACGCCCGATTCACCGCACAAGAATATATCTGACTAGTAGTAATCTTGAAACCTATGTATTGATATCTCTCTGTTAGTGTGTCAAGTGGGTGTAAAGCGGCATAAACACAGCCGTGAAAAGCAGCTAAACCCCATTATAAAAATAAATTACTTTTAAAAACCCATGAAACAAAGACAGGGAAAGAGAGAGAAATTCTTACACAATTCGTTCAGGGGCTGTGATGCAACCTGGATTGACCATATCTAGACCCACAGCTGGATGAGACATAAGGGTGGACACTCTTGGGGCTGAGAGGTTTGGTGAGGTTGGGTGAGCAAACGCAGACCCTTTAAAGTAATACTGCGTGCTACCCATCGCATGGGTCCCAAATCTCCAGGTTCAAGGGCATCTTCCTACATCAAAAACATGCATGAGAAACCCAGAAGATGGTACACCGTGTGATGGGGAAAGGTTTCTAAAACGCACCTCATTTCTCATCTCCTTGTGCTCGGGTTCGCCATTCCAGCCACTTTACTAGCAATCTCCCTACTTGGAGCCTCAGCACCTTTAACCTCCTGTTCCGTACAGGTTGCAATTTGTCCTGAGGATGAACGGGAAGACGGGGAACCAATGAGAGACTAGCTCTTGGTGTTGGGACAGGCACAGGTCACTCTATTTTCCCATCAGGAAGAAGAATTAACCACAGGCTCAGCCTGCCCCCCGGAACCAGAACAGGGCCTGAAGCCATCCTGCGCTTTTGCGGCCAGCTCCCAAAAAAGCGACTTGTAAAATGGAGCTTCAGGGCACTGCAATTCACAAACCTGCAGAGTTATAAATGATAACTCTCGTCCACAAATATATTGAGGGAAGGCAAAAAGAGGATTTGAAATCAAGGCAGAATTGCAGGAAACAGATTTCAGGAGGTAGATTCGAATCGCCTCTAAAGCACATGAAAAGCGGCAAAACGTTGACAATGATGCCCATGGCCAAAAAGGGCGTATGCGTTTTTTCCTGAATATATTCAGGAAAAAACGCATACGCCCTTTTTGGCCAACCAAGCAACCTGGAAAGGCAAATCAGCGCTACAAAGAAGTCTCGCTTCCCATCGGTCAAAAGGGCCATGCTGAAAAAAGTGTCAAAACCAGAAATGCAGGACAGGCCATGGAGAAATGGGAGCCTTGCTACACTGATGGGCGGGATGTAAATTGCCAACAGCCACTCTGGAGAAGTGTACGGTGTGTCCTGAAACATCTAAAAAACACAGCTTAGAGAGCATAGGGCACTTCCACGCATGGGGGGATAAAGTGGGAAAATTGAAAATCAGCAAGACACAAGCACCCCAAAGTTTAGGGCTGCTCTGTTGACAAGGACCTCCACTTCATTCCACCTTAAATATCCCAGGAAAGCGAAAAATGGATAAAAAAGTTGTGGTCCTTATGTACAATGGAATATCACTCAGCCATGAAATCAATGTCATAAGGCTAGTAGCAGCATGATGAGTGGATTTAGGTAAGACGATTCTAAGTGAAATAAGTCACACAGAAAAGGACACTTCTCATAAGGTGTCACTTATAGTGGGAATGTAAAAACCGTTACACTTGAACTGAATTACAAAACAGAACAGAGTCACACATGCAGAAAACACACTATGGCTGCTTAACGGGAAAGGTGAGGTGGGGTGATACATAAAACAAGAGTTTCAAATTAGCTCAGATACCGTTCCATAAACCCAATATGTAATAGACAAGACCTACTCCTTGCTCAGAGAACTGGACTCAACACGCCCGATTCACCGCACAAGAATATATCTGACTAGTAGTAATCTTGAAACCTATGTATTGATATCTCTCTGTTAGTGTGTCAAGTGGGTGTAAAGCGGCATAAACACAGCCGTGAAAAGCAGCTAAACCCCATTATAAAAATAAATTACTTTTAAAAACCCATGAAACAAAGACAGGGAAAGAGAGAGAAATTCTTACACAATTCGTTCAGGGGCTGTGATGCAACCTGGATTGACCATATCTAGACCCACAGCTGGATGAGACATAAGGGTGGACACTCTTGGGGCTGAGAGGTTTGGTGAGGTTGGGTGAGCAAACGCAGACCCTTTAAAGTAATACTGCGTGCTACCCATCGCATGGGTCCCAAATCTCCAGGTTCAAGGGCATCTTCCTACATCAAAAACATGCATGAGAAACCCAGAAGATGGTACACCGTGTGATGGGGAAAGGTTTCTAAAACGCACCTCATTTCTCATCTCCTTGTGCTCGGGTTCGCCATTCCAGCCACTTTACTAGCAATCTCCCTACTTGGAGCATCAGCACCTTTAACCTCCTGTTCCGTACAGGTTGCAATTTGTCCTGAGGATGAACGGGAAGACGGGGAACCAATGAGAGACTAGCTCTTGGTGTTGGGACAGGCACAGGTCACTCTATTTTCCCATCAGGAAGAAGAATTAACCACAGGCTCAGCCTGCCCCCCGGAACCAGAACAGGGCCTGAAGCCATCCTGCGCTTTTGCGGCCAGCTCCCAAAAAAGCGAGTTGTAAAATGGAGCTTCTGGGCACTGCAATTCACAAACCTGCAGAGTTATAAATGATAACTCTCGTCCACAAATATATTGAGGGAAGGCAAAGAAGAGGATTTGAAATCAAGGCAGAATTGCAGGAAACAGATTTCAGGAGGTAGATTCGAATCGCCTTTAAAGCACATGAAAATCGGCAAAACTTTGACAATGATGCCCTTGGCCAAAAAGGGCGTATGCGTTTTCTCCTGAATATATTCAGGAAAAAACGCATACGCCCTTTTTGGCCAACCAAGCAACCTGGAAAGGCAAATCAGCGCTACAAAGAAGTCTCGCTTCCCATCGGTCAAAAGGGCCATGCTGAAAAAAGTGTCAAAACCAGAAATGCAGGACAGGCCATGGAGAAATGGGAGCCTTGCTACACTGATGGGCGGGATGTAAATTGCCAACAGCCACTCTGGAGAAGTGTACGGTGTGTCCTGAAACATCTAAAAAACACAGCTTAGAGAGCATAGGGCACTTCCACGCATGGGGGGATAAAGTGGGAAAATTGAAAATCAGCAAGACACAAGCACCCCAAAGTTTAGGGCTGCTCTGTTGACAAGGACCTCCACTTCCTTCCACCTTAAATATCCCAGGAGAGCGAAAAATGGATAAAAAAGTTGTGGTCCTTATGTACAATGGAATATCACTCAGCCATGAAATCAATGTCATAAGGCTAGTAGCAGCATGATGAGTGGATTTAGGTAAGACGATTCTAAGTGAAATAAGTCACACAGAAAAGGACACTTCTCATAAGGTGTCACTTATAGTGGGAATGTAAAAACCGTTACACTTGAACTGAATTACAAAACAGAACAGAGTCACACATGCAGAAAACACACTATGGCTGCTTAACGGGAAAGGTGAGGTGGGGTGATACATAAAACAAGAGTTTCAAATTAGCTCAGATACCGTTCCATAAACCCAATATGTAATAGACAAGACCTACTCCTTGCTCAGAGAACTGGACTCAACACGCCCGATTCACCGCACAAGAATATATCTGACTAGTAGTAATCTTGAAACCTATGTATTGATATGTCTCTGTTAGTGTGTCAAGTGGGTGTAAAGCGGCATAAACACAGCCGTGAAAAGCAGCTAAACCCCATTATAAAAATAAATTACTTTTAAAAACCCATGAAACAAAGACAGGGAAAGAGAGAGAAATTCTTACACAATTCGTTCAGGGGCTGTGATGCAACCTGGATTGACCATATCTAGACCCACAGCTGGATGAGACATAAGGGTGGACACTCTTGGGGCTGAGAGGTTTGGTGAGGTTGGGTGAGCAAACGCAGACCCTTTAAAGTAATACTGCGTGCTACCCATCGCATGGGTCCCAAATCTCCAGGTTCAAGGGCATCTTCCTACATCAAAAACATGCATGAGAAACCCAGAAGATGGTACACCGTGTGATGGGGAAAGGTTTCTAAAACGCACCTCATTTCTCATCTCCTTGTGCTCGGGTTCGCCATTCCAGCCACTTTACTAGCAATCTCCCTACTTGGAGCCTCAGCACCTTTAACCTCCTGTTCCGTACAGGTTGCAATTTGTCCTGAGGATGAACGGGAAGACGGGGAACCAATGAGAGACTAGCTCTTGGTGTTGGGACAGGCACAGGTGACTCTATTTTCCCATCAGGAAGAAGAATTAACCACAGGCTCAGCCTGCCCCCCGGAACCAGAACAGGGCCTGAAGCCATCCTGCGCTTTTGCGGCCAGCTCCCAAAAAAGCGAGTTGTAAAATGGAGCTTCAGGGCACTGCAATTCACAAACCTGCAGAGTTATAAATGATAACTCTCGTCCACAAATATATTGAGGGAAGGCAAAAAGAGGATTTGAAATCAAGGCAGAATTGCAGGAAACAGATTTCAGGAGGTAGATTCGAATCGCCTCTAAAGCACATGAAAAGCGGCAAAACGTTGACAATGATGCCCATGGCCAAAAAGGGCGTATGCGTTTTTTCCTGAATATATTCAGGAAAAAACGCATACGCCCTTTTTGGCCAACCAAGCAACCTGGAAAGGCAAATCAGCGCTACAAAGAAGTCTCGCTTCCCATCGGTCAAAAGGGCCATGCTGAAAAAAGTGTCAAAACCAGAAATGCAGGACAGGCCATGGAGAAATGGGAGCCTTGCTACACTGATGGGCGGGATGTAAATTGCCAACAGCCACTCTGGAGAAGTGTACGGTGTGTCCTGAAACATCTAAAAAACACAGCTTAGAGAGCATAGGGCACTTCCACGCATGGGGGGATAAAGTGGGAAAATTGAAAATCAGCAAGACACAAGCACCCCAAAGTTTAGGGCTGCTCTGTTGACAAGGACCTCCACTTCATTCCACCTTAAATATCCCAGGAAAGTGAAAAATGGATAAAAAAGTTGTGGTCCTTATGTACAATGGAATATCACTCAGCCATGAAATCAATGTCATAAGGCTAGTAGCAGCATGATGAGTGGATTTAGGTAAGACGATTCTAAGTGAAATAAGTCACACAGAAAAGGACACTTCTCATAAGGTGTCACTTATAGAGGGAATGTAAAAACCGTTACACTTGAACTGAATTACAAAACAGAACAGAGTCACACATGCAGAAAACACACTATGGCTGCTTAACGGGAAAGGTGAGGTGGGGTGATACATAAAACAAGAGTTTCAAATTAGCTCAGACACCGTTCCATACACCCAATATGTAATAGACAAGACCTACTCCTTGCTCAGAGAACTGGACTCAACACGCCCGATTCACCGCACAAGAATATATCTGACTAGTAATAATCTTAAAACGTATGTATTGATATCTCTCTGTTAGTGTGTCAAGTGGGTGTAAAGCGGCATAAACACAGCCGTGAAAAGCAGCTAAACCCCATTATAAAAATAAATTACTTTTAAAAACCCATGAAATAAAGACAGGGAAAGAGAGAGAAATTCTTACACAATTCGTTCAGGGGCTGTGATGCAACCTGGATTGACCATATCTAGACCCACAGCTGGATGAGACATAAGGGTGGACACTCTTGGGGCTGAGAGGTTTGGTGAGGTTGGGTGAGCAAACGCAGACCCTTTAAAGTAATACTGCGTGCTACCCATCGCATGGGTCCCAAATCTCCAGGTTCAAGGGCATCTTCCTACATCGAAAACATGCATGAGAAACCCAGAAGATGGTACACCGTGTGATGGGGAAAGGTTTCTAAAACGCACCTCATTTCTCATCTCCTTGTGCTCGGGTTCGCCATTCCAGCCACTTTACTAGCAATCTCCCTATTTGGAGCATCATCACCTTTAACCTCCTGTTCCGTACAGGTTGCAATTTGTCCTGAGGATGAACGGGAAGACGGGGAACCAATGAGAGACTAGCTCTTGGTGTTGGGACAGGCACAGGTCACTCTATTTTCCCATCAGGAAGAAGAATTAACCACAGGCTCAGCCTGCCCCCTGGAACCAGAACAGGGCCTGAAGCCATCCTGCACTTTTGCGGCCAGCTCCCAAAAAAGCGACTTGTAAAATGGAGCTTCTGGGCACTGCAATTCACAAACCTGCAGAGTTATAAATGATAACTCTCGTCCACAAATATATTGAGGGAAGGCAAAGAAGAGGATTTGAAATCAAGGCAGAATTGCAGGAAACAGATTTCAGGAGGTAGATTCGAATCGCCTTTAAAGCACATGAAAAGCGGCAAAACGTTGACAATGATGCCCTTGGCCAAAAAGGGCGTATGCGTTTTTTCCTGAATATATTCAGGAAAAAACGCATACGCCCTTTTTGGCCAACCAAGCAACCTGGAAAGGCAAATCAGCGCTACAAAGAAGTCTCGCTTCCCATCGGTCAAAAGGGCCATGCTGAAAAAAGTGTCAAAACCAGAAATGCAGGACAGGCCATGGAGAAATGGGAGCCTTGCTACACTGATGGGCGGGATGTAAATTGCCAACAGCCACTCTGGAGAAGTGTACGGTGTGTCCTGAAACATCTAAAAAACACAGCTTAGAGAGCATAGGGCACTTCCACGCATGGGGGGATAAAGTGGGAAAATTGAAAATCAGCAAGACACAAGCACCCCAAAGTTTAGGGCTGCTCTGTTGACAAGGACCTCCACTTCATTCCACCTTAAATATCCCAGGAAAGCGAAAAATGGATCAAAAAGTTGTGGTCCTTATGTACAATGGAATATCACTCAGCCATGAAATCAATGTCATAAGGCTAGTAGCAGCATGATGAGTGGATTTAGGTAAGACGATTCTAAGTGAAATAAGTCACACAGAAAAGGACACTTCTCATAAGGTGTCACTTATAGTGGGAATGTAAAAACCGTTACACTTGAACTGAATTACAAAACAGAACAGAGTCACACATGCAGAAAACACACTATGGCTGCTTAACGGGAAAGGTGAGGTGGGGAGATACATAAAACAAGAGTTTCAAATTAGCTCAGATACCGTTCCATAAACCCAATATGTAATAGACAAGACCTACTCCTTGCTCAGAGAACTGGACTCAACACGCCCGATTCACCGCACAAGAATATATCTGACTAGTAGTAATCTTGAAACCTATGTATTGATATCTCTCTGTTAGTGTGTCAAGTGGGTGTAAAGCGGCATAAACACAGCCGTGAAAAGCAGCTAAACCCCATTATAAAAATAAATTACTTTAAAAAACCCATGAAACAAAGACAGGGAAAGAGAGAGAAATTCTTACACAATTCGTTCAGGGGCTGTGATGCAACCTGGATTGACCATATCTAGACCCACAGCTGGATGAGACATAAGGGTGGACACTCTTGGGGCTGAGAGGTTTGGTGAGGTTGGGTGAGCAAACGCAGACCCTTTAAAGTAATACTGCGTGCTACCCATCGCATGGGTCCCAAATCTCCAGGTTCAAGGGCATCTTCCTACATCAAAAACATGCATGAGAAACCCAGAAGATGGTACACTGTGTGATGGGGAAAGGTTTCTAAAACGCACCTCATTTCTCATCTCCTTGTGCTTGGGTTCGCCATTCCAGCCACTTTACTAGCAATCTCCCTACTTGGAGCATCAGCACCTTTAACCTCCTGTTCCGTACAGGTTGCAATTTGTCCTGAGGATGAACGGGAAGACGGGGAACCAATGAGAGACTAGCTCTTGGTGTTGGGACAGGCACAGGTCACTCTATTTTCCCATCAGGAAGAAGAATTAACCACAGGCTCAGCCTGCCCCCCGGAACCAGAACAGGGCCTGAAGCCATCCTGCGCTTTTGCGGCCAGCTCCCAAAAAAGCGAGTTGTAAAATGGAGCTTCTGGGCACTGCAATTCACAAACCTGCAGAGTTATAAATGATAACTCTCGTCCACAAATATATTGAGGGAAGGCAAAGAAGAGGATTTGAAATCAAGGCAGAATTGCAGGAAACAGAATTCAGGAGGTAGATTCGAATCGCCTTTAAAGCACATGAAAATCGGCAAAACTTTGACAATGATGCCCTTGGCCAAAAAGGGCGTATGCGTTTTTTCCTGAATATATTCAGGAAAAAACGCATACGCCCTTTTTGGCCAACCAAGCAACCTGGAAAGGCAAATCAGCGCTACAAAGAAGTCTCGCTTCCCATCGGTCAAAAGGGCCATGCTGAAAAAAGTGTCAAAACCAGAAATGCAGGACAGGCCATGGAGAAATGGGAGCCTTGCTACACTGATGGGCGGGATGTAAATTGCCAACAGCCACTCTGGAGAAGTGTACGGTGTGTCCTGAAACATCTAAAAAACACAGCTTAGAGAGCATAGGGCACTTCCACGCATGGGGGGATAAAGTGGGAAAATTGAAAATCAGCAAGACACAAGCACCCCAAAGTTTAGGGCTGCTCTGTTTACAAGGACCTCCACTTCATTCCACCTGAAATATCCCAGGAAAGTGAAAAATGGATAAAAAAGTTGTGGTCCTTATGTACAATGGAATATCACTCAGCCATGAAATCAATGTCATAAGGCTAGTAGCAGCATGATGAGTGGATTTAGGTAAGACGATTCTAAGTGAAATAAGTCACACAGAAAAGGACACTTCTCATAAGGTGTCACTTATAGTGGGAATGTAAAAACCGTTACACTTGAACTGAATTACAAAACAGAACAGAGTCACACATGCAGAAAACACACTATGGCTGCTTAACGGGAAAGGTGAGGTGGGGTGATACATAAAACAAGAGTTTCAAATTAGCTCAGATACCGTTCCATAAACCCAATATGTAATAGACAAGACCTACTCCTTGCTCAGAGAACTGGACTCAACACGCCCGATTCACCGCACAAGAATATATCTGACTAGTAGTAATCTTGAAACCTATGTATTGATATCTCTCTGTTAGTGTGTCAAGTGGGTGTAAAGCGGCATAAACACAGCCGTGAAAAGCAGCTAAACCCCATTATAAAAATAAATTACTTTTAAAAACCCATGAAACAAAGACAGGGAAAGAGAGAGAAATTCTTACACAATTCGTTCAGGGGCTGTGATGCAACCTGGATTGACCATATCTAGACCCACAGCTGGATGAGACATAAGGGTGGACACTCTTGGGGCTGAGAGGTTTGGTGAGGTTGGGTGAGCAAACGCAGACCCTTTAAAGTAATACTGCGTGCTACCCATCGCATGGGTCCCAAATCTCCAGGTTCAAGGGCATCTTCCTACATCAAAAACATGCATGAGAAACCCAGAAGATGGTACACCGTGTGATGGGGAAAGGTTTCTAAAACGCACCTCATTTCTCATCTCCTTGTGCTCGGGTTCGCCATTCCAGCCACTTTACTAGCAATCTCCCTACTTGGAGCCTCAGCACCTTTAACCTCCTGTTCCGTACAGGTTGCAATTTGTCCTGAGGATGAACGGGAAGACGGGGAACCAATGAGAGACTAGCTCTTGGTGTTGGGACAGGCACAGGTCACTCTATTTTCCCATCAGGAAGAAGAATTAACCACAGGCTCAGCCTGCCCCCCGGAACCAGAACAGGGCCTGAAGCCATCCTGCGCTTTTGCGGCCAGCTCCCAAAAAAGCGACTTGTAAAATGGAGCTTCAGGGCACTGCAATTCACAAACCTGCAGAGTTATAAATGATAACTCTCGTCCACAAATATATTGAGGGAAGGCAAAAAGAGGATTTGAAATCAAGGCAGAATTGCAGGAAACAGATTTCAGGAGGTAGATTCGAATCGCCTCTAAAGCACATGAAAAGCGGCAAAACGTTGACAATGATGCCCATGGCCAAAAAGGGCGTATGCGTTTTTTCCTGAATATATTCAGGAAAAAACGCATACGCCCTTTTTGGCCAACCAAGCAACCTGGAAAGGCAAATCAGCGCTACAAAGAAGTCTCGCTTCCCATCGGTCAAAAGGGCCATGCTGAAAAAAGTGTCAAAACCAGAAATGCAGGACAGGCCATGGAGAAATGGGAGCCTTGCTACACTGATGGGCGGGATGTAAATTGCCAACAGCCACTCTGGAGAAGTGTACGGTGTGTCCTGAAACATCTAAAAAACACAGCTTAGAGAGCATAGGGCACTTCCACGCATGGGGGGATAAAGTGGGAAAATTGAAAATCAGCAAGACACAAGCACCCCAAAGTTTAGGGCTGCTCTGTTGACAAGGACCTCCACTTCCTTCCACCTTAAATATCCCAGGAAAGCGAAAAATGGATCAAAAAGTTGTGGTCCTTATGTACAATGGAATATCACTCAGCCGTGAAATCAATGTCATAAGGCTAGTAGCAGCATGATGAGTGGATTTAGGTAAGACGATTCTAAGTGAAATAAGTCACACAGAAAAGGACACTTCTCATAAGGTGTCACTTATAGAGGGAATGTAAAAACCGTTACACTTGAACTGAATTACAAAACAGAACAGAGTCACACATGCAGAAAACACACTATGGCTGCTTAACGGGAAAGGTGAGGTGGGGTGATACATAAAACAAGAGTTTCAAATTAGCTCAGATACCGTTCCATAAACCCAATATGGAATAGACAAGACCTACTCCTTGCTCAGAGAACTGGACTCAACACGCCCGATTCACTGCACAAGAATATATCTGACCAGTAATAATCTTAAAACCTATGTATTGATATCTCTCTGTTAGTGTGTCAAGTGGGTGTAAAGCGGCCTAAACACAGCCGTGAAAAGCAGCTAAACCCCATTATAAAAATAAATTACTTTTAAAAACCCATGAAACAAAGACAGGGAAAGAGAGAGAAATTCTTACACAATTCGTTCAGGGGCTGTGATGCAACCTGGATTGACCATATCTAGACCCACAGCTGGATGAGACATAAGGGTGGACACTCTTGGGGCTGAGAGGTTTGGTGAGGTTGGGTGAGCAAACGCAGACCCTTTAAAGTAATACTGCGTGCTACCCATCGCATGGGTCCCAAATCTCCAGGTTCAAGGGCATCTTCCTACATCGAAAACATGCATGAGAAACCCAGAAGATGGTACACCGTGTGATGGGGAAAGGTTTCTAAAACGCACCTCATTTCTCATCTCCTTGTGCTCGGGTTCGCCATTCCAGCCACTTTACTAGCAATCTCCCTACTTGGAGCCTCAGCACCTTTAACCTCCTGTTCCGTACAGGTTGCAATTTGTCCTGAGGATGAACGGGAAGACGGGGAACCAATGAGAGACTAGCTCTTGGTGTTGGGACAGGCACAGGTCACTCTATTTTCCCATCAGGAAGAAGAATTAACCACAGGCTCAGCCTGCCCCCCGGAACCAGAACAGGGCCTGAAGCCATCCTGCGCTTTTGCGGCCGGCTCCCAAAAAAGCGACTTGTAAAATGGAGCTTCAGGGCACTGCAATTCACAGACCTGCAGAGTTATAAATGATAACTCTCGTCCACAAATATATTGAGGGAAGGCAAAGAAGAGGATTTGAAATCAAGGCAGAATTGCAGGAAACAGATTTCAGGAGGTAGATTCGAATCGCCTTTAAAGCACATGAAAAGCGGCAAAACGTTGACAATGATGCCCTTGGCCAAAAAGGGCGTATGCGTTTTTTCCTGAATATATTCAGGAAAAAACGCATACGCCCTTTTTGGCCAACCAAGCAACCTGGAAAGGCAAATCAGCGCGACAAAGAAGTCTCGCTTCCCATCGGTCAAAAGGGCCATGCTGAAAAAAGTGTCAAAACCAGAAATGCAGGACAGGCCATGGAGAAATGGGAGCCTTGCTACACTGATGGGCGGGATGTACATTGCCAACAGCCACTCTGGAGAAGTGTACGGTGTGTCCTGAAACATCTAAAAAACACAGCTTAGAGAGCATAGGGCACTTCCACGCATGGGGGGATAAAGCGGGAAAATTGAAAATCAGCAAGACACAAGCACCCCAAAGTTTAGGGCTGCTCTGTTGACAAGGACCTCCACTTCCTTCCACCTTAAATATCCCAGGAAAGCGAAAAATGGATACAAAAGTTGTGGTCCTTATGTACAATGGAATATCACTCAGCCATGAAATCAATGTCATAAGGCTAGTAGCAGCATGATGAGTGGATTTAGGTAAGACGATTCTAAGTGAAATAAGTCACACAGAAAAGGACACTTCTCATAAGGTGTCACTTATAGAGGGAATGTAAAAACCGTTACACTTGAACTGAATTACAAAACAGAACAGAGTCACACATGCAGAAAACACACTATGGCTGCTTAACGGGAAAGGTGAGGTGGGGTGATACATAAAACAAGAGTTTCAAATTAGCTCAGATACCGTTCCATAAACCCAATATGGAATAGACAA
This sequence comes from Balaenoptera physalus, assembly GCF_965194825.1. Taxonomy (NCBI): domain Eukaryota; kingdom Metazoa; phylum Chordata; class Mammalia; order Artiodactyla; family Balaenopteridae; genus Balaenoptera; species Balaenoptera physalus. The sequence goes on along the minus strand of NW_028126457.1, from coordinate 1,032,102 downwards.
GACCTACTCCTTGCTCAGAGAACTGGACTCAACACACCCGATTCACCGCACAAGAATATATCTGACTAGTAATAATCTTAAAACCTATGTATTGATATCTCTCTGTTAGTGTGTCAAGTGGGTGTAAAGCGGCCTAAACACAGCCGTGAAAAGCAGCTAAACCCCATTATAAAAATAAATTACTTTTAAAAACCCATGAAACAAAGACAGGGAAAGAGAGAGAAATTCTTACACAATTCGTTCAGGGGCTGTGATGCAACCTGGATTGACCATATCTAGACCCACAGCTGGATGAGACATAAGGGTGGACACTCTTGGGGCTGAGAGGTTTGGTGAGGTTGGGTGAGCAAACGCAGACCCTTTAAAGTAATACTGCGTGCTACCCATCGCATGGGTCCCAAATCTCCAGGTTCAAGGGCATCTTCCTACATCGAAAACATGCATGAGAAACCCAGAAGATGGTACACCGTGTGATGGGGAAAGGTTTCTAAAACGCACCTCATTTCTCATCTCCTTGTGCTCGGGTTCGCCATTCCAGCCACTTTACTAGCAATCTCCCTACTTGGAGCCTCAGCACCTTTAACCTCCTGTTCCGTACAGGTTGCAATTTGTCCTGAGGATGAACGGGAAGACGGGGAACCAATGAGAGACTAGCTCTTGGTGTTGGGACAGGCACAGGTCACTCTATTTTCCCATCAGGAAGAAGAATTAACCACAGGCTCAGCCTGCCCCCCGGAACCAGAACAGGGCCTGAAGCCATCCTGCGCTTTTGCGGCCGGCTCCCAAAAAAGCGACTTGTAAAATGGAGCTTCAGGGCACTGCAATTCACAGACCTGCAGAGTTATAAATGATAACTCTCGTCCACAAATATATTGAGGGAAGGCAAAGAAGAGGATTTGAAATCAAGGCAGAATTGCAGGAAACAGATTTCAGGAGGTAGATTCGAATCGCCTTTAAAGCACATGAAAAGCGGCAAAACGTTGACAATGATGCCCTTGGCCAAAAAGGGCGTATGCGTTTTTTCCTGAATATATTCAGGAAAAAACGCATACGCCCTTTTTGGCCAACCAAGCAACCTGGAAAGGCAAATCAGCGCGACAAAGAAGTCTCGCTTCCCATCGGTCAAAAGGGCCATGCTGAAAAAAGTGTCAAAACCAGAAATGCAGGACAGGCCATGGAGAAATGGGAGCCTTGCTACACTGATGGGCGGGATGTACATTGCCAACAGCCACTCTGGAGAAGTGTACGGTGTGTCCTGAAACATCTAAAAAACACAGCTTAGAGAGCATAGGGCACTTCCACGCATGGGGGGATAAAGCGGGAAAATTGAAAATCAGCAAGACACAAGCACCCCAAAGTTTAGGGCTGCTCTGTTGACAAGGACCTCCACTTCCTTCCACCTTAAATATCCCAGGAAAGCGAAAAATGGATACAAAAGTTGTGGTCCTTATGTACAATGGAATATCACTCAGCCATGAAATCAATGTCATAAGGCTAGTAGCAGCATGATGAGTGGATTTAGGTAAGACGATTCTAAGTGAAATAAGTCACACAGAAAAGGACACTTCTCATAAGGTGTCACTTATAGAGGGAATGTAAAAACCGTTACACTTGAACTGAATTACAAAACAGAACAGAGTCACACATGCAGAAAACACACTATGGCTGCTTAACGGGAAAGGTGAGGTGGGGTGATACATAAAACAAGAGTTTCAAATTAGCTCAGATACCGTTCCATAAACCCAATATGGAATAGACAAGACCTACTCCTTGCTCAGAGAACTGGACTCAACACACCCGATTCACCGCACAAGAATATATCTGACTAGTAATAATCTTAAAACCTATGTATTGATATCTCTCTGTTAGTGTGTCAAGTGGGTGTAAAGCGGCCTAAACACAGCCGTGAAAAGCAGCTAAACCCCATTATAAAAATAAATTACTTTAAAAAACCCATGAAACAAAGACAGGGAAAGAGAGAGAAATTCTTACACAATTCGTTCAGGGGCTGTGATGCAACCTGGATTGACCATATCTAGACCCACAGCTGGATGAGACATAAGGGTGGACACTCTTGGGGCTGAGAGGTTTGGTGAGGTTGGGTGAGCAAACGCAGACCCTTTAAAGTAATACTGCGTGCTACCCATCGCATGGGTCCCAAATCTCCAGGTTCAAGGGCATCTTCCTACATCGAAAACATGCATGAGAAACCCAGAAGATGGTACACCGTGTGATGGGGAAAGGTTTCTAAAACGCACCTCATTTCTCATCTCCTTGTGCTCGGGTTCGCCATTCCAGCCACTTTACTAGCAATCTCCCTACTTGGAGCCTCAGCACCTTTAACCTCCTGTTCCGTACAGGTTGCAATTTGTCCTGAGGATGAACGGGAAGACGGGGAACCAATGAGAGACTAGATCTTGGTGTTGGGACAGGCACAGGTCACTCTATTTTCCCATCAGGAAGAAGAATTAACCACAGGCTCAGCCTGCCCCCCGGAACCAGAACAGGGCCTGAAGCCATCCTGCGCTTTTGCGGCCGGCTCCCAAAAAAGCGACTTGTAAAATGGAGCTTCAGGGCACTGCAATTCACAGACCTGCAGAGTTATAAATGATAACTCTCGTCCACAAATATATTGAGGGAAGGCAAAGAAGAGGATTTGAAATCAAGGCAGAATTGCAGGAAACAGATTTCAGGAGGTAGATTCGAATCGCCTTTAAAGCACATGAAAAGCGGCAAAACGTTGACAATGCTGCCCTTGGCCAAAAAGGGCGTATGCGTTTTTTCCTGAATATATTCAGGAAAAAACGCATACGCCCTTTTTGGCCAACCAAGCAACCTGGAAAGGCAAATCAGCGCGACAAAGAAGTCTCGCTTCCCATCGGTCAAAAGGGCCATGCTGAAAAAAGTGTCAAAACCAGAAATGCAGGACAGGCCATGGAGAAATGGGAGCCTTGCTACACTGATGGGCGGGATGTACATTGCCAACAGCCACTCTGGAGAAGTGTACGGTGTGTCCTGAAACATCTAAAAAACACAGCTTAGAGAGCATAGGGCACTTCCACGCATGGGGGGATAAAGCGGGAAAATTGAAAATCAGCAAGACACAAGCACCCCAAAGTTTAGGGCTGCTCTGTTGACAAGGACCTCCACTTCCTTCCACCTTAAATATCCCAGGAAAGCGAAAAATGGATAAAAAAGTTGTGGTCCTTATGTACAATGGAATATCACTCAGCCATGAAATCAATGTCATAAGGCTAGTAGCAGCATGATGAGTGGATTTAGGTAAGACGATTCTAAGTGAAATAAGTCACACAGAAAAGGACACTTCTCATAAGGTGTCACTTATAGAGGGAATGTAAAAACCGTTACACTTGAACTGAATTACAAAACAGAACAGAGTCACACATGCAGAAAACACACTATGGCTGCTTAACGGGAAAGGTGAGGTGGGGTGATACATAAAACAAGAGTTTCAAATTAGCTCAGATACCGTTCCATAAACCCAATATGGAATAGACAAGACCTACTCCTTGCTCAGAGAACTGGACTCAACACGCCCGATTCACCGCACAAGAATATATCTGACCAGTAATAATCTTAAAACCTATGTATTGATATCTCTCTGTTAGTGTGTCAAGTGGGTGTAAAGCGGCCTAAACACAGCCGTGAAAAGCAGCTAAACCCCATTATAAAAATAAATTACTTTTAAAAACCCATGAAACAAAGACAGGGAAAGAGAGAGAAATTCTTACACAATTCGTTCAGGGGCTGTGATGCAACCTGGATTGACCATATCTAGACCCACAGCTGGATGAGACATAAGGGTGGACACTCTTGGGGCTGAGAGGTTTGGTGAGGTTGGGTGAGCAAACGCAGACCCTTTAAAGTAATACTGCGTGCTACCCATCGCATGGGTCCCAAATCTCCAGGTTCAAGGGCATCTTCCTACATCGAAAACATGCATGAGAAACCCAGAAGATGGTACACCGTGTGATGGGGAAAGGTTTCTAAAACGCACCTCATTTCTCATCTCCTTGTGCTCGGGTTCGCCATTCCAGCCACTTTACTAGCAATCTCCCTACTTGGAGCCTCAGCACCTTTAACCTCCTGTTCCGTACAGGTTGCAATTTGTCCTGAGGATGAACGGGAAGACGAGGAACCAATGAGAGACTAGCTCTTGGTGTTGGGACAGGCACAGGTCACTCTATTTTCCCATCAGGAAGAAGAATTAACCACAGGCTCAGCCTGCCCCCCGGAACCAGAACAGGGCCTGAAGCCATCCTGCGCTTTTGCGGCCGGCTCCCAAAAAAGCGACTTGTAAAATGGAGCTTCAGGGCACTGCAATTCACAAACCTGCAGAGTTATAAATGATAACTCTCGTCCACAAATATATTGAGGGAAGGCAAAGAAGAGGATTTGAAATCAAGGCAGAATTGCAGGAAACAGATTTCAGGAGGTAGATTCGAATCGCCTTTAAAGCACATGAAAAGCGGCAAAACGTTGACAATGATGCCCTTGGCCAAAAAGGGCGTATGCGTTTTTTCCTGAATATATTCAGGAAAAAACTCATACGCCCTTTTTGGCCAACCAAGCAACCTGGAAAGGCAAATCAGCGCGACAAAGAAGTCTCGCTTCCCATCGGTCAAAAGGGCCATGCTGAAAAAAGTGTCAAAACCAGAAATGCAGGACAGGCCATGGAGAAATGGGAGCCTTGCTACACTGATGGGCGGGATGTAAATCGCCAACAGCCACTCTGGAGAAGTGTAAAGTGTGTCCTGAAACATCTAAAAAACACAGCTTAGAGAGCATAGGGCACTTCCACGCATGGGGGGATAAAGTGGGAAAATTGAAAATCAGCAAGACACAAGCACCCCAAAGTTTAGGGCTGCTCTGTTGACAAGGACCTCCACTTCCTTCCACCTTAAATATCCCAGGAAAGCGAAAAATGGATCAAAAAGTTGTGGTCCTTATGTACAATGGAATATCACTCAGCCGTGAAATCAATGTCATAAGGCTAGTAGCAGCATGATGAGTGGATTTAGGTAAGACGATTCTAAGTGAAATAAGTCACACAGAAAAGGACACTTCTCATAAGGTGTCACTTATAGAGGGAATGTAAAAACCGTTACACTTGAACTGAATTACAAAACAGAACAGAGTCACACATGCAGAAAACACACTATGGCTGCTTAACGGGAAAGGTGAGGTGGGGTGATACATAAAACAAGAGTTTCAAATTAGCTCAGATACCGTTCCTTAAACCCAATATGGAATAGACAAGACCTACTCCTTGCTCAGAGAACTGGACTCAACACGCCCGATTCACTGCACAAGAATATATCTGACCAGTAATAATCTTAAAACCTATGTATTGATATCTCTCTGTTAGTGTGTCAAGTGGGTGTAAAGCGGCCTAAACACAGCCGTGAAAAGCAGCTAAACCCCATTATAAAAATAAATTACTTTTAAAAACCCATGAAACAAAGACAGGGAAAGAGAGAGAAATTCTTACACAATTCGTTCAGGGGCTGTGATGCAACCTGGATTGACCATATCTAGACCCACAGCTGGATGAGACATAAGGGTGGACACTCTTGGGGCTGAGAGGTTTGGTGAGGTTGGGTGAGCAAACGCAGACCCTTTAAAGTAATACTGCGTGCTACCCATCTCATGGGTCCCAAATCTCCAGGTTCAAGGGCATCTTCCTACATCGAAAACATGCATGAGAAACCCAGAAGATGGTACACCGTGTGATGGGGAAAGGTTTCTAAAACGCACCTCATTTCTCATCTCCTTGTGCTCGGGTTCGCCATTCCAGCCACTTTACTAGCAATCTCCCTACTTGGAGCCTCAGCACCTTTAACCTCCTGTTCCGTACAGGTTGCAATTTGTCCTGAGGATGAACGGGAAGACGGGGAACCAATGAGAGACTAGCTCTTGGTGTTGGGACAGGCACAGGTCACTCTATTTTCCCATCAGGAAGAAGAATTAACCACAGGCTCAGCCTGCCCCCCGGAACCAGAACAGGGCCTGAAGCCATCCTGCGCTTTTGCGGCCGGCTCCCGAAAAAGCGACTTGTAAAATGGAGCTTCAGGGCACTGCAATTCACAAACCTGCAGAGTTATAAATGATAACTCTCGTCCACAAATATATTGAGGGAAGGCAAAGAAGAGGATTTGAAATCAAGGCAGAATTGCAGGAAACAGATTTCAGGAGGTAGATTCGAATCGCCTTTAAAGCACATGAAAAGCGGCAAAACGTTGACAATGCTGCCCTTGGCCAAAAAGGGCGTATGCGTTTTTTCCTGAATATATTCAGGAAAAAACGCATACGCCCTTTTTGGCCAACCAAGCAACCTGGAAAGGCAAATCAGCGCGACAAAGAAGTCTCGCTTCCCATCGGTCAAAAGGGCCATGCTGAAAAAAGTGTCAAAACCAGAAATGCAGGACAGGCCATGGAGAAATGGGAGCCTTGCTACACTGATGGGCGGGATGTACATTGCCAACAGCCACTCTGGAGAAGTGTACGGTGTATCCTGAAACATCTAAAAAACACAGCTTAGAGAGCATAGGGCACTTCCACGCATGGGGGGATAAAGCGGGAAAATTGAAAATCAGCAAGACACAAGCACCCCAAAGTTTAGGGCTGCTCTGTTGACAAGGACCTCCACTTCCTTCCACCTTAAATATCCCAGGAAAGCGAAAAATGGATACAAAAGTTGTGGTCCTTATGTACAATGGAATATCACTCAGCCATGAAATCAATGTCATAAGGCTAGTAGCAGCATGATGAGTGGATTTAGGTAAGACGATTCTAAGTGAAATAAGTCACACAGAAAAGGACACTTCTCATAAGGTGTCACTTATAGAGGGAATGTAAAAACCGTTACACTTGAACTGAATTACAAAACAGAACAGAGTCACACATGCAGAAAACACACTATGGCTGCTTAACGGGAAAGGTGAGGTGGGGTGATACATAAAACAAGAGTTTCAAATTAGCTCAGATACCGTTCCATAAACCCAATATGGAATAGACAAGACCTACTCCTTGCTCAGAGAACTGGACTCAACACGCCCGATTCACCGCACAAGAATATATCTGACCAGTAATAATCTTAAAACCTATGTATTGATATCTCTCTGTTAGTGTGTCAAGTGGGTGTAAAGCGGCCTAAACACAGCCGTGAAAAGCAGCTAAACCCCATTATAAAAATAAATTACTTTTAAAAACCCATGAAACAAAGACAGGGAAAGAGAGAGAAATTCTTACACAATTCGTTCAGGGGCTGTGATGCAACCTGGATTGACCATATCTAGACCCACAGCTGGATGAGACATAAGGGTGGACACTCTTGGGGCTGAGAGGTTTGGTGAGGTTGGGTGAGCAAACGCAGACCCTTTAAAGTAATACTGCGTGCTACCCATCGCATGGGTCCCAAATCTCCAGGTTCAAGGGCATCTTCCTACATCGAAAACATGCATGAGAAACCCAGAAGATGGTACACCGTGTGATGGGGAAAGGTTTCTAAAACGCACCTCATTTCTCATCTCCTTGTGCTCGGGTTCGCCATTCCAGCCACTTTACTAGCAATCTCCCTACTTGGAGCCTCAGCACCTTTAACCTCCTGTTCCGTACAGGTTGCAATTTGTCCTGAGGATGAACGGGAAGACGAGGAACCAATGAGAGACTAGCTCTTGGTGTTGGGACAGGCACAGGTCACTCTATTTTCCCATCAGGAAGAAGAATTAACCACAGGCTCAGCCTGCCCCCCGGAACCAGAACAGGGCCTGAAGCCATCCTGCGCTTTTGCGGCCGGCTCCCAAAAAAGCGACTTGTAAAATGGAGCTTCAGGGCACTGCAATTCACAAACCTGCAGAGTTATAAATGATAACTCTCGTCCACAAATATATTGAGGGAAGGCAAAGAAGAGGATTTGAAATCAAGGCAGAATTGCAGGAAACAGATTTCAGGAGGTAGATTCGAATCGCCTTTAAAGCACATGAAAAGCGGCAAAACGTTGACAATGATGCCCTTGGCCAAAAAGGGCGTATGCGTTTTTTCCTGAATATATTCAGGAAAAAACGCATACGCCCTTTTTGGCCAACCAAGCAACCTGGAAAGGCAAATCAGCGCGACAAAGAAGTCTCGCTTCCCATCGGTCAAAAGGGCCATGCTGAAAAAAGTGTCAAAACCAGAAATGCAGGACAGGCCATGGAGAAATGGGAGCCTTGCTACACTGATGGGCGGGATGTAAATCGCCAACAGCCACTCTGGAGAAGTGTACGGTGTGTCCTGAAACATCTAAAAAACACAGCTTAGAGAGCATAGGGCACTTCCACGCATGGGGGGATAAAGTGGGAAAATTGAAAATCAGCAAGACACAAGCACCCCAAAGTTTAGGGCTGCTCTGTTGACAAGGACCTCCACTTCCTTCCACCTTAAATATCCCAGGAAAGCGAAAAATGGATCAAAAAGTTGTGGTCCTTATGTACAATGGAATATCACTCAGCCGTGAAATCAATGTCATAAGGCTAGTAGCAGCATGATGAGTGGATTTAGGTAAGACGATTCTAAGTGAAATAAGTCACACAGAAAAGGACACTTCTCATAAGGTGTCACTTATAGAGGGAATGTAAAAACCGTTACACTTGAACTGAATTACAAAACAGAACAGAGTCACACATGCAGAAAACACACTATGGCTGCTTAACGGGAAAGGTGAGGTGGGGTGATACATAAAACAAGAGTTTCAAATTAGCTCAGATACCGTTCCATAAACCCAATATGGAATAGACAAGACCTACTCCTTGCTCAGAGAACTGGACTCAACACGCCCGATTCACTGCACAAGAATATATCTGACCAGTAATAATCTTAAAACCTATGTATTGATATCTCTCTGTTAGTGTGTCAAGTGGGTGTAAAGCGGCCTAAACACAGCCGTGAAAAGCAGCTAAACCCCATTATAAAAATAAATTACTTTTAAAAACCCATGAAACAAAGACAGGGAAAGAGAGAGAAATTCTTACACAATTCGTTCAGGGGCTGTGATGCAACCTGGATTGACCATATCTAGACCCACAGCTGGATGAGACATAAGGGTGGACACTCTTGGGGCTGAGAGGTTTGGTGAGGTTGGGTGAGCAAACGCAGACCCTTTAAAGTAATACTGCGTGCTACCCATCGCATGGGTCCCAAATCTCCAGGTTCAAGGGCATCTTCCTACATCGAAAACATGCATGAGAAACCCAGAAGATGGTACACCGTGTGATGGGGAAAGGTTTCTAAAACGCACCTCATTTCTCATCTCCTTGTGCTCGGGTTCGCCATTCCAGCCACTTTACTAGCAATCTCCCTACTTGGAGCCTCAGCACCTTTAACCTCCTGTTCCGTACAGGTTGCAATTTGTCCTGAGGATGAACGGGAAGACGGGGAACCAATGAGAGACTAGCTCTTGGTGTTGGGACAGGCACAGGTCACTCTATTTTCCCATCAGGAAGAAGAATTAACCACAGGCTCAGCCTGCCCCCCGGAACCAGAACAGGGCCTGAAGCCATCCTGCGCTTTTGCGGCCGGCTCCCAAAAAAGCGACTTGTAAAATGGAGCTTCAGGGCACTGCAATTCACAGACCTGCAGAGTTATAAATGATAACTCTCGTCCACAAATATATTGAGGGAAGGCAAAGAAGAGGATTTGAAATCAAGGCAGAATTGCAGGAAACAGATTTCAGGAGGTAGATTCGAATCGCCTTTAAAGCACATGAAAAGCGGCAAAACGTTGACAATGATGCCCTTGGCCAAAAAGGGCGTATGCGTTTTTTCCTGAATATATTCAGGAAAAAACGCATACGCCCTTTTTGGCCAACCAAGCAACCTGGAAAGGCAAATCAGCGCGACAAAGAAGTCTCGCTTCCCATCGGTCAAAAGGGCCATGCTGAAAAAAGTGTCAAAACCAGAAATGCAGGACAGGCCATGGAGAAATGGGAGCCTTGCTACACTGATGGGCGGGATGTACATTGCCAACAGCCACTCTGGAGAAGTGTACGGTGTGTCCTGAAACATCTAAAAAACACAGCTTAGAGAGCATAGGGCACTTCCACGCATGGGGGGATAAAGCGGGAAAATTGAAAATCAGCAAGACACAAGCACCCCAAAGTTTAGGGCTGCTCTGTTGACAAGGACCTCCACTTCCTTCCACCTTAAATATCCCAGGAAAGCGAAAAATGGATACAAAAGTTGTGGTCCTTATGTACAATGGAATATCACTCAGCCATGAAATCAATGTCATAAGGCTAGTAGCAGCATGATGAGTGGATTTAGGTAAGACGATTCTAAGTGAAATAAGTCACACAGAAAAGGACACTTCTCATAAGGTGTCACTTATAGAGGGAATGTAAAAACCGTTACACTTGAACTGAATTACAAAACAGAACAGAGTCACACATGCAGAAAACACACTATGGCTGCTTAACGGGAAAGGTGAGGTGGGGTGATACATAAAACAAGAGTTTCAAATTAGCTCAGATACCGTTCCATAAACCCAATATGGAATAGACAAGACCTACTCCTTGCTCAGAGAACTGGACTCAACACGCCCGATTCACCGCACAAGAATATATCTGACCAGTAATAATCTTAAAACCTATGTATTGATATCTCTCTGTTAGTGTGTCAAGTGGGTGTAAAGCGGCCTAAACACAGCCGTGAAAAGCAGCTAAACCCCATTATAAAAATAAATTACTTTTAAAAACCCATGAAACAAAGACAGGGAAAGAGAGAGAAATTCTTACACAATTCGTTCAGGGGCTGTGATGCAACCTGGATTGATGATATCTAGACCCACAGCTGGATGAGACATAAGGGTGGACACTCTTGGGGCTGAGAGGTTTGGTGAGGTTGGGTGAGCAAACGCAGACCCTTTAAAGTAATACTGCGTGCTACCCATCGCATGGGTCCCAAATCTCCAGGTTCAAGGGCATCTTCCTACATCGAAAACATGCATGAGAAACCCAGAAGATGGTACACCGTGTGATGGGGAAAGGTTTCTAAAACGCACCTCATTTCTCATCTCCTTGTGCTCGGGTTCGCCATTCCAGCCACTTTACTAGCAATCTCCCTACTTGGAGCCTCAGCACCTTTAACCTCCTGTTCCGTACAGGTTGCAATTTGTCCTGAGGATGAACGGGAAGACGAGGAACCAATGAGAGACTAGCTCTTGGTGTTGGGACAGGCACAGGTCACTCTATTTTCCCATCAGGAAGAAGAATTAACCACAGGCTCAGCCTGCCCCCCGGAACCAGAACAGGGCCTGAAGCCATCCTGCGCTTTTGCGGCCGGCTCCCAAAAAAGCGACTTGTAAAATGGAGCTTCAGGGCACTGCAATTCACAAACCTGCAGAGTTATAAATGATAACTCTCGTCCACAAATATATTGAGGGAAGGCAAAGAAGAGGATTTGAAATCAAGGCAGAATTGCAGGAAACAGATTTCAGGAGGTAGATTCGAATCGCCTTTAAAGCACATGAAAAGCGGCAAAACGTTGACAATGATGCCCTTGGCCAAAAAGGGCGTATGCGTTTTTTCCTGAATATATTCAGGAAAAAACGCATACGCCCTTTTTGGCCAACCAAGCAACCTGGAAAGGCAAATCAGCGCGACAAAGAAGTCTCGCTTCCCATCGGTCAAAAGGGCCATGCTGAAAAAAGTGTCAAAACCAGAAATGCAGGACAGGCCATGGAGAAATGGGAGCCTTGCTACACTGATGGGCGGGATGTAAATCGCCAACAGCCACTCTGGAGAAGTGTACGGTGTGTCCTGAAACATCTAAAAAACACAGCTTAGAGAGCATAGGGCACTTCCACGCATGGGGGGATAAAGTGGGAAAATTGAAAATCAGCAAGACACAAGCACCCCAAAGTTTAGGGCTGCTCTGTTGACAAGGACCTCCACTTCCTTCCACCTTAAATATCCCAGGAAAGCGAAAAATGGATCAAAAAGTTGTGGTCCTTATGTACAATGGAATATCACTCAGCCGTGAAATCAATGTCATAAGGCTAGTAGCAGCATGATGAGTGGATTTAGGTAAGACGATTCTAAGTGAAATAAGTCACACAGAAAAGGACACTTCTCATAAGGTGTCACTTATAGAGGGAATGTAAAAACCGTTACACTTGAACTGAATTACAAAACAGAACAGAGTCACACATGCAGAAAACACACTATGGCTGCTTAACGGGAAAGGTGAGGTGGGGTGATACATAAAACAAGAGTTTCAAATTAGCTCAGATACCGTTCCATAAACCCAATATGGAATAGACAAGACCTACTCCTTGCTCAGAGAACTGGACTCAACACGCCCGATTCACTGCACAAGAATATATCTGACCAGTAATAATCTTAAAACCTATGTATTGATATCTCTCTGTTAGTGTGTCAAGTGGGTGTAAAGCGGCCTAAACACAGCCGTGAAAAGCAGCTAAACCCCATTATAAAAATAAATTACTTTTAAAAACCCATGAAACAAAGACAGGGAAAGAGAGAGAAATTCTTACACAATTCGTTCAGGGGCTGTGATGCAACCTGGATTGACCATATCTAGACCCACAGCTGGATGAGACATAAGGGTGGACACTCTTGGGGCTGAGAGGTTTGGTGAGGTTGGGTGAGCAAACGCAGACCCTTTAAAGTAATACTGCGTGCTACCCATCGCATGGGTCCCAAATCTCCAGGTTCAAGGGCATCTTCCTACATCGAAAACATGCATGAGAAACCCAGAAGATGGTACACCGTGTGATGGGGAAAGGTTTCTAAAACGCACCTCATTTCTCATCTCCTTGTGCTCGGGTTCGCCATTCCAGCCACTTTACTAGCAATCTCCCTACTTGGAGCCTCAGCACCTTTAACCTCCTGTTCCGTACAGGTTGCAATTTGTCCTGAGGATGAACGGGAAGACGGGGAACCAATGAGAGACTAGCTCTTGGTGTTGGGACAGGCACAGGTCACTCTATTTTCCCATCAGGAAGAAGAATTAACCACAGGCTCAGCCTGCCCCCCGGAACCAGAACAGGGCCTGAAGCCATCCTGCGCTTTTGCGGCCGGCTCCCGAAAAAGCGACTTGTAAAATGGAGCTTCAGGGCACTGCAATTCACAAACCTGCAGAGTTATAAATGATAACTCTCGTCCACAAATATATTGAGGGAAGGCAAAGAAGAGGATTTGAAATCAAGGCAGAATTGCAGGAAACAGATTTCAGGAGGTAGATTCGAATCGCCTTTAAAGCACATGAAAAGCGGCAAAACGTTGACAATGATGCCCTTGGCCAAAAAGGGCGTATGCGTTTTTTCCTGAATATATTCAGGAAAAAACGCATACGCCCATTTTGGCCAACCAAGCAACCTGGAAAGGCAAATCAGCGCGACAATGAAGTCTCGCTTCCCATCGGTCAAAAGGGCCATGCTGAAAAAAGTGTCAAAACCAGAAATGCAGGACAGGCCATGGAGAAATGGGAGCCTTGCTACACTGATGGGCGGGATGTACATTGCCAACAGCCACTCTGGAGAAGTGTACGGTGTGTCCTGAAACATCTAAAAAACACAGCTTAGAGAGCATAGGGCACTTCCACGCATGGGGGGATAAAGCGGGAAAATTGAAAATCAGCAAGACACAAGCACCCCAAAGTTTAGGGCTGCTCTGTTGACAAGGACCTCCACTTCCTTCCACCTTAAATATCCCAGGAAAGCGAAAAATGGATAAAAAAGTTGTGGTCCTTATGTACAATGGAATATCACTCAGCCATGAAATCAATGTCATAAGGCTAGTAGCAGCATGATGAGTGGATTTAGGTAAGACGATTCTAAGTGAAATAAGTCACACAGAAAAGGACACTTCTCATAAGGTGTCACTTATAGAGGGAATGTAAAAACCGTTACACTTGAACTGAATTACAAAACAGAACAGAGTCACACATGCAGAAAACACACTATGGCTGCTTAACGGGAAAGGTGAGGTGGGGTGATACATAAAACAAGAGTTTCAAATTAGCTCAGATACCGTTCCATAAACCCAATATGGAATAGACAAGACCTACTCCTTGCTCAGAGAACTGGACTCAACACGCCCGATTCACCGCACAAGAATATATCTGACCAGTAATAATCTTAAAACCTATGTATTGATATCTCTCTGTTAGTGTGTCAAGTGGGTGTAAAGCGGCCTAAACACAGCCGTGAAAAGCAGCTAAACCCCATTATAAAAATAAATTACTTTTAAAAACCCATGAAACAAAGACAGGGAAAGAGAGAGAAATTCTTACACAATTCGTTCAGGGGCTGTGATGCAACCTGGATTGACCATATCTAGACCCACAGCTGGATGAGACATAAGGGTGGACACTCTTGGGGCTGAGAGGTTTGGTGAGGTTGGGTGAGCAAACGCAGACCCTTTAAAGTAATACTGCGTGCTACCCATCGCATGGGTCCCAAATCTCCAGGTTCAAGGGCATCTTCCTACATCGAAAACATGCATGAGAAACCCAGAAGATGGTACACCGTGTGATGGGGAAAGGTTTCTAAAACGCACCTCATTTCTCATCTCCTTGTGCTCGGGTTCGCCATTCCAGCCACTTTACTAGCAATCTCCCTACTTGGAGCCTCAGCACCTTTAACCTCCTGTTCCGTACAGGTTGCAATTTGTCCTGAGGATGAACGGGAAAACGGGGAACCAATGAGAGACTAGCTCTTGGTGTTGGGACAGGCACAGGTCACTCTATTTTCCCATCAGGAAGAAGAATTAACCACAGGCTCAGCCTGCCCCCCGGAACCAGACAAGGGCCTGAAGCCATCCAGCGCTTTTGCGGCCGGCTCCCAAAAAAGCGACTTGTAAAATGGAGCTTCAGGGCACTGCAATTCACAAACCTGCAGAGTTATAAATGATAACTCTCGTCCACAAATATATTGAGGGAAGGCAAAGAAGAGGATTTGAAATCAAGGCAGAATTGCAGGAAACAGATTTCAGGAGGTAGATTCGAATCGCCTTTAAAGCACATGAAAAGCGGCAAAACGTTGACAATGATGCCCTTGGCCAAAAAGGGCGTATGCGTTTTTTCCTGAATATATTCAGGAAAAAACGCATACGCCCTTTTTGGCCAACCAAGCAACCTGGAAAGGCAAATCAGCGCGACAAAGAAGTCTCGCTTCCCATCGGTCAAAAGGGCCATGCTGAAAAAAGTGTCAAAACCAGAAATGCAGGACAGGCCATGGAGAAATGGGAGCCTTGCTACACTGATGGGCGGGATGTAAATTGCCAACAGCCACTCTGGAGAAGTGTACGGTGTGTCCTGAAACATCTAAAAAACACAGCTTAGAGAGCATAGGGCACTTCCACGCATGGGGGGATAAAGCGGGAAAATTGAAAATCAGCAAGACACAAGCACCCCAAAGTTTAGGGCTGCTCTGTTGACAAGGACCTCCACTTCCTTCCACCTTAAATATCCCAGGAAAGCGAAAAATGGATAAAAAAGTTGTGGTCCTTATGTACAATGGAATATCACTCAGCCGTGAAATCAATGTCATAAGGCTAGTAGCAGCATGATGAGTGGATTTAGGTAAGACGATTCTAAGTGAAATAAGTCACACAGAAAAGGACACTTCTCATAAGGTGTCACTTATAGAGGGAATGTAAAAACCGTTACACTTGAACTGAATTACAAAACAGAACAGAGTCACACATGCAGAAAACACACTATGGCTGCTTAACGGGAAAGGTGAGGTGGGGTGATACATAAAACAAGAGTTTCAAATTAGCTCAGATACCGTTCCATAAACCCAATATGGAATAGACAAGACCTACTCCTTGCTCAGAGAACTGGACTCAACACGCCCGATTCACCGCACAAGAATATATCTGACCAGTAATAATCTTAAAACCTATGTATTGATATCTCTCTGTTAGTGTGTCAAGTGGGTGTAAAGCGGCCTAAACACAGCCGTGAAAAGCAGCTAAACCCCATTATAAAAATAAATTACTTTTAAAAACCCATGAAACAAAGACAGGGAAAGAGAGAGAAATTCTTACACAATTCGTTCAGGGGCTGTGATGCAACCTGGATTGACCATATCTAGACCCACAGCTGGATGAGACATAAGGGTGGACACTCTTGGGGCTGAGAGGTTTGGTGAGGTTGGGTGAGCAAACGCAGACCCTTTAAAGTAATACTGCGTGCTACCCATCGCATGGGTCCCAAATCTCCAGGTTCAAGGGCATCTTCCTACATCGAAAACATGCATGAGAAACCCAGAAGATGGTACACCGTGTGATGGGGAAAGGTTTCTAAAACGCACCTCATTTCTCATCTCCTTGTGCTCGGGTTCGCCATTCCAGCCACTTTACTAGCAATCTCCCTACTTGGAGCCTCAGCACCTTTAACCTCCTGTTCCGTACAGGTTGCAATTTGTCCTGAGGATGAACGGGAAAACGGGGAACCAATGAGAGACTAGCTCTTGGTGTTGGGACAGGCACAGGTCACTCTATTTTCCCATCAGGAAGAAGAATTAACCACAGGCTCAGCCTGCCCCCCGGAACCAGACAAGGGCCTGAAGCCATCCAGCGCTTTTGCGGCCGGCTCCCAAAAAAGCGACTTGTAAAATGGAGCTTCAGGGCACTGCAATTCACAAACCTGCAGAGTTATAAATGATAACTCTCGTCCACAAATATATTGAGGGAAGGCAAAGAAGAGGATTTGAAATCAAGGCAGAATTGCAGGAAACAGATTTCAGGAGGTAGATTCGAATCGCCTTTAAAGCACATGAAAAGCGGCAAAACGTTGACAATGATGCCCTTGGCCAAAAAGGGCGTATGCGTTTTTTCCTGAATATATTCAGGAAAAAACGCATACGCCCTTTTTGGCCAACCAAGCAACCTGGAAAGGCAAATCAGCGCGACAAAGAAGTCTCGCTTCCCATCGGTCAAAAGGGCCATGCTGAAAAAAGTGTCAAAACCAGAAATGCAGGACAGGCCATGGAGAAATGGGAGCCTTGCTACACTGATGGGCGGGATGTAAATTGCCAACAGCCACTCTGGAGAAGTGTACGGTGTGTCCTGAAACATCTAAAAAACACAGCTTAGAGAGCATAGGGCACTTCCACGCATGGGGGGATAAAGTGGGAAAATTGAAAATCAGCAAGACACAAGCACCCCAAAGTTTAGGGCTGCTCTGTTGACAAGGACCTCCACTTCCTTCCACCTTAAATATCCCAGGAAAGCGAAAAATGGATAAAAAAGTTGTGGTCCTTATGTACAATGGAATATCACTCAGCCGTGAAATCAATGTCATAAGGCTAGTAGCAGCATGATGAGTGGATTTAGGTAAGACGATTCTAAGTGAAATAAGTCACACAGAAAAGGACACTTCTCATAAGGTGTCACTTATAGAGGGAATGTAAAAACCGTTACACTTGAACTGAATTACAAAACAGAACAGAGTCACACATGCAGAAAACACACTATGGCTGCTTAACGGGAAAGGTGAGGTGGGGTGATACATAAAACAAGAGTTTCAAATTAGCTCAGATACCGTTCCATAAACCCAATATGGAATAGACAAGACCTACTCCTTGCTCAGAGAACTGGACTCAACACGCCCGATTCACCGCACAAGAATATATCTGACCAGTAATAATCTTAAAACCTATGTATTGATATCTCTCTGTTAGTGTGTCAAGTGGGTGTAAAGCGGCCTAAACACAGCCGTGAAAAGCAGCTAAACCCCATTATAAAAATAAATTACTTTTAAAAACGCATGAAACAAAGACAGGGAAAGAGAGAGAAATTCTTACACAATTCGTTCAGGGGCTGTGATGCAACCTGGATTGACCATATCTAGACCCACAGCTGGATGAGACATAAGGGTGGACACTCTTGGGGCTGAGAGGTTTGGTGAGGTTGGGTGAGCAAAGGCAGACCCTTTAAAGTAATACTGCGTGCTACCCATCGCATGGGTCCCAAATCTCCAGGTTCAAGGGCATCTTCCTACATCGAAAACATGCATGAGAAACCCAGAAGATGGTACACCGTGTGATGGGGAAAGGTTTCTAAAACGCACCTCATTTCTCATCTCCTTGTGCTCGGGTTCGCCATTCCAGCCACTTTACTAGCAATCTCCCTACTTGGAGCCTCAGCACCTTTAACCTCCTGTTCCGTACAGGTTGCAATTTGTCCTGAGGATGAACGGGAAGACGGGGAACCAATGAGAGACTAGCTCTTGGTGTTGGGACAGGCACAGGTCACTCTATTTTCCCATCAGGAAGAAGAATTAACCACAGGCTCAGCCTGCCCCCCGGAACCAGAACAGGGCCTGAAGCCATCCTGCGCTTTTGCGGCCGGCTCCCGAAAAAGCGACTTGTAAAATGGAGCTTCAGGGCACTGCAATTCACAAACCTGCAGAGTTATAAATGATAACTCTCGTCCACAAATATATTGAGGGAAGGCAAAGAAGAGGATTTGAAATCAAGGCAGAATTGCAGGAAACAGATTTCAGGAGGTAGATTCGAATCGCCTTTAAAGCACATGAAAAGCGGCAAAACGTTGACAATGATGCCCTTGGCCAAAAAGGGCGTATGCGTTTTTTCCTGAATATATTCAGGAAAAAACGCATACGCCCATTTTGGCCAACCAAGCAACCTGGAAAGGCAAATCAGAGCGACAATGAAGTCTCGCTTCCCATCGGTCAAAATGGCCATGCTGAAAAAAGTGTCAAAACCAGAAATGCAGGACAGGCCATGGAGAAATGGGAGCCTTGCTACACTGATGGGCGGGATGTACATTGCCAGCAGCCACTCTGGAGAAGTGTACGGTGTGTCCTGAAACATCTAAAAAACACAGCTTAGAGAGCATAGGGCACTTCCACGCATGGGGGGATAAAGCGGGAAAATTGAAAATCAGCAAGACACAAGCACCCCAAAGTTTAGGGCTGCTCTGTTGACAAGGACCTCCACTTCCTTCCACCTTAAATATCCCAGGAAAGCGAAAAATGGATAAAAAAGTTGTGGTCCTTATGTACAATGGAATATCACTCAGCCATGAAATCAATGTCATAAGGCTAGTAGCAGCATGATGAGTGGATTTAGGTAAGACGATTCTAAGTGAAATAAGTCACACAGAAAAGGACACTTCTCATAAGGTGTCACTTATAGAGGGAATGTAAAAACCGTTACACTTGAACTGAATTACAAAACAGAACAGAGTCACACATGCAGAAAACACACTATGGCTGCTTAACGGGAAAGGTGAGGTGGGGTGATACATAAAACAAGAGTTTCAAATTAGCTCAGATACCGTTCCATAAACCCAATATGGAATAGACAAGACCTACTCCTTGCTCAGAGAACTGGACTCAACACGCCCGATTCACCGCACAAGAATATATCTGACCAGTAATAATCTTAAAACCTATGTATTGATATCTCTCTGTTAGTGTGTCAAGTGGGTGTAAAGCGGCCTAAACACAGCCGTGAAAAGCAGCTAAACCCCATTATAAAAATAAATTACTTTTAAAAACCCATGAAACAAAGACAGGGAAAGAGAGAGAAATTCTTACACAATTCGTTCAGGGGCTGTGATGCAACCTGGATTGACCATATCTAGACCCACAGCTGGATGAGACATAAGGGTGGACACTCTTGGGGCTGAGAGGTTTGGTGAGGTTGGGTGAGCAAACGCAGACCCTTTAAAGTAATACTGCGTGCTACCCATCGCATGGGTCCCAAATCTCCAGGTTCAAGGGCATCTTCCTACATCGAAAACATGCATGAGAAACCCAGAAGATGGTACACCGTGTGATGGGGAAAGGTTTCTAAAACGCACCTCATTTCTCATCTCCTTGTGCTCGGGTTCGCCATTCCAGCCACTTTACTAGCAATCTCCCTACTTGGAGCCTCAGCACCTTTAACCTCCTGTTCCGTACAGGTTGCAATTTGTCCTGAGGATGAACGGGAAGACGGGGAACCAATGAGAGACTAGCTCTTGGTGTTGGGACAGGCACAGGTCACTCTATTTTCCCATCAGGAAGAAGAATTAACCACAGGCTCAGCCTGCCCCCCGGAACCAGAACAGGGCCTGAAGCCATCCTGCGCTTTTGCGGCCGGCTCCCGAAAAAGCGACTTGTAAAATGGAGCTTCAGGGCACTGCAATTCACAAACCTGCAGAGTTATAAATGATAACTCTCGTCCACAAATATATTGAGGGAAGGCAAAGAAGAGGATTTGAAATCAAGGCAGAATTGCAGGAAACAGATTTCAGGAGGTAGATTCGAATCGCCTTTAAAGCACATGAAAAGCGGCAAAACGTTGACAATGATGCCCTTGGCCAAAATGGGCGTATGCGTTTTTTCCTGAATATATTCAGGAAAAAACGCATACGCCCATTTTGGCCAACCAAGCAACCTGGAAAGGCAAATCAGCGCGACAATGAAGTCTCGCTTCCCATCGGTCAAAATGGCCATGCTGAAAAAAGTGTCAAAACCAGAAATGCAGGACAGGCCATGGAGAAATGGGAGCCTTGCTACACTGATGGGCGGGATGTACATTGCCAACAGCCACTCTGGAGAAGTGTACGGTGTGTCCTGAAACATCTAAAAAACACAGCTTAGAGAGCATAGGGCACTTCCACGCATGGGGGGATAAAGCGGGAAAATTGAAAATCAGCAAGACACAAGCACCCCAAAGTTTAGGGCTGCTCTGTTGACAAGGACCTCCACTTCCTTCCACCTTAAATATCCCAGGAAAGCGAAAAATGGATAAAAAAGTTGTGGTCCTTATGTACAATGGAATATCACTCAGCCATGAAATCAATGTCATAAGGCTAGTAGCAGCATGATGAGTGGATTTAGGTAAGACGATTCTAAGTGAAATAAGTCACACAGAAAAGGACACTTCTCATAAGGTGTCACTTATAGAGGGAATGTAAAAACCGTTACACTTGAACTGAATTACAAAACAGAACAGAGTCACACATGCAGAAAACACACTATGGCTGCTTAACGGGAAAGGTGAGGTGGGGTGATACATAAAACAAGAGTTTCAAATTAACTCAGATACCGTTCCATAAACCCAATATGGAATAGACAAGACCTACTCCTTGCTCAGAGAACTGGACTCAACACGCCCGATTCACCGCACAAGAATATATCTGACCAGTAATAATCTTAAAACCTATGTATTGATATCTCTCTGTTAGTGTGTCAAGTGGGTGTAAAGCGGCCTAAACACAGCCGTGAAAAGCAGCTAAACCCCATTATAAAAATAAATTACTTTTAAAAACCCATGAAACAAAGACAGGGAAAGAGAGAGAAATTCTTACACAATTCGTTCAGGGGCTGTGATGCAACCTGGATTGACCATATCTAGACCCACAGCTGGATGAGACATAAGGGTGGACACTCTTGGGGCTGAGAGGTTTGGTGAGGTTGGGTGAGCAAACGCAGACCCTTTAAAGTAATACTGCGTGCTACCCATCGCATGGGTCCCAAATCTCCAGGTTCAAGGGCATCTTCCTACATCGAAAACATGCATGAGAAACCCAGAAGATGGTACACCGTGTGATGGGGAAAGGTTTCTAAAACGCACCTCATTTCTCATCTCCTTGTGCTCGGGTTCGCCATTCCAGCCACTTTACTAGCAATCTCCCTACTTGGAGCCTCAGCACCTTTAACCTCCTGTTCCGTACAGGTTGCAATTTTTCCTGAGGATGAACGGGAAGACGGGGAACCAATGAGAGACTAGCTCTTGGTGTTGGGACAGGCACAGGTCACTCTATTTTCCCATCAGGAAGAAGAATTAACCACAGGCTCAGCCTGCCCCCCGGAACCAGAACAGGGCCTGAAGCCATCCGGCGCTTTTGCGGCCGGCTCCCAAAAAAGCGACTTGTAAAATGGAGCTTCAGGGCACTGCAATTCACAAACCTGCAGAGTTATAAATGATAACTCTCGTCCACAAATATATTGAGGGAAGGCAAAGAAGAGGATTTGAAATCAAGGCAGAATTGCAGGAAACAGATTTCAGGAGGTAGATTCGAATCGCCTTTAAAGCACATGAAAAGCGGCAAAACGTTGACAATGATGCCCTTGGCCAAAAAGGGCGTATGCGTTTTTTCCTGAATATATTCAGGAAAAAACGCATACGCCCTTTTTGGCCAACCAAGCAACCTGGAAAGGCAAATTAGTGCGACAAAGAAGTCTCGCTTCCCATCGGTCAAAAGGGCCATGCTGAAAAAAGTGTCAAAACCAGAAATGCAGGACAGGCCATGGAGAAATGGGAGCCTTGCTACACTGATGGGCGGGATGTAAATTGCCAACAGCCACTCTGGAGAAGTGTACGGTGTGTCCTGAAACATCTAAAAAACACAGCTTAGAGAGCATAGGGCACTTCCACGCATGGGGGGATATAGTGGGAAAATTGAAAATCAGCAAGACACAAGCACCCCAAAGTTTAGGGCTGCTCTGTTGACAAGGACCTCCACTTCCTTCCACCTTAAATATCCCAGGAAAGCGAAAAATGGATACAAAAGTTGTGGTCCTTATGTACAATGGAATATCACTCAGCCATGAAATCAATGTCATAAGGCTAGTAGCAGCATGATGAGTGGATTTAGGTAAGACGATTCTAAGTGAAATAAGTCACACAGAAAAGGACACTTCTCATAAGGTGTCACTTATAGAGGGAATGTAAAAACCGTTACACTTGAACTGAATTACAAAACAGAACAGAGTCACACATGCAGAAAACACACTATGGCTGCTTAACGGGAAAGGTGAGGTGGGGTGATACATAAAACAAGAGTTTCAAATTAGCTCAGATACCGTTCCATAAACCCAATATGGAATAGACAAGACCTACTCCTTGCTCAGAGAACTGGACTCAACACGCCCGATTCACCGCACAAGAATATATCTGACCAGTAATAATCTTAAAACCTATGTATTGATATCTCTCTGTTAGTGTGTCAAGTGGGTGTAAAGCGGCCTAAACACAGCCGTGAAAAGCAGCTAAACCCCATTATAAAAATAAATTACTTTTAAAAACCCATGAAACAAAGACAGGGAAAGAGAGAGAAATTCTTACACAATTCGTTCAGGGGCTGTGATGCAACCTGGATTGACCATATCTAGACCCACAGCTGGATGAGACATAAGGGTGGACACTCTTGGGGCTGAGAGGTTTGGTGAGGTTGGGTGAGCAAACGCAGACCCTTTAAAGTAATACTGCGTGCTACCCATCGCATGGGTCCCAAATCTCCAGGTTCAAGGGCATCTTCCTACATCGAAAACATGCATGAGAAACCCAGAAGATGGTACACCGTGTGATGGGGAAAGGTTTCTAAAACGCACCTCATTTCTCATCTCCTTGTGCTCGGGTTCGCCATTCCAGCCACTTTACTAGCAATCTCCCTACTTGGAGCCTCAGCACCTTTAACCTCCTGTTCCGTACAGGTTGCAATTTGTCCTGAGGATGAACGGGAAGACGGGGAACCAATGAGAGACTAGCTCTTGGTGTTGGGACAGGCACAGGTCACTCTATTTTCCCATCAGGAAGAAGAATTAACCACAGGCTCAGCCTGCCCCCCGGAACCAGAACAGGGCCTGAAGCCATCCGGCGCTTTTGCGGCCGGCTCCCAAAAAAGCGACTTGTAAAATGGAGCTTCAGGGCACTGCAATTCACAAACCTGCAGAGTTATAAATGATAACTCTCGTCCACAAATATATTGAGGGAAGGCAAAGAAGAGGATTTGAAATCAAGGCAGAATTGCAGGAAACAGATTTCAGGAGGTAGATTCGAATCGCCTTTAAAGCACATGAAAAGCGGCAAAACGTTGACAATGATGCCCTTGGCCAAAAAGGGCGTATGCGTTTTTTCCTGAATATATTCAGGAAAAAACGCATACGCCCTTTTTGGCCAACCAAGCAACCTGGAAAGGCAAATTAGTGCGACAAAGAAGTCTCGCTTCCCATCGGTCAAAAGGGCCATGCTGAAAAAAGTGTCAAAACCAGAAATGCAGGACAGGCCATGGAGAAATGGGAGCCTTGCTACACTGATGGGCGGGATGTAAATTGCCAACAGCCACTCTGGAGAAGTGTACGGTGTGTCCTGAAACATCTAAAAAACACAGCTTAGAGAGCATAGGGCACTTCCACGCATGGGGGGATATAGTGGGAAAATTGAAAATCAGCAAGACACAAGCACCCCAAAGTTTAGGGCTGCTCTGTTGACAAGGACCTCCACTTCCTTCCACCTTAAATATCCCAGGAAAGCGAAAAATGGATACAAAAGTTGTGGTCCTTATGTACAATGGAATATCACTCAGCCATGAAATCAATGTCATAAGGCTAGTAGCAGCATGATGAGTGGATTTAGGTAAGACGATTCTAAGTGAAATAAGTCACACAGAAAAGGACACTTCTCATAAGGTGTCACTTATAGAGGGAATGTAAAAACCGTTACACTTGAACTGAATTACAAAACAGAACAGAGTCACACATGCAGAAAACACACTATGGCTGCTTAACGGGAAAGGTGAGGTGGGGTGATACATAAAACAAGAGTTTCAAATTAGCTCAGATACCGTTCCATAAACCCAATATGGAATAGACAAGACCTACTCCTTGCTCAGAGAACTGGACTCAACACGCCCGATTCACCGCACAAGAATATATCTGACCAGTAATAATCTTAAAACCTATGTATTGATATCTCTCTGTTAGTGTGTCAAGTGGGTGTAAAGCGGCCTAAACACAGCCGTGAAAAGCAGCTAAACCCCATTATAAAAATAAATTACTTTTAAAAACCCATGAAACAAAGACAGGGAAAGAGAGAGAAATTCTTACACAATTCGTTCAGGGGCTGTGATGCAACCTGGATTGACCATATCTAGACCCACAGCTGGATGAGACATAAGGGTGGACACTCTTGGGGCTGAGAGGTTTGGTGAGGTTGGGTGAGCAAACGCAGACCCTTTAAAGTAATACTGCGTGCTACCCATCGCATGGGTCCCAAAACTCCAGGTTCAAGGGCATCTTCCTACATCGACAACATGCATGAGAAACCCAGAAGATGGTACACCGTGTGATGGGGAAAGGTTTCTAAAACGCACCTCATTTCTCATCTCCTTGTGCTCGGGTTCGCCATTCCAGCCACTTTACTAGCAATCTCCCTACTTGGAGCCTCAGCACCTTTAACCTCCTGTTCCGTACAGGTTGCAATTTGTCCTGAGGATGAACGGGAAGACGGGGAACCAATGAGAGACTAGCTCTTGGTGTTGGGACAGGCACAGGTCACTCTATTTTCCCATCAGGAAGAAGAATGAACCACAGGCTCAGCCTGCCCCCCGGAACCAGAACAGGGCCTGAAGCCATCCGGCGCTTTTGCGGCCGGCTCCCGAAAAAGCGACTTGTAAAATGGAGCTTCAGGGCACTGCAATTCACAAACCTGCAGAGTTATAAATGATAACTCTCGTCCACAAATATATTGAGGGAAGGCAAAGAAGAGGATTTGAAATCAAGGCAGAATTGCAGGAAACAGATTTCAGGAGGTAGATTCGAATCGCCTTTAAAGCACATGAAAAGCGGCAAAACGTTGACAATGATGCCCTTGGCCAAAAAGGGCGTATGCGTTTTTTCCTGAATATATTCAGGAAAAAACGCATACGCCCTTTTTGGCCAACCAAGCAACCTGGAAAGGCAAATCAGCGCTACAAAGAAGTCTCGCTTCCCATCGGTCAAAAGGGCCATGCTGAAAAAAGTGTCAAAACCAGAAATGCAGGACAGGCCATGGAGAAATGGGAGCCTTGCTGCACTGATGGGCGGGATGTAAATTGCCAACAGCCACTCTGGAGAAGTGTACGGTGTGTCCTGAAACATCTAAAAAACACAGCTTAGAGAGCATAGGGCACTTCCACGCATGGGGGGATAAAGTGGGAAAATTGAAAATCAGCAAGACACAAGCACCCCAAAGTTTAGGGCTGCTCTGTTGACAAGGACCTCCACTTCCTTCCACCTTAAATATCCCAGGAAAGCGAAAAATGGATAAAAAAGTTGTGGTCCTTATGTACAATGGAATATCACTCAGCCATGAAATCAATGTCATAAGGCTAGTAGCAGCATGATGAGTGGATTTAGGTAAGACGATTCTAAGTGAAATAAGTCACACAGAAAAGGACACTTCTCATAAGGTGTCACTTATAGAGGGAATGTAAAAACCGTTACACTTGAACTGAATTACAAAACAGAACAGAGTCACACATGCAGAAAACACACTATGGCTGCTTAACGGGAAAGGTGAGGTGGGGTGATACATAAAACAAGAGTTTCAAATTAGCTCAGATACCGTTCCATAAACCCAATATGGAATAGACAAGACCTACTCCTTGCTCAGAGAACTGGACTCAACACGCCCGATTCACCGCACAAGAATATATCTGACCAGTAATAATCTTAAAACCTATGTATTGATATCTCTCTGTTAGTGTGTCAAGTGGGTGTAAAGCGGCCTAAACACAGCCGTGAAAAGCAGCTAAACCCCATTATAAAAATAAATTACTTTTAAAAACCCATGAAACAAAGACAGGGAAAGAGAGAGAAATTCTTACACAATTCGTTCAGGGGCTGTGATGCAACCTGGATTGACCATATCTAGACCCACAGCTGGATGAGACATAAGGGTGGACACTCTTGGGGCTGAGAGGTTTGGTGAGGTTGGGTGAGCAAACGCAGACCCTTTAAAGTAATACTGCGTGCTACCCATCGCATGGGTCCCAAAACTCCAGGTTCAAGGGCATCTTCCTACATCGACAACATGCATGAGAAACCCAGAAGATGGTACACCGTGTGATGGGGAAAGGTTTCTAAAACGCACCTCATTTCTCATCTCCTTGTGCTCGGGTTCGCCATTCCAGCCACTTTACTAGCAATCTCCCTACTTGGAGCCTCAGCACCTTTAACCTCCTGTTCCGTACAGGTTGCAATTTGTCCTGAGGATGAACGGGAAGACGGGGAACCAATGAGAGACTAGCTCTTGGTGTTGGGACAGGCACAGGTCACTCTATTTTCCCATCAGGAAGAAGAATTAACCACAGGCTCAGCCTGCCCCCCGGAACCAGAACAGGGCCTGAAGCCATCCTGCGCTTTTGCGGCCGGCTCCCGAAAAAGCGACTTGTAAAATGGAGCTTCAGGGCACTGCAATTCACAAACCTGCAGAGTTATAAATGATAACTCTCGTCCACAAATATATTGAGGGAAGGCAAAGAAGAGGATTTGAAATCAAGGCAGAATTGCAGGAAACAGATTTCAGGAGGTAGATTCGAATCGCCTTTAAAGCACATGAAAAGCGGCAAAACGTTGACAATGATGCCCTTGGCCAAAAAGGGCGTATGCGTTTTTTCCTGAATATATTCAGGAAAAAACGCATACGCCCTTTTTGGCCAACCAAGCAACCTGGAAAGGCAAATCAGTGCGACAAAGAAGTCTCGCTTCCCATCGGTCAAAAGGGCCATGCTGAAAAAAGTGTCAAAACCAGAAATGCAGGACAGGCCATGGAGAAATGGGAGCCTTGCTGCACTGATGGGTGGGATGTAAATTGCCAACAGCCACTCTGGAGAAGTGTACGGTGTGTCCTGAAACATCTAAAAAACACAGCTTAGAGAGCATAGGGCACTTCCACGCATGGGGGGATAAAGTGGGAAAATTGAAAATCAGCAAGACACAAGCACCCCAAAGTTTAGGGCTGCTCTGTTGACAAGGACCTCCACTTCCTTCCACCTTAAATATCCCAGGAAAGCGAAAAATGGATAAAAAAGTTGTGGTCCTTATGTACAATGGAATATCACTCAGCCATGAAATCAATGTCATAAGGCTAGTAGCAGCATGATGAGTGGATTTAGGTAAGACGATTCTAAGTGAAATAAGTCACACAGAAAAGGACACTTCTCATAAGGTGTCACTTATAGAGGGAATGTAAAAACCGTTACACTTGAACTGAATTACAAAACAGAACAGAGTCACACATGCAGAAAACACACTATGGCTGCTTAACGGGAAAGGTGAGGTGGGGTGATACATAAAACAAGAGTTTCAAATTAGCTCAGATACCGTTCCATAAACCCAATATGGAATAGACAAGACCTACTCCTTGCTCAGAGAACTGGACTCAACACGCCCGATTCACCGCACAAGAATATATCTGACCAGTAATAATCTTAAAACGTATGTATTGATATCTCTCTGTTAGTGTGTCAAGTGGGTGTAAAGCGGCCTAAACACAGCCGTGAAAAGCAGCTAAACCCCATTATAAAAATAAATTACTTTTAAAAACCCATGAAACAAAGACAGGGAAAGAGAGAGAAATTCTTACACAATTCGTTCAGGGGCTGTGATGCAACCTGGATTGACCATATCTAGACCCACAGCTGGATGAGACATAAGGGTGGACACTCTTGGGGCTGAGAGGTTTGGTGAGGTTGGGTGAGCAAACGCAGACCCTTTAAAGTAATACTGCGTGCTACCCATCGCATGGGTCCCAAATCTCCAGGTTCAAGGGCATCTTCCTACATCGAAAACATGCATGAGAAACCCAGAAGATGGTACACCGTGTGATGGGGAAAGGTTTCTAAAACGCACCTCATTTCTCATCTCCTTGTGCTCGGGTTCGCCATTCCAGCCACTTTACTAGCAATCTCCCTACTTGGAGCCTCAGCACCTTTAACCTCCTGTTCCGTACGGGTTGCAATTTGTCCTGAGGATGAACGGGAAGACGGGGAACCAATGAGAGACTAGCTCTTGGTGTTGGGACAGGCACAGGTCACTCTATTTTCCCATCAGGAAGAAGAATGAACCACAGGCTCAGCCTGCCCCCCGGAACCAGAACAGGGCCTGAAGCCATCCTGCGCTTTTGCGGCCGGCTCCCGAAAAAGCGACTTGTAAAATGGAGCTTCAGGGCACTGCAATTCACAAACCTGCAGAGTTATAAATGATAACTCTCGTCCACAAATATATTGAGGGAAGGCAAAGAAGAGGATTTGAAATCAAGGCAGAATTGCAGGAAACAGATTTCAGGAGGTAGATTCGAATCGCCTTTAAAGCACATGAAAAGCGTCAAAACGTTGACAATGATGCCCTTGGCCAAAAAGGGTGTATGCGTTTTTTCCTGAATATATTCAGGAAAAAACGCATACGCCCTTTTTGGCCAACCAAGCAACCTGGAAAGGCAAATCAGCGCGACAATGAAGTCTCGCTTCCCATCGGTCAAAAGGGCCATGCTGAAAAATGTGTCAAAACCAGAAATGCAGGACAGGCCATGGAGAAATGGGAACCTTGCTACACTGATGGGCGGGATGTAAATTGCCAACAGCCACTCTGGAGAAGTGTACGGTGTGTCCTGAAACATCTAAAAAACACAGCTTAGAGAGCATAGGGCACTTCCACGCATGGGGGGATAAAGCGGGAAAATTGAAAATCAGCAAGACACAAGCACCCCAAAGTTTAGGGCTGCTCTGTTGACAAGGACCTCCACTTCCTTCCACCTTAAATATCCCAGGAAAGCGAAAAATGGATAAAAAAGTTGTGGTCCTTATGTACAATGGAATATCACTCAGCCATGAAATCAATGTCATAAGGCTAGTAGCAGCATGATGAGTGGATTTAGGTAAGACGATTCTAAGTGAAATAAGTCACACAGAAAAGGACACTTCTCATAAGGTGTCACTTATAGAGGGAATGTAAAAACCGTTACACTTGAACTGAATTACAAAACAGAACAGAGTCACACATGCAGAAAACACACTATGGCTGCTTAACGGGAAAGGTGAGGTGGGGTGATACATAAAACAAGAGTTTCAAATTAGCTCAGATACCATTCCATAAACCCAATATGGAATAGACAAGACCTACTCCTTGCTCAAAGAACTGGACTCAACACGCCCGATTCACCGCACAAGAATATATCTGACCAGTAATAATCTTAAAACCTATGTATTGATATCTCTCTGTTAGTGTGTCAAGTGGATGTAAAGCGGCCTAAACACAGCCGTGAAAAGCAGCTAAACCCCATTATAAAAATAAATTACTTTTAAAAACCCATGAAACAAAGACAGGGAAAGAGAGAGAAATTCTTACACAATTCGTTCAGGGGCTGTGATGCAACCTGGATTGACCATATCTAGACCCACAGCTGGATGAGACATAAGGGTGGACACTCTTGGGGCTGAGAGGTTTGGTGAGGTTGGGTGAGCAAACGCAGACCCTTTAAAGTAATACTGCGTGCTACCCATCGCATGGGTCCCAAATCTCCAGGTTCAAGGGCATCTTCCTACATCGACAACATGCATGAGAAACCCAGAAGATGGTACACCGTGTGATGGGGAAAGGTTTCTAAAACGCACCTCATTTCTCATCTCATTGTGCTCGGGTTCGCCATTCCAGCCACTTTACTAGCAATCTCCCTACTTGGAGCCTCAGCACCTTTAACCTCCTGTTCCGTACAGGTTGCAATTTGTCCTGAGGATGAACGGGAAGACGGGGAACCAATGAGAGACTAGCTCTTGGTGTTGGGACAGGCACAGGTCACTCTATTTTCCCATCAGGAAGAAGAATGAACCACAGGCTCAGCCTGCCCCCCGGAAGCAGAACAGGGCCTGAAGCCATCCTGCGCTTTTGCGGCCGGCTCCCGAAAAAGCGACTTGTAAAATGGAGCTTCAGGGCACTGCAATTCACAAACCTGCAGAGTTATAAATGATAACTCTCGTCCACAAATATATTGAGGGAAGGCAAAGAAGAGGATTTGAAATCAAGGCAGAATTGCAGGAAACAGATTTCAGGAGGTAGATTCGAATCGCCTTTAAAGCACATGAAAAGCGGCAAAACGTTGACAATGATGCCCTTGGCCAAAAAGGGCGTATGCGTTTTTTCCTGAATATATTCAGGAAAAAACGCATACGCCCTTTTTGGCCAACCAAGCAACCTGGAAAGGCAAATCAGCGCGACAAAGAAGTCTCGCTTCCCATCGGTCAAAAGGGCCATGCTGAAAAAAGTGTCAAAACCAGAAATGCAGGACAGGCCATGGAGAAATGGGAGCCTTGCTGCACTGATGGGCGGGATGTAAATTGCCAACAGCCACTCTGGAGAAGTGTACGGTGTGTCCTGAAACATCTAAAAAACACAGCTTAGAGAGCATAGGGCACTTCCACGCATGGGGGGATAAAGCGGGAAAATTGAAAATCAGCAAGACACAAGCACCCCAAAGTTTAGGGCTGCTCTGTTGACAAGGACCTCCACTTCCTTCCACCTTCAATATCCCAGGAAAGCGAAAAATGGATAAAAAAGTTGTGGTCCTTATGTACAATGGAATATCACTCAGCCATGAAATCAATGTCATAAGGCTAGTAGCAGCATGATGAGTGGATTTAGGTAAGACGATTCTAAGTGAAATAAGTCACACAGAAAAGGACACTTCTCATAAGGTGTCACTTATAGAGGGAATGTAAAAACCGTTACACTTGAACTGAATTACAAAACAGAACAGAGTCACACATGCAGAAAACACACTATGGCTGCTTAACGGGAAAGGTGAGGTGGGGTGATACATAAAACAAGAGTTTCAAATTAGCTCAGATACCGTTCCATAAACCCAATATGGAATAGACAAGACCTACTCCTTGCTCAGAGAACTGGACTCAACACGCCCGATTCACCGCACAAGAATATATCTGACCAGTAATAATCTTAAAACCTATGTATTGATATCTCTCTGTTAGTGTGTCAAGTGGATGTAAAGCGGCCTAAACACAGCCGTGAAAAGCAGCTAAACCCCATTATAAAAATAAATTACTTTTAAAAACCCATGAAACAAAGACAGGGAAAGAGAGAGAAATTCTTACACAATTCGTTCAGGGGCTGTGATGCAACCTGGATTGACCATATCTAGACCCACAGCTGGATGAGACATAAGGGTGGACACTCTTGGGGCTGAGAGGTTTGGTGAGGTTGGGTGAGCAAACGCAGACCCTTTAAAGTAATACTGCGTGCTACCCATCGCATGGGTCCCAAAACTCCAGGTTCAAGGGCATCTTCCTACATCGACAACATGCATGAGAAACCCAGAAGATGGTACACCGTGTGATGGGGAAAGGTTTCTAAAACGCACCTCATTTCTCATCTCCTTGTGCTCGGGTTCGCCATTCCAGCCACTTTACTAGCAATCTCCCTACTTGGAGCCTCAGCACCTTTAACCTCCTGTTCCGTACAGGTTGCAATTTGTCCTGAGGATGAACGGGAAGACGGGGAACCAATGAGAGACTAGCTCTTGGTGTTGGGACAGGCACAGGTCACTCTATTTTCCCATCAGGAAGAAGAATGAACCACAGGCTCAGCCTGCCCCCCGGAACCAGAACAGGGCCTGAAGCCATCCTGCGCTTTTGCGGCCGGCTCCCGAAAAAGCGACTTGTAAAATGGAGCTTCAGGGCACTGCAATTCACAAACCTGCAGAGTTATAAATGATAACTCTCGTCCACAAATATATTGAGGGAAGGCAAAGAAGAGGATTTGAAATCAAGGCAGAATTGCAGGAAACAGATTTCAGGAGGTAGATTCGAATCGCCTTTAAAGCACATGAAAAGCGGCAAAACGTTGACAATGATGCCCTTGGCCAAAAAGGGCGTATGCGTTTTTTCCTGAATATATTCAGGAAAAAACGCATACGCCCTTTTTGGCCAACCAAGCAACCTGGAAAGGCAAATCAGCGCGACAAAGAAGTCTCGCTTCCCATCGGTCAAAAGGGCCATGCTGAAAAAAGTGTCAAAACCAGAAATGCAGGACAGGCCATGGAGAAATGGGAGCCTTGCTACACTGATGGGCGGGATGTACATTGCCAACAGCCACTCTGGAGAAGTGTACGGTGTGTCCTGAAACATCTAAAAAACACAGCTTAGAGAGCATAGGGCACTTCCACGCATGGGGGGATAAAGCGGGAAAATTGAAAATCAGCAAGACACAAGCACCCCAAAGTTTAGGGCTGCTCTGTTGACAAGGACCTCCACTTCCTTCCACCTTAAATATCCCAGGAAAGCGAAAAATGGATACAAAAGTTGTGGTCCTTATGTACAATGGAATATCACTCAGCCATGAAATCAATGTCATAAGGCTAGTAGCAGCATGATGAGTGGATTTAGGTAAGACGATTCTAAGTGAAATAAGTCACACAGAAAAGGACACTTCTCATAAGGTGTCACTTATAGAGGGAATGTAAAAACCGTTACACTTGAACTGAATTACAAAACAGAACAGAGTCACACATGCAGAAAACACACTATGGCTGCTTAACGGGAAAGGTGAGGTGGGGTGATACATAAAACAAGAGTTTCAAATTAGCTCAGATACCGTTCCATAAACCCAATATGGAATAGACAAGACCTACTCCTTGCTCAGAGAACTGGACTCAACACGCCCGATTCACCGCACAAGAATATATCTGACCAGTAATAATCTTAAAACCTATGTATTGATATCTCTCTGTTAGTGTGTCAAGTGGGTGTAAAGCGGCCTAAACACAGCCGTGAAAAGCAGCTAAACCCCATTATAAAAATAAATTACTTTTAAAAACCCATGAAACAAAGACAGGGAAAGAGAGAGAAATTCTTACACAATTCGTTCAGGGGCTGTGATGCAACCTGGATTGACCATATCTAGACCCACAGCTGGATGAGACATAAGGGTGGACACTCTTGGGGCTGAGAGGTTTGGTGAGGTTGGGTGAGCAAACGCAGACCCTTTAAAGTAATACTGCGTGCTACCCATCGCATGGGTCCCAAATCTCCAGGTTCAAGGGCATCTTCCTACATCGAAAACATGCATGAGAAACCCAGAAGATGGTACACCGTGTGATGGGGAAAGGTTTCTAAAACGCACCTCATTTCTCATCTCCTTGTGCTCGGGTTCGCCATTCCAGCCACTTTACTAGCAATCTCCCTACTTGGAGCCTCAGCACCTTTAACCTCCTGTTCCGTACAGGTTGCAATTTGTCCTGAGGATGAACGGGAAGACGGGGAACCAATGAGAGACTAGCTCTTGGTGTTGGGACAGGCACAGGTCACTCTATTTTCCCATCAGGAAGAAGAATTAACCACAGGCTCAGCCTGCCCCCCGGAACCAGAACAGGGCCTGAAGCCATCCTGCGCTTTTGCGGCCGGCTCCCGAAAAAGCGACTTGTAAAATGGAGCTTCAGGGCACTGCAATTCACAAACCTGCAGAGTTATAAATGATAACTCTCGTCCACAAATATATTGAGGGAAGGCAAAGAAGAGGATTTGAAATCAAGGCAGAATTGCAGGAAACAGATTTCAGGAGGTAGATTCGAATCGCCTTTAAAGCACATGAAAAGCGGCAAAACGTTGACAATGATGCCCTTGGCCAAAAAGGGCGTATGCGTTTTTTCCTGAATATATTCAGGAAAAAACGCATACGCCCTTTTTGGCCAACCAAGCAACCTGGAAAGGCAAATCAGCGCGACAAAGAAGTCTCGCTTCCCATCGGTCAAAAGGGCCATGCTGAAAAAAGTGTCAAAACCAGAAATGCAGGACAGGCCATGGAGAAATGGGAGCCTTGCTACACTGATGGGCGGGATGTACATTGCCAACAGCCACTCTGGAGAAGTGTACGGTGTGTCCTGAAACATCTAAAAAACACAGCTTAGAGAGCATAGGGCACTTCCACGCATGGGGGGATAAAGCGGGAAAATTGAAAATCAGCAAGACACAAGCACCCCAAAGTTTAGGGCTGCTCTGTTGACAAGGACCTCCACTTCCTTCCACCTTAAATATCCCAGGAAAGCGAAAAATGGATAAAAAAGTTGTGGTCCTTATGTACAATGGAATATCACTCAGCCATGAAATCAATGTCATAAGGCTAGTAGCAGCATGATGAGTGGATTTAGGTAAGACGATTCTAAGTGAAATAAGTCACACAGAAAAGGACACTTCTCATAAGGTGTCACTTATAGAGGGAATGTAAAAACCGTTACACTTGAACTGAATTACAAAACAGAACAGAGTCACACATGCAGAAAACACACTATGGCTGCTTAACGGGAAAGGTGAGGTGGGGTGATACATAAAACAAGAGTTTCAAATTAGCTCAGATACCGTTCCATAAACCCAATATGGAAGAGACAAGACCTACTCCTTGCTCAGAGAACTGGACTCAACACGCCCGATTCACCGCACAAGAATATATCTGACCAGTAATAATCTTAAAACCTATGTATTGATATCTCTCTGTTAGTGTGTCAAGTGGGTGTAAAGCGGCCTAAACACAGCCGTGAAAAGCAGCTAAACCCCATTATAAAAATAAATTACTTTTAAAAACCCATGAAACAAAGACAGGGAAAGAGAGAGAAATTCTTACACAATTCGTTCAGGGGCTGTGATGCAACCTGGATTGACCATATCTAGACCCACAGCTGGATGAGACATAAGGGTGGACACTCTTGGGGCTGAGAGGTTTGGTGAGGTTGGGTGAGCAAACGCAGACCCTTTAAAGTAATACTGCGTGCTACCCATCGCATGGGTCCCAAAACTCCAGGTTCAAGGGCATCTTCCTACATCGACAACATGCATGAGAAACCCAGAAGATGGTACACCGTGTGATGGGGAAAGGTTTCTAAAACGCACCTCATTTCTCATCTCCTTGTGCTCGGGTTCGCCATTCCAGCCACTTTACTAGCAATCTCCCTACTTGGAGCCTCAGCACCTTTAACCTCCTGTTCCGTACAGGTTGCAATTTGTCCTGAGGATGAACGGGAAGACGGGGAACCAATGAGAGACTAGCTCTTGGTGTTGGGACAGGCACAGGTCACTCTATTTTCCCATCAGGAAGAAGAATGAACCACAGGCTCAGCCTGCCCCCCGGAACCAGAACAGGGCCTGAAGCCATCCTGCGCTTTTGCGGCCGGCTCCCGAAAAAGCGACTTGTAAAATGGAGCTTCAGGGCACTGCAATTCACAAACCTGCAGAGTTATAAATGATAACTCTCGTCCACAAATATATTGAGGGAAGGCAAAGAAGAGGATTTGAAATCAAGGCAGAATTGCAGGAAACAGATTTCAGGAGGTAGATTCGAATCGCCTTTAAAGCACATGAAAAGCGGCAAAACGTTGACAATGATGCCCTTGGCCAAAAAGGGCGTATGCGTTTTTTCCTGAATATATTCAGGAAAAAACGCATACGCCCTTTTTGGCCAACCAAGCAACCTGGAAAGGCAAATCAGCGCGACAAAGAAGTCTCGCTTCCCATCGGTCAAAAGGGCCATGCTGAAAAAAGTGTCAAAACCAGAAATGCAGGACAGGCCATGGAGAAATGGGAGCCTTGCTACACTGATGGGCGGGATGTACATTGCCAACAGCCACTCTGGAGAAGTGTACGGTGTGTCCTGAAACATCTAAAAAACACAGCTTAGAGAGCATAGGGCACTTCCACGCATGGGGGGATAAAGCGGGAAAATTGAAAATCAGCAAGACACAAGCACCCCAAAGTTTAGGGCTGCTCTGTTGACAAGGACCTCCACTTCCTTCCACCTTAAATATCCCAGGAAAGCGAAAATTGGATAAAAAAGTTGTGGTCCTTATGTACAATGGAATATCACTCAGCCATGAAATCAATGTCATAAGGCTAGTAGCAGCATGATGAGTGGATTTAGGTAAGACGATTCTAAGTGAAATAAGTCACACAGAAAAGGACACTTCTCATAAGGTGTCACTTATAGAGGGAATGTAAAAACCGTTACACTTGAACTGAATTACAAAACAGAACAGAGTCACACATGCAGAAAACACACTATGGCTGCTTAACGGGAAAGGTGAGGTGGGGTGATACATAAAACAAGAGTTTCAAATTAGCTCAGATACCGTTCCATAAACCCAATATGGAATAGACAAGACCTACTCCTTGCTCAGAGAACTGGACTCAACACGCCCGATTCACCGCACAAGAATATATCTGACCAGTAATAATCTTAAAACCTATGTATTGATATCTCTCTGTTAGTGTGTCAAGTGGGTGTAAAGCGGCCTAAACACAGCCGTGAAAAGCAGCTAAACCCCATTATAAAAATAAATTACTTTTAAAAACCCATGAAACAAAGACAGGGAAAGAGAGAGAAATTCTTACACAATTCGTTCAGGGGCTGTGATGCAACCTGGATTGACCATATCTAGACCCACAGCTGGATGAGACATAAGGGTGGACACTCTTGGGGCTGAGAGGTTTGGTGAGGTTGGGTGAGCAAACGCAGACCCTTTAAAGTAATACTGCGTGCTACCCATCGCATGGGTCCCAAATCTCCAGGTTCAAGGGCATCTTCCTACATCGAAAACATGCATGAGAAACCCAGAAGATGGTACACCGTGTGATGGGGAAAGGTTTCTAAAACGCACCTCATTTCTCATCTCCTTGTGCTCGGGTTCGCCATTCCAGCCACTTTACTAGCAATCTCCCTACTTGGAGCCTCAGCACCTTTAACCTCCTGTTCCGTACAGGTTGCAATTTGTCCTGAGGATGAACGGGAAGACGGGGAACCAATGAGAGACTAGCTCTTGGTGTTGGGACAGGCACAGGTCACTCTATTTTCCCATCAGGAAGAAGAATTAACCACAGGCTCAGCCTGCCCCCCGGAACCAGAACAGGGCCTGAAGCCATCCTGCGCTTTTGCGGCCGGCTCCCGAAAAAGCGACTTGTAAAATGGAGCTTCAGGGCACTGCAATTCACAAACCTGCAGAGTTATAAATGATAACTCTCGTCCACAAATATATTGAGGGAAGGCAAAGAAGAGGATTTGAAATCAAGGCAGAATTGCAGGAAACAGATTTCAGGAGGTAGATTCGAATCGCCTTTAAAGCACATGAAAAGCGGCAAAACGTTGACAATGATGCCCTTGGCCAAAAAGGGCGTATGCTTTTTTTCCTGAATATATTCAGGAAAAAACGCATACGCCCTTTTTGGGCAACCAAGCAACCTGGAAAGGCAAATCAGCGCGACAATGAAGTCTCGCTTCCCATCGGTCAAAAGGGCCATGCTGAAAAAAGTGTCAAAACCAGAAATGCAGGACAGGCCATGGAGAAATGGGAGCCTTGCTACACTGATGGGCGGGATGTAAATTGCCAACAGCCACTCTGGAGAAGTGTACGGTGTGTCCTGAAACATCTAAAAAACACAGCTTAGAGAGCATAGGGCACTTCCACGCATGGGGGGATAAAGCGGGAAAATTGAAAATCAGCAAGACACAAGCACCCCAAAGTTTAGGGCTGCTCTGTTGACAAGGACCTCCACTTCCTTCCACCTTAAATATCCCAGGAAAGCGAAAAATGGATAAAAAAGTTGTGGTCCTTATGTACAATGGAATATCACTCAGCCATGAAATCAATGTCATAAGGCTAGTAGCAGCATGATGAGTGGATTTAGGTAAGACGATTCTAAGTGAAATAAGTCACACAGAAAAGGACACTTCTCATAAGGTGTCACTTATAGAGGGAATGTAAAAACCGTTACACTTGAACTGAATTACAAAACAGAACAGAGTCACACATGCAGAAAACACACTATGGCTGCTTAACGGGAAAGGTGAGGTGGGGTGATACATAAAACAAGAGTTTCAAATTAGCTCAGATACCGTTCCATAAACCCAATATGGAATAGACAAGACCTACTCCTTGCTCAGAGAACTGGACTCAACACGCCCGATTCACCGCACAAGAATATATCTGACCAGTAATAATCTTAAAACCTATGTATTGATATCTCTCTGTTAGTGTGTCAAGTGGGTGTAAAGCGGCCTAAACACAGCCGTGAAAAGCAGCTAAACCCCATTATAAAAATAAATTACTTTTAAAAACCCATGAAAGAAAGACAGGGAAAGAGAGAGAAATTCTTACACAATTCGTTCAGGGGCTGTGATGCAACCTGGATTGACCATATCTAGACCCACAGCTGGATGAGACATAAGGGTGGACACTCTTGGGGCTGAGAGGTTTGGTGAGGTTGGGTGAGCAAACGCAGACCCTTTAAAGTAATACTGCGTGCTACCCATCGCATGGGTCCCAAATCTCCAGGTTCAAGGGCATCTTCCTACATCGACAACATGCATGAGAAACCCAGAAGATGGTACACCGTGTGATGGGGAAAGGTTTCTAAAACGCACCTCATTTCTCATCTCCTTGTGCTCGGGTTCGCCATTCCAGCCACTTTACTAGCAATCTCCCTACTTGGAGCCTCAGCACCTTTAACCTCCTGTTCCGTACAGGTTGCAATTTGTCCTGAGGATGAACGGGAAGACGGGGAACCAATGAGAGACTAGCTCTTGGTGTTGGGACAGGCACAGGTCACTCTATTTTCCCATCAGGAAGAAGAATGAACCACAGGCTCAGCCTGCCCCCCGGAACCAGAACAGGGCCTGAAGCCATCCTGCGCTTTTGCGGCCGGCTCCCAAAAAAGCGACTTGTAAAATGGAGCTTCAGGGCACTGCAATTCACAAACCTGCAGAGTTATAAATGATAACTCTCGTCCACAAATATATTGAGGGAAGGCAAAGAAGAGGATTTGAAATCAAGGCAGAATTGCAGGAAACAGATTTCAGGAGGTAGATTCGAATCGCC
Source organism: Balaenoptera physalus (assembly GCF_965194825.1). Classification (NCBI taxonomy): domain Eukaryota; kingdom Metazoa; phylum Chordata; class Mammalia; order Artiodactyla; family Balaenopteridae; genus Balaenoptera; species Balaenoptera physalus. Next base: position 992,430 of record NW_028126457.1, on the reverse strand, counting down.
TTTAAAGCACATGAAAAGCGGCAAAACGTTGACAATGATGCCCTTGGCCAAAAAGGGCGTATGCGTTTTTTCCTGAATATATTCAGGAAAAAACGCATACGCCCTTTTTGGCCAACCAAGCAACCTGGAAAGGCAAATCAGCGCGACAAAGAAGTCTCGCTTCCCATCTGTCAAAAGGGCCATGCTGAAAAAAGTGTCAAAACCAGAAATGCAGGACAGGCCATGGAGAAATGGGAGCCTTGCTACACTGATGGGCGGGATGTACATTGCCAACAGCCACTCTGGAGAAGTGTACGGTGTGTCCTGAAACATCTCAAAAACACAGCTTAGAGAGCATAGGGCACTTCCACGCATGGGGGGATAAAGTGGGAAAATTGAAAATCAGCAAGACACAAGCACCCCAAAGTTTAGGGCTGCTCTGTTGACAAGGACCTCCACTTCCTTCCACCTTAAATATCCCAGGAAAGCGAAAAATGGATAAAAAAGTTGTGGTCCTTATGTACAATGGAATATCACTCAGCCATGAAATCAATGTCATAAGGCTAGTAGCAGCATGATGAGTGGATTTAGGTAAGACGATTCTAAGTGAAATAAGTCACACAGAAAAGGACACTTCTCATAAGGTGTCACTTATAGAGGGAATGTAAAAACCGTTACACTTGAACTGAATTACAAAACAGAACAGAGTCACACATGCAGAAAACACACTATGGCTGCTTAACGGGAAAGGTGAGGTGGGGTGATACATAAAACAAGAGTTTCAAATTAGCTCAGATACCGTTCCATAAACCCAATATGGAATAGACAAGACCTACTCCTTGCTCAGAGAACTGGACTCAACACGCCCGATTCACCGCACAAGAATATATCTGACCAGTAATAATCTTAAAACCTATGTATTGATATCTCTCTGTTAGTGTGTCAAGTGGGTGTAAAGCGGCCTAAACACAGCCGTGAAAAGCAGCTAAACCCCATTATAAAAATAAATTACTTTTAAAAACCCATGAAACAAAGACAGGGAAAGAGAGAGAAATTCTTACACAATTCGTTCAGGGGCTGTGATGCAACCTGGATTGACCATATCTAGACCCACAGCTGGATGAGACATAAGGGTGGACACTCTTGGGGCTGAGAGGTTTGGTGAGGTTGGGTGAGCAAACGCAGACCCTTTAAAGTAATACTGCGTGCTACCCATCGCATGGGTCCCAAAACTCCAGGTTCAAGGGCATCTTCCTACATCGACAACATGCATGAGAAACCCAGAAGATGGTACACCGTGTGATGGGGAAAGGTTTCTAAAACGCACCTCATTTCTCATCTCCTTGTGCTCGGGTTCGCCATTCCAGCCACTTTACTAGCAATCTCCCTACTTGGAGCCTCAGCACCTTTAACCTCCTGTTCCGTACAGGTTGCAATTTGTCCTGAGGATGAACGGGAAGACGGGGAACCAATGAGAGACTAGCTCTTGGTGTTGGGACAGGCACAGGTCACTCTATTTTCCCATCAGGAAGAAGAATGAACCACAGGCTCAGCCTGCCCCCCGGAACCAGAACAGGGCCTGAAGCCATCCTGCGCTTTTGCGGCCGGCTCCCGAAAAAGCGACTGGTAAAATGGAGCTTCAGGGCACTGCAATTCACAAACCTGCAGAGTTATAAATGATAACTCTCGTCCACAAATATATTGAGGGAAGGCAAAGAAGAGGATTTGAAATCAAGGCAGAATTGCAGGAAACAGATTTCAGGAGGTAGATTCGAATCGCCTTTAAAGCACATGAAAAGCGGCAAAACGTTGACAATGATGCCCTTGGCTAAAAAGGGCGTATGCGTTTTTTCCTGAATATATTCAGGAAAAAACGCATACGCCCTTTTTGGCCAACCAAGCAACCTGGAAAGGCAAATCAGCGCTACAAAGAAGTCTCGCTTCCCATCGGTCAAAAGGGCCATGCTGAAAAAAGTGTCAAAACCAGAAATGCAGGACAGGCCATGGAGAAATGGGAGCCTTGCTACACTGATGGGCGGGATGTACATTGCCAACAGCCACTCTGGAGAAGTGTACGGTGTGTCCTGAAACATCTCAAAAACACAGCTTAGAGAGCATAGGGCACTTCCACGCATGGGGGGATAAAGTGGGAAAATTGAAAATCAGCAAGACACAAGCACCCCAAAGTTTAGGGCTGCTCTGTTGACAAGGACCTCCACTTCCTTCCACCTTAAATATCCCAGGAAAGCGAAAAATGGATAAAAAAGTTGTGGTCCTTATGTACAATGGAATATCACTCAGCCATGAAATCAATGTCATAAGGCTAGTAGCAGCATGATGAGTGGATTTAGGTAAGACGATTCTAAGTGAAATAAGTCACACAGAAAAGGACACTTCTCATAAGGTGTCACTTATAGAGGGAATGTAAAAACCGTTACACTTGAACTGAATTACAAAACAGAACAGAGTCACACATGCAGAAAACACACTATGGCTGCTTAACGGGAAAGGTGAGGTGGGGTGATACATAAAACAAGAGTTTCAAATTAGCTCAGATACCGTTCCATAAACCCAATATGGAATAGACAAGACCTACTCCTTGCTCAGAGAACTGGACTCAACACGCCCGATTCACCGCACAAGAATATATCTGACCAGTAATAATCTTAAAACCTATGTATTGATATCTCTCTGTTAGTGTGTCAAGTGGGTGTAAAGCGGCCTAAACACAGCCGTGAAAAGCAGCTAAACCCCATTATAAAAATAAATTACTTTTAAAAACCCATGAAACAAAGACAGGGAAAGAGAGAGAAATTCTTACACAATTCGTTCAGGGGCTGTGATGCAACCTGGATTGACCATATCTAGACCCACAGCTGGATGAGACATAAGGGTGGACACTCTTGGGGCTGAGAGGTTTGGTGAGGTTGGGTGAGCAAACGCAGACCCTTTAAAGTAATACTGCGTGCTACCCATCGCATGGGTCCCAAAACTCCAGGTTCAAGGGCATCTTCCTACATCGACAACATGCATGAGAAACCCAGAAGATGGTACACCGTGTGATGGGGAAAGGTTTCTAAAACGCACCTCATTTCTCATCTCCTTGTGCTCGGGTTCGCCATTCCAGCCACTTTACTAGCAATCTCCCTACTTGGAGCCTCAGCACCTTTAACCTCCTGTTCCGTACAGGTTGCAATTTGTCCTGAGGATGAACGGGAAGACGGGGAACCAATGAGAGACTAGCTCTTGGTGTTGGGACAGGCACAGGTCACTCTATTTTCCCATCAGGAAGAAGAATTAACCACAGGCTCAGCCTGCCCCCCGGAACCAGAACAGGGCCTGAAGCCATCCTGCGCTTTTGCGGCCGGCTCCCGAAAAAGCGACTTGTAAAATGGAGCTTCAGGGCACTGCAATTCACAAACCTGCAGAGTTATAAATGATAACTCTCGTCCACAAATATATTGAGGGAAGGCAAAGAAGAGGATTTGAAATCAAGGCAGAATTGCAGGAAACAGATTTCAGGAGGTAGATTCGAATCGCCTTTAAAGCACATGAAAAGCGGCAAAACGTTGACAATGATGCCCTTGGCCAAAAAGGGCGTATGCGTTTTTTCCTGAATATATTCAGGAAAAAACGCATACGCCCTTTTTGGCCAACCAAGCAACCTGGAAAGGCAAATCAGCGCGACAAAGAAGTCTCGCTTCCCATCGGTCAAAAGGGCCATGCTGAAAAAAGTGTCAAAACCAGAAATGCAGGACAGGCCATGGAGAAATGGGAGCCTTGCTACACTGATGGGCGGGATGTACATTGCCAACAGCCACTCTGGAGAAGTGTACGGTGTGTCCTGAAACATCTCAAAAACACAGCTTAGAGAGCATAGGGCACTTCCACGCATGGGGGGATAAAGCGGGAAAATTGAAAATCAGCAAGACACAAGCACCCCAAAGTTTAGGGCTGCTCTGTTGACAAGGACCTCCACTTCCTTCCACCTTAAATATCCCAGGAAAGCGAAAAATGGATAAAAAAGTTGTGGTCCTTATGTACAATGGAATATCACTCAGCCATGAAATCAATGTCATAAGGCTAGTAGCAGCATGATGAGTGGATTTAGGTAAGACGATTCTAAGTGAAATAAGTCACACAGAAAAGGACACTTCTCATAAGGTGTCACTTATAGAGGGAATGTAAAAACCGTTACACTTGAACTGAATTACAAAACAGAACAGAGTCACACATGCAGAAAACACACTATGGCTGCTTAACGGGAAAGGTGAGGTGGGGTGATACATAAAACAAGAGTTTCAAATTAGCTCAGATACCGTTCCATAAACCCAATATGGAATAGACAAGACCTACTCCTTGCTCAGAGAACTGGACTCAACACGCCCGATTCACCGCACAAGAATATATCTGACCAGTAATAATCTTAAAACCTATGTATTGATATCTCTCTGTTAGTGTGTCAAGTGGGTGTAAAGCGGCCTAAACACAGCCGTGAAAAGCAGCTAAACCCCATTATAAAAATAAATTACTTTTAAAAACCCATGAAACAAAGACAGGGAAAGAGAGAGAAATTCTTACACAATTCGTTCAGGGGCTGTGATGCAACCTGGATTGACCATATCTAGACCCACAGCTGGATGAGACATAAGGGTGGACACTCTTGGGGCTGAGAGGTTTGGTGAGGTTGGGTGAGCAAACGCAGACCCTTTAAAGTAATACTGCGTGCTACCCATCGCATGGGTCCCAAAACTCCAGGTTCAAGGGCATCTTCCTACATCGACAACATGCATGAGAAACCCAGAAGATGGTACACCGTGTGATGGGGAAAGGTTTCTAAAACGCACCTCATTTCTCATCTCCTTGTGCTCGGGTTCGCCATTCCAGCCACTTTACTAGCAATCTCCCTACTTGGAGCCTCAGCACCTTTAACCTCCTGTTCCGTACAGGTTGCAATTTGTCCTGAGGATGAACGGGAAGACGGGGAACCAATGAGAGACTAGCTCTTGGTGTTGGGACAGGCACAGGTCACTCTATTTTCCCATCAGGAAGAAGAATTAACCACAGGCTCAGCCTGCCCCCCGGAACCAGAACAGGGCCTGAAGCCATCCTGCGCTTTTGCGGCCGGCTCCCGAAAAAGCGACTTGTAAAATGGAGCTTCAGGGCACTGCAATTCACAAACCTGCAGAGTTATAAATGATAACTCTCGTCCACAAATATATTGAGGGAAGGCAAAGAAGAGGATTTGAAATCAAGGCAGAATTGCAGGAAACAGATTTCAGGAGGTAGATTCGAATCGCCTTTAAAGCACATGAAAAGCGGCAAAACGTTGACAATGATGCCCTTGGCCAAAAAGGGCGTATGCGTTTTTTCCTGAATATATTCAGGAAAAAACGCATACGCCCTTTTTGGCCAACCAAGCAACCTGGAAAGGCAAATCAGCGCGACAAAGAAGTCTCGCTTCCCATCGGTCAAAAGGGCCATGCTGAAAAAAGTGTCAAAACCAGAAATGCAGGACAGGCCATGGAGAAATGGGAGCCTTGCTACACTGATGGGCGGGATGTACATTGCCAACAGCCACTCTGGAGAAGTGTACGGTGTGTCCTGAAACATCTCAAAAACACAGCTTAGAGAGCATAGGGCACTTCCACGCATGGGGGGATAAAGCGGGAAAATTGAAAATCAGCAAGACACAAGCACCCCAAAGTTTAGGGCTGCTCTGTTGACAAGGACCTCCACTTCCTTCCACCTTAAATATCCCAGGAAAGCGAAAAATGGATAAAAAAGTTGTGGTCCTTATGTACAATGGAATATCACTCAGCCATGAAATCAATGTCATAAGGCTAGTAGCAGCATGATGAGTGGATTTAGGTAAGACGATTCTAAGTGAAATAAGTCACACAGAAAAGGACACTTCTCATAAGGTGTCACTTATAGAGGGAATGTAAAAACCGTTACACTTGAACTGAATTACAAAACAGAACAGAGTCACACATGCAGAAAACACACTATGGCTGCTTAACGGGAAAGGTGAGGTGGGGTGATACATAAAACAAGAGTTTCAAATTAGCTCAGATACCGTTCCATAAACCCAATATGGAATAGACAAGACCTACTCCTTGCTCAGAGAACTGGACTCAACACGCCCGATTCACCGCACAAGAATATATCTGACCAGTAATAATCTTAAAACCTATGTATTGATATCTCTCTGTTAGTGTGTCAAGTGGGTGTAAAGCGGCCTAAACACAGCCGTGAAAAGCAGCTAAACCCCATTATAAAAATAAATTACTTTTAAAAACCCATGAAACAAAGACAGGGAAAGAGAGAGAAATTCTTACACAATTCGTTCAGGGGCTGTGATGCAACCTGGATTGACCATATCTAGACCCACAGCTGGATGAGACATAAGGGTGGACACTCTTGGGGCTGAGAGGTTTGGTGAGGTTGGGTGAGCAAACGCAGACCCTTTAAAGTAATACTGCGTGCTACCCATCGCATGGGTCCCAAATCTCCAGGTTCAAGGGCATCTTCCTACATCGAAAACATGCATGAGAAACCCAGAAGATGGTACACCGTGTGATGGGGAAAGGTTTCTAAAACGCACCTCATTTCTCATCTCCTTGTGCTCGGGTTCGCCATTCCAGCCACTTTACTAGCAATCTCCCTACTTGGAGCCTCAGCACCTTTAACCTCCTGTTCCGTACAGGTTGCAATTTGTCCTGAGGATGAACGGGAAGACGGGGAACCAAAGAGAGACTAGCTCTTGGTGTTGGGACAGGCACAGGTCACTCTATTTTCCCATCAGGAAGAAGAATTAACAACAGGCTCAGCCTGCCCCCTGGAACCAGAACAGGGCCTGAAGCCATCCTGCGCTTTTGCGGCCGGCTCCCGAAAAAGCGACTTGTAAAATGGAGCTTCAGGGCACTGCAATTCACAAACCTGCAGAGTTATAAATGATGACTCTCGTCCACAAATATATTGAGGGAAGGCAAAGAAGAGGATTTGAAATCAAGGCAGAATTGCAGGAAACAGATTTCAGGAGGTAGATTCGAATCGCCTTTAAAGCACATGAAAAGCGGCAAAACGTTGACAATGATGCCCTTGGCCAAAAAGGGCGTATGCGTTTTTTCCTGAATATATTCAGGAAAAAACGCATACGCCCTTTTTGGCCAACCAAGCAACCTGGAAAGGCAAATCAGCGCGACAAAGAAGTCTCGCTTCCCATCGGTCAAAAGGGCCATGCTGAAAAAAGTGTCAAAACCAGAAATGCAGGACAGGCCATGGAGAAATGGGAGCCTTGCTACACTGATGGGCGGGATGTACATTGCCAACAGCCACTCTGGAGAAGTGTACGGTGTGTCCTGAAACATCTAAAAAACACAGCTTAGAGAGCATAGGGCACTTCCACGCATGGGGGGATAAAGCGGGAAAATTGAAAATCAGCAAGACACAAGCACCCCAAAGTTTAGGGCTGCTCTGTTGACAAGGACCTCCACTTCCTTCCACCTTAAATATCCCAGGAAAGCGAAAAATGGATAAAAAAGTTGTGGTCCTTATGTACAATGGAATATCACTCAGCCATGAAATCAATGTCATAAGGCTAGTAGCAGCATGATGAGTGGATTTAGGTAAGACGATTCTAAGTGAAATAAGTCACACAGAAAAGGACACTTCTCATAAGGTGTCACTTATAGAGGGAATGTAAAAACCGTTACACTTGAACTGAATTACAAAACAGAACAGAGTCACACATGCAGAAAACACACTATGGCTGCTTAACGGGAAAGGTGAGGTGGGGTGATACATAAAACAAGAGTTTCAAATTAGCTCAGATACCGTTCCATAAACCCAATATGGAATAGACAAGACCTACTCCTTGCTCAGAGAACTGGACTCAACACGCCCGATTCACCGCACAAGAATATATCTGACCAGTAATAATCTTAAAACCTATGTATTGATATCTCTCTGTTAGTGTGTCAAGTGGGTGTAAAGCGGCCTAAACACAGCCGTGAAAAGCAGCTAAACCCCATTATAAAAATAAATTACTTTTAAAAACCCATGAAACAAAGACAGGGAAAGAGAGAGAAATTCTTACACAATTCGTTCAGGGGCTGTGATGCAACCTGGATTGACCATATCTAGACCCACAGCTGGATGAGACATAAGGGTGGACACTCTTGGGGCTGAGAGGTTTGGTGAGGTTGGGTGAGCAAACGCAGACCCTTTAAAGTAATACTGCGTGCTACCCATCGCATGGGTCCCAAATCTCCAGGTTCAAGGGCATCTTCCTACATCGAAAACATGCATGAGAAACCCAGAAGATGGTACACCGTGTGATGGGGAAAGGTTTCTAAAACGCACCTCATTTCTCATCTCCTTGTGCTCGGGTTCGCCATTCCAGCCACTTTACTAGCAATCTCCCTACTTGGAGCATCAGCACCTTTAACCTCCTGTTCCGTACAAGTTGCAATTTGTCCTGAGGATGAACGGGAAGACGGGGAACCAATGAGAGACTAGCTCTTGGTGTTGGGACAGGCACAGGTCACTCTATTTTCCCATCAGGAAGAAGAATTAACAACAGGCTCAGCCTGCCCCCCGGAACCAGAACAGGGCCTGAAGCCATCCTGCGCTTTTGCGGCCGGCTCCCGAAAAAGCGACTTGTAAAATGGAGCTTCAGGGCACTGCAATTCACAAACCTGCAGAGTTATAAATGATGACTCTCGTCCACAAATATATTGAGGGAAGGCAAAGAAGAGGATTTGAAATCAAGGCAGAATTGCAGGAAACAGATTTCAGGAGGTAGATTCGAATCGCCTTTAAAGCACATGAAAAGCGGCAAAACGTTGACAATGATGCCCTTGGCCAAAAAGGGCGTATGCGTTTTTTCCTGAATATATTCAGGAAAAAACGCATACGCCCTTTTTGGCCAACCAAGCAACCTGGAAAGGCAAATCAGTGCGACAAAGAAGTCTCGCTTCCCATCGGTCAAAAGGGCCATGCTGAAAAAAGTGTCAAAACCAGAAATGCAGGACAGGCCATGGAGAAATGGGAGCCTTGCTACACTGATGGGCGGGATGTACATTGCCAACAGCCACTCTGGAGAAGTGTACGGTGTGTCCTGAAACATCTAAAAAACACAGCTTAGAGAGCATAGGGCACTTCCACGCATGGGGGGATAAAGCGGGAAAATTGAAAATCAGCAAGACACAAGCACCCCAAAGTTTAGGGCTGCTCTGTTGACAAGGACCTCCACTTCCTTCCACCTTAAATATCCCAGGAAAGCGAAAAATGGATAAAAAAGTTGTGGTCCTTATGTACAATGGAATATCACTCAGCCATGAAATCAATGTCATAAGGCTAGTAGCAGCATGATGAGTGGATTTAGGTAAGACGATTCTAAGTGAAATAAGTCACACAGAAAAGGACACTTCTCATAAGGTGTCACTTATAGAGGGAATGTAAAAACCGTTACACTTGAACTGAATTACAAAACAGAACAGAGTCACACATGCAGAAAACACACTATGGCTGCTTAACGGGAAAGGTGAGGTGGGGTGATACATAAAACAAGAGTTTCAAATTAGCTCAGATACCGTTCCATAAACCCAATATGGAATAGACAAGACCTACTCCTTGCTCAGAGAACTGGACTCAACACGCCCGATTCACCGCACAAGAATATATCTGACCAGTAATAATCTTAAAACCTATGTATTGATATCTCTCTGTTAGTGTGTCAAGTGGGTGTAAAGCGGCCTAAACACAGCCGTGAAAAGCAGCTAAACCCCATTATAAAAATAAATTACTTTTAAAAACCCATGAAACAAAGACAGGGAAAGAGAGAGAAATTCTTACACAATTCGTTCAGGAGCTGTGATGCAACCTGGATTGACCATATCTAGACCCACAGCTGGATGAGACATAAGGGTGGACACTCTTGGGGCTGAGAGGTTTGGTGAGGTTGGGTGAGCAAACGCAGACCCTTTAAAGTAATACTGCGTGCTACCCATCGCATGGGTCCCAAATCTCCAGGTTCAAGGGCATCTTCCTACATCGACAACATGCATGAGAAACCCAGAAGATGGTACACCGTGTGATGGGGAAAGGTTTCTAAAACGCACCTCATTTCTCATCTCCTTGTGCTCGGGTTCGCCATTCCAGCCACTTTACTAGCAATCTCCCTACTTGGAGCATCAGCACCTTTAACCTCCTGTTCCGTACAGGTTGCAATTTGTCCTGAGGATGAACGGGAAGACGGGGAACCAATGAGAGACTAGCTCTTGGTGTTGGGACAGGCACAGGTCACTCTATTTTCCCATCAGGAAGAAGAATGAACCACAGGCTCAGCCTGCCCCCCGGAACCAGAACAGGGCCTGAAGCCATCCTGCGCTTTTGCGGCCGGCTCCCAAAAAAGCGACTTGTAAAATGGAGCTTCAGGGCACTGCAATTCACAAACCTGCAGAGTTATAAATGATAACTCTCGTCCACAAATATATTGAGGGAAGGCAAAGAAGAGGATTTGAAATCAAGGCAGAATTGCAGGAAACAGATTTCAGGAGGTAGATTCGAATCGCCTTTAAAGCACATGAAAAGCGGCAAAACGTTGACAATGATGCCCTTGGCCAAAAAGGGCGTATGCGTTTTTTCCTGAATATATTCAGGAAAAAACGCATACGCCCTTTTTGGCCAACCAAGCAACCTGGAAAGGCAAATCAGCGCGACAAAGAAGTCTCGCTTCCCATCGGTCAAAAGGGCCATGCTGAAAAAAGTGTCAAAACCAGAAATGCAGGACAGGCCATGGAGAAATGGGAGCCTTGCTACACTGATGGGCGGGATGTAAATTGCCAACAGCCACTCTGGAGAAGTGTACGGTGTGTCCTGAAACATCTAAAAAACACAGCTTAGAGAGCATAGGGCACTTCCACGCATGGGGGGATAAAGTGGGAAAATTGAAAATCAGCAAGACACAAGCACCCCAAAGTTTAGGGCTGCTCTGTTGACAAGGACCTCCACTTCCTTCCACCTTCAATATCCCAGGAAAGCGAAAAATGGATAAAAAAGTTGTGGTCCTTATGTACAATGGAATATCACTCAGCCATGAAATCAATGTCATAAGGCTAGTAGCAGCATGATGAGTGGATTTAGGTAAGACGATTCTAAGTGAAATAAGTCACACAGAAAAGGACACTTCTCATAAGGTGTCACTTATAGAGGGAATGTAAAAACCGTTACACTTGAACTGAATTACAAAACAGAACAGAGTCACACATGCAGAAAACACACTATGGCTGCTTAACGGGAAAGGTGAGGTGGGGTGATACATAAAACAAGAGTTTCAAATTAGCTCAGATACCGTTCCATAAATCCAATATGGAATAGACAAGACCTACTCCTTGCTCAGAGAACTGGACTCAACACGCCCGATTCACCGCACAAGAATATATCTGACCAGTAATAATCTTAAAACCTATGTATTGATATCTCTCTGTTAGTGTGTCAAGTGGGTGTAAAGCGGCCTAAACACAGCCGTGAAAAGCAGCTAAACCCCATTATAAAAATAAATTACTTTTAAAAACCCATGAAACAAAGACAGGGAAAGAGAGAGAAATTCTTACACAATTCGTTCAGGGGCTGTGATGCAACCTGGATTGACCATATCTAGACCCACAGCTGGATGAGACATAAGGGTGGACACTCTTGGGGCTGAGAGGTTTGGTGAGGTTGGGTGAGCAAACGCAGACCCTTTAAAGTAATACTGCGTGCTACCCATCGCATGGGTCCCAAATCTCCAGGTTCAAGGGCATCTTCCTACATCGAAAACATGCATGAGAAACCCAGAAGATGGTACACCGTGTGATGGGGAAAGGTTTCTAAAACGCACCTCATTTCTCATCTCCTTGTGCTCGGGTTCGCCATTCCAGCCACTTTACTAGCAATCTCCCTACTTGGAGCCTCAGCACCTTTAACCTCCTGTTCTGTACAGGTTGCAATTTGTCCTGAGGATGAACGGGAAGACGGGGAACCAATGAGAGACTAGCTCTAGGTGTTGGGACAGGCACAGGTCACTCTATTTTCCCATCAGGAAGAAGAATTAACCACAGGCTCAGCCTGCCCCCCGGAACCAGAACAGGGACTGAAGCCATCCTGCGCTTTTGCGGCCGGCTCCCAAAAAAGAGACTTTTAAAATGGAGCTTCAGGGCACTGCAATTCACAAACCTGCAGAGTTATAAATGATAACTCTCGTCCACAAATATATTGAGGGAAGGCAAAGAAGAGGATTTGAAATCAAGGCAGAATTGCAGGAAACAGATTTCAGGAGGTAGATTCGAATCGCCTTTAAAGCACATGAAAAGCGGCAAAACGTTGACAATGATGCCCTTGGCCAAAAAGGGCGTATGCGTTTTTTCCTGAATATATTCAGGAAAAAACGCATACGCCCTTTTTGGCCAACCAAGCAACCTGGAAAGGCAAATCAGCGCGACAATGAAGTCTCGCTTCCCATCGGTCAAAAGGGCCATGCTGAAAAATGTGTCAAAACCAGAAATGCAGGACAGGCCATGGAGTAATGGGAGCCTTGCTACACTGATGGGCGGGATGTAAATTGCCAACAGCCACTCTGGAGAAGTGTACGGTGTGTCCTGAAACATCTAAAAAACACAGCTTAGAGAGCATAGGGCACTTCCACGCATGGGGGGATAAAGCGGGAAAATTGAAAATCAGCAAGACACAAGCACCCCAAAGTTTAGGGCTGCTCTGTTGACAAGGACCTCCACTTCCTTCCACCTTCAATATCCCAGGAAAGCGAAAAATGGATAAAAAAGTTGTGGTCCTTATGTACAATGGAATATCACTCAGCCATGAAATCAATGTCATAAGGCTAGTAGCAGCATGATGAGTGGATTTAGGTAAGACGATTCTAAGTGAAATAAGTCACACAGAAAAGGACACTTCTCATAAGGTGTCACTTATAGAGGGAATGTAAAAACCGTTACACTTGAACTGAATTACAAAACAGAACAGAGTCACACATGCAGAAAACACACTATGGCTGCTTAACGGGAAAGGTGAGGTGGGGTGATACATAAAACAAGAGTTTCAAATTAGCTCAGATACCGTTCCATAAATCCAATATGGAATAGACAAGACCTACTCCTTGCTCAGAGAACTGGACTCAACACGCCCGATTCACCGCACAAGAATATATCTGACCAGTAATAATCTTAAAACCTATGTATTGATATCTCTCTGTTAGTGTGTCAAGTGGGTGTAAAGCGGCCTAAACACAGCCGTGAAAAGCAGCTAAACCCCATTATAAAAATAAATTACTTTTAAAAACCCATGAAACAAAGACAGGGAAAGAGAGAGAAATTCTTACACAATTCGTTCAGGGGCTGTGATGCAACCTGGATTGACCATATCTAGACCCACAGCTGGATGAGACATAAGGGTGGACACTCTTGGGGCTGAGAGGTTTGGTGAGGTTGGGTGAGCAAACGCAGACCCTTTAAAGTAATACTGCGTGCTACCCATCGCATGGGTCCCAAATCTCCAGGTTCAAGGGCATCTTCCTACATCGAAAACATGCATGAGAAACCCAGAAGATGGTACACCGTGTGATGGGGAAAGGTTTCTAAAACGCACCTCATTTCTCATCTCCTTGTGCTCGGGTTCGCCATTCCAGCCACTTTACTAGCAATCTCCCTACTTGGAGCCTCAGCACCTTTAACCTCCTGTTCTGTACAGGTTGCAATTTGTCCTGAGGATGAACGGGAAGACGGGGAACCAATGAGAGACTAGCTCTAGGTGTTGGGACAGGCACAGGTCACTCTATTTTCCCATCAGGAAGAAGAATTAACCACAGGCTCAGCCTGCCCCCCGGAACCAGAACAGGGACTGAAGCCATCCTGCGCTTTTGCGGCCGGCTCCCAAAAAAGCGACTTGTAAAATGGAGCTTCAGGGCACTGCAATTCACAAACCTGCAGAGTTATAAATGATAACTCTCGTCCACAAATATATTGAGGGAAGGCAAAGAAGAGGATTTGAAATCAAGGCAGAATTGCAGGAAACAGATTTCAGGAGGTAGATTCGAATCGCCTTTAAAGCACATGAAAAGCGGCAAAACGTTGACAATGATGCCCTTGGCCAAAAAGGGCGTATGCGTTTTTTCCTGAATATATTCAGGAAAAAACGCATACGCCCTTTTTGGCCAACCAAGCAACCTGGAAAGGCAAATCAGCGCGACAATGAAGTCTCGCTTCCCATCGGTCAAAAGGGCCATGCTGAAAAATGTGTCAAAACCAGAAATGCAGGACAGGCCATGGAGAAATGGGAGCCTTGCTACACTGATGGGCGGGATGTACATTGCCAACAGCCACTCTGGAGAAGTGTACGGTGTGTCCTGAAACATCTAAAAAACACAGCTTAGAGAGCATAGGGCACTTCCACGCATGGGGGGATAAAGCGGGAAAATTGAAAATCAGCAAGACACAAGCACCCCAAAGTTTAGGGCTGCTCTGTTGACAAGGACCTCCACTTCCTTCCACCTTAAATATCCCAGGAAAGCGAAAAATGGATAAAAAAGTTGTGGTCCTTATGTACAATGGAATATCACTCAGCCATGAAATCAATGTCATAAGGCTAGTAGCAGCATGATGAGTGGATTTAGGTAAGACGATTCTAAGTGAAATAAGTCACACAGAAAAGGACACTTCTCATAAGGTGTCACTTATAGAGGGAATGTAAAAACCGTTACACTTGAACTGAATTACAAAACAGAACAGAGTCACACATGCAGAAAACACACTATGGCTGCTTAACGGGAAAGGTGAGGTGGGGTGATACATAAAACAAGAGTTTCAAATTAGCTCAGATACCGTTCCATAAACCCAATATGGAATAGACAAGACCTACTCCTTGCTCAGAGAACTGGACTCAACACGCCCGATTCACCGCACAAGAATATATCTGACCAGTAATAATCTTAAAACCTATGTATTGATATCTCTCTGTTAGTGTGTCAAGTGGGTGTAAAGCGGCCTAAACACAGCCGTGAAAAGCAGCTAAACCCCATTATAAAAATAAATTACTTTTAAAAACCCATGAAACAAAGACAGGGAAAGAGAGAGAAATTCTTACACAATTCGTTCAGGGGCTGTGATGCAACCTGGATTGACCATATCTAGACCCACAGCTGGATGAGACATAAGGGTGGACACTCTTGGGGCTGAGAGGTTTGGTGAGGTTGGGTGAGCAAACGCAGACCCTTTAAAGTAATACTGCGTGCTACCCATCGCATGGGTCCCAAATCTCCAGGTTCAAGGGCATCTTCCTACATCGAAAACATGCATGAGAAACCCAGAAGATGGTACACCGTGTGATGGGGAAAGGTTTCCAAAACGCACCTCATTTCTCATCTCCTTGTGCTCGGGTTCGCCATTCCAGCCACTTTACTAGCAATCTCCCTACTTGGAGCCTCAGCACCTTTAACCTCCTGTTCCGTACAGGTTGCAATTTGTCCTGAGGATGAACGGGAAGACGGGGAACCCATGAGAGACTAGCTCTTGGTGTTGGGACAGGCACAGGTCACTCTATTTTCCCATCAGGAAGAAGAATGAACCACAGGCTCAGCCTGCCCCCCGGAACCAGAACAGGGCCTGAAGCCATCCTGCGCTTTTGCGGCCGGCTCCCAAAAAAGCGACTTGTAAAATGGAGCTTCAGGGCACTGCAATTCACAAACCTGCAGAGTTATAAATGATAACTCTCGTCCACAAATATATTGAGGGAAGGCAAAGAAGAGGATTTGAAATCAAGGCAGAATTGCAGGAAACAGATTTCAGGAGGTAGATTCGAATCGCCTTTAAAGCACATGAAAAGCGGCAAAACGTTGACAATGATGCCCTTGGCCAAAAAGGGCGTATGCGTTTTTTCCTGAATATATTCAGGAAAAAACGCATACGCCCTTTTTGGCCAACCAAGCCACCTGGAAAGGCAAATCAGCGCTACAAAGAAGTCTCGCTTCCCATCGGTCAAAAGGGCCATGCTGAAAAAAGTGTCAAAACCAGAAATGCAGGACAGGCCATGGAGAAATGGGAGCCTTGCTACACTGATGGGCGGGATGTACATTGCCAACAGCCACTCTGGAGAAGTGTACGGTGTGTCCTGAAACATCTCAAAAACACAGCTTAGAGAGCATAGGGCACTTTCACGCATGGGGGGATAAAGTGGGAAAATTGAAAATCAGCAAGAAGCAAGCACCCCAAAGTTTAGGGCTGCTCTGTTGACAAGGACCTCCACTTCCTTCCACCTTAAATATCCCAGGAAAGCGAAAAATGGATAAAAAAGTTGTGGTCCTTATGTACAATGGAATATCACTCAGCCATGAAATCAATGTCATAAGGCTAGTAGCAGCATGATGAGTGGATTTAGGTAAGACGATTCTAAGTGAAATAAGTCACACAGAAAAGGACACTTCTCATAAGGTGTCACTTATAGAGGGAATGTAAAAACCGTTACACTTGAACTGAATTACAAAACAGAACAGAGTCACACATGCAGAAAACACACTATGGCTGCTTAACGGGAAAGGTGAGGTGGGGTGATACATAAAACAAGAGTTTCAAATTAGCTCAGATACCGTTCCATAAACCCAATATGGAATAGACAAGACCTACTCCTTGCTCAGAGAACTGGACTCAACACGCCCGATTCACCGCACAAGAATATATCTGACCAGTAATAATCTTAAAACCTATGTATTGATATCTCTCTGTTAGTGTGTCAAGTGGGTGTAAAGCGGCCTAAACACAGCCGTGAAAAGCAGCTAAACCCCATTATAAAAATAAATTACTTTTAAAAACCCATGAAACAAAGACAGGGAAAGAGAGAGAAATTCTTACACAATTCGTTCAGGGGCTGTGATGCAACCTGGATTGACCATATCTAGACCCACAGCTGGATGAGACATAAGGGTGGACACTCTTGGGGCTGAGAGGTTTGGTGAGGTTGGGTGAGCAAACGCAGACCCTTTAAAGTAATACTGCGTGCTACCCATCGCATGGGTCCCAAATCTCCAGGTTCAAGGGCATCTTCCTACATCGAAAACATGCATGAGAAACCCAGAAGATGGTACACCGTGTGATGGGGAAAGGTTTCTAAAACGCACCTCATTTCTCATCTCCTTGTGCTCGGGTTCGCCATTCCAGCCACTTTACTAGCAATCTCCCTACTTGGAGCCTCAGCACCTTTAACCTCCTGTTCCGTACAGGTTGCAATTTGTCCTGAGGATGAACGGGAAGACGGGGAACCAATGAGAGACTAGCTCTTGGTGTTGGGACAGGCACAGGTCACTCTATTTTCCCATCAGAAAGAAGAATGAACCACAGGCTCAGCCTGCCCCCCGGAACCAGAACAGGGCCTGAAGCCATCCTGCGCTTTTGCGGCCGGCTCCCAAAAAAGCGACTTGTAAAATGGAGCTTCAGGGCACTGCAATTCACAAACCTGCAGAGTTATAAATGATAACTCTCGTCCACAAATATATTGAGGGAAGGCAAAGAAGAGGATTTGAAATCAAGGCAGAATTGCAGGAAACAGATTTCAGGAGGTAGATTCGAATCGCCTTTAAAGCACATGAAAAGCGGCAAAACGTTGACAATGATGCCCTTGGCCAAAAAGGGCGTATGCGTTTTTTCCTGAATATATTCAGGAAAAAACGCATACGCCCTTTTTGGCCAACCAAGCAACCTGGAAAGGCAAATCAGCGCGACAAAGAAGTCTCGCTTCCCATCGGTCAAAAGGGCCATGCTGAAAAAAGTGTCAAAACCAGAAATGCAGGACAGGCCATGGAGAAATGGGAGCCTTGCTACACTGATGGGCGGGATGTAAATTGCCAACAGCCACTCTGGAGAAGTGTACGGTGTGTCCTGAAACATCTAAAAAACACAGCTTAGAGAGCATAGGGCACTTCCACGCATGGGGGGATAAAGCGGGAAAATTGAAAATCAGCAAGACACAAGCACCCCAAAGTTTAGGGCTGCTCTGTTGACAAGGACCTCCACTTCCTTCCACCTTAAATATCCCAGGAAAGCGAAAATTGGATAAAAAAGTTGTGGTCCTTATGTACAATGGAATATCACTCAGCCATGAAATCAATGTCATAAGGCTAGTAGCAGCATGATGAGTGGATTTAGGTAAGACGATTCTAAGTGAAATAAGTCACACAGAAAAGGACACTTCTCATAAGGTGTCACTTATAGAGGGAATGTAAAAACCGTTACACTTGAACTGAATTACAAAACAGAACAGAGTCACACATGCAGAAAACACACTATGGCTGCTTAACGGGAAAGGTGAGGTGGGGTGATACATAAAACAAGAGTTTCAAATTAGCTCAGATACCGTTCCATAAACCCAATATGGAATAGACAAGACCTACTCCTTGCTCAGAGAACTGGACTCAACACGCCCGATTCACCGCACAAGAATATATCTGACCAGTAATAATCTTAAAACCTATGTATTGATATCTCTCTGTTAGTGTGTCAAGTGGGTGTAAAGCGGCCTAAACACAGCCGTGAAAAGCAGCTAAACCCCATTATAAAAATAAATTACTTTTAAAAACCCATGAAACAAAGACAGGGAAAGAGAGAGAAATTCTTACACAATTCGTTCAGGGGCTGTGATGCAACCTGGATTGACCATATCTAGACCCACAGCTGGATGAGACATAAGGGTGGACACTCTTGGGGCTGAGAGGTTTGGTGAGGTTGGGTGAGCAAACGCAGACCCTTTAAAGTAATACTGCGTGCTACCCATCGCATGGGTCCCAAATCTCCAGGTTCAAGGGCATCTTCCTACATCGAAAACATGCATGAGAAACCCAGAAGATGGTACACCGTGTGATGGGGAAAGGTTTCTAAAACGCACCTCATTTCTCATCTCCTTGTGCTCGGGTTCGCCATTCCAGCCACTTTAGTAGCAATCTCCCTACTTGGAGCATCAGCACCTTTAACCTCCTGTTCCGTACAGGTTGCAATTTGTCCTGAGGATGAACGGGAAGACGGAGAACCAATGAGAGACTAGCTCTTGGTGTTGGGACAGGCACAGGTCACTCTATTTTCCCATCAGGAAGAAGAATTAACCACAGGCTCAGCCTGCCCCCCGGAACCAGAACAGGGACTGAAGCCATCCTGCGCTTTTGCGGCCGGCTCCCAAAAAAGAGACTTGTAAAATGGAGCTTCAGGGCACTGCAATTCACAAACCTGCAGAGTTATAAATGATAACTCTCGTCCACAAATATATTGAGGGAAGGCAAAGAAGAGGATTTGAAATCAAGGCAGAATTGCAGGAAACAGATTTCAGGAGGTAGATTCGAATCGCCTTTAAAGCACATGAAAAGCGGCAAAACGTTGACAATGATGCCCTTGGCCAAAAAGGGCGTATGCGTTTTTTCCTGAATATATTCAGGAAAAAACGCATACGCCCTTTTTGGCCAACCAAGCAACCTGGAAAGGCAAATCAGCGCGACAATGAAGTCTCGCTTCCCATCGGTCAAAAGGGCCATGCTGAAAAATGTGTCAAAACCAGAAATGCAGGACAGGCCATGGAGTAATGGGAGCCTTGCTACACTGATGGGCGGGATGTAAATTGCCAACAGCCACTCTGGAGAAGTGTACGGTGTGTCCTGAAACATCTAAAAAACACAGCTTAGAGAGCATAGGGCTCTTCCACGCATGGGGGGATAAAGCGGGAAAATTGAAAATCAGCAAGACACAAGCACCCCAAAGTTTAGGGCTGCTCTGTTGACAAGGACCTCCACTTCCTTCCACCTTAAATATCCCAGGAAAGCGAAAAATGGATAAAAAAGTTGTGGTCCTTATGTACAATGGAATATCACTCAGCCATGAAATCAATGTCATAAGGCTAGTAGCAGCATGATGAGTGGATTTAGGTAAGACGATTCTAAGTGAAATAAGTCACACAGAAAAGGACACTTCTCATAAGGTGTCACTTATAGAGGGAATGTAAAAACCGTTACACTTGAACTGAATTACAAAACAGAACAGAGTCACACATGCAGAAAACACACTATGGCTGCTTAACGGGAAAGGTGAGGTGGGGTGATACATAAAACAAGAGTTTCAAATTAGCTCAGATACCGTTCCATAAACCCAATATGGAATAGACAAGACCTACTCCTTGCTCAGAGAACTGGACTCAACACGCCCGATTCACCGCACAAGAATATATCTGACCAGTAATAATCTTAAAACCTATGTATTGATATCTCTCTGTTAGTGTGTCAAGTGGGTGTAAAGCGGCCTAAACACAGCCGTGAAAAGCAGCTAAACCCCATTATAAAAATAAATTACTTTTAAAAACCCATGAAACAAAGACAGGGAAAGAGAGAGAAATTCTTACACAATTCGTTCAGGGGCTGTGATGCAACCTGGATTGACCATATCTAGACCCACAGCTGGATGAGACATAAGGGTGGACACTCTTGGGGCTGAGAGGTTTGGTGAGGTTGGGTGAGCAAACGCAGACCCTTTAAAGTAATACTGCGTGCTACCCATCGCATGGGTCCCAAATCTCCAGGTTCAAGGGCATCTTCCTACATCGAAAACATGCATGAGAAACCCAGAAGATGGTACACCGTGTGATGGGGAAAGGTTTCTAAAACGCACCTCATTTCTCATCTCCTTGTGCTCGGGTTCGCCATTCCAGCCACTTTACTAGCAATCTCCCTACTTGGAGCCTCAGCACCTTTAACCTCCTGTTCCGTACAGGTTGCAATTTGTCCTGAGGATGAACGGGAAGACGGGGAACCAATGAGAGACTAGCTCTTGGTGTTGGGACAGGCACAGGTCACTCTATTTTCCCATCAGAAAGAAGAATGAACCACAGGCTCAGCCTGCCCCCCGGAACCAGAACAGGGCCTGAAGCCATCCTGCGCTTTTGCGGCCGGCTCCCAAAAAAGCGACTTGTAAAATGGAGCTTCAGGGCACTGCAATTCACAAACCTGCAGAGTTATAAATGATAACTCTCGTCCACAAATATATTGAGGGAAGGCAAAGAAGAGGATTTGAAATCAAGGCAGAATTGCAGGAAACAGATTTCAGGAGGTAGATTCGAATCGCCTTTAAAGCACATGAAAAGCGGCAAAACGTTGACAATGATGCCCTTGGCCAAAAAGGGCGTATGCGTTTTTTCCTGAATATATTCAGGAAAAAACGCATACGCCCTTTTTGGCCAACCAAGCAACCTGGAAAGGCAAATCAGCGCGACAAAGAAGTCTCGCTTCCCATCGGTCAAAAGGGCCATGCTGAAAAAAGTGTCAAAACCAGAAATGCAGGACAGGCCATGGAGAAATGGGAGCCTTGCTACACTGATGGGCGGGATGTAAATTGCCAACAGCCACTCTGGAGAAGTGTACGGTGTGTCCTGAAACATCTAAAAAACACAGCTTAGAGAGCATAGGGCACTTCCACGCATGGGGGGATAAAGCGGGAAAATTGAAAATCAGCAAGACACAAGCACCCCAAAGTTTAGGGCTGCTCTGTTGACAAGGACCTCCACTTCCTTCCACCTTAAATATCCCAGGAAAGCGAAAATTGGATAAAAAAGTTGTGGTCCTTATGTACAATGGAATATCACTCAGCCATGAAATCAATGTCATAAGGCTAGTAGCAGCATGATGAGTGGATTTAGGTAAGACGATTCTAAGTGAAATAAGTCACACAGAAAAGGACACTTCTCATAAGGTGTCACTTATAGAGGGAATGTAAAAACCGTTACACTTGAACTGAATTACAAAACAGAACAGAGTCACACATGCAGAAAACACACTATGGCTGCTTAACGGGAAAGGTGAGGTGGGGTGATACATAAAACAAGAGTTTCAAATTAGCTCAGATACCGTTCCATAAACCCAATATGGAATAGACAAGACCTACTCCTTGCTCAGAGAACTGGACTCAACACGCCCGATTCACCGCACAAGAATATATCTGACCAGTAATAATCTTAAAACCTATGTATTGATATCTCTCTGTTAGTGTGTCAAGTGGGTGTAAAGCGGCCTAAACACAGCCGTGAAAAGCAGCTAAACCCCATTATAAAAATAAATTACTTTTAAAAACCCATGAAACAAAGACAGGGAAAGAGAGAGAAATTCTTACACAATTCGTTCAGGGGCTGTGATGCAACCTGGATTGACCATATCTAGACCCACAGCTGGATGAGACATAAGGGTGGACACTCTTGGGGCTGAGAGGTTTGGTGAGGTTGGGTGAGCAAACGCAGACCCTTTAAAGTAATACTGCGTGCTACCCATCGCATGGGTCCCAAATCTCCAGGTTCAAGGGCATCTTCCTACATCGAAAACATGCATGAGAAACCCAGAAGATGGTACACCGTGTGATGGGGAAAGGTTTCTAAAACGCACCTCATTTCTCATCTCCTTGTGCTCGGGTTCGCCATTCCAGCCACTTTAGTAGCAATCTCCCTACTTGGAGCATCAGCACCTTTAACCTCCTGTTCCGTACAGGTTGCAATTTGTCCTGAGGATGAACGGGAAGACGGAGAACCAATGAGAGACTAGCTCTTGGTGTTGGGACAGGCACAGGTCACTCTATTTTCCCATCAGGAAGAAGAATTAACCACAGGCTCAGCCTGCCCCCCGGAACCAGAACAGGGACTGAAGCCATCCTGCGCTTTTGCGGCCGGCTCCCAAAAAAGAGACTTGTAAAATGGAGCTTCAGGGCACTGCAATTCACAAACCTGCAGAGTTATAAATGATAACTCTCGTCCACAAATATATTGAGGGAAGGCAAAGAAGAGGATTTGAAATCAAGGCAGAATTGCAGGAAACAGATTTCAGGAGGTAGATTCGAATCGCCTTTAAAGCACATGAAAAGCGGCAAAACGTTGACAATGATGCCCTTGGCCAAAAAGGGCGTATGCGTTTTTTCCTGAATATATTCAGGAAAAAACGCATACGCCCTTTTTGGCCAACCAAGCAACCTGGAAAGGCAAATCAGCGCGACAATGAAGTCTCGCTTCCCATCGGTCAAAAGGGCCATGCTGAAAAATGTGTCAAAACCAGAAATGCAGGACAGGCCATGGAGTAATGGGAGCCTTGCTACACTGATGGGCGGGATGTAAATTGCCAACAGCCACTCTGGAGAAGTGTACGGTGTGTCCTGAAACATCTAAAAAACACAGCTTAGAGAGCATAGGGCTCTTCCACGCATGGGGGGATAAAGCGGGAAAATTGAAAATCAGCAA
The DNA here is from genome assembly GCF_965194825.1 of Balaenoptera physalus. Classification (NCBI taxonomy): domain Eukaryota; kingdom Metazoa; phylum Chordata; class Mammalia; order Artiodactyla; family Balaenopteridae; genus Balaenoptera; species Balaenoptera physalus. The sequence goes on along the minus strand of NW_028126457.1, from coordinate 969,162 downwards.
GACACAAGCACCCCAAAGTTTAGGGCTGCTCTGTTGACAAGGACCTCCACTTCCTTCCACCTTAAATATCCCAGGAAAGCGAAAAATGGATAAAAAAGTTGTGGTCCTTAGGTACAATGGAATATCACTCAGCCATGAAATCAATGTCATAAGGCTAGTAGCAGCATGATGAGTGGATTTAGGTAAGACGATTCTAAGTGAAATAAGTCACACAGAAAAGGACACTTCTCATAAGGTGTCACTTATAGAGGGAATGTAAAAACCGTTACACTTGAACTGAATTACAAAACAGAACAGAGTCACACATGCAGAAAACACACTATGGCTGCTTAACGGGAAAGGTGAGGTGGGGTGATACATAAAACAAGAGTTTCAAATTAGCTCAGATACCGTTCCATAAACCCAATATGGAATAGACAAGACCTACTCCTTGCTCAGAGAACTGGACTCAACACGCCCGATTCACCGCACAAGAATATATCTGACCAGTAATAATCTTAAAACCTATGTATTGATATCTCTCTGTTAGTGTGTCAAGTGGGTGTAAAGCGGCCTAAACACAGCCGTGAAAAGCAGCTAAACCCCATTATAAAAATAAATTACTTTTAAAAACCCATGAAACAAAGACAGGGAAAGAGAGAGAAATTCTTACACAATTCGTTCAGGGGCTGTGATGCAACCTGGATTGACCATATCTAGACCCACAGCTGGATGAGACATAAGGGTGGACACTCTTGGGGCTGAGAGGTTTGGTGAGGTTGGGTGAGCAAACGCAGACCCTTTAAAGTAATACTGCGTGCTACCCATCGCATGGGTCCCAAATCTCCAGGTTCAAGGGCATCTTCCTACATCGAAAACATGCATGAGAAACCCAGAAGATGGTACACCGTGTGATGGGGAAAGGTTTCTAAAACGCACCTCATTTCTCATCTCCTTGTGCTCGGGTTCGCCATTCCAGCCACTTTACTAGCAATCTCCCTACTTGGAGCCTCAGCACCTTTAACCTCCTGTTCTGTACAGGTTGCAATTTGTCCTGAGGATGAACGGGAAGACGGGGAACCAATGAGAGACTAGCTCTAGGTGTTGGGACAGGCACAGGTCACTCTATTTTCCCATCAGGAAGAAGAATTAACCACAGGCTCAGCCTGCCCCCCGGAACCAGAACAGGGACTGAAGCCATCCTGCGCTTTTGCGGCCGGCTCCCAAAAAAGCGACTTGTAAAATGGAGCTTCAGGGCACTGCAATTCACAAACCTGCAGAGTTATAAATGATAACTCTCGTCCACAAATATATTGAGGGAAGGCAAAGAAGAGGATTTGAAATCAAGGCAGAATTGCAGGAAACAGATTTCAGGAGGTAGATTCGAATCGCCTTTAAAGCACATGAAAAGCGGCAAAACGTTGACAATGATGCCCTTGGCCAAAAAGGGCGTATGCGTTTTTTCCTGAATATATTCAGGAAAAAACGCATACGCCCTTTTTGGCCAACCAAGCAACCTGGAAAGGCAAATCAGCGCGACAATGAAGTCTCGCTTCCCATCGGTCAAAAGGGCCATGCTGAAAAATGTGTCAAAACCAGAAATGCAGGACAGGCCATGGAGAAATGGGAGCCTTGCTACACTGATGGGCGGGATGTACATTGCCAACAGCCACTCTGGAGAAGTGTACGGTGTGTCCTGAAACATCTCAAAAACACAGCTTAGAGAGCATAGGGCACTTCCACGCATGGGGGGATAAAGCGGGAAAATTGAAAATCAGCAAGACACAAGCACCCCAAAGTTTAGGGCTGCTCTGTTGACAAGGACCTCCACTTCCTTCCACCTTAAATATCCCAGGAAAGCGAAAAATGGATAAAAAAGTTGTGGTCCTTATGTACAATGGAATATCACTCAGCCATGAAATCAATGTCATAAGGCTAGTAGCAGCATGATGAGTGGATTTAGGTAAGACGATTCTAAGTGAAATAAGTCACACAGAAAAGGACACTTCTCATAAGGTGTCACTTATAGAGGGAATGTAAAAACCGTTACACTTGAACTGAATTACAAAACAGAACAGAGTCACACATGCAGAAAACACACTATGGCTGCTTAACGGGAAAGGTGAGGTGGGGTGATACATAAAACAAGAGTTTCAAATTAGCTCAGATACCGTTCCATAAACCCAATATGGAATAGACAAGACCTACTCCTTGCTCAGAGAACTGGACTCAACACGCCCGATTCACCGCACAAGAATATATCTGACCAGTAATAATCTTAAAACCTATGTATTGATATCTCTCTGTTAGTGTGTCAAGTGGGTGTAAAGCGGCCTAAACACAGCCGTGAAAAGCAGCTAAACCCCATTATAAAAATAAATTACTTTTAAAAACCCATGAAACAAAGACAGGGAAAGAGAGAGAAATTCTTACACAATTCGTTCAGGGGCTGTGATGCAACCTGGATTGACCATATCTAGACCCACAGCTGGATGAGACATAAGGGTGGACACTCTTGGGGCTGAGAGGTTTGGTGAGGTTGGGTGAGCAAACGCAGACCCTTTAAAGTAATACTGCGTGCTACCCATCGCATGGGTCCCAAATCTCCAGGTTCAAGGGCATCTTCCTACATCGAAAACATGCATGAGAAACCCAGAAGATGGTACACCGTGTGATGGGGAAAGGTTTCCAAAACGCACCTCATTTCTCATCTCCTTGTGCTCGGGTTCGCCATTCCAGCCACTTTACTAGCAATCTCCCTACTTGGAGCCTCAGCACCTTTAACCTCCTGTTCCGTACAGGTTGCAATTTGTCCTGAGGATGAACGGGAAGACGGGGAACCCATGAGAGACTAGCTCTTGGTGTTGGGACAGGCACAGGTCACTCTATTTTCCCATCAGGAAGAAGAATGAACCACAGGCTCAGCCTGCCCCCCGGAACCAGAACAGGGCCTGAAGCCATCCTGCGCTTTTGCGGCCGGCTCCCAAAAAAGCGACTTGTAAAATGGAGCTTCAGGGCACTGCAATTCACAAACCTGCAGAGTTATAAATGATAACTCTCGTCCACAAATATATTGAGGGAAGGCAAAGAAGAGGATTTGAAATCAAGGCAGAATTGCAGGAAACAGATTTCAGGAGGTAGATTCGAATCGCCTTTAAAGCACATGAAAAGCGGCAAAACGTTGACAATGATGCCCTTGGCCAAAAAGGGCGTATGCGTTTTTTCCTGAATATATTCAGGAAAAAACGCATACGCCCTTTTTGGCCAACCAAGCCACCTGGAAAGGCAAATCAGCGCTACAAAGAAGTCTCGCTTCCCATCGGTCAAAAGGGCCATGCTGAAAAAAGTGTCAAAACCAGAAATGCAGGACAGGCCATGGAGAAATGGGAGCCTTGCTACACTGATGGGCGGGATGTACATTGCCAACAGCCACTCTGGAGAAGTGTACGGTGTGTCCTGAAACATCTCAAAAACACAGCTTAGAGAGCATAGGGCACTTTCACGCATGGGGGGATAAAGTGGGAAAATTGAAAATCAGCAAGAAGCAAGCACCCCAAAGTTTAGGGCTGCTCTGTTGACAAGGACCTCCACTTCCTTCCACCTTAAATATCCCAGGAAAGCGAAAAATGGATAAAAAAGTTGTGGTCCTTATGTACAATGGAATATCACTCAGCCATGAAATCAATGTCATAAGGCTAGTAGCAGCATGATGAGTGGATTTAGGTAAGACGATTCTAAGTGAAATAAGTCACACAGAAAAGGACACTTCTCATAAGGTGTCACTTATAGAGGGAATGTAAAAACCGTTACACTTGAACTGAATTACAAAACAGAACAGAGTCACACATGCAGAAAACACACTATGGCTGCTTAACGGGAAAGGTGAGGTGGGGTGATACATAAAACAAGAGTTTCAAATTAGCTCAGATACCGTTCCATAAACCCAATATGGAATAGACAAGACCTACTCCTTGCTCAGAGAACTGGACTCAACACGCCCGATTCACCGCACAAGAATATATCTGACCAGTAATAATCTTAAAACCTATGTATTGATATCTCTCTGTTAGTGTGTCAAGTGGGTGTAAAGCGGCCTAAACACAGCCGTGAAAAGCAGCTAAACCCCATTATAAAAATAAATTACTTTTAAAAACCCATGAAACAAAGACAGGGAAAGAGAGAGAAATTCTTACACAATTCGTTCAGGGGCTGTGATGCAACCTGGATTGACCATATCTAGACCCACAGCTGGATGAGACATAAGGGTGGACACTCTTGGGGCTGAGAGGTTTGGTGAGGTTGGGTGAGCAAACGCAGACCCTTTAAAGTAATACTGCGTGCTACCCATCGCATGGGTCCCAAATCTCCAGGTTCAAGGGCATCTTCCTACATCGAAAACATGCATGAGAAACCCAGAAGATGGTACACCGTGTGATGGGGAAAGGTTTCTAAAACGCACCTCATTTCTCATCTCCTTGTGCTCGGGTTCGCCATTCCAGCCACTTTACTAGCAATCTCCCTACTTGGAGCCTCAGCACCTTTAACCTCCTGTTCCGTACAGGTTGCAATTTGTCCTGAGGATGAACGGGAAGACGGGGAACCAATGAGAGACTAGCTCTTGGTGTTGGGACAGGCACAGGTCACTCTATTTTCCCATCAGGAAGAAGAATGAACCACAGGCTCAGCCTGCCCCCCGGAACCAGAACAGGGCCTGAAGCCATCCTGCGCTTTTGCGGCCGGCTCCCAAAAAAGCGACTTGTAAAATGGAGCTTCAGGGCACTGCAATTCACAAACCTGCAGAGTTATAAATGATAACTCTCGTCCACAAATATATTGAGGGAAGGCAAAGAAGAGGATTTGAAATCAAGGCAGAATTGCAGGAAACAGATTTCAGGAGGTAGATTCGAATCGCCTTTAAAGCACATGAAAAGCGGCAAAACGTTGACAATGATGCCCTTGGCCAAAAAGGGCGTATGCGTTTTTTCCTGAATATATTCAGGAAAAAACGCATACGCCCTTTTTGGCCAACCAAGCAACCTGGAAAGGCAAATCAGCGCGACAAAGAAGTCTCGCTTCCCATCGGTCAAAAGGGCCATGCTGAAAAAAGTGTCAAAACCAGAAATGCAGGACAGGCCATGGAGAAATGGGAGCCTTGCTACACTGATGGGCGGGATGTAAATTGCCAACAGCCACTCTGGAGAAGTGTACGGTGTGTCCTGAAACATCTAAAAAACACAGCTTAGAGAGCATAGGGCACTTCCACGCATGGGGGGATAAAGCGGGAAAATTGAAAATCAGCAAGACACAAGCACCCCAAAGTTTAGGGCTGCTCTGTTGACAAGGACCTCCACTTCCTTCCACCTTAAATATCCCAGGAAAGCGAAAATTGGATAAAAAAGTTGTGGTCCTTATGTACAATGGAATATCACTCAGCCATGAAATCAATGTCATAAGGCTAGTAGCAGCATGATGAGTGGATTTAGGTAAGACGATTCTAAGTGAAATAAGTCACACAGAAAAGGACACTTCTCATAAGGTGTCACTTATAGAGGGAATGTAAAAACCGTTACACTTGAACTGAATTACAAAACAGAACAGAGTCACACATGCAGAAAACACACTATGGCTGCTTAACGGGAAAGGTGAGGTGGGGTGATACATAAAACAAGAGTTTCAAATTAGCTCAGATACCGTTCCATAAACCCAATATGGAATAGACAAGACCTACTCCTTGCTCAGAGAACTGGACTCAACACGCCCGATTCACCGCACAAGAATATATCTGACCAGTAATAATCTTAAAACCTATGTATTGATATCTCTCTGTTAGTGTGTCAAGTGGGTGTAAAGCGGCCTAAACACAGCCGTGAAAAGCAGCTAAACCCCATTATAAAAATAAATTACTTTTAAAAACCCATGAAACAAAGACAGGGAAAGAGAGAGAAATTCTTACACAATTCGTTCAGGGGCTGTGATGCAACCTGGATTGACCATATCTAGACCCACAGCTGGATGAGACATAAGGGTGGACACTCTTGGGGCTGAGAGGTTTGGTGAGGTTGGGTGAGCAAACGCAGACCCTTTAAAGTAATACTGCGTGCTACCGATCGCATGGGTCCCAAATCTCCAGGTTCAAGGGCATCTTCCTACATCGACAACATGCATGAGAAACCCAGAAGATGGTACACCGTGTGATGGGGAAAGGTTTCTAAAACGCACCTCATTTCTCATCTCCTTGTGCTCGGGTTCGCCATTCCAGCCACTTTACTAGCAATCTCCCTACTTGGAGCATCAGCACCTTTAACCTCCTGTTCCGTACAGGTTGCAATTTGTCCTGAGGATGAACGGGAAGACAGGGAACCAATGAGAGACTAGCTCTTGGTGTTGGGACAGGCACAGGTCACTCTATTTTCCCATCAGGAAGAAGAATGAACCACAGGCTCAGCCTGCCCCCCGGAACCAGAACAGGGCCTGAAGCCATCCTGCGCTTTTGCGGCCGGCTCCCAAAAAAGCGACTTGTAAAATGGAGCTTCAGGGCACTGCAATTCACAAACCTGCAGAGTTATAAATGATAACTCTCGTCCACAAATATATTGAGGGAAGGCAAAGAAGAGGATTTGAAATCAAGGCAGAATTGCAGGAAACAGATTTCAGGAGGTAGATTCGAATCGCCTTTAAAGCACATGAAAAGCGGCAAAACGTTGACAATGATGCCCTTGGCCAAAAAGGGCGTATGCGTTTTTTCCTGAATATATTCAGGAAAAAACGCATACGCCCTTTTTGGCCAACCAAGCAACCTGGAAAGGCAAATCAGCGCGACAAAGAAGTCTCGCTTCCCATCGGTCAAAAGGGCCATGCTGAAAAAAGTGTCAAAACCAGAAATGCAGGACAGGCCATGGAGAAATGGGAGCCTTGCTACACTGATGGGCGGGATGTACATTGCCAACAGCCACTCTGGAGAAGTGTACGGTGTGTCCTGAAACATCTAAAAAACACAGCTTAGAGAGCATAGGGCACTTCCACGCATGGGGGGATAAAGTGGGAAAATTGAAAATCAGCAAGACACAAGCACCCCAAAGTTTAGGGCTGCTCTGTTGACAAGGACCTCCACTTCCTTCCACCTTAAATATCCCAGGAAAGCGAAAAATGGATAAAAAAGTTGTGATCCTTATGTACAATGGAATATCACTCAGCCATGAAATCAATGTCATAAGGCTAGTAGCAGCATGATGAGTGGATTTAGGTAAGACGATTCTAAGTGAAATAAGTCACACAGAAAAGGACACTTCTCATAAGGTGTCACTTATAGAGGGAATGTAAAAACCGTTACACTTCAACTGAATTACAAAACAGAACAGAGTCACACATGCAGAAAACACACTATGGCTGCTTAACGGGAAAGGTGAGGTGGGGTGATACATAAAACAAGAGTTTCAAATTAGCTCAGATACCGTTCCATAAACCCAATATGGAATAGACAAGACCTACTCCTTGCTCAGAGAACTGGACTCAACACGCCCGATTCACCGCACAAGAATATATCTGACCAGTAATAATCTTAAAACCTATGTATTGATATCTCTCTGTTAGTGTGTCAAGTGGGTGTAAAGCGGCCTAAACACAGCCGTGAAAAGCAGCTAAACCCCATTATAAAAATAAATTACTTTTAAAAACCCATGAAACAAAGACAGGGAAAGAGAGAGAAATTCTTACACAATTCGTTCAGGGGCTGTGATGCAACCTGGATTGACCATATCTAGACCCACAGCTGGATGAGACATAAGGGTGGACACTCTTGGGGCTGAGAGGTTTGGTGAGGTTGGGTGAGCAAACGCAGACCCTTTAAAGTAATACTGCGTGCTACCCATCGCATGGGTCCCAAATCTCCAGGTTCAAGGGCATCTTCCTACATCGAAAACATGCATGAGAAACCCAGAAGATGGTACACCGTGTGATGGGGAAAGGTTTCTAAAACGCACCTCATTTCTCATCTCCTTGTGCTCGGGTTCGCCATTCCAGCCACTTTACTAGCAATCTCCCTACTTGGAGCATCAGCACCTTTAACCTCCTGTTCCGTACAGGTTGCAATTTGTCCTGAGGATGAACGGGAAGACGGGGAACCAATGAGAGACTAGCTCTTGGTGTTGGGACAGGCACAGGTCACTCTATTTTCCCATCAGGAAGAAGAATTAACCACAGGCTCAGCCTGCCCCCCGGAACCAGAACAGGGCCTGAAGCCATCCTGCGCTTTTGCGGCCGGCTCCCGAAAAAGCGACTTGTAAAATGGAGCTTCAGGGCACTGCAATTCACAAACCTGCAGAGTTATAAATGACAACTCTCGTCCACAAATATATTGAGGGAAGGCAAAGAAGAGGATTAGAAATCAAGGCAGAATTGCAGGAAACAGATTTCAGGAGGTAGATTCGAATCGCCTTTAAAGCACATGAAAAGCGGCAAAACGTTGACAATGATGCCCTTGGCCAAAAAGGGCGTATGCGTTTTTTCCTGAATATATTCAGGAAAAAACACTTACGCCCTTTTTGGCCAACCAAGCAACCTGGAAAGGCAAATCAGCGCTACAAAGAAGTCTCGCTTCCCATCGGTCAAAAGGGCCATGCTGAAAAAAGTGTCAAAACCAGAAATGCAGGACAGGCCATGGAGAAATGGGAGCCTTGCTACACTGATGGGCGGGATGTACATTGCCAACAGCCACTCTGGAGAAGTGTACGGTGTGTCCTGAAACATCTCAAAAACACAGCTTAGAGAGCATAGGGCACTTTCACGCATGGGGGGATAAAGTGGGAAAATTGAAAATCAGCAAGAAGCAAGCACCCCAAAGTTTAGGGCTGCTCTGTTGACAAGGACCTCCACTTCCTTCCACCTTAAATATCCCAGGAAAGCGAAAAATGGATAAAAAAGTTGTGGTCCTTATGTACAATGGAATATCACTCAGCCATGAAATCAATGTCATAAGGCTAGTAGCAGCATGATGAGTGGATTTAGGTAAGACGATTCTAAGTGAAATAAGTCACACAGAAAAGGACACTTCTCATAAGGTGTCACTTATAGAGGGAATGTAAAAACCGTTACACTTGAACTGAATTACAAAACAGAACAGAGTCACACATGCAGAAAACACACTATGGCTGCTTAACGGGAAAGGTGAGGTGGGGTGATACATAAAACAAGAGTTTCAAATTAGCTCAGATACCGTTCCATAAACCCAATATGGAATAGACAAGACCTACTCCTTGCTCAGAGAACTGGACTCAACACGCCCGATTCACCGCACAAGAATATATCTGACCAGTAATAATCTTAAAACCTATGTATTGATATCTCTCTGTTAGTGTGTCAAGTGGGTGTAAAGCGGCCTAAACACAGCCGTGAAAAGCAGCTAAACCCCATTATAAAAATAAATTACTTTTAAAAACCCATGAAACAAAGACAGGGAAAGAGAGAGAAATTCTTACACAATTCGTTCAGGGGCTGTGATGCAACCTGGATTGACCATATCTAGACCCACAGCTGGATGAGACATAAGGGTGGACACTCTTGGGGCTGAGAGGTTTGGTGAGGTTGGGTGAGCAAACGCAGACCCTTTAAAGTAATACTGCGTGCTACCCATCGCATGGGTCCCAAATCTCCAGGTTCAAGGGCATCTTCCTACATCGAAAACATGCATGAGAAACCCAGAAGATGGTACACCGTGTGATGGGGAAAGGTTTCTAAAACGCACCTCATTTCTCATCTCCTTGTGCTCGGGTTCGCCATTCCAGCCACTTTACTAGCAATCTCCCTACTTGGAGCATCAGCACCTTTAACCTCCTGTTCCGTACAGGTTGCAATTTGTCCTGAGGATGAACGGGAAGACGGGGAACCAATGAGAGACTAGCTCTTGGTGTTGGGACAGGCACAGGTCACTCTATTTTCCCATCAGGAAGAAGAATGAACCACAGGCTCAGCCTGCCCCCCGGAACCAGAACAGGGCCTGAAGCCATCCTGCGCTTCTGCGGCCGGCTCCCAAAAAAGCGACTTGTAAAATGGAGCTTCAGGGCACTGCAATTCACAAACCTGCAGAGTTATAAATGATAACTCTCGTCCACAAATATATTGAGGGAAGGCAAAGAAGAGGATTTGAAATCAAGGCAGAATTGCAGGAAACAGATTTCAGGAGGTAGATTCGAATCGCCTTTAAAGCACATGAAAAGCGGCAAAACGTTGACAATGATGCCCTTGGCCAAAAAGGGCGTATGCGTTTTTTCCTGAATATATTCAGGAAAAAACGCATACGCCCTTTTTGGCCAACCAAGCAACCTGGAAAGGCAAATCAGCGCGACAAAGAAGTCTCGCTTCCCATCGGTCAAAAGGGCCATGCTGAAAAAAGTGTCAAAACCAGAAATGCAGGACAGGCCATATAGAAATGGGAGCCTTGCTACACTGATGGGCGGGATGTAAATTGCCAACGGCCACTCTGGAGAAGTGTACGGTGTGTCCTGAAACATCTAAAAAACACAGCTTAGAGAGCATAGGGCACTTCCACGCATGGGGGGATAAAGCGGGAAAATTGAAAATCAGCAAGACACAAGCACCCCAAAGTTTAGGGCTGCTCTGTTGACAAGGACCTCCACTTCCTTCCACCTTAAATATCCCAGGAAAGCGAAAATTGGATAAAAAATTTGTGGTCCTTATGTACAATGGAATATCACTCAGCCATGAAATCAATGTCATAAGGCTAGTAGCAGCATGATGAGTGGATTTAGGTAAGACGATTCTAAGTGAAATAAGTCACACAGAAAAGGACACTTCTCATAAAGGTGTCACTTATAGAGGGAATGTAAAAACCGTTACACTTGAACTGAATTACAAAACAGAACAGAGTCACACATGCAGAAAACACACTATGGCTGCTTAACGGGAAAGGTGAGGTGGGGTGATACATAAAACAAGAGTTTCAAATTAGCTCAGATACCGTTCCATAAACCCAATATGGAATAGACAAGACCTAATCCTTGCTCAGAGAACTGGACTCAACACGCCCGATTCACCGCACAAGAATATATCTGACCAGTAATAATCTTAAAACCTATGTATTGATATCTCTCTGTTAGTGTGTCAAGTGGGTGTAAAGCGGCCTAAACACAGCCGTGAAAAGCAGCTAAACCCCATTATAAAAATAATTTACTTTTAAAAACCCATGAAACAAAGACAGGGAAAGAGAGAGAAATTCTTACACAATTCGTTCAGGGGCTGTGATGCAACCTGGATTGACCATATCTAGACCCACAGCTGGATGAGACATAAGGGTGGACACTCTTGGGGCTGAGAGGTTTGGTGAGGTTGGGTGAGCAAACGCAGACCCTTTAAAGTAATACTGCGTGGTACCGATCGCATGGGTCCCAAATCTCCAGGTTCAAGGGCATCTTCCTACATCGACAACATGCATGAGAAACCCAGAAGATGGTACACCGTGTGATGGGGAAAGGTTTCTAAAACGCACCTCATTTCTCATCTCCTTGTGCTCGGGTTCGCCATTCCAGCCACTTTACTAGCAATCTCCCTACTTGGAGCATCAGCACCTTTAACCTCCTGTTCCGTACAGGTTGCAATTTGTCCTGAGGATGAACGGGAAGACGGGGAACCAATGAGACACTAGCTCTTGGTGTTGGGACAGGCACAGGTCACTCTATTTTCCCATCAGGAAGAACAATGAACCACAGGCTCAGCCTGCCCCCCCGGAACCAGAACAGGGCCTGAAGCCATCCTGCGCTTTTGCGGCCGGCTCCCAAAAAAGCGACTTGTAAAATGGAGCTTCAGGGCACTGCAATTCACAAACCTGCAGAGTTATAAATGATAACTCTCGTCCACAAATATATTGAGGGAAGGCAAAGAAGAGGATTTGAAATCAAGGCAGAATTGCAGGAAACAGATTTCAGGAGGTAGATTCGAATCGCCTTTAAAGCACATGAAAAGCGGCAAAACGTTGACAATGATGCCCTTGGCCAAAAAGGGCGTATGCGTTTTTTCCTGAATATATTCAGGAAAAAACGCATACGCCCTTTTTGGCCAACCAAGCAACCTGGAAAGGCAAATCAGCGCGACAAAGAAGTCTCGCTTCCCATCGGTCAAAAGGGCCATGCTGAAAAAAGTGTCAAAACCAGAAATGCAGGACAGGCCATGGAGAAATGGGAGCCTTGCTACACTGATGGGCGGGATGTAAATTGCCAACAGCCACTCTGGAGAAGTGTACGGTGTGTCCTGAAACATCTAAAAAACACAGCTTAGAGAGCATAGGGCACTTCCACGCATGGGGGGATAAAGTGGGAAAATTGAAAATCAGCAAGACACAAGCACCCCAAAGTTTAGGGCTGCTCTGTTGGCAAGGACCTCCACTTCCTTCCACCTTCAATATCCCAGGAAAGCGAAAAATGGATAAAAAAGTTGTGGTCCTTATGTACAATGGAATATCACTCAGCCATGAAATCAATGTCATAAGGCTAGTAGCAGCATGATGAGTGGATTTAGGTAAGACGATTCTAAGTGAAATAAGTCACACAGAAAAGGACACTTCTCATAAGGTGTCACTTATAGAGGGAATGTAAAAACCGTTACACTTGAACTGAATTACAAAACAGAACAGAGTCACACATGCAGAAAACACACTATGGCTGCTTAACGGGAAAGGTGAGGTGGGGTGATACATAAAACAAGAGTTTCAAATTAGCTCAGATACCGTTCCATAAATCCAATATGGAATAGACAAGACCTACTCCTTGCTCAGAGAACTGGACTCAACACGCCCGATTCACCGCACAAGAATATATCTGACCAGTAATAATCTTAAAACCTATGTATTGATATCTCTCTGTTAGTGTGTCAAGTGGGTGTAAAGCGGCCTAAACACAGCCGTGAAAAGCAGCTAAACCCCATTATAAAAATAAATTACTTTTAAAAACCCATGAAACAAAGACAGGGAAAGAGAGAGAAATTCTTACACAATTCGTTCAGGGGCTGTGATGCAACCTGGATTGACCATATCTAGACCCACAGCTGGATGAGAGATAAGGGTGGACACTCTTGGGGCTGAGAGGTTTGGTGAGGTTGGGTGAGCAAACGCAGACCCTTTAAAGTAAAACTGCGTGCTACCCATCGCATGGGTCCCAAATCTCCAGGTTCAAGGGCATCTTCCTACATCGACAACATGCATGAGAAACCCAGAAGATGGTACACCGTGTGATGGGGAAAGGTTTCTAAAACGCACCTCATTTCTCATCTCCTTGTGCTCGGGTTCGCCATTCCAGCCACTTTACTAGCAATCTCCCTACTTGGAGCATCAGCACCTTTAACCTCCTGTTCCGTACAGGTTGCAATTTGTCCTGAGGATGAACGGGAAGACGGGGAACCAATGAGAGACTAGCTCTTGGTGTTGGGACAGGCACAGGTCACTCTATTTTCCCATCAGGAAGAAGAATGAACCACAGGCTCAGCCTGCCCCCCGGAACCAGAACAGGGCCTGAAGCCATCCTGCGCTTTTGCGGCCGGCTCCCAAAAAAGCGACTTGTAAAATGGAGCTTCAGGGCACTGCAATTCACAAACCTGCAGAGTTATAAATGATAACTCTCGTCCACAAATATATTGAGGGAAGGCAAAGAAGAGGATTTGAAATCAAGGCAGAATTGCAGGAAACAGATTTCAGGAGGTAGATTCGAATCGCCTTTAAAGCACATGAAAAGCGGCAAAACGTTGACAATGATGCCCTTGGCCAAAAAGGGCGTATGCGTTTTTTCCTGAATATATTCAGGAAAAAACGCATACGCCCTTTTTGGCCAACCAAGCAACCTGGAAAGGCAAATCAGCGCGACAAAGAAGTCTCGCTTCCCATCGGTCAAAAGGGCCATGCTGAAAAAAGTGTCAAAACCAGAAATGCAGGACAGGCCATGGAGAAATGGGAGCCTTGCTACACTGATGGGCGGGATGTAAATTGCCAACAGCCACTCTGGAGAAGTGTACGGTGTGTCCTGAAACATCTAAAAAACACAGCTTAGAGAGCATAGGGCACTTCCACGCATGGGGGGATAAAGTGGGAAAATTGAAAATCAGCAAGACACAAGCACCCCAAAGTTTAGGGCTGCTCTGTTGACAAGGACCTCCACTTCCTTCCACCTTCAATATCCCAGGAAAGCGAAAAATGGATAAAAAAGTTGTGGTCCTTATGTACAATGGAATATCACTCAGCCATGAAATCAATGTCATAAGGCTAGTAGCAGCATGATGAGTGGATTTAGGTAAGACGATTCTAAGTGAAATAAGTCACACAGAAAAGGACACTTCTCATAAGGTGTCACTTATAGAGGGAATGTAAAAACCGTTACACTTGAACTGAATTACAAAACAGAACAGAGTCACACATGCAGAAAACACACTATGGCTGCTTAACGGGAAAGGTGAGGTGGGGTGATACATAAAACAAGAGTTTCAAATTAGCTCAGATACCGTTCCATAAACCCAATATGGAATAGACAAGACCTACTCCTTGCTCAGAGAACTGGACTCAACACGCCCGATTCACCGCACAAGAATATATCTGACCAGTAATAATCTTAAAACCTATGTATTGATATCTCTCTGTTAGTGTGTCAAGTGGGTGTAAAGCGGCCTAAACACAGCCGTGAAAAGCAGCTAAACCCCATTATAAAAATAAATTACTTTTAAAAACCCATGAAACAAAGACAGGGAAAGAGAGAGAAATTCTTACACAATTCGTTCAGGGGCTGTGATGCAACCTGGATTGACCATATCTAGACCCACAGCTGGATGAGACATAAGGGTGGACACTCTTGGGGCTGAGAGGTTTGGTGAGGTTGGGTGAGCAAACGCAGACCCTTTAAAGTAATACTGCGTGCTACCCATCGCATGGGTCCCAAATCTCCAGGTTCAAGGGCATCTTCCTACATCGAAAACATGCATGAGAAACCCAGAAGATGGTACACCGTGTGATGGGGAAAGGTTTCTAAAACGCACCTCATTTCTCATCTCCTTGTGCTCGGGTTCGCCATTCCAGCCACTTTACTAGCAATCTCCCTACTTGGAGCATCAGCACCTTTAACCTCCTGTTCCGTACAGGTTGCAATTTGTCCTGAGGATGAACGGGAAGACGGGGAACCAATGAGAGACTAGCTCTTGGTGTTGGGACAGGCACAGGTCACTCTATTTTCCCATCAGGAAGAAGAATGAACCACAGGCTCAGCCTGCCCCCCGGAACCAGAACAGGGCCTGAAGCCATCCTGCGCTTCTGCGGCCGGCTCCCAAAAAAGCGACTTGTAAAATGGAGCTTCAGGGCACTGCAATTCACAAACCTGCAGAGTTATAAATGATAACTCTCGTCCACAAATATATTGAGGGAAGGCAAAGAAGAGGATTTGAAATCAAGGCAGAATTGCAGGAAACAGATTTCAGGAGGTAGATTCGAATCGCCTTTAAAGCACATGAAAAGCGGCAAAACGTTGACAATGATGCCCTTGGCCAAAAAGGGCGTATGCGTTTTTTCCTGAATATATTCAGGAAAAAACGCATACGCCCTTTTTGGCCAACCAAGCAACCTGGAAAGGCAAATCAGCGCGACAAAGAAGTCTCGCTTCCCATCGGTCAAAAGGGCCATGCTGAAAAAAGTGTCAAAACCAGAAATGCAGGACAGGCCATATAGAAATGGGAGCCTTGCTACACTGATGGGCGGGATGTAAATTGCCAACGGCCACTCTGGAGAAGTGTACGGTGTGTCCTGAAACATCTAAAAAACACAGCTTAGAGAGCATAGGGCACTTCCACGCATGGGGGGATAAAGCGGGAAAATTGAAAATCAGCAAGACACAAGCACCCCAAAGTTTAGGGCTGCTCTGTTGACAAGGACCTCCACTTCCTTCCACCTTAAATATCCCAGGAAAGCGAAAATTGGATAAAAAAGTTGTGGTCCTTATGTACAATGGAATATCACTCAGCCATGAAATCAATGTCATAAGGCTAGTAGCAGCATGATGAGTGGATTTAGGTAAGACGATTCTAAGTGAAATAAGTCACACAGAAAAGGACACTTCTCATAAAGGTGTCACTTATAGAGGGAATGTAAAAACCGTTACACTTGAACTGAATTACAAAACAGAACAGAGTCACACATGCAGAAAACACACTATGGCTGCTTAACGGGAAAGGTGAGGTGGGGTGATACATAAAACAAGAGTTTCAAATTAGCTCAGATACCGTTCCATAAACCCAATATGGAATAGACAAGACCTAATCCTTGCTCAGAGAACTGGACTCAACACGCCCGATTCACCGCACAAGAATATATCTGACCAGTAATAATCTTAAAACCTATGTATTGATATCTCTCTGTTAGTGTGTCAAGTGGGTGTAAAGCGGCCTAAACACAGCCGTGAAAAGCAGCTAAACCCCATTATAAAAATAATTTACTTTTAAAAACCCATGAAACAAAGACAGGGAAAGAGAGAGAAATTCTTACACAATTCGTTCAGGGGCTGTGATGCAACCTGGATTGACCATATCTAGACCCACAGCTGGATGAGACATAAGGGTGGACACTCTTGGGGCTGAGAGGTTTGGTGAGGTTGGGTGAGCAAACGCAGACCCTTTAAAGTAATACTGCGTGGTACCGATCGCATGGGTCCCAAATCTCCAGGTTCAAGGGCATCTTCCTACATCGACAACATGCATGAGAAACCCAGAAGATGGTACACCGTGTGATGGGGAAAGGTTTCTAAAACGCACCTCATTTCTCATCTCCTTGTGCTCGGGTTCGCCATTCCAGCCACTTTACTAGCAATCTCCCTACTTGGAGCATCAGCACCTTTAACCTCCTGTTCCGTACAGGTTGCAATTTGTCCTGAGGATGAACGGGAAGACGGGGAACCAATGAGAGACTAGCTCTTGGTGTTGGGACAGGCACAGGTCACTCTATTTTCCCATCAGGAAGAACAATGAACCACAGGCTCAGCCTGCCCCCCCGGAACCAGAACAGGGCCTGAAGCCATCCTGCGCTTTTGCGGCCGGCTCCCAAAAAAGCGACTTGTAAAATGGAGCTTCAGGGCACTGCAATTCACAAACCTGCAGAGTTATAAATGATAACTCTCGTCCACAAATATATTGAGGGAAGGCAAAGAAGAGGATTTGAAATCAAGGCAGAATTGCAGGAAACAGATTTCAGGAGGTAGATTCGAATCGCCTTTAAAGCACATGAAAAGCGGCAAAACGTTGACAATGATGCCCTTGGCCAAAAAGGGCGTATGCGTTTTTTCCTGAATATATTCAGGAAAAAACGCATACGCCCTTTTTGGCCAACCAAGCAACCTGGAAAGGCAAATCAGCGCGACAAAGAAGTCTCGCTTCCCATCGGTCAAAAGGGCCATGCTGAAAAAAGTGTCAAAACCAGAAATGCAGGACAGGCCATGGAGAAATGGGAGCCTTGCTACACTGATGGGCGGGATGTAAATTGCCAACAGCCACTCTGGAGAAGTGTACGGTGTGTCCTGAAACATCTAAAAAACACAGCTTAGAGAGCATAGGGCACTTCCACGCATGGGGGGATAAAGTGGGAAAATTGAAAATCAGCAAGACACAAGCACCCCAAAGTTTAGGGCTGCTCTGTTGGCAAGGACCTCCACTTCCTTCCACCTTCAATATCCCAGGAAAGCGAAAAATGGATAAAAAAGTTGTGGTCCTTATGTACAATGGAATATCACTCAGCCATGAAATCAATGTCATAAGGCTAGTAGCAGCATGATGAGTGGATTTAGGTAAGACGATTCTAAGTGAAATAAGTCACACAGAAAAGGACACTTCTCATAAGGTGTCACTTATAGAGGGAATGTAAAAACCGTTACACTTGAACTGAATTACAAAACAGAACAGAGTCACACATGCAGAAAACACACTATGGCTGCTTAACGGGAAAGGTGAGGTGGGGTGATACATAAAACAAGAGTTTCAAATTAGCTCAGATACCGTTCCATAAATCCAATATGGAATAGACAAGACCTACTCCTTGCTCAGAGAACTGGACTCAACACGCCCGATTCACCGCAAAAGAATATATCTGACCAGTAATAATCTTAAAACCTATGTATTGATATCTCTCTGTTAGTGTGTCAAGTGGGTGTAAAGCGGCCTAAACACAGCCGTGAAAAGCAGCTAAACCCCATTATAAAAATAAATTACTTTTAAAAACCCATGAAACAAAGACAGGGAAAGAGAGAGAAATTCTTACACAATTCGTTCAGGGGCTGTGATGCAACCTGGATTGACCATATCTAGACCCACAGCTGGATGAGAGATAAGGGTGGACACTCTTGGGGCTGAGAGGTTTGGTGAGGTTGGGTGAGCAAACGCAGACCCTTTAAAGTAAAACTGCGTGCTACCCATCGCATGGGTCCCAAATCTCCAGGTTCAAGGGCATCTTCCTACATCGACAACATGCATGAGAAACCCAGAAGATGGTACACCGTGTGATGGGGAAAGGTTTCTAAAACGCACCTCATTTCTCATCTCCTTGTGCTCGGGTTCGCCATTCCAGCCACTTTACTAGCAATCTCCCTACTTGGAGCATCAGCACCTTTAACCTCCTGTTCCGTACAGGTTGCAATTTGTCCTGAGGATGAACGGGAAGACGGGGAACCAATGAGAGACTAGCTCTTGGTGTTGGGACAGGCACAGGTCACTCTATTTTCCCATCAGGAAGAAGAATGAACCACAGGCTCAGCCTGCCCCCCGGAACCAGAACAGGGCCTGAAGCCATCCTGCGCTTTTGCGGCCGGCTCCCAAAAAAGCGACTTGTAAAATGGAGCTTCAGGGCACTGCAATTCACAAACCTGCAGAGTTATAAATGATAACTCTCGTCCACAAATATATTGAGGGAAGGCAAAGAAGAGGATTTGAAATCAAGGCAGAATTGCAGGAAACAGATTTCAGGAGGTAGATTCGAATCGCCTTTAAAGCACATGAAAAGCGGCAAAACGTTGACAATGATGCCCTTGGCCAAAAAGGGCGTATGCGTTTTTTCCTGAATATATTCAGGAAAAAACGCATACGCCCTTTTTGGCCAACCAAGCAACCTGGAAAGGCAAATCAGCGCGACAAAGAAGTCTCGCTTCCCATCGGTCAAAAGGGCCATGCTGAAAAAAGTGTCAAAACCAGAAATGCAGGACAGGCCATGGAGAAATGGGAGCCTTGCTACACTGATGGGCGGGATGTAAATTGCCAACAGCCACTCTGGAGAAGTGTACGGTGTGTCCTGAAACATCTAAAAAACACAGCTTAGAGAGCATAGGGCACTTCCACGCATGGGGGGATAAAGTGGGAAAATTGAAAATCAGCAAGACACAAGCACCCCAAAGTTTAGGGCTGCTCTGTTGACAAGGACCTCCACTTCCTTCCACCTTCAATATCCCAGGAAAGCGAAAAATGGATAAAAAAGTTGTGGTCCTTATGTACAATGGAATATCACTCAGCCATGAAATCAATGTCATAAGGCTAGTAGCAGCATGATGAGTGGATTTAGGTAAGACGATTCTAAGTGAAATAAGTCACACAGAAAAGGACACTTCTCATAAGGTGTCACTTATAGAGGGAATGTAAAAACCGTTACACTTGAACTGAATTACAAAACAGAACAGAGTCACACATGCAGAAAACACACTATTGCTGCTTAACAGGAAAGGTGAGGTGGGGTGATACATAAAACAAGAGTTTCAAATTAGCTCAGATACCGTTCCATAAACCCAATATGGAATAGACAAGACCTACTCCTTGCTCAGAGAACTGGACTCAACACGCCCGATTCACCGCACAAGAATATATATGACCAGTAATAATCTTAAAACCTATGTATTGATATCTCTCTGTTAGTGTGTCAAGTGGGTGTAAAGCGGCCTAAACACAGCCGTGAAAAGCAGCTAAACCCCATTATAAAAATAAATTACTTTTAAAAACCCATGAAACAAAGACAGGGAAAGAGAGAGAAATTCTTACACAATTCGTTCAGGGGCTGTGATGCAACCTGGATTGACCATATCTAGACCCACAGCTGGATGAGACATAAGGGTGGACACTCTTGGGGCTGAGAGGTTTGGTGAGGTTGGGTGAGCAAACGCAGACCCTTTAAAGTAATACTGCGTGCTACCCATCGCATGGGTCCCAAATCTCCAGGTTCAAGGGCATCTTCCTACATCGAAAACATGCATGAGAAACCCAGAAGATGGTACACCGTGTGATGGGGAAAGGTTTCCAAAACGCACCTCATTTCTCATCTCCTTGTGCTCGGGTTCGCCATTCCAGCCACTTTACTAGCAATCTCCCTACTTGGAGCCTCAGCACCTTTAACCTCCTGTTCCGTACAGGTTGCAATTTGTCCTGAGGATGAACGGGAAGACGGGGAACCAATGAGAGACTAGCTCTTGGTGTTGGGACAGGCACAGGTCACTCTATTTTCCCATCAGGAAGAAGAATGAACCACAGGCTCAGCCTGCCCCCCGGAACCAGAACAGGGCCTGAAGCCATCCTGCGCTTTTGCGGCCGGCTCCCAAAAAAGCGACTTGTAAAATGGAGCTTCAGGGCACTGCAATTCACAAACCTGCAGAGTTATAAATGATAACTCTCGTCCACAAATATATTGAGGGAAGGCAAAGAAGAGGATTTGAAATCAAGGCAGAATTGCAGGAAACAGATTTCAGGAGGTAGATTCGAATCGCCTTTAAAGCACATGAAAAGCGGCAAAACGTTGACAATGATGCCCTTGGCCAAAAAGGGCGTATGCGTTTTTTCCTGAATATATTCAGGAAAAAACGCATACGCCCTTTTTGGCCAACCAAGCAACCTGGAAAGGCAAATCAGCGCGACAAAGAAGTCTCGCTTCCCATCGGTCAAAAGGGCCATGCTGAAAAAAGTGTCAAAACCAGAAATGCAGGACAGGCCATGGAGAAATGGGACCCTTGCTACACTGATGGGCGGGATGTAAATTGCCAACAGCCACTCTGGAGAAGTGTACGGTGTGTCCTGAAACATCTAAAAAACACAGCTTAGAGAGCATAGGGCACTTCCACGCATGGGGGGATAAAGCGGGAAAATTGAAAATCAGCAAGACACAAGCACCCCAAAGTTTAGGGCTGCTCTGTTGACAAGGACCTCCACTTCCTTCCACCTTAAATATCCCAGGAAAGCGAAAATTGGATAAAAAAGTTGTGGTCCTTATGTACAATGGAATATCACTCAGCCATGAAATCAATGTCATAAGGCTAGTAGCAGCATGATGAGTGGATTTAGGTAAGACGATTCTAAGTGAAATAAGTCACACAGAAAAGGACACTTCTCATAAGGTGTCACTTATAGAGGGAATGTAAAAACCGTTACACTTGAACTGAATTACAAAACAGAACAGAGTCACACATGCAGAAAACACACAATGGCTGCTTAACGGGAAAGGTGAGGTGGGGTGATACATAAAACAAGAGTTTCAAATTAGCTCAGATACCGTTCCATAAACCCAATATGGAATAGACAAGACCTACTCCTTGCTCAGAGAACTGGACTCAACACGCCCGATTCACCGCACAAGAATATATCTGACCAGTAATAATCTTAAAACCTATGTATTGATATCTCTCTGTTAGTGTGTCAAGTGGGTGTAAAGCGGCCTAAACACAGCCGTGAAAAGCAGCTAAACCCCATTATAAAAATAAATTACTTTTAAAAACCCATGAAACAAAGACAGGGAAAGAGAGAGAAATTCTTACACAATTCGTTCAGGGGCTGTGATGCAACCTGGATTGACCATATCTAGACCCACAGCTGGATGAGACATAAGGGTGGACACTCTTGGGGCTGAGAGGTTTGGTGAGGTTGGGTGAGCAAACGCAGACCCTTTAAAGTAATACTGCGTGCTACCCATCGCATGGGTCCCAAATCTCCAGGTTCAAGGGCATCTTCCTACATCGACAACATGCATGAGAAACCCAGAAGATGGTACACCGTGTGATGGGGAAAGGTTTCTAAAACGCACCTCATTTCTCATCTCCTTGTGCTCGGGTTCGCCATTCCAGCCACTTTACTAGCAATCTCCCTACTTGGAGCATCAGCACCTTTAACCTCCTGTTCCGTACAGGTTGCAATTTGTCCTGAGGATGAACGGGAAGACGGGGAACCAATGAGAGACTAACTCTTGGTGTTGGGACAGGCACAGGTCACTCTATTTTCCCATCAGGAAGAAGAATGAACCACAGGCTCAGCCTGCCCCCCGGAACCAGAACAGGGCCTGAAGCCATCCTGCGCTTTTGCGGCCGGCTCCCAAAAAAGCGACTTGTAAAATGGAGCTTCAGGGCACTGCAATTCACAAACCTGCAGAGTTATAAATGATAACTCTCGTCCACAAATATATTGAGGGAAGGCAAAGAAGAGGATTTGAAATCAAGGCAGAATTGCAGGAAACAGATTTCAGGAGGTAGATTCGAATCGCCTTTAAAGCACATGAAAAGCGGCAAAACGTTGACAATGATGCCCTTGGCTAAAAAGGGCGTATGCGTTTTTTCCTGAATATATTCAGGAAAAAACGCATACGCCCTTTTTGGCCAACCAAGCAACCTGGAAAGGCAAATCAGCGCGACAAAGAAGTCTCGCTTCCCATCGGTCAAAAGGGCCATGCTGAAAAGAGTGTCAAAACCAGAAATGCAGGACAGGCCATGGAGAAATGGGAGCCTTGCTACACTGATGGGCGGGATGTAAATTGCCAACAGCCACTCTGGAGAAGTGTACGGTGTGTCCTGAAACATCTAAAAAACACAGCTTAGAGAGCATAGGGCACTTCCACGCATGGGGGGATAAAGTGGGAAAATTGAAAATCAGCAAGACACAAGCACCCCAAAGTTTAGGGCTGCTCTGTTGACAAGGACCTCCACTTCCTTCCACCTTCAATATCCCAGGAAAGCGAAAAATGGATAAAAAAGTTGTGGTCCTTATGTACAATGGAATATCACTCAGCCATGAAATCAATGTCATAAGGCTAGTAGCAGCATGATGAGTGGATTTAGGTAAGACGATTCTAAGTGAAATAAGTCACACAGAAAAGGACACTTCTCATAAGGTGTCACTTATAGAGGGAATGTAAAAACCGTTACACTTGAACTGAATTACAAAACAGAACAGAGTCACACATGCAGAAAACACACTATGGCTGCTTAACGGGAAAGGTGAGGTGGGGTGATACATAAAACAAGAGTTTCAAATTAGCTCAGATACCGTTCCATAAATCCAATATGGAATAGACAAGACCTACTCCTTGCTCAGAGAACTGGACTCAACACGCCCGATTCACCGCACAAGAATATATCTGACCAGTAATAATCTTAAAACCTATGTATTGATATCTCTCTGTTAGTGTGTCAAGTGGGTGTAAAGCGGCCTAAACACAGCCGTGAAAAGCAGCTAAACCCCATTATAAAAATAAATTACTTTTAAAAACCCATGAAACAAAGACAGGGAAAGAGAGAGAAATTCTTACACAATTCGTTCAGGGGCTGTGATGCAACCTGGATTGACCATATCTAGACCCACAGCTGGATGAGACATAAGGGTGGACACTCTTGGGGCTGAGAGGTTTGGTGAGGTTGGGTGAGCAAACGCAGACCCTTTAAAGTAATACTGCGTGCTACCCATCGCATGGGTCCCAAATCTCCAGGTTCAAGGGCATCTTCCTACATCGAAAACATGCATGAGAAACCCAGAAGATGGTACACCGTGTGATGGGGAAAGGTTTCTAAAACGCACCTCATTTCTCATCTCCTTGTGCTCGGGTTCGCCATTCCAGCCACTTTACTAGCAATCTCCCTACTTGGAGCCTCAGCACCTTTAACCTCCTGTTCTGTACAGGTTGCAATTTGTCCTGAGGATGAACGGGAAGACGGGGAACCAATGAGAGACTAGCTCTAGGTGTTGGGACAGGCACAGGTCACTCTATTTTCCCATCAGGAAGAAGAATTAACCACAGGCTCAGCCTGCCCCCCGGAACCAGAACAGGGACTGAAGCCATCCTGCGCTTTTGCGGCCGGCTCCCAAAAAAGAGACTTGTAAAATGGAGCTTCAGGGCACTGCAATTCACAAACCTGCAGAGTTATAAATGATAACTCTCGTCCACAAATATATTGAGGGAAGGCAAAGAAGAGGATTTGAAATCAAGGCAGAATTGCAGGAAACAGATTTCAGGAGGTAGATTCGAATCGCCTTTAAAGCACATGAAAAGCGGCAAAACGTTGACAATGATGCCCTTGGCCAAAAAGGGCGTATGCGTTTTTTCCTGAATATATTCAGGAAAAAACGCATACGCCCTTTTTGGCCAACCAAGCAACCTGGAAAGGCAAATCAGCGCGACAAAGAAGTCTCGCTTCCCATCGGTCAAAAGGGCCATGCTGAAAAAAGTGTCAAAACCAGAAATGCAGGACAGGCCATGGAGAAATGGGAGCCTTGCTACACTGATGGGCGGGATGTAAATTGCCAACAGCCACTCTGGAGAAGTGTACGGTGTGTCCTGAAACATCTAAAAAACACAGCTTAGAGAGCATAGGGCACTTCCACGCATGGGGGGATAAAGTGGGAAAATTGAAAATCAGCAAGACACAAGCACCCCAAAGTTTAGGGCTGCTCTGTTGACAAGGACCTCCACTTCCTTCCACCTTCAATATCCCAGGAAAGCGAAAAATGGATAAAAAAGTTGTGGTCCTTATGTACAATGGAATATCACTCAGCCATGAAATCAATGTCATAAGGCTAGTAGCAGCATGATGAGTGGATTTAGGTAAGACGATTCTAAGTGAAATAAGTCACACAGAAAAGGACACTTCTCATAAGGTGTCACTTATAGAGGGAATGTAAAAACCGTTACACTTGAACTGAATTACAAAACAGAACAGAGTCACACATGCAGAAAACACACTATGGCTGCTTAACGGGAAAGGTGAGGTGGGGTGATACATAAAACAAGAGTTTCAAATTAGCTCAGATACCGTTCCATAAATCCAATATGGAATAGACAAGACCTACTCCTTGCTCAGAGAACTGGACTCAACACGCCCGATTCACCGCACAAGAATATATCTGACCAGTAATAATCTTAAAACCTATGTATTGATATCTCTCTGTTAGTGTGTCAAGTGGGTGTAAAGCGGCCTAAACACAGCCGTGAAAAGCAGCTAAACCCCATTATAAAAATAAATTACTTTTAAAAACCCATGAAACAAAGACAGGGAAAGAGAGAGAAATTCTGACACAATTCGTTCAGGGGCTGTGATGCAACCTGGATTGACCATATCTAGACCCACAGCTGGATGAGACATAAGGGTGGACACTCTTGGGGCTGAGAGGTTTGGTGAGGTTGGGTGAGCAAACGCAGACCCTTTAAAGTAATACTGCGTGCTACCCATCGCATGGGTCCCAAATCTCCAGGTTCAAGGGCATCTTCCTACATCGAAAACATGCATGAGAAACCCAGAAGATGGTACACCGTGTGATGGGGAAAGGTTTCCAAAACGCACCTCATTTCTCATCTCCTTGTGCTCGGGTTCGCCATTCCAGCCACTTTACTAGCAATCTCCCTACTTGGAGCCTCAGCACCTTTAACCTCCTGTTCCGTACAGGTTGCAATTTGTCCTGAGGATGAACGGGAAGACGGGGAACAAATGAGAGACTAGCTCTTGGTGTTGGGACAGGCACAGGTCACTCTATTTTCCCATCAGGAAGAAGAATTAACCACAGGCTCAGCCTGCCCCCCGGAACCAGAACAGGGCCTGAAGCCATCCGGCGCTTTTGCGGCTGGCTCCCAAAAAAGCGACTTGTAAAATGGAGCTTCAGGGCACTGCAATTCACAAACCTGCAGAGTTATAAATGATAACTCTCGTCCACAAATATATTGAGGGAAGGCAAAGAAGAGGATTAGAAATCAAGGCAGAATTGCAGGAAACAGATTTCAGGAGGTAGATTCGAATCACCTTTAAAGCACATGAAAAGCGGCAAAACGTTGACAATGATGCCCTTGGCCAAAAAGGGCGTATGCGTTTTTTCCTGAATATATTCAGGAAAAAACGCATACGCCCTTTTTGGCCAACCAAGCCACCTGGAAAGGCAAATCAGCGCTAAAAAGAAGTCTCGCTTCCCATCGGTCAAAAGGGCCATGCTGAAAAATGTGTCAAAACCAGAAATGCAGGACAGGCCATGGAGAAATGGGAGCCTTGCTACACGGATGGGCGGGATGTACATTGCCAACAGCCACTCTGGAGAAGTGTACGGTGTGTCCTGAAACATCTAAAAAACACAGCTTAGAGAGCATAGGGCACTTCCACGCATGGGGGGCTAAAGCGGGAAAATTGAAAATCAGCAAGACACAAGCACCCCAAAGTTTAGGGCTGCTCTGTTGACAAGGACCTCCACTTCCTTCCACCTTAAATATCCCAGGAAAGCGAAAAATGGATAAAAAAGTTGTGGTCCTTATGTACAATGGAATATCACTCAGCCATGAAATCAATGTCATAAGGCTAGTAGCAGCATGATGAGTGGATTTAGGTAAGACGATTCTAAGTGAAATAAGTCACACAGAAAAGGACACTTCTCATAAGGTGTCACTTATAGAGGGAATGTAAAAACCGTTACACTTGAACTGAATTACAAAACAGAACAGAGTCACACATGCAGAAAACACACTATGGCTGCTTAACGGGAAAGGTGAGGTGGGGTGATACATAAAACAAGAGTTTCAAATTAGCTCAGATACCGTTCCATAAACCCAATATGGAATAGACAAGACCTACTCCTTGCTCAGAGAACTGGACTCAACACGCCCGATTCACCGCACAAGAATATATCTGACCAGTAATAATCTTAAAACCTATGTATTGATATCTCTCTGTTAGTGTGTCAAGTGGGTGTAAAGCGGCCTAAACACAGCCGTGAAAAGCAGCTAAACCCCATTATAAAAATAAATTACTTTTAAAAACCCATGAAACAAAGACAGGGAAAGAGAGAGAAATTCTTACACAATTCGTTCAGGGGCTGGGATGCAACCTGGATTGACCATATCTAGACCCACAGCTGGATGAGACATAAGGGTGGACACTCTTGGGGCTGAGAGGTTTGGTGAGGTTGGGTGAGCAAACGCAGACCCTTTAAAGTAATACTGCGTGCTACCCATCGCATGGGTCCCAAATCTCCAGGTTCAAGGGCATCTTCCTACATCGAAAACATGCATGAGAAACCCAGAAGATGGTACACCGTGTGATGGGGAAAGGTTTCTAAAACGCACCTCATTTCTCATCTCCTTGTGCTCGGGTTCGCCATTCCAGCCACTTTACTAGCAATCTCCCTACTTGGAGCATCAGCACCTTTAACCTCCTGTTCCGTACAGGTTGCAATTTGTCCTGAGGATGAACGGGAAGACGGGGAACCAATGAGAGACTAGCTCTTGGTGTTGGGACAGGCACAGGTCACTCTATTTTCCCATCAGGAAGAAGAATTAACCACAGGCTCAGCCTGCCCCCCGGAACCAGAACAGGGCCTGAAGCCATCCTGCGCTTTTGCGGCCGGCTCCCGAAAAAGCGACTTGTAAAATGGAGCTTCAGGGCACTGCAATTCACAAACCTGCAGAGTTATAAATGACAACTCTCGTCCACAAATATATTGAGGGAAGGCAAAGAAGAGGATTAGAAATCAAGGCAGAATTGCAGGAAACAGATTTCAGGAGGTAGATTCGAATCGCCTTTAAAGCACATGAAAAGCGGCAAAACGTTGACAATGATGCCCTTGGCCAAAAAGGGCGTATGCGTTTTTTCCTGAATATATTCAGGAAAAAACACTTACGCCCTTTTTGGCCAACCAAGCAACCTGGAAAGGCAAATCAGCGCTACAAAGAAGTCTCGCTTCCCATCGGTCAAAAGGGCCATGCTGAAAAAAGTGTCAAAACCAGAAATGCAGGACAGGCCATGGAGAAATGGGAGCCTTGCTACACTGATGGGCGGGATGTACATTGCCAACAGCCACTCTGGAGAAGTGTACGGTGTGTCCTGAAACATCTCAAAAACACAGCTTAGAGAGCATAGGGCACTTTCACGCATGGGGGGATAAAATGGGAAAATTGAAAATCAGCAAGAAGCAAGCACCCCAAAGTTTAGGGCTGCTCTGTTGACAAGGACCTCCACTTCCTTCCACCTTAAATATCCCAGGAAAGCGAAAAATGGATAAAAAAGTTGTGGTCCTTATGTACAATGGAATATCACTCAGCCATGAAATCAATGTCATAAGGCTAGTAGCAGCATGATGAGTGGATTTAGGTAAGACGATTCTAAGTGAAATAAGTCACACAGAAAAGGACACTTCTCATAAGGTGTCACTTATAGAGGGAATGTAAAAACCGTTACACTTGAACTGAATTACAAAACAGAACAGAGTCACACATGCAGAAAACACACTATGGCTGCTTAACGGGAAAGGTGAGGTGGGGTGATACATAAAACAAGAGTTTCAAATTAGCTCAGATACCGTTCCATAAACCCAATATGTAATAGACAAGACCTACTCCTTGCTCAGAGAACTGGACTCAACACGCCCGATTCACCGCACAAGAATATATCTGACCAGTAATAATCTTAAAACCTATGTATTGATATCTCTCTGTTAGTGTGTCAAGTGGGTGTAAAGCGGCCTAAACACAGCCGTGAAAAGCAGCTAAACCCCATTATAAAAATAAATTACTTTTAAAAACCCATGAAACAAAGACAGGGAAAGAGAGAGAAATTCTTACACAATTCGTTCAGGGGCTGTGATGCAACCTGGATTGACCATATCTAGACCCACAGCTGGATGAGACATAAGGGTGGACACTCTTGGGGCTGAGAGGTTTGGTGAGGTTGGGTGAGCAAACGCAGACCCTTTAAAGTAATACTGCGTGCTACCCATCGCATGGGTCCCAAATCTCCAGGTTCAAGGGCATCTTCCTACATCGACAACATGCATGAGAAACCCAGAAGATGGTACACCGTGTGATGGGGAAAGGTTTCTAAAACGCACCTCATTTCTCATCTCCTTGTGCTCGGGTTCGCCATTCCAGCCACTTTACTAGCAATCTCCCTACTTGGAGCATCAGCACCTTTAACCTCCTGTTCCGTACAGGTTGCAATTTGTCCTGAGGATGAACGGGAAGACGGGGAACCAATGAGAGACTAGCTCTTGGTGTTGGGACAGGCACAGGTCACTCTATTTTCCCATCAGGAAGAAGAATGAACCACAGGCTCAGCCTGCCCCCCGGAACCAGAACAGGGCCTGAAGCCATCCTGCGCTTTTGCGGCCGGCTCCCAAAAAAGCGACTTGTAAAATGGAGCTTCAGGGCACTGCAATTCACAAACCTGCAGAGTTATAAATGATAACTCTCGTCCACAAATATATTGAGGGAAGGCAAAGAAGAGGATTTGAAATCAAGGCAGAATTGCAGGAAACAGATTTCAGGAGGTAGATTCGAATCGCCTTTAAAGCACATGAAAAGCGGCAAAACGTTGACAATGATGCCCTTGGCCAAAAAGGGCGTATGCGTTTTTTCCTGAATATATTCAGGAAAAAACGCATACGCCCTTTTTGGCCAACCAAGCAACCTGGAAAGGCAAATCAGCGCGACAAAGAAGTCTCGCTTCCCATCGGTCAAAAGGGCCATGCTGAAAAATGTGTCAAAACCAGAAATGCAGGACAGGCCATGGAGAAATGGGAGCCTTGCTACACTGATGGGCGGGATGTACATTGCCAACAGCCACTCTGGAGAAGTGTACGGTGTGTCCTGAAACATCTAAAAAACACAGCTTAGAGAGCATAGGGCACTTCCACGCATGGGGGGCTAAAGCGGGAAAATTGAAAATCAGCAAGACACAAGCACCCCAAAGTTTAGGGCTGCTCTGTTGACAAGGACCTCCACTTCCTTCCACCTTAAATATCCCAGGAAAGCGAAAAATGGATAAAAAAGTTGTGGTCCTTATGTACAATGGAATATCACTCAGCCATGAAATCAATGTCATAAGGCTAGTAGCAGCATGATGAGTGGATTTAGGTAAGACGATTCTAAGTGAAATAAGTCACACAGAAAAGGACACTTCTCATAAGGTGTCACTTATAGAGGGAATGTAAAAACCGTTACACTTGAACTGAATTACAAAACAGAACAGAGTCACACATGCAGAAAACACACTATGGCTGCTTAACGGGAAAGGTGAGGTGGGGTGATACATAAAACAAGAGTTTCAAATTAGCTCCGATACCGTTCCATAAACCCAATATGGAATAGACAAGACCTACTCCTTGCTCAGAGAACTGGACTCAACACGCCCGATTCACCGCACAAGAATATATCTGACCAGTAATAATCTTAAAACCTATGTATTGATATCTCTCTGTTAGTGTGTCAAGTGGGTGTAAAGCGGCCTAAACACAGCCGTGAAAAGCAGCTAAACCCCATTATAAAAATAAATTACTTTTAAAAACCCATGAAACAAAGACAGGGAAAGAGAGAGAAATTCTTACACAATTCGTTCAGGGGCTGTGATGCAACCTGGATTGACCATATCTAGACCCACAGCTGGATGAGACATAAGGGTGGACACTCTTGGGGCTGAGAGGTTTGGTGAGGTTGGGTGAGCAAACGCAGACCCTTTAAAGTAATACTGCGTGCTACCCATCGCATGGGTCCCAAATCTCCAGGTTCAAGGGCATCTTCCTACATCGAAAACATGCATGAGAAACCCAGAAGATGGTACACCGTGTGATGGGGAAAGGTTTCCAAAACGCACCTCATTTCTCATCTCCTTGTGCTCGGGTTCGCCATTCCAGCCACTTTACTAGCAATCTCCCTACTTGGAGCCTCAGCACCTTTAACCTCCTGTTCCGTACAGGTTGCAATTTGTCCTGAGGATGAACGGGAAGACGGGGAACCAATGAGAGACTAGCTCTTGGTGTTGGGACAGGCACAGGTCACTCTATTTTCCCATCAGGAGGAAGAATGAACCACAGGCTCAGCCTGCCCCCCGGAACCAGAACAGGGCCTGAAGCCATCCTCCGCTT
Organism: Balaenoptera physalus; assembly: GCF_965194825.1. Taxonomy (NCBI): domain Eukaryota; kingdom Metazoa; phylum Chordata; class Mammalia; order Artiodactyla; family Balaenopteridae; genus Balaenoptera; species Balaenoptera physalus. The sequence continues at coordinate 938,049 of NW_028126457.1, read as the reverse complement.
TTGCGGCCGGCTCCCAAAAAAACGACTTGTAAAATGGAGCTTCAGGGCACTGCAATTCACAAACCTGCAGAGTTATAAATGATAACTCTCGTCCACAAATATATTGAGGGAAGGCAAAGAAGAGGATTTGAAATCAAGGCAGAATTGCAGGAAACAGATTTCAGGAGGTAGATTCGAATCGCCTTTAAAGCACATGAAAAGCGGCAAAACGTTGACAATGATGCCCTTGGCCAAAAAGGGCGTATGCGTTTTTTCCTGAATATATTCAGGAAAAAACGCATACGCCCTTTTTGGCCAACCAAGCAACCTGGAAAGGCAAATCAGCGCGACAAAGAAGTCTCGCTTCCCATCGGTCAAAAGGGCCATGCTGAAAAAAGTGTCAAAACCAGAAATGCAGGACAGGCCATGGAGAAATGGGAGCCTTGCTACACTGATGGGCGGGATGTACATTGCCAACAGCCACTCTGGAGAAGTGTACGGTGTGTCCTGAAACATCTAAAAAACACAGCTTAGAGAGCATAGGGCACTTCCACGCATGGGGGGATAAAGTGGGAAAATTGAAAATCAGCAAGACACAAGCACCCCAAAGTTTAGGGCTGCTCTGTTGACAAGGACCTCCACTTCCTTCCACCTTAAATATCCCAGGAAAGCGAAAAATGGATAAAAAAGTTGTGATCCTTATGTACAATGGAATATCACTCAGCCATGAAATCAATGTCATAAGGCTAGTAGCAGCATGATGAGTGGATTTAGGTAAGACGATTCTAAGTGAAATAAGTCACACAGAAAAGGACACTTCTCATAAGGTGTCACTTATAGAGGGAATGTAAAAACCGTTACACTTCAACTGAATTACAAAACAGAACAGAGTCACACATGCAGAAAACACACTATGGCTGCTTAACGGGAAAGGTGAGGTGGGGTGATACATAAAACAAGAGTTTCAAATTAGCTCAGATACCGTTCCATAAACCCAATATGGAATAGACAAGACCTACTCCTTGCTCAGAGAACTGGACTCAACACGCCCGATTCACCGCACAAGAATATATCTGACCAGTAATAATCTTAAAACCTATGTATTGATATCTCTCTGTTAGTGTGTCAAGTGGGTGTAAAGCGGCCTAAACACAGCCGTGAAAAGCAGCTAAACCCCATTATAAAAATAAATTACTTTTAAAAACCCATGAAACAAAGACAGGGAAAGAGAGAGAAATTCTTACACAATTCGTTCAGGGGCTGTGATGCAACCTGGATTGACCATATCTAGACCCACAGCTGGATGAGACATAAGGGTGGACACTCTTGGGGCTGAGAGGTTTGGTGAGGTTGGGTGAGCAAACGCAGACCCTTTAAAGTAATACTGCGTGCTACCCATCGCATGGGTCCCAAATCTCCAGGTTCAAGGGCATCTTCCTACATCGACAACATGCATGAGAAACCCAGAAGATGGTACACCGTGTGATGGGGAAAGGTTTCTAAAACGCACCTCATTTCTCATCTCCTTGTGCTCGGGTTCGCCATTCCAGCCACTTTACTAGCAATCTCCCTACTTGGAGCATCAGCACCTTTAACCTCCTGTTCCGTACAGGTTGCAATTTGTCCTGAGGATGAACGGGAAGACGGGGAACCAATGAGAGACTAGCTCTTGGTGTTGGGACAGGCACAGGTCACTCTATTTTCCCATCAGGAAGAAGAATGAACCACAGGCTCAGCCTGCCCCCCGGAACCAGAACAGGGCCTGAAGCCATCCTGCGCTTTTGCGGCCGGCTCCCAAAAAAGCGACTTGTAAAATGGAGCTTCAGGGCACTGCAATTCACAAACCTGCAGAGTTATAAATGACAACTCTCGTCCACAAATATATTGAGGGAAGGCAAAGAAGAGGATTTGAAATCAAGGCAGAATTGCAGGAAACAGATTTCAGGAGGTAGATTCGAATCGCCTTTAAAGCACATGAAAAGCGGCAAAACGTTGACAATGATGCCCTTGGCCAAAAAGGGCGTATGCGTTTTTTCCTGAATATATTCAGGAAAAAACGCATACGCCCTTTTTGGCCAACCAAGCAACCTGGAAAGGCAAATCAGCGCGACAAAGAAGTCTCGCTTCCCATCGGTCAAAAGGGCCATGCTGAAAAATGTGTCAAAACCAGAAATGCAGGACAGGCCATGGAGAAATGGGAGCCTTGCTACACTGATGGGCGGGATGTACATTGCCAACAGCCACTCTGGAGAAGTGTACGGTGTGTCCTGAAACATCTAAAAAACACAGCTTAGAGAGCATAGGGCACTTCCACGCATGGGGGGCTAAAGCGGGAAAATTGAAAATCAGCAAGACACAAGCACCCCAAAGTTTAGGGCTGCTCTGTTGACAAGGACCTCCACTTCCTTCCACCTTAAATATCCCAGGAAAGCGAAAAATGGATAAAAAAGTTGTGGTCCTTATGTACAATGGAATATCACTCAGCCATGAAATCAATGTCATAAGGCTAGTAGCAGCATGATGAGTGGATTTAGGTAAGACGATTCTAAGTGAAATAAGTCACACAGAAAAGGACACTTCTCATAAGGTGTCACTTATAGAGGGAATGTAAAAACCGTTACACTTGAACTGAATTACAAAACAGAACAGAGTCACACATGCAGAAAACACACTATGGCTGCTTAACGGGAAAGGTGAGGTGGGGTGATACATAAAACAAGAGTTTCAAATTAGCTCAGATACCGTTCCATAAACCCAATATGGAATAGACAAGACCTACTCCTTGCTCAGAGAACTGGACTCAACACGCCCGATTCACCGCACAAGAATATATCTGACCAGTAATAATCTTAAAACCTATGTATTGATATCTCTCTGTTAGTGTGTCAAGTGGGTGTAAAGCGGCCTAAACACAGCCGTGAAAAGCAGCTAAACCCCATTATAAAAATAAATTACTTTTAAAAACCCATGAAACAAAGACAGGGAAAGAGAGAGAAATTCTTACACAATTCGTTCAGGGGCTGTGATGCAACCTGGATTGATCATATCTAGACCCACAGCTGGATGAGACATAAGGGTGGACACTCTTGGGGCTGAGAGGTTTGGTGAGGTTGGGTGAGCAAACGCAGACCCTTTAAAGTAATACTGCGTGCTACCCATCGCATGGGTCCCAAATCTCCAGGTTCAAGGGCATCTTCCTACATCGAAAACATGCATGAGAAACCCAGAAGATGGTACACCGTGTGATGGGGAAAGGTTTCCAAAACGCACCTCATTTCTCATCTCCTTGTGCTCGGGTTCGCCATTCCAGCCACTTTACTAGCAATCTCCCTACTTGGAGCCTCAGCACCTTTAACCTCCTGTTCCGTACAGGTTGCAATTTGTCCTGAGGATGAACGGGAAGACGGGGAACCAATGAGAGACTAGCTCTTGGTGTTGGGACAGGCACAGGTCACTCTATTTTCCCATCAGGAGGAAGAATGAACCACAGGCTCAGCCTGCCCCCCGGAACCAGAACAGGGCCTGAAGCCATCCTCCGCTTTTGCGGCCGACTCCCAAAAAAGCGACTTGTAAAATGGAGCTTCAGGGCACTGCAATTCACAAACCTGCAGAGTTATAAATGATAACTCTCGTCCACAAATATATTGAGGGAAGGCAAAGAAGAGGATTTGAAATCAAGGCAGAATTGCAGGAAACAGATTTCAGGAGGTAGATTCGAATCGCCTTTAAAGCACATGAAAAGCGGCAAAACGTTGACAATGATGCCCTTGGCCAAAAAGGGCGTATGCGTTTTTTCCTGAATATATTCAGGAAAAAACGCATACGCCCTTTTTGGCCAACCAAGCAACCTGGAAAGGCAAATCAGCGCGACAAAGAAGTCTCGCTTCCCATCGGTCAAAAGGGCCATGCTGAAAAAAGTGTCAAAACCAGAAATGCAGGACAGGCCATGGAGAAATGGGAGCCTTGCTACACTGATGGGCGGGATGTACATTGCCAACAGCCACTCTGGAGAAGTGTACGGTGTGTCCTGAAACATCTAAAAAACACAGCTTAGAGAGCATAGGGCACTTCCACGCATGGGGGGATAAAGTGGGAAAATTGAAAATCAGCAAGACACAAGCACCCCAAAGTTTAGGGCTGCTCTGTTGACAAGGACCTCCACTTCCTTCCACCTTAAATATCCCAGGAAAGCGAAAAATGGATAAAAAAGTTGTGGTCCTTATGTACAATGGAATATCACTCAGCCATGAAATCAATGTCATAAGGCTAGTAGCAGCATGATGAGTGGATTTAGGTAAGACGATTCTAAGTGAAATAAGTCACACAGAAAAGGACACTTCTCATAAGGTGTCACTTATAGAGGGAATGTAAAAACCGTTACACTTGAACTGAATTACAAAACAGAACAGAGTCACACATGCAGAAAACACACTATGGCTGCTTAACGGGAAAGGTGAGGTGGGGTGATACATAAAACAAGAGTTTCAAATTAGCTCAGATACCGTTCCATAAACCCAATATGGAATAGACAAGACCTACTCCTTGCTCAGAGAACTGGACTCAACACGCCCGATTCACCGCACAAGAATATATCTGACCAGTAATAATCTTAAAACCTATGTATTGATATCTCTCTGTTAGTGTGTCAAGTGGGTGTAAAGCGGCCTAAACACAGCCGTGAAAAGCAGCTAAACCCCATTATAAAAATAAATTACTTTTAAAAACCCATGAAACAAAGACAGGGAAAGAGAGAGAAATTCTTACACAATTCGTTCAGGGGCTGTGATGCAACCTGGATTGACCATATCTAGACCCACAGCTGGATGAGACATAAGGGTGGACACTCTTGGGGCTGAGAGGTTTGGTGAGGTTGGGTGAGCAAACGCAGACCCTTTAAAGTAATACTGCGTGCTACCCATCGCATGGGTCCCAAATCTCCAGGTTCAAGGGCATCTTCCTACATCGAAAACATGCATGAGAAACCCAGAAGATGGTACACCGTGTGATGGGGAAAGGTTTCTAAAACGCACCTCATTTCTCATCTCCTTGTGCTCGGGATCGCCATTCCAGCCACTTTACTAGCAATCTCCCTACTTGGAGCCTCAGCACCTTTAACCTCCTGTTCCGTACAGGTTACAATTTGTCCTGAGGATGAACGGGAAGACGGGGAACCAATGAGAGACTAGCTCTTGGTGTTGGGACAGGCACAGGTCACTCTATTTTCCCATCAGGAAGAAGAATTAACCACAGGCTCAGCCTGCCCCCCGGAACCAGAACAGGGCCTGAAGCCATTCTGCGCTTTTGCGGCCGGCTCCCGAAAAAGCGACTTGTAAAATGGAGCTTCAGGGCACTGCAATTCACAAACCTGCAGAGTTATAAATGACAACTCTCGTCCACAAATATATTGAGGGAAGGCAAAGAAGAGGATTAGAAATCAAGGCAGAATTGCAGGAAACAGTTTTCAGGAGGTAGATTCGAATCGCCTTTAAAGCACATGAAAAGCGGCAAAACGTTGACAATGATGCCCTTGGCCAAAAAGGGCGTATGCGTTTTTTCCTGAATATATTCAGGAAAAAACACTTACGCCCTTTTTGGCCAACCAAGCAACCTGGAAAGGCAAATCAGCGCTACAAAGAAGTCTCGCTTCCCATCGGTCAAAAGGGCCATGCTGAAAAAAGTGTCAAAACCAGAAATGCAGGACAGGCCATGGAGAAATGGGAGCCTTGCTACACTGATGGGCGGGATGTACATTGCCAACAGCCACTCTGGAGAAGTGTACGGTGTGTCCTGAAACATCTCAAAAACACAGCTTAGAGAGCATAGGGCACTTTCACGCATGGGGGGATAAAATGGGAAAATTGAAAATCAGCAAGAAGCAAGCACCCCAAAGTTTAGGGCTGCTCTGTTGACAAGGACCTCCACTTCCTTCCACCTTAAATATCCCAGGAAAGCGAAAAATGGATAAAAAAGTTGTGGTCCTTATGTACAATGGAATATCACTCAGCCATGAAATCAATGTCATAAGGCTAGTAGCAGCATGATGAGTGGATTTAGGTAAGACGATTCTAAGTGAAATAAGTCACACAGAAAAGGACACTTCTCATAAGGTGTCACTTATAGAGGGAATGTAAAAACCGTTACACTTGAACTGAATTACAAAACAGAACAGAGTCACACATGCAGAAAACACACTATGGCTGCTTAACGGGAAAGGTGAGGTGGGGTGATACATAAAACAAGAGTTTCAAATTAGCTCAGATACCGTTCCATAAACCCAATATGTAATAGACAAGACCTACTCCTTGCTCAGAGAACTGGACTCAACACGCCCGATTCACCGCACAAGAATATATCTGACCAGTAATAATCTTAAAACCTATGTATTGATATCTCTCTGTTAGTGTGTCAAGTGGGTGTAAAGCGGCCTAAACACAGCCGTGAAAAGCAGCTAAACCCCATTATAAAAATAAATTACTTTTAAAAACCCATGAAACAAAGACAGGGAAAGAGAGAGAAATTCTTACACAATTCGTTCAGGGGCTGTGATGCAACCTGGATTGACCATATCTAGACCCACAGCTGGATGAGACATAAGGGTGGACACTCTTGGGGCTGAGAGGTTTGGTGAGGTTGGGTGAGCAAACGCAGACCCTTTAAAGTAATACTGCGTGCTACCCATCGCATGGGTCCCAAATCTCCAGGTTCAAGGGCATCTTCCTACATCGAAAACATGCATGAGAAACCCAGAAGATGGTACACCGTGTGATGGGGAAAGGTTTCTAAAACGCACCTCATTTCTCATCTCCTTGTGCTCGGGATCGCCATTCCAGCCACTTTACTAGCAATCTCCCTACTTGGAGCCTCAGCACCTTTAACCTCCTGTTCCGTACAGGTTACAATTTGTCCTGAGGATGAACGGGAAGACGGGGAACCAATGAGAGACTAGCTCTTGGTGTTGGGACAGGCACAGGTCACTCTATTTTCCCATCAGGAAGAAGAATTAACCACAGGCTCAGCCTGCCCCCCGGAACCAGAACAGGGCCTGAAGCCATTCTGCGCTTTTGCGGCCGGCTCCCGAAAAAGCGACTTGTAAAATGGAGCTTCAGGGCACTGCAATTCACAAACCTGCAGAGTTATAAATGACAACTCTCGTCCACAAATATATTGAGGGAAGGCAAAGAAGAGGATTAGAAATCAAGGCAGAATTGCAGGAAACAGTTTTCAGGAGGTAGATTCGAATCGCCTTTAAAGCACATGAAAAGCGGCAAAACGTTGACAATGATGCCCTTGGCCAAAAAGGGCGTATGCGTTTTTTCCTGAATATATTCAGGAAACAACGCATACGCCCTTTTTGGCCAACCAAGCAACCTGGAAAGGCAAATCAGCGCTACAAAGAAGTCTCGCTTCCCATCGGTCAAAAGGGCCATGCTGAAAAAAGTGTCAAAACCAGAAATGCAGGACAGGCCATGGAGAAATGGGAGCCTTACTACACTGATGGGCGGGATGTACATTGCCAACAGCCACTCTGGAGAAGTGTACGGTGTGTCCTGAAACATCTAAAAAACACAGCTTAGAGAGCATAGGGCACTTCCACGCATGGGGGGATAAAGTGGGAAAATTGAAAATCAGCAAGATGCAAGCACCCCAAAGTTTAGGGCTGCTCTGTTGACAAGGACCTCCACTTCCTTCCACCTTAAATATCCCAGGAAAGCGAAAAATGGATAAAAAAGTTGTGGTCCTTATGTACAATGGAATATCACTCAGCCATGAAATCAATGTCATAAGGCTAGTAGCAGCATGATGAGTGGATTTAGGTAAGACGATTCTAAGTGAAATAAGTCACACAGAAAAGGACACTTCTCATAAGGTGTCACTTATAGAGGGAATGTAAAAACCGTTACACTTGAACTGAATTACAAAACAGAACAGAGTCACACATGCAGAAAACACACTATGGCTGCTTAACGGGAAAGGTGAGGTGGGGTGATACATAAAACAAGAGTTTCAAATTAGCTCAGATACCGTTCCATAAACCCAATATGGAATAGACAAGACCTACTCCTTGCTCAGAGAACTGGACTCAACACGCCCGATTCACCGCACAAGAATATATCTGACCAGTAATAATCTTAAAACCTATGTATTGATATCTCTCTGTTAGTGTGTCAAGTGGGTGTAAAGCGGCCTAAACACAGCCGTGAAAAGCAGCTAAACCCCATTATAAAAATAAATTACTTTTAAAAACCCATGAAACAAAGACAGGGAAAGAGAGAGAAATTCTTACACAATTCGTTCAGGGGCTGTGATGCAACCTGGATTGACCATATCTAGACCCACAGCTGGATGAGACATAAGGGTGGACACTCTTGGGGCTGAGAGGTTTGGTGAGGTTGGGTGAGCAAACGCAGACCCTTTAAAGTAATACTGCGTGCTACCCATCGCATGGGTCCCAAATCTCCAGGTTCAAGGGCATCTTCCTACATCGACAACATGCATGAGAAACCCAGAAGATGGTACACCGTGTGATGGGGAAAGGTTTCTAAAACGCACCTCATTTCTCATCTCCTTGTGCTCGGGTTCGCCATTCCAGCCACTTTACTAGCAATCTCCCTACTTGGAGCATCAGCACCTTTAACCTCCTGTTCCGTACAGGTTGCAATTTGTCCTGAGGATGAACGGGAAGACGGGGAACCAATGAGAGACTAGCTCTTGGTGTTGGGACAGGCACAGGTCACTCTATTTTCCCATCAGGAAGAAGAATGAACCACAGGCTCAGCCTGCCCCCCGGAACCAGAACAGGGCCTGAAGCCATCCTGCGCTTTTGCGGCCGGCTCCCAAAAAAGCGACTTGTAAAATGGAGCTTCAGGGCACTGCAATTCACAAACCTGCAGAGTTATAAATGATAACTCTCGTCCACAAATATATTGAGGGAAGGCAAAGAAGAGGATTTGAAATCAAGGCAGAATTGCAGGAAACAGATTTCAGGAGGTAGATTCGAATCGCCTTTAAAGCACATGAAAAGCGGCAAAACGTTGACAATGATGCCCTTGGCCAAAAAGGGCGTATGCGTTTTTTCCTGAATATATTCAGGAAAAAACGCATACGCCCTTTTTGGCCAACCAAGCAACCTGGAAAGGCAAATCAGCGCGACAAAGAAGTCTCGCTTCCCATCGGTCAAAAGGGCCATGCTGAAAAAAGTGTCAAAACCAGAAATGCAGGACAGGCCATGGAGAAATGGGAGCCTTGCTACACTGATGGGCGGGATGTAAATTGCCAACAGCCACTCTGGAGAAGTGTACGGTGTGTCCTGAAACATCTAAAAAACACAGCTTAGAGAGCATAGGGCACTTCCACGCATGGGGGGATAAAGTGGGAAAATTGAAAATCAGCAAGACACAAGCACCCCAAAGTTTAGGGCTGCTCTGTTGACAAGGACCTCCACTTCCTTCCACCTTCAATATCCCAGGAAAGCGAAAAATGGATAAAAAAGTTGTGGTCCTTATGTACAATGGAATATCACTCAGCCATGAAATCAATGTCATAAGGCTAGTAGCAGCATGATGAGTGGATTTAGGTAAGACGATTCTAAGTGAAATAAGTCACACAGAAAAGGACACTTCTCATAAGGTGTCACTTATAGAGGGAATGTAAAAACCGTTACACTTGAACTGAATTACAAAACAGAACAGAGTCACACATGCAGAAAACACACTATGGCTGCTTAACGGGAAAGGTGAGGTGGGGTGATACATAAAACAAGAGTTTCAAATTAGCTCAGATACCGTTCCATAAATCCAATATGGAATAGACAAGACCTACTCCTTGCTCAGAGAACTGGACTCAACACGCCCGATTCACCGCACAAGAATATATCTGACCAGTAATAATCTTAAAACCTATGTATTGATATCTCTCTGTTAGTGTGTCAAGTGGGTGTAAAGCGGCCTAAACACAGCCGTGAAAAGCAGCTAAACCCCATTATAAAAATAAATTACTTTTAAAAACCCATGAAACAAAGACAGGGAAAGAGAGAGAAATTCTTACACAATTCGTTGAGGGGCTGTGATGCAACCTGGATTGACCATATCTAGACCCACAGCTGGATGAGACATAAGGGTGGACACTCTTGGGGCTGAGAGGTTTGGTGAGGTTGGGTGAGCAAACGCAGACCCTTTAAAGTAATACTGCGTGCTACCCATCGCATGGGTCCCAAATCTCCAGGTTCAAGGGCATCTTCCTACATCGAAAACATGCATGAGAAACCCAGAAGATGGTACACCGTGTGATGGGGAAAGGTTTCTAAAACGCACCTCATTTCTCATCTCCTTGTGCTCGGGTTCGCCATTCCAGCCACTTTACTAGCAATCTCCCTACTTGGAGCATCAGCACCTTTAACCTCCTGTTCCGTACAGGTTGCAATTTGTCCTGAGGATGAACGGGAAGACGGGGAACCAATGAGAGACTAGCTCTTGGTGTTGGGACAGGCACAGGTCACTCTATTTTCCCATCAGGAAGAAGAATTAACCACAGGCTCAGCCTGCCCCCCGGAACCAGAACAGGGCCTGAAGCCATCCTGCGCTTTTGCGGCCGGCTCCCGAAAAAGCGACTTGTAAAATGGAGCTTCAGGGCACTGCAATTCACAAACCTGCAGAGTTATAAATGACAACTCTCGTCCACAAATATATTGAGGGAAGGCAAAGAAGAGGATTAGAAATCAAGGCAGAATTGCAGGAAACAGATTTCAGGAGGTAGATTCGAATCGCCTTTAAAGCACATGAAAAGCGGCAAAACGTTGACAATGATGCCCTTGGCCAAAAAGGGCGTATGCGTTTTTTCCTGAATATATTCAGGAAAAAACACTTACGCCCTTTTTGGCCAACCAAGCAACCTGGAAAGGCAAATCAGCGCTACAAAGAAGTCTCGCTTCCCATCGGTCAAAAGGGCCATGCTGAAAAAAGTGTCAAAACCAGAAATGCAGGACAGGCCATGGAGAAATGGGAGCCTTGCCACACTGAAGGGCGGGATGTACATTGCCAACAGCCACTCTGGAGAAGTGTACGGTGTGTCCTGAAACATCTCAAAAACACAGCTTAGAGAGCATAGGGCACTTTCACGCATGGGGGGATAAAATGGGAAAATTGAAAATCAGCAAGAAGCAAGCACCCCAAAGTTTAGGGCTGCTCTGTTGACAAGGACCTCCACTTCCTTCCACCTTAAATATCCCAGGAAAGCGAAAAATGGATAAAAAAGTTGTGGTCCTTATGTACAATGGAATATCACTCAGCCATGAAATCAATGTCATAAGGCTAGTAGCAGCATGATGAGTGGATTTAGGTAAGACGATTCTAAGTGAAATAAGTCACACAGAAAAGGACACTTCTCATAAGGTGTCACTTATAGAGGGAATGTAAAAACCGTTACACTTGAACTGAATTACAAAACAGAACAGAGTCACACATGCAGAAAACACACTATGGCTGCTTAACGGGAAAGGTGAGGTGGGGTGATACATAAAACAAGAGTTTCAAATTAGCTCAGATACCGTTCCATAAACCCAATATGGAATAGACAAGACCTACTCCTTGCTCAGAGAACTGGACTCAACACGCCCGATTCACCGCACAAGAATATATCTGACCAGTAATAATCTTAAAACCTATGTATTGATATCTCTCTGTTAGTGTGTCAAGTGGGTGTAAAGCGGCCTAAACACAGCCGTGAAAAGCAGCTAAACCCCATTATAAAAATAAATTACTTTTAAAAACCCATGAAACAAAGACAGGGAAAGAGAGAGAAATTCTTACACAATTCGTTCAGGGGCTGTGATGCAACCTGGATTGACCATATCTAGACCCACAGCTGGATGAGACATAAGGGTGGACACTCTTGGGGCTGAGAGGTTTGGTGAGGTTGGGTGAGCAAACGCAGACCCTTTAAAGTAATACTGCGTGCTACCCATCGCATGGGTCCCAAATCTCCAGGTTCAAGGGCATCTTCCTACATCGACAACATGCATGAGAAACCCAGAAGATGGTACACCGTGTGATGGGGAAAGGTTTCTAAAACGCACCTCATTTCTCATCTCCTTGTGCTCGGGTTCGCCATTCCAGCCACTTTACTAGCAATCTCCCTACTTGGAGCATCAGCACCTTTAACCTCCTGTTCCGTACAGGTTGCAATTTGTCCTGAGGATGAACGGGAAGACGGGGAACCAATGAGAGACTAGCTCTTGGTGTTGGGACAGGCACAGGTCACTCTATTTTCCCATCAGGAAGAAGAATGAACCACAGGCTCAGCCTGCCCCCCGGAACCAGAACAGGGCCTGAAGCCATCCTGCGCTTTTGCGGCCGGCTCCCAAAAAAGCGACTTGTAAAATGGAGCTTCAGGGCACTGCAATTCACAAACCTGCAGAGTTATAAATGATAACTCTCGTCCACAAATATATTGAGGGAAGGCAAAGAAGAGGATTTGAAATCAAGGCAGAATTGCAGGAAACAGATTTCAGGAGGTAGATTCGAATCGCCTTTAAAGCACATGAAAAGCGGCAAAACGTTGACAATGATGCCCTTGGCCAAAAAGGGCGTATGCGTTTTTTCCTGAATATATTCAGGAAAAAACGCATACGCCCTTTTTGGCCAACCAAGCAACCTGGAAAGGCAAATCAGCGCGACAAAGAAGTCTCGCTTCCCATCGGTCAAAAGGGCCATGCTGAAAAATGTGTCAAAACCAGAAATGCAGGACAGGCCATGGAGAAATGGGAGCCTTGCTACACTGATGGGCGGGATGTACATTGCCAACAGCCACTCTGGAGAAGTGTACGGTGTGTCCTGAAACATCTAAAAAACACAGCTTAGAGAGCATAGGGCACTTCCACGCATGGGGGGCTAAAGCGGGAAAATTGAAAATCAGCAAGACACAAGCACCCCAAAGTTTAGGGCTGCTCTGTTGACAAGGACCTCCACTTCCTTCCACCTTAAATATCCCAGGAAAGCGAAAAATGGATAAAAAAGTTGTGGTCCTTATGTACAATGGAATATCACTCAGCCATGAAATCAATGTCATAAGGCTAGTAGCAGCATGATGAGTGGATTTAGGTAAGACGATTCTAAGTGAAATAAGTCACACAGAAAAGGACACTTCTCATAAGGTGTCACTTATAGAGGGAATGTAAAAACCGTTACACTTGAACTGAATTACAAAACAGAACAGAGTCACACATGCAGAAAACACACTATGGCTGCTTAACGGGAAAGGTGAGGTGGGGTGATACATAAAACAAGAGTTTCAAATTAGCTCCGATACCGTTCCATAAACCCAATATGGAATAGACAAGACCTACTCCTTGCTCAGAGAACTGGACTCAACACGCCCGATTCACCGCACAAGAATATATCTGACCAGTAATAATCTTAAAACCTATGTATTGATATCTCTCTGTTAGTGTGTCAAGTGGGTGTAAAGCGGCCTAAACACAGCCGTGAAAAGCAGCTAAACCCCATTATAAAAATAAATTACTTTTAAAAACCCATGAAACAAAGACAGGGAAAGAGAGAGAAATTCTTACACAATTCGTTCAGGGGCTGTGATGCAACCTGGATTGACCATATCTAGACCCACAGCTGGATGAGACATAAGGGTGGACACTCTTGGGGCTGAGAGGTTTGGTGAGGTTGGGTGAGCAAACGCAGACCCTTTAAAGTAATACTGCGTGCTACCCATCGCATGGGTCCCAAATCTCCAGGTTCAAGGGCATCTTCCTACATCGAAAACATGCATGAGAAACCCAGAAGATGGTACACCGTGTGATGGGGAAAGGTTTCCAAAACGCACCTCATTTCTCATCTCCTTGTGCTCGGGTTCGCCATTCCAGCCACTTTACTAGCAATCTCCCTACTTGGAGCCTCAGCACCTTTAACCTCCTGTTCCGTACAGGTTGCAATTTGTCCTGAGGATGAACGGGAAGACGGGGAACCAATGAGAGACTAGCTCTTGGTGTTGGGACAGGCACAGGTCACTCTATTTTCCCATCAGGAGGAAGAATGAACCACAGGCTCAGCCTGCCCCCCGGAACCAGAACAGGGCCTGAAGCCATCCTCCGCTTTTGCGGCCGGCTCCCAAAAAAGCGACTTGTAAAATGGAGCTTCAGGGCACTGCAATTCACAAACCTGCAGAGTTATAAATGATAACTCTCGTCCACAAATATATTGAGGGAAGGCAAAGAAGAGGATTTGAAATCAAGGCAGAATTGCAGGAAACAGATTTCAGGAGGTAGATTCGAATCGCCTTTAAAGCACATGAAAAGCGGCAAAACGTTGACAATGATGCCCTTGGCCAAAAAGGGCGTATGCGTTTTTTCCTGAATATATTCAGGAAAAAACGCATACGCCCTTTTTGGCCAACCAAGCAACCTGGAAAGGCAAATCAGCGCGACAAAGAAGTCTCGCTTCCCATCGGTCAAAAGGGCCATGCTGAAAAAAGTGTCAAAACCAGAAATGCAGGACAGGCCATGGAGAAATGGGAGCCTTGCTACACTGATGGGCGGGATGTACATTGCCAACAGCCACTCTGGAGAAGTGTACGGTGTGTCCTGAAACATCTAAAAAACACAGCTTAGAGAGCATAGGGCACTTCCACGCATGGGGGGATAAAGTGGGAAAATTGAAAATCAGCAAGACACAAGCACCCCAAAGTTTAGGGCTGCTCTGTTGACAAGGACCTCCACTTCCTTCCACCTTAAATATCCCAGGAAAGCGAAAAATGGATAAAAAAGTTGTGGTCCTTATGTACAATGGAATATCACTCAGCCATGAAATCAATGTCATAAGGCTAGTAGCAGCATGATGAGTGGATTTAGGTAAGACGATTCTAAGTGAAATAAGTCACACAGAAAAGGACACTTCTCATAAGGTGTCACTTATAGAGGGAATGTAAAAACCGTTACACTTCAACTGAATTACAAAACAGAACAGAGTCACACATGCAGAAAACACACTATGGCTGCTTAACGGGAAAGGTGAGGTGGGGTGATACATAAAACAAGAGTTTCAAATTAGCTCAGATACCGTTCCATAAACCCAATATGGAATAGACAAGACCTACTCCTTGCTCAGAGAACTGGACTCAACACGCCCGATTCACCGCACAAGAATATATCTGACCAGTAATAATCTTAAAACCTATGTATTGATATCTCTCTGTTAGTGTGTCAAGTGGGTGTAAAGCGGCCTAAACACAGCCGTGAAAAGCAGCTAAACCCCATTATAAAAATAAATTACTTTTAAAAACCCATGAAACAAAGACAGGGAAAGAGAGAGAAATTCTTACACAATTCGTTCAGGGGCTGTGATGCAACCTGGATTGACCATATCTAGACCCACAGCTGGATGAGACATAAGGGTGGACACTCTTGGGGCTGAGAGGTTTGGTGAGGTTGGGTGAGCAAACGCAGACCCTTTAAAGTAATACTGCGTGCTACCCATCGCATGGGTCCCAAATCTCCAGGTTCAAGGGCATCTTCCTACATCGAAAACATGCATGAGAAACCCAGAAGATGGTACACCGTGTGATGGGGAAAGGTTTCTAAAACGCACCTCATTTCTCATCTCCTTGTGCTCGGGTTCGCCATTCCAGCCACTTTACTAGCAATCTCCCTACTTGGAGCATCAGCACCTTTAACCTCCTGTTCCGTACAGGTTGCAATTTGTCCTGAGGATGAACGGGAAGACGGGGAACCAATGAGAGACTAGCTCTTGGTGTTGGGACAGGCACAGGTCACTCTATTTTCCCATCAGGAAGAAGAATTAACCACAGGCTCAGCCTGCCCCCCGGAACCAGAACAGGGCCTGAAGCCATCCTGCGCTTTTGCGGCCGGCTCCCGAAAAAGCGACTTGTAAAATGGAGCTTCAGGGCACTGCAATTCACAAACCTGCAGAGTTATAAATGACAACTCTCGTCCACAAATATATTGAGGGAAGGCAAAGAAGAGGATTAGAAATCAAGGCAGAATTGCAGGAAACAGATTTCAGGAGGTAGATTCGAATCGCCTTTAAAGCACATGAAAAGCGGCAAAACGTTGACAATGATGCCCTTGGCCAAAAAGGGCGTATGCGTTTTTTCCTGAATATATTCAGGAAACAACGCATACGCCCTTTTTGGCCAACCAAGCAACCTGGAAAGGCAAATCAGCGCTACAAAGAAGTCTCGCTTCCCATCGGTCAAAAGGGCCATGCTGAAAAAAGTGTCAAAACCAGAAATGCAGGACAGGCCATGGAGAAATGGGAGCCTTACTACACTGATGGGCGGGATGTACATTGCCAACAGCCACTCTGGAGAAGTGTACGGTGTGTCCTGAAACATCTAAAAAACACAGCTTAGAGAGCATAGGGCACTTCCACGCATGGGGGGATAAAGTGGGAAAATTGAAAATCAGCAAGACGCAAGCACCCCAAAGTTTAGGGCTGCTCTGTTGACAAGGACCTCCACTTCCTTCCACCTTAAATATCCCAGGAAAGCGAAAAATGGATAAAAAAGTTGTGGTCCTTATGTACAATGGAATATCACTCAGCCATGAAATCAATGTCATAAGGCTAGTAGCAGCATGATGAGTGGATTTAGGTAAGACGATTCTAAGTGAAATAAGTCACACAGAAAAGGACACTTCTCATAAGGTGTCACTTATAGAGGGAATGTAAAAACCGTTACACTTGAACTGAATTACAAAACAGAACAGAGTCACACATGCAGAAAACACACTATGGCTGCTTAACGGGAAAGGTGAGGTGGGGTGATACATAAAACAAGAGTTTCAAATTAGCTCAGATACCGTTCCATAAACCCAATATGGAATAGACAAGACCTACTCCTTGCTCAGAGAACTGGACTCAACACGCCCGATTCACCGCACAAGAATATATCTGACCAGTAATAATCTTAAAACCTATGTATTGATATCTCTCTGTTAGTGTGTCAAGTGGGTGTAAAGCGGCCTAAACACAGCCGTGAAAAGCAGCTAAACCCCATTATAAAAATAAATTACTTTTAAAAACCCATGAAACAAAGACAGGGAAAGAGAGAGAAATTCTTACACAATTCGTTCAGGGGCTGTGATGCAACCTGGATTGACCATATCTAGACCCACAGCTGGATGAGACATAAGGGTGGACACTCTTGGGGCTGAGAGGTTTGGTGAGGTTGGGTGAGCAAACGCAGACCCTTTAAAGTAATACTGCGTGCTACCCATCGCATGGGTCCCAAATCTCCAGGTTCAAGGGCATCTTCCTACATCGACAACATGCATGAGAAACCCAGAAGATGGTACACCGTGTGATGGGGAAAGGTTTCTAAAACGCACCTCATTTCTCATCTCCTTGTGCTCGGGTTCGCCATTCCAGCCACTTTACTAGCAATCTCCCTACTTGGAGCATCAGCACCTTTAACCTCCTGTTCCGTACAGGTTGCAATTTGTCCTGAGGATGAACGGGAAGACGGGGAACCAATGAGAGACTAGCTCTTGGTGTTGGGACAGGCACAGGTCACTCTATTTTCCCATCAGGAAGAAGAATGAACCACAGGCTCAGCCTGCCCCCCGGAACCAGAACAGGGCCTGAAGCCATCCTGCGCTTTTGCGGCCGGCTCCCAAAAAAGCGACTTGTAAAATGGAGCTTCAGGGCACTGCAATTCACAAACCTGCAGAGTTATAAATGACAACTCTCGTCCACAAATATATTGAGGGAAGGCAAAGAAGAGGATTTGAAATCAAGGCAGAATTGCAGGAAACAGATTTCAGGAGGTAGATTCGAATCGCCTTTAAAGCACATGAAAAGCGGCAAAACGTTGACAATGATGCCCTTGGCCAAAAAGGGCGTATGCGTTTTTTCCTGAATATATTCAGGAAAAAACGCATACGCCCTTTTTGGCCAACCAAGCAACCTGGAAAGGCAAATCAGCGCGACAAAGAAGTCTCGCTTCCCATCGGTCAAAAGGGCCATGCTGAAAAATGTGTCAAAACCAGAAATGCAGGACAGGCCATGGAGAAATGGGAGCCTTGCTACACTGATGGGCGGGATGTACATTGCCAACAGCCACTCTGGAGAAGTGTACGGTGTGTCCTGAAACATCTAAAAAACACAGCTTAGAGAGCATAGGGCACTTCCACGCATGGGGGGCTAAAGCGGGAAAATTGAAAATCAGCAAGACACAAGCACCCCAAAGTTTAGGGCTGCTCTGTTGACAAGGACCTCCACTTCCTTCCACCTTAAATATCCCAGGAAAGCGAAAAATGGATAAAAAAGTTGTGGTCCTTATGTACAATGGAATATCACTCAGCCATGAAATCAATGTCATAAGGCTAGTAGCAGCATGATGAGTGGATTTAGGTAAGACGATTCTAAGTGAAATAAGTCACACAGAAAAGGACACTTCTCATAAGGTGTCACTTATAGAGGGAATGTAAAAACCGTTACACTTGAACTGAATTACAAAACAGAACAGAGTCACACATGCAGAAAACACACTATGGCTGCTTAACGGGAAAGGTGAGGTGGGGTGATACATAAAACAAGAGTTTCAAATTAGCTCAGATACCGTTCCATAAACCCAATATGGAATAGACAAGACCTACTCCTTGCTCAGAGAACTGGACTCAACACGCCCGATTCACCGCACAAGAATATATCTGACCAGTAATAATCTTAAAACCTATGTATTGATATCTCTCTGTTAGTGTGTCAAGTGGGTGTAAAGCGGCCTAAACACAGCCGTGAAAAGCAGCTAAACCCCATTATAAAAATAAATTACTTTTAAAAACCCATGAAACAAAGACAGGGAAAGAGAGAGAAATTCTTACACAATTCGTTCAGGGGCTGTGATGCAACCTGGATTGATCATATCTAGACCCACAGCTGGATGAGACATAAGGGTGGACACTCTTGGGGCTGAGAGGTTTGGTGAGGTTGGGTGAGCAAACGCAGACCCTTTAAAGTAATACTGCGTGCTACCCATCGCATGGGTCCCAAATCTCCAGGTTCAAGGGCATCTTCCTACATCGAAAACATGCATGAGAAACCCAGAAGATGGTACACCGTGTGATGGGGAAAGGTTTCCAAAACGCACCTCATTTCTCATCTCCTTGTGCTCGGGTTCGCCATTCCAGCCACTTTACTAGCAATCTCCCTACTTGGAGCCTCAGCACCTTTAACCTCCTGTTCCGTACAGGTTGCAATTTGTCCTGAGGATGAACGGGAAGACGGGGAACCAATGAGAGACTAGCTCTTGGTGTTGGGACAGGCACAGGTCACTCTATTTTCCCATCAGGAGGAAGAATGAACCACAGGCTCAGCCTGCCCCCCGGAACCAGAACAGGGCCTGAAGCCATCCTCCGCTTTTGCGGCCGACTCCCAAAAAAGCGACTTGTAAAATGGAGCTTCAGGGCACTGCAATTCACAAACCTGCAGAGTTATAAATGATAACTCTCGTCCACAAATATATTGAGGGAAGGCAAAGAAGAGGATTTGAAATCAAGGCAGAATTGCAGGAAACAGATTTCAGGAGGTAGATTCGAATCGCCTTTAAAGCACATGAAAAGCGGCAAAACGTTGACAATGATGCCCTTGGCCAAAAAGGGCGTATGCGTTTTTTCCTGAATATATTCAGGAAAAAACGCATACGCCCTTTTTGGCCAACCAAGCAACCTGGAAAGGCAAATCAGCGCGACAAAGAAGTCTCGCTTCCCATCGGTCAAAAGGGCCATGCTGAAAAAAGTGTCAAAACCAGAAATGCAGGACAGGCCATGGAGAAATGGGAGCCTTGCTACACTGATGGGCGGGATGTACATTGCCAACAGCCACTCTGGAGAAGTGTACGGTGTGTCCTGAAACATCTAAAAAACACAGCTTAGAGAGCATAGGGCACTTCCACGCATGGGGGGATAAAGTGGGAAAATTGAAAATCAGCAAGACACAAGCACCCCAAAGTTTAGGGCTGCTCTGTTGACAAGGACCTCCACTTCCTTCCACCTTAAATATCCCAGGAAAGCGAAAAATGGATAAAAAAGTTGTGATCCTTATGTACAATGGAATATCACTCAGCCATGAAATCAATGTCATAAGGCTAGTAGCAGCATGATGAGTGGATTTAGGTAAGACGATTCTAAGTGAAATAAGTCACACAGAAAAGGACACTTCTCATAAGGTGTCACTTATAGAGGGAATGTAAAAACCGTTACACTTCAACTGAATTACAAAACAGAACAGAGTCACACATGCAGAAAACACACTATGGCTGCTTAACGGGAAAGGTGAGGTGGGGTGATACATAAAACAAGAGTTTCAAATTAGCTCAGATACCGTTCCATAAACCCAATATGGAATAGACAAGACCTACTCCTTGCTCAGAGAACTGGACTCAACACGCCCGATTCACCGCACAAGAATATATCTGACCAGTAATAATCTTAAAACCTATGTATTGATATCTCTCTGTTAGTGTGTCAAGTGGGTGTAAAGCGGCCTAAACACAGCCGTGAAAAGCAGCTAAACCCCATTATAAAAATAAATTACTTTTAAAAACCCATGAAACAAAGACAGGGAAAGAGAGAGAAATTCTTACACAATTCGTTCAGGGGCTGTGATGCAACCTGGATTGACCATATCTAGACCCACAGCTGGATGAGACATAAGGGTGGACACTCTTGGGGCTGAGAGGTTTGGTGAGGTTGGGTGAGCAAACGCAGACCCTTTAAAGTAATACTGCGTGCTACCCATCGCATGGGTCCCAAATCTCCAGGTTCAAGGGCATCTTCCTACATCGAAAACATGCATGAGAAACCCAGAAGATGGTACACCGTGTGATGGGGAAAGGTTTCTAAAACGCACCTCATTTCTCATCTCCTTGTGCTCGGGTTCGCCATTCCAGCCACTTTACTAGCAATCTCCCTACTTGGAGCATCAGCACCTTTAACCTCCTGTTCCGTACAGGTTGCAATTTGTCCTGAGGATGAACGGGAAGACGGGGAACCAATGAGAGACTAGCTCTTGGTGTTGGGACAGGCACAGGTCACTCTATTTTCCCATCAGGAAGAAGAATTAACCACAGGCTCAGCCTGCCCCCCGGAACCAGAACAGGGCCTGAAGCCATCCTGCGCTTTTGCGGCCGGCTCCCGAAAAAGCGACTTGTAAAATGGAGCTTCAGGGCACTGCAATTCACAAACCTGCAGAGTTATAAATGACAACTCTCGTCCACAAATATATTGAGGGAAGGCAAAGAAGAGGATTAGAAATCAAGGCAGAATTGCAGGAAACAGATTTCAGGAGGTAGATTCGAATCGCCTTTAAAGCACATGAAAAGCGGCAAAACGTTGACAATGATGCCCTTGGCCAAAAAGGGCGTATGCGTTTTTTCCTGAATATATTCAGGAAAAAACACTTACGCCCTTTTTGGCCAACCAAGCAACCTGGAAAGGCAAATCAGCGCTACAAAGAAGTCTCGCTTCCCATCGGTCAAAAGGGCCATGCTGAAAAAAGTGTCAAAACCAGAAATGCAGGACAGGCCATGGAGAAATGGGAGCCTTGCTACACTGATGGGCGGGATGTACATTGCCAACAGCCACTCTGGAGAAGTGTACGGTGTGTCCTGAAACATCTCAAAAACACAGCTTAGAGAGCATAGGGCACTTTCACGCATGGGGGGATAAAATGGGAAAATTGAAAATCAGCAAGAAGCAAGCACCCCAAAGTTTAGGGCTGCTCTGTTGACAAGGACCTCCACTTCCTTCCACCTTAAATATCCCAGGAAAGCGAAAAATGGATAAAAAAGTTGTGGTCCTTATGTACAATGGAATATCACTCAGCCATGAAATCAATGTCATAAGGCTAGTAGCAGCATGATGAGTGGATTTAGGTAAGACGATTCTAAGTGAAATAAGTCACACAGAAAAGGACACTTCTCATAAGGTGTCACTTATAGAGGGAATGTAAAAACCGTTACACTTGAACTGAATTACAAAACAGAACAGAGTCACACATGCAGAAAACACACTATGGCTGCTTAACGGGAAAGGTGAGGTGGGGTGATACATAAAACAAGAGTTTCAAATTAGCTCAGATACCGTTCCATAAACCCAATATGTAATAGACAAGACCTACTCCTTGCTCAGAGAACTGGACTCAACACGCCCGATTCACCGCACAAGAATATATCTGACCAGTAATAATCTTAAAACCTATGTATTGATATCTCTCTGTTAGTGTGTCAAGTGGGTGTAAAGCGGCCTAAACACAGCCGTGAAAAGCAGCTAAACCCCATTATAAAAATAAATTACTTTTAAAAACCCATGAAACAAAGACAGGGAAAGAGAGAGAAATTCTTACACAATTCGTTCAGCGGCTGTGATGCAACCTGGATTGACCATATCTAGACCCACAGCTGGATGAGACATAAGGGTGGACACTCTTGGGGCTGAGAGGTTTGGTGAGGTTGGGTGAGCAAACGCAGACCCTTTAAAGTAATACTGCGTGCTACCCATCGCATGGGTCCCAAATCTCCAGGTTCAAGGGCATCTTCCTACATCGAAAACATGCATGAGAAACCCAGAAGATGGTACACCGTGTGATGGGGAAAGGTTTCTAAAACGCACCTCATTTCTCATCTCCTTGTGCTCGGGATCGCCATTCCAGCCACTTTACTAGCAATCTCCCTACTTGGAGCCTCAGCACCTTTAACCTCCTGTTCCGTACAGGTTACAATTTGTCCTGAGGATGAACGGGAAGACGGGGAACCAATGAGAGACTAGCTCTTGGTGTTGGGACAGGCACAGGTCACTCTATTTTCCCATCAGGAAGAAGAATTAACCACAGGCTCAGCCTGCCCCCCGGAACCAGAACAGGGCCTGAAGCCATTCTGCGCTTTTGCGGCCGGCTCCCGAAAAAGCGACTTGTAAAATGGAGCTTCAGGGCACTGCAATTCACAAACCTGCAGAGTTATAAATGACAACTCTCGTCCACAAATATATTGAGGGAAGGCAAAGAAGAGGATTAGAAATCAAGGCAGAATTGCAGGAAACAGTTTTCAGGAGGTAGATTCGAATCGCCTTTAAAGCACATGAAAAGCGGCAAAACGTTGACAATGATGCCCTTGGCCAAAAAGGGCGTATGCGTTTTTTCCTGAATATATTCAGGAAAAAACACTTACGCCCTTTTTGGCCAACCAAGCAACCTGGAAAGGCAAATCAGCGCTACAAAGAAGTCTCGCTTCCCATCGGTCAAAAGGGCCATGCTGAAAAAAGTGTCAAAACCAGAAATGCAGGACAGGCCATGGAGAAATGGGAGCCTTGCTACACTGATGGGCGGGATGTACATTGCCAACAGCCACTCTGGAGAAGTGTACGGTGTGTCCTGAAACATCTCAAAAACACAGCTTAGAGAGCATAGGGCACTTTCACGCATGGGGGGATAAAATGGGAAAATTGAAAATCAGCAAGAAGCAAGCACCCCAAAGTTTAGGGCTGCTCTGTTGACAAGGACCTCCACTTCCTTCCACCTTAAATATCCCAGGAAAGCGAAAAATGGATAAAAAAGTTGTGGTCCTTATGTACAATGGAATATCACTCAGCCATGAAATCAATGTCATAAGGCTAGTAGCAGCATGATGAGTGGATTTAGGTAAGACGATTCTAAGTGAAATAAGTCACACAGAAAAGGACACTTCTCATAAGGTGTCACTTATAGAGGGAATGTAAAAACCGTTACACTTGAACTGAATTACAAAACAGAACAGAGTCACACATGCAGAAAACACACTATGGCTGCTTAACGGGAAAGGTGAGGTGGGGTGATACATAAAACAAGAGTTTCAAATTAGCTCAGATACCGTTCCATAAACCCAATATGGAATAGACAAGACCTACTCCTTGCTCAGAGAACTGGACTCAACACGCCCGATTCACCGCACAAGAATATATCTGACCAGTAATAATCTTAAAACCTATGTATTGATATCTCTCTGTTAGTGTGTCAAGTGGGTGTAAAGCGGCCTAAACACAGCCGTGAAAAGCAGCTAAACCCCATTATAAAAATAAATTACTTTTAAAAACCCATGAAACAAAGACAGGGAAAGAGAGAGAAATTCTTACACAATTCGTTCAGGGGCTGTGATGCAACCTGGATTGACCATATCTAGACCCACAGCTGGATGAGACATAAGGGTGGACACTCTTGGGGCTGAGAGGTTTGGTGAGGTTGGGTGAGCAAACGCAGACCCTTTAAAGTAATACTGCGTGCTACCCATCGCATGGGTCCCAAATCTCCAGGTTCAAGGGCATCTTCCTACATCGAAAACATGCATGAGAAACCCAGAAGATGGTACACCGTGTGATGGGGAAAGGTTTCTAAAACGCACCTCATTTCTCATCTCCTTGTGCTCGGGATCGCCATTCCAGCCACTTTACTAGCAATCTCCCTACTTGGAGCCTCAGCACCTTTAACCTCCTGTTCCGTACAGGTTACAATTTGTCCTGAGGATGAACGGGAAGACGGGGAACCAATGAGAGACTAGCTCTTGGTGTTGGGACAGGCACAGGTCACTCTATTTTCCCATCAGGAAGAAGAATTAACCACAGGCTCAGCCTGCCCCCCGGAACCAGAACAGGGCCTGAAGCCATTCTGCGCTTTTGCGGCCGGCTCCCGAAAAAGCGACTTGTAAAATGGAGCTTCAGGGCACTGCAATTCACAAACCTGCAGAGTTATAAATGACAACTCTCGTCCACAAATATATTGAGGGAAGGCAAAGAAGAGGATTAGAAATCAAGGCAGAATTGCAGGAAACAGTTTTCAGGAGGTAGATTCGAATCGCCTTTAAAGCACATGAAAAGCGGCAAAACGTTGACAATGATGCCCTTGGCCAAAAAGGGCGTATGCGTTTTTTCCTGAATATATTCAGGAAACAACGCATACGCCCTTTTTGGCCAACCAAGCAACCTGGAAAGGCAAATCAGCGCTACAAAGAAGTCTCGCTTCCCATCGGTCAAAAGGGCCATGCTGAAAAAAGTGTCAAAACCAGAAATGCAGGACAGGCCATGGAGAAATGGGAGCCTTGCTACACTGATGGGCGGGATGTACATTGCCAACAGCCACTCTGGAGAAGTGTACGGTGTGTCCTGAAACATCTAAAAAACACAGCTTAGAGAGCATAGGGCACTTCCACGCATGGGGGGATAAAGTGGGAAAATTGAAAATCAGCAAGATGCAAGCACCCCAAAGTTTAGGGCTGCTCTGTTGACAAGGACCTCCACTTCCTTCCACCTTAAATATCCCAGGAAAGCGAAAAATGGATAAAAAAGTTGTGGTCCTTATGTACAATGGAATATCACTCAGCCATGAAATCAATGTCATAAGGCTAGTAGCAGCATGATGAGTGGATTTAGGTAAGACGATTCTAAGTGAAATAAGTCACACAGAAAAGGACACTTCTCATAAGGTGTCACTTATAGAGGGAATGTAAAAACCGTTACACTTGAACTGAATTACAAAACAGAACAGAGTCACACATGCAGAAAACACACTATGGCTGCTTAACGGGAAAGGTGAGGTGGGGTGATACATAAAACAAGAGTTTCAAATTAGCTCAGATACCGTTCCATAAACCCAATATGGAATAGACAAGACCTACTCCTTGCTCAGAGAACTGGACTCAACACGCCCGATTCACCGCACAAGAATATATCTGACCAGTAATAATCTTAAAACCTATGTATTGATATCTCTCTGTTAGTGTGTCAAGTGGGTGTAAAGCGGCCTAAACACAGCCGTGAAAAGCAGCTAAACCCCATTATAAAAATAAATTACTTTTAAAAACCCATGAAACAAAGACAGGGAAAGAGAGAGAAATTCTTACACAATTCGTTCAGGGGCTGTGATGCAACCTGGATTGACCATATCTAGACCCACAGCTGGATGAGACATAAGGGTGGACACTCTTGGGGCTGAGAGGTTTGGTGAGGTTGGGTGAGCAAACGCAGACCCTTTAAAGTAATACTGCGTGCTACCCATCGCATGGGTCCCAAATCTCCAGGTTCAAGGGCATCTTCCTACATCGACAACATGCATGAGAAACCCAGAAGATGGTACACCGTGTGATGGGGAAAGGTTTCTAAAACGCACCTCATTTCTCATCTCCTTGTGCTCGGGTTCGCCATTCCAGCCACTTTACTAGCAATCTCCCTACTTGGAGCATCAGCACCTTTAACCTCCTGTTCCGTACAGGTTGCAATTTGTCCTGAGGATGAACGGGAAGACGGGGAACCAATGAGAGACTAGCTCTTGGTGTTGGGACAGGCACAGGTCACTCTATTTTCCCATCAGGAAGAAGAATGAACCACAGGCTCAGCCTGCCCCCCGGAACCAGAACAGGGCCTGAAGCCATCCTGCGCTTTTGCGGCCGGCTCCCAAAAAAGCGACTTGTAAAATGGAGCTTCAGGGCACTGCAATTCACAAACCTGCAGAGTTATAAATGATAACTCTCGTCCACAAATATATTGAGGGAAGGCAAAGAAGAGGATTTGAAATCAAGGCAGAATTGCAGGAAACAGATTTCAGGAGGTAGATTCGAATCGCCTTTAAAGCACATGAAAAGCGGCAAAACGTTGACAATGATGCCCTTGGCCAAAAAGGGCGTATGCGTTTTTTCCTGAATATATTCAGGAAAAAACGCATACGCCCTTTTTGGCCAACCAAGCAACCTGGAAAGGCAAATCAGCGCGACAAAGAAGTCTCGCTTCCCATCGGTCAAAAGGGCCATGCTGAAAAAAGTGTCAAAACCAGAAATGCAGGACAGGCCATGGAGAAATGGGAGCCTTGCTACACTGATGGGCGGGATGTAAATTGCCAACAGCCACTCTGGAGAAGTGTACGGTGTGTCCTGAAACATCTAAAAAACACAGCTTAGAGAGCATAGGGCACTTCCACGCATGGGGGGATAAAGTGGGAAAATTGAAAATCAGCAAGACACAAGCACCCCAAAGTTTAGGGCTGCTCTGTTGACAAGGACCTCCACTTCCTTCCACCTTCAATATCCCAGGAAAGCGAAAAATGGATAAAAAAGTTGTGGTCCTTATGTACAATGGAATATCACTCAGCCATGAAATCAATGTCATAAGGCTAGTAGCAGCATGATGAGTGGATTTAGGTAAGACGATTCTAAGTGAAATAAGTCACACAGAAAAGGACACTTCTCATAAGGTGTCACTTATAGAGGGAATGTAAAAACCGTTACACTTGAACTGAATTACAAAACAGAACAGAGTCACACATGCAGAAAACACACTATGGCTGCTTAACGGGAAAGGTGAGGTGGGGTGATACATAAAACAAGAGTTTCAAATTAGCTCAGATACCGTTCCATAAATCCAATATGGAATAGACAAGACCTACTCCTTGCTCAGAGAACTGGACTCAACACGCCCGATTCACCGCACAAGAATATATCTGACCAGTAATAATCTTAAAACCTATGTATTGATATCTCTCTGTTAGTGTGTCAAGTGGGTGTAAAGCGGCCTAAACACAGCCGTGAAAAGCAGCTAAACCCCATTATAAAAATAAATTACTTTTAAAAACCCATGAAACAAAGACAGGGAAAGAGAGAGAAATTCTGACACAATTCGTTCAGGGGCTGTGATGCAACCTGGATTGACCATATCTAGACCCACAGCTGGATGAGACATAAGGGTGGACACTCTTGGGGCTGAGAGGTTTGGTGAGGTTGGGTGAGCAAACGCAGACCCTTTAAAGTAATACTGCGTGCTACCCATCGCATGGGTCCCAAATCTCCAGGTTCAAGGGCATCTTCCTACATCGAAAACATGCATGAGAAACCCAGAAGATGGTACACCGTGTGATGGGGAAAGGTTTCTAAAACGCACCTCATTTCTCATCTCCTTGTGCTCGGGTTCGCCATTCCAGCCACTTTACTAGCAATCTCCCTACTTGGAGCCTCAGCACCTTTAACCTCCTGTTCTGTACAGGTTGCAATTTGTCCTGAGGATGAACGGGAAGACGGGGAACCAATGAGAGACTAGCGCTAGGTGTTGGGACAGGCACAGGTCACTCTATTTTCCCATCAGGAAGAAGAATTAACCACAGGCTCAGCCTGCCCCCCGGAACCAGAACAGGGACTGAAGCCATCCTGCGCTTTTGCGGCCGGCTCCCAAAAAAGAGACTTGTAAAATGGAGCTTCAGGGCACTGCAATTCACAAACCTGCAGAGTTATAAATTATAACTCTCGTCCACAAATATATTGAGGGAAGGCAAAGAAGAGGATTTGAAATCAAGGCAGAATTGCAGGAAACAGATTTCAGGAGGTAGATTCGAATCGCCTTTAAAGCACATGAAAAGCGGCAAAACGTTGACAATGATGCCCTTGGCCAAAAAGGGCGTATGCGTTTTTTCCTGAATATATTCAGGAAAAAACGCATACGCCCTTTTTGGCCAACCAAGCAACCTGGAAAGGCAAATCAGCGCGACAATGAAGTCTCGCTTCCCATCGGTCAAAAGGGCCATGCTGAAAAATGTGTCAAAACCAGAAATGCAGGACAGGCCATGGAGAAATGGGAGCCTTGCTACACTGATGGGCGGGATGTAAATTGCCAACAGCCACTCTGGAGAAGTGTACGGTGTGTCCTGAAACATCTAAAAAACACAGCTTAGAGAGCATAGGGCACTTCCACGCATGGGGGGATAAAGCGGGAAAATTGAAAATCAGCAAGACACAAGCACCCCAAAGTTTAGGGCTGCTCTGTTGACAAGGACCTCCACTTCCTTCCACCTTAAATATCCCAGGAAAGCGAAAAATGGATAAAAAAGTTGTGGTCCTTATGTACAATGGAATATCACTCAGCCATGAAATCAATGTCATAAGGCTAGTAGCAGCATGATGAGTGGATTTAGGTAAGACGATTCTAAGTGAAATAAGTCACACAGAAAAGGACACTTCTCATAAGGTGTCACTTATAGAGGGAATGTAAAAACCGTTACACTTGAACTGAATTACAAAACAGAACAGAGTCACACATGCAGAAAACACACTATGGCTGCTTAACGGGAAAGGTGAGGTGGGGTGATACATAAAACAAGAGTTTCAAATTAGCTCAGATACCGTTCCATAAACCCAATATGGAATAGACAAGACCTACTCCTTGCTCAGAGAACTGGACTCAACACGCCCGATTCACCGCACAAGAATATATCTGACCAGTAATAATCTTAAAACCTATGTATTGATATCTCTCTGTTAGTGTGTCAAGTGGGTGTAAAGCGGCCTAAACACAGCCGTGAAAAGCAGCTAAACCCCATTATAAAAATAAATTACTTTTAAAAACCCATGAAACAAAGACAGGGAAAGAGAGAGAAATTCTTACACAATTCGTTCAGGGGCTGTGATGCAACCTGGATTGACCATATCTAGACCCACAGCTGGATGAGACATAAGGGTGGACACTCTTGGGGCTGAGAGGTTTGGTGAGGTTGGGTGAGCAAACGCAGACCCTTTAAAGTAATACTGCGTGCTACCCATCGCATGGGTCCCAAATCTCCAGGTTCAAGGGCATCTTCCTACATCGAAAACATGCATGAGAAACCCAGAAGATGGTACACCGTGTGATGGGGAAAGGTTTCTAAAACGCACCTCATTTCTCATCTCCTTGTGCTCGGGATCGCCATTCCAGCCACTTTACTAGCAATCTCCCTACTTGGAGCCTCAGCACCTTTAACCTCCTGTTCCGTACAGGTTACAATTTGTCCTGAGGATGAACGGGAAGACGGGGAACCAATGAGAGACTAGCTCTTGGTGTTGGGACAGGCACAGGTCACTCTATTTTCCCATCAGGAAGAAGAATTAACCACAGGCTCAGCCTGCCCCCCGGAACCAGAACAGGGCCTGAAGCCATTCTGCGCTTTTGCGGCCGGCTCCCGAAAAAGCGACTTGTAAAATGGAGCTTCAGGGCACTGCAATTCACAAACCTGCAGAGTTATAAATGACAACTCTCGTCCACAAATATATTGAGGGAAGGCAAAGAAGAGGATTAGAAATCAAGGCAGAATTGCAGGAAACAGTTTTCAGGAGGTAGATTCGAATCGCCTTTAAAGCACATGAAAAGCGGCAAAACGTTGACAATGATGCCCTTGGCCAAAAAGGGCGTATGCGTTTTTTCCTGAATATATTCAGGAAACAACGCATACGCCCTTTTTGGCCAACCAAGCAACCTGGAAAGGCAAATCAGCGCGACAAAGAAGTCTCGCTTCCCATCGGTCAAAAGGGCCATGCTGAAAAAAGTGTCAAAACCAGAAATGCAGGACAGGCCATGGAGAAATGGGAGCCTTGCTACACTGATGGGCGGGATGTACATTGCCAACAGCCACTCTGGAGAAGTGTACGGTGTGTCCTGAAACATCTAAAAAACACAGCTTAGAGAGCATAGGGCACTTCCACGCATGGGGGGCTAAAGCGGGAAAATTGAAAATCAGCAAGACGCAAGCACCCCAAAGTTTAGGGCTGCTCTGTTGACAAGGACCTCCACTTCCTTCCACCTTAAATATCCCAGGAAAGCGAAAAATGGATAAAAAAGTTGTGGTCCTTATGTACAATGGAATATCACTCAGCCATGAAATCAATGTCATAAGGCTAGTAGCAGCATGATGAGTGGATTTAGGTAAGACGATTCTAAGTGAAATAAGTCACACAGAAAAGGACACTTCTCATAAGGTGTCACTTATAGAGGGAATGTAAAAACCGTTACACTTGAACTGAATTACAAAACAGAACAGAGTCACACATGCAGAAAACACACTATGGCTGCTTAACGGGAAAGGTGAGGTGGGGTGATACATAAAACAAGAGTTTCAAATTAGCTCAGATACCGTTCCATAAACCCAATATGGAATAGACAAGACCTACTCCTTGCTCAGAGAACTGGACTCAACACGCCCGATTCACCGCACAAGAATATATCTGACCAGTAATAATCTTAAAACCTATGTATTGATATCTCTCTGTTAGTGTGTCAAGTGGGTGTAAAGCGGCCTAAACACAGCCGTGAAAAGCAGCTAAACCCCATTATAAAAATAAATTACTTTTAAAAACCCATGAAACAAAGACAGGGAAAGAGAGAGAAATTCTTACACAATTCGTTCAGGGGCTGTGATGCAACCTGGATTGACCATATCTAGACCCACAGCTGGATGAGACATAAGGGTGGACACTCTTGGGGCTGAGAGGTTTGGTGAGGTTGGGTGAGCAAACGCAGACCCTTTAAAGTAATACTGCGTGCTACCCATCGCATGGGTCCCAAATCTCCAGGTTCAAGGGCATCTTCCTACATCGAAAACATGCATGAGAAACCCAGAAGATGGTACACCGTGTGATGGGGAAAGGTTTCCAAAACGCACCTCATTTCTCATCTCCTTGTGCTCGGGTTCGCCATTCCAGCCACTTTACTAGCAATCTCCCTACTTGGAGCCTCAGCACCTTTAACCTCCTGTTCCGTACAGGTTGCAATTTGTCCTGAGGATGAACGGGAAGACGGGGAACCAATGAGAGACTAGCTCTTGGTGTTGGGACAGGCACAGGTCACTCTATTTTCCCATCAGGAGGAAGAATGAACCACAGGCTCAGCCTGCCCCCCGGAACCAGAACAGGGCCTGAAGCCATCCTCCGCTTTTGCGGCCGGCTCCCAAAAAAGCGACTTGTAAAATGGAGCTTCAGGGCACTGCAATTCACAAACCTGCAGAGTTATAAATGATAACTCTCGTCCACAAATATATTGAGGGAAGGCAAAGAAGAGGATTTGAAATCAAGGCAGAATTGCAGGAAACAGATTTCAGGAGGTAGATTCGAATCGCCTTTAAAGCACATGAAAAGCGGCAAAACGTTGACAATGATGCCCTTGGCCAAAAAGGGCGTATGCGTTTTTTCCTGAATATATTCAGGAAAAAACGCATACGCCCTTTTTGGCCAACCAAGCAACCTGGAAAGGCAAATCAGCGCGACAAAGAAGTCTCGCTTCCCATCGGTCAAAAGGGCCATGCTGAAAAAAGTGTCAAAACCAGAAATGCAGGACAGGCCATGGAGAAATGGGAGCCTTGCTACACTGATGGGCGGGATGTACATTGCCAACAGCCACTCTGGAGAAGTGTACGGTGTGTCCTGAAACATCTAAAAAACACAGCTTAGAGAGCATAGGGCACTTCCACGCATGGGGGGATAAAGTGGGAAAATTGAAAATCAGCAAGACACAAGCACCCCAAAGTTTAGGGCTGCTCTGTTGACAAGGACCTCCACTTCCTTCCACCTTAAATATCCCAGGAAAGCGAAAAATGGATAAAAAAGTTGTGATCCTTATGTACAATGGAATATCACTCAGCCATGAAATCAATGTCATAAGGCTAGTAGCAGCATGATGAGTGGATTTAGGTAAGACGATTCTAAGTGAAATAAGTCACACAGAAAAGGACACTTCTCATAAGGTGTCACTTATAGAGGGAATGTAAAAACCGTTACACTTGAACTGAATTACAAAACAGAACAGAGTCACACATGCAGAAAACACACTATGGCTGCTTAACGGGAAAGGTGAGGTGGGGTGATACATAAAACAAGAGTTTCAAATTAGCTCAGATACCGTTCCATAAACCCAATATGTAATAGACAAGACCTACTCCTTGCTCAGAGAACTGGACTCAACACGCCCGATTCACCGCACAAGAATATATCTGACCAGTAATAATCTTAAAACCTATGTATTGATATCTCTCTGTTAGTGTGTCAAGTGGGTGTAAAGCGGCCTAAACACAGCCGTGAAAAGCAGCTAAACCCCATTATAAAAATAAATTACTTTTAAAAACCCATGAAACAAAGACAGGGAAAGAGAGAGAAATTCTTACACAATTCGTTCAGGGGCTGTGATGCAACCTGGATTGACCATATCTAGACCCACAGCTGGATGAGACATAAGGGTGGACACTCTTGGGGCTGAGAGGTTTGGTGAGGTTGGGTGAGCAAACGCAGACCCTTTAAAGTAATACTGCGTGCTACCCATCGCATGGGTCCCAAATCTCCAGGTTCAAGGGCATCTTCCTACATCGACAACATGCATGAGAAACCCAGAAGATGGTACACCGTGTGATGGGGAAAGGTTTCTAAAACGCACCTCATTTCTCATCTCCTTGTGCTCGGGTTCGCCATTCCAGCCACTTTACTAGCAATCTCCCTACTTGGAGCATCAGCACCTTTAACCTCCTGTTCCGTACAGGTTGCAATTTGTCCTGAGGATGAACGGGAAGACGGGGAACCAATGAGAGACTAGCTCTTGGTGTTGGGACAGGCACAGGTCACTCTATTTTCCCATCAGGAAGAAGAATGAACCACAGGCTCAGCCTGCCCCCCGGAACCAGAACAGGGCCTGAAGCCATCCTGCGCTTTTGCGGCCGGCTCCCAAAAAAGCGACTTGTAAAATGGAGCTTCAGGGCACTGCAATTCACAAACCTGCAGAGTTATAAATGATAACTCTCGTCCACAAATATATTGAGGGAAGGCAAAGAAGAGGATTTGAAATCAAGGCAGAATTGCAGGAAACAGATTTCAGGAGGTAGATTCGAATCGCCTTTAAAGCACATGAAAAGCGGCAAAACGTTGACAATGATGCCCTTGGCCAAAAAGGGCGTATGCGTTTTTTCCTGAATATATTCAGGAAAAAACGCATACGCCCTTTTTGGCCAACCAAGCAACCTGGAAAGGCAAATCAGCGCGACAAAGAAGTCTCGCTTCCCATCGGTCAAAAGGGCCATGCTGAAAAATGTGTCAAAACCAGAAATGCAGGACAGGCCATGGAGAAATGGGAGCCTTGCTACACTGATGGGCGGGATGTACATTGCCAACAGCCACTCTGGAGAAGTGTACGGTGTGTCCTGAAACATCTAAAAAACACAGCTTAGAGAGCATAGGGCACTTCCACGCATGGGGGGCTAAAGCGGGAAAATTGAAAATCAGCAAGACACAAGCACCCCAAAGTTTAGGGCTGCTCTGTTGACAAGGACCTCCACTTCCTTCCACCTTAAATATCCCAGGAAAGCGAAAAATGGATAAAAAAGTTGTGGTCCTTATGTACAATGGAATATCACTCAGCCATGAAATCAATGTCATAAGGCTAGTAGCAGCATGATGAGTGGATTTAGGTAAGACGATTCTAAGTGAAATAAGTCACACAGAAAAGGACACTTCTCATAAGGTGTCACTTATAGAGGGAATGTAAAAACCGTTATACTTGAACTGAATTACAAAACAGAACAGAGTCACACATGCAGAAAACACACTATGGCTGCTTAACGGGAAAGGTGAGGTGGGGTGATACATAAAACAAGAGTTTCAAATTAGCTCAGATACCGTTCCATAAACCCAATATGGAATAGACAAGACCTACTCCTTGCTCAGAGAACTGGACTCAACACGCCCGATTCACCGCACAAGAATATATCTGACCAGTAATAATCTTAAAACCTATGTATTGATATCTCTCTGTTAGTGTGTCAAGTGGGTGTAAAGCGGCCTAAACACAGCCGTGAAAAGCAGCTAAACCCCATTATAAAAATAAATTACTTTTAAAAACCCATGAAACAAAGACAGGGAAAGAGAGAGAAATTCTTACACAATTCGTTCAGGGGCTGTGATGCAACCTGGATTGACCATATCTAGACCCACAGCTGGATGAGACATAAGGGTGGACACTCTTGGGGCTGAGAGGTTTGGTGAGGTTGGGTGAGCAAACGCAGACCCTTTAAAGTAATACTGCGTGCTACCCATCGCATGGGTCCCAAATCTCCAGGTTCAAGGGCATCTTCCTACATCGAAAACATGCATGAGAAACCCAGAAGATGGTACACCGTGTGATGGGGAAAGGTTTCCAAAACACACCTCATTTCTCATCTCCTTGTGCTCGGGTTCGCCATTCCAGCCACTTTACTAGCAATCTCCCTACTTGGAGCCTCAGCACCTTTAACCTCCTGTTCCGTACAGGTTGCAATTTGTCCTGAGGATGAACGGGAAGACGGGGAACCAATGAGAGACTAGCTCTTGGTGTTGGGACAGGCACAGGTCACTCTATTTTCCCATCAGGAAGAAGAATGAACCACAGGCTCAGCCTGCCCCCCGGAACCAGAACAGGGCCTGAAGCCATCCTCCGCTTTTGCGGCCGGCTCCCAAAAAAGCGACTTGTAAAATGGAGCTTCAGGGCACTGCAATTCACAAACCTGCAGAGTTATAAATGATAACTCTCGTCCACAAATATATTGAGGGAAGGCAAAGAAGAGGATTTGAAATCAAGGCAGAATTGCAGGAAACAGATTTCAGGAGGTAGATTCGAATCGCCTTTAAAGCACATGAAAAGCGGCAAAACGTTGACAATGATGCCCTTGGCCAAAAAGGGCGTATGCGTTTTTTCCTGAATATATTCAGGAAAAAACGCATACGCCCTTTTTGGCCAACCAAGCAACCTGGAAAGGCAAATCAGCGCGACAAAGAAGTCTCGCTTCCCATCGGTCAAAAGGGCCATGCTGAAAAAAGTGTCAAAACCAGAAATGCAGGACAGGCCATGGAGAAATGGGAGCCTTGCTACACTGATGGGCGGGATGTACATTGCCAACAGCCACTCTGGAGAAGTGTACGGTGTGTCCTGAAACATCTAAAAAACACAGCTTAGAGAGCATAGGGCACTTCCACGCATGGGGGGATAAAGTGGGAAAATTGAAAATCAGCAAGACACAAGCACCCCAAAGTTTAGGGCTGCTCTGTTGACAAGGACCTCCACTTCCTTCCACCTTAAATATCCCAGGAAAGCGAAAAATGGATAAAAAAGTTGTGATCCTTATGTACAATGGAATATCACTCAGCCATGAAATCAATGTCATAAGGCTAGTAGCAGCATGATGAGTGGATTTAGGTAAGACGATTCTAAGTGAAATAAGTCACACAGAAAAGGACACTTCTCATAAGGTGTCACTTATAGAGGGAATGTAAAAACCGTTACACTTCAACTGAATTACAAAACAGAACAGAGTCACACATGCAGAAAACACACTATGGCTGCTTAACGGGAAAGGTGAGGTGGGGTGATACATAAAACAAGAGTTTCAAATTAGCTCAGATACCGTTCCATAAACCCAATATGGAATAGACAAGACCTACTCCTTGCTCAGAGAACTGGACTCAACACGCCCGATTCACCGCACAAGAATATATCTGACCAGTAATAATCTTAAAACCTATGTATTGATATCTCTCTGTTAGTGTGTCAAGTGGGTGTAAAGCGGCCTAAACACAGCCGTGAAAAGCAGCTAAACCCCATTATAAAAATAAATTACTTTTAAAAACCCATGAAACAAAGACAGGGAAAGAGAGAGAAATTCTTACACAATTCGTTCAGGGGCTGTGATGCAACCTGGATTGACCATATCTAGACCCACAGCTGGATGAGACATAAGGGTGGACACTCTTGGGGCTGAGAGGTTTGGTGAGGTTGGGTGAGCAAACGCAGACCCTTTAAAGTAATACTGCGTGCTACCCATCGCATGGGTCCCAAATCTCCAGGTTCAAGGGCATCTTCCTACATCGAAAACATGCATGAGAAACCCAGAAGATGGTACACCGTGTGATGGGGAAAGGTTTCTAAAACGCACCTCATTTCTCATCTCCTTGTGCTCGGGTTCGCCATTCCAGCCACTTTACTAGCAATCTCCCTACTTGGAGCATCAGCACCTTTAACCTCCTGTTCCGTACAGGTTGCAATTTGTCCTGAGGATGAACGGGAAGACGGGGAACCAATGAGAGACTAGCTCTTGGTGTTGGGACAGGCACAGGTCACTCTATTTTCCCATCAGGAAGAAGAATTAACCACAGGCTCAGCCTGCCCCCCGGAACCAGAACAGGGCCTGAAGCCATCCTGCGCTTTTGCGGCCGGCTCCCGAAAAAGCGACTTGTAAAATGGAGCTTCAGGGCACTGCAATTCACAAACCTGCAGAGTTATAAATGACAACTCTCGTCCACAAATATATTGAGGGAAGGCAAAGAAGAGGATTAGAAATCAAGGCAGAATTGCAGGAAACAGATTTCAGGAGGTAGATTCGAATCGCCTTTAAAGCACATGAAAAGCGGCAAAACGTTGACAATGATGCCCTTGGCCAAAAAGGGCGTATGCGTTTTTTCCTGAATATATTCAGGAAAAAACACTTACGCCCTTTTTGGCCAACCAAGCAACCTGGAAAGGCAAATCAGCGCTACAAAGAAGTCTCGCTTCCCATCGGTCAAAAGGGCCATGCTGAAAAAAGTGTCAAAACCAGAAATGCAGGACAGGCCATGGAGAAATGGGAGCCTTGCTACACTGATGGGCGGGATGTACATTGCCAACAGCCACTCTGGAGAAGTGTACGGTGTGTCCTGAAACATCTCAAAAACACAGCTTAGAGAGCATAGGGCACTTTCACGCATGGGGGGATAAAATGGGAAAATTGAAAATCAGCAAGAAGCAAGCACCCCAAAGTTTAGGGCTGCTCTGTTGACAAGGACCTCCACTTCCTTCCACCTTAAATATCCCAGGAAAGCGAAAAATGGATAAAAAAGTTGTGGTCCTTATGTACAATGGAATATCACTCAGCCATGAAATCAATGTCATAAGGCTAGTAGCAGCATGATGAGTGGATTTAGGTAAGACGATTCTAAGTGAAATAAGTCACACAGAAAAGGACACTTCTCATAAGGTGTCACTTATAGAGGGAATGTAAAAACCGTTACACTTGAACTGAATTACAAAACAGAACAGAGTCACACATGCAGAAAACACACTATGGCTGCTTAACGGGAAAGGTGAGGTGGGGTGATACATAAAACAAGAGTTTCAAATTAGCTCAGATACCGTTCCATAAACCCAATATGTAATAGACAAGACCTACTCCTTGCTCAGAGAACTGGACTCAAAACGCCCGATTCACCGCACAAGAATATATCTGACCAGTAATAATCTTAAAACCTATGTATTGATATCTCTCTGTTAGTGTGTCAAGTGGGTGTAAAGCGGCCTAAACACAGCCGTGAAAAGCAGCTAAACCCCATTATAAAAATAAATTACTTTTAAAAACCCATGAAACAAAGACAGGGAAAGAGAGAGAAATTCTTACACAATTCGTTCAGGGGCTGTGATGCAACCTGGATTGACCATATCTAGACCCACAGCTGGATGAGACATAAGGGTGGACACTCTTGGGGCTGAGAGGTTTGGTGAGGTTGGGTGAGCAAACGCAGACCCTTTAAAGTAATACTGTGTGCTACCCATCGCATGGGTCCCAAATCTCCAGGTTCAAGGGCATCTTCCTACATCGAAAACATGCATGAGAAACCCAGAAGATGGTACACCGTGTGATGGGGAAAGGTTTCTAAAACGCACCTCATTTCTCATCTCCTTGTGCTCGGGATCGCCATTCCAGCCACTTTACTAGCAATCTCCCTACTTGGAGCCTCAGCACCTTTAACCTCCTGTTCCGTACAGGTTACAATTTGTCCTGAGGATGAACGGGAAGACGGGGAACCAATGAGAGACTAGCTCTTGGTGTTGGGACAGGCACAGGTCACTCTATTTTCCCATCAGGAAGAAGAATTAACCACAGGCTCAGCCTGCCCCCCGGAACCAGAACAGGGCCTGAAGCCATTCTGCGCTTTTGCGGCCGGCTCCCGAAAAAGCGACTTGTAAAATGGAGCTTCAGGGCACTGCAATTCACAAACCTGCAGAGTTATAAATGACAACTCTCGTCCACAAATATATTGAGGAAAGGCAAAGAAGAGGATTAGAAATCAAGGCAGAACTGCAGGAAACAGTTTTCAGGAGGTAGATTCGAATCGCCTTTAAAGCACATGAAAAGCGGCAAAACGTTGACAATGATGCCCTTGGCCAAAAAGGGCGTATGCGTTTTTTCCTGAATATATTCAGGAAACAACGCATACGCCCTTTTTGGCCAACCAAGCAACCTGGAAAGGCAAATCAGCGCTACAAAGAAGTCTCGCTTCCCATCGGTCAAAAGGGCCATGCTGAAAAAAGTGTCAAAACCAGAAATGCAGGACAGGCCATGGAGAAATGGGAGCCTTGCTACACTGATGGGCGGGATGTACATTGCCAACAGCCACTCTGGAGAAGTGTACGGTGTGTCCTGAAACATCTAAAAAACACAGCTTAGAGAGCATAGGGCACTTCCACGCATGGGGGGATAAAGTGGGAAAATTGAAAATCAGCAAGACGCAAGCACCCCAAAGTTTAGGGCTGCTCTGTTGACAAGGACCTCCACTTCCTTCCACCTTAAATATCCCAGGAAAGCGAAAAATGGATAAAAAAGTTGTGGTCCTTATGTACAATGGAATATCACTCAGCCATGAAATCAATGTCATAAGGCTAGTAGCAGCATGATGAGTGGATTTAGGTAAGACGATTCTAAGTGAAATAAGTCACACAGAAAAGGACACTTCTCATAAGGTGTCACTTATAGAGGGAATGTAAAAACCGTTACACTTGAACTGAATTACAAAACAGAACAGAGTCACACATGCAGAAAACACACTATGGCTGCTTAACGGGAAAGGTGAGGTGGGGTGATACATAAAACAAGAGTTTCAAATTAGCTCAGATACCGTTCCATAAACCCAATATGGAATAGACAAGACCTACTCCTTGCTCAGAGAACTGGACTCAACACGCCCGATTCACCGCACAAGGATATATCTGACCAGTAATAATCTTAAAACCTATGTATTGATATCTCTCTGTTAGTGTGTCAAGTGGGTGTAAAGCGGCCTAAACACAGCCGTGAAAAGCAGCTAAACCCCATTATAAAAATAAATTACTTTTAAAAACCCATGAAACAAAGACAGGGAAAGAGAGAGAAATTCTTACACAATTCGTTCAGGGGCTGTGATGCAACCTGGATTGACCATATCTAGACCCACAGCTGGATGAGACATAAGGGTGGACACTCTTGGGGCTGAGAGGTTTGGTGAGGTTGGGTGAGCAAACGCAGACCCTTTAAAGTAATACTGCGTGCTACCCATCGCATGGGTCCCAAATCTCCAGGTTCAAGGGCATCTTCCTACATCGACAACATGCATGAGAAACCCAGAAGATGGTACACCGTGTGATGGGGAAAGGTTTCTAAAACGCACCTCATTTCTCATCTCCTTGTGCTCGGGTTCGCCATTCCAGCCACTTTACTAGCAATCTCCCTACTTGGAGCATCAGCACCTTTAACCTCCTGTTCCGTACAGGTTGCAATTTGTCCTGAGGATGAACGGGAAGACGGGGAACCAATGAGAGACTAGCTCTTGGTGTTGGGACAGGCACAGGTCACTCTATTTTCCCATCAGGAAGAAGAATGAACCACAGGCTCAGCCTGCCCCCCGGAACCAGAACAGGGCCTGAAGCCATCCTGCGCTTTTGCGGCCGGCTCCCAAAAAAGCGACTTGTAAAATGGAGCTTCAGGGCACTGCAATTCACAAACCTGCAGAGTTATAAATGATAACTCTCGTCCACAAATATATTGAGGGAAGGCAAAGAAGAGGATTTGAAATCAAGGCAGAATTGCAGGAAACAGATTTCAGGAGGTAGATTCGAATCGCCTTTAAAGCACATGAAAAGCGGCAAAACGTTGACAATGATGCCCTTGGCCAAAAAGGGCGTATGCGTTTTTTCCTGAATATATTCAGGAAAAAACGCATACGCCCTTTTTGGCCAACCAAGCAACCTGGAAAGGCAAATCAGCGCGACAAAGAAGTCTCGCTTCCCATCGGTCAAAAGGGCCATGCTGAAAAAAGTGTCAAAACCAGAAATGCAGGACAGGCCATGGAGAAATGGGAGCCTTGCTACACTGATGGGCGGGATGTAAATTGCCAACAGCCACTCTGGAGAAGTGTACGGTGTGTCCTGAAACATCTAAAAAACACAGCTTAGAGAGCATAGGGCACTTCCACGCATGGGGGGATAAAGTGGGAAAATTGAAAATCAGCAAGACACAAGCACCCCAAAGTTTAGGGCTGCTCTGTTGACAAGGACCTCCACTTCCTTCCACCTTCAATATCCCAGGAAAGCGAAAAATGGATAAAAAAGTTGTGGTCCTTATGTACAATGGAATATCACTCAGCCATGAAATCAATGTCATAAGGCTAGTAGCAGCATGATGAGTGGATTTAGGTAAGACGATTCTAAGTGAAATAAGTCACACAGAAAAGGACACTTCTCATAAGGTGTCACTTATAGAGGGAATGTAAAAACCGTTACACTTGAACTGAATTACAAAACAGAACAGAGTCACACATGCAGAAAACACACTATGGCTGCTTAACGGGAAAGGTGAGGTGGGGTGATACATAAAACAAGAGTTTCAAATTAGCTCAGATACCGTTCCATAAATCCAATATGGAATAGACAAGACCTACTCCTTGCTCAGAGAACTGGACTCAACACGCCCGATTCACCGCACAAGAATATATCTGACCAGTAATAATCTTAAAACCTATGTATTGATATCTCTCTGTTAGTGTGTCAAGTGGGTGTAAAGCGGCCTAAACACAGCCGTGAAAAGCAGCTAAACCCCATTATAAAATTAAATTACTTTTAAAAACCCATGAAACAAAGACAGGGAAAGAGAGAGAAATTCTTACACAATTCGTTCAGGGGCTGTGATGCAACCTGGATTGACCATATCTAGACCCACAGCTGGATGAGACATAAGGGTGGACACTCTTGGGGCTGAGAGGTTTGGTGAGGTTGGGTGAGCAAACGCAGACCCTTTAAAGTAATACTGCGTGCTACCCATCGCATGGGTCCCAAATCTCCAGGT
The DNA here is from genome assembly GCF_965194825.1 of Balaenoptera physalus. NCBI lineage: Eukaryota > Metazoa > Chordata > Mammalia > Artiodactyla > Balaenopteridae > Balaenoptera > Balaenoptera physalus. Next base: position 896,167 of record NW_028126457.1, on the reverse strand, counting down.
TCAAGGGCATCTTCCTACATCGAAAACATGCATGAGAAACCCAGAAGATGGTACACCGTGTGATGGGGAAAGGTTTCTAAAACGCACCTCATTTCTCATCTCCTTGTGCTCGGGTTCGCCATTCCAGCCACTTTACTAGCAATCTCCCTACTTGGAGCCTCAGCACCTTTAACCTCCTGTTCTGTACAGGTTGCAATTTGTCCTGAGGATGAACGGGAAGACGGGGAACCAATGAGAGACTAGCTCTAGGTGTTGGGACAGGCACAGGTCACTCTATTTTCCCATCAGGAAGAAGAATTAACCACAGGCTCAGCCTGCCCCCCGGAACCAGAACAGGGACTGAAGCCATCCTGCGCTTTTGCGGCCGGCTCCCAAAAAAGAGACTTGTAAAATGGAGCTTCAGGGCACTGCAATTCACAAACCTGCAGAGTTATAAATTATAACTCTCGTCCAAAATATATTGAGGGAAGGCAAAGAAGAGGATTTGAAATCAAGGCAGAATTGCAGGAAACTGATTTCAGGAGGTAGATTCGAATCGCCTTTAAAGCACATGAAAAGCGGCAAAACGTTGACAATGATGCCCTTGGCCAAAAAGGGCGTATGCGTTTTTTCCTGAATATATTCAGGAAAAAACGCATACGCCCTTTTTGGCCAACCAAGCAACCTGGAAAGGCAAATCAGCGCGACAATGAAGTCTCGCTTCCCATCGGTCAAAAGGGCCATGCTGAAAAATGTGTCAAAACCAGAAATGCAGGACAGGCCATGGAGAAATGGGAGCCTTGCTACACTGATGGGCGGGATGTAAATTGCCAACAGCCACTCTGGAGAAGTGTACGGTGTGTCCTGAAACATCTAAAAAACACAGCTTAGAGAGCATAGGGCACTTCCACGCATGGGGGGATAAAGCGGGAAAATTGAAAATCAGCAAGACACAAGCACCCCAAAGTTTAGGGCTGCTATGTTGACAAGGACCTCCACTTCCTTCCACCTTAAATATCCCAGGAAAGCGAAAAATGGATAAAAAAGTTGTGGTCCTTATGTACAATGGAATATCACTCAGCCATGAAATCAATGTCATAAGGCTAGTAGCAGCATGATGAGTGGATTTAGGTAAGACGATTCTAAGTGAAATAAGTCACACAGAAAAGGACACTTCTCATAAGGTGTCACTTATAGAGGGAATGTAAAAACCGTTACACTTGAACTGAATTACAAAACAGAACAGAGTCACACATGCAGAAAACACACTATGGCTGCTTAACGGGAAAGGTGAGGTGGGGTGATACATAAAACAAGAGTTTCAAATTAGCTCAGATACCGTTCCATAAACCCAATATGGAATAGACAAGACCTACTCCTTGCTCAGAGAACTGGACTCAACACGCCCGATTCACCGCACAAGGATATATCTGACCAGTAATAATCTTAAAACCTATGTATTGATATCTCTCTGTTAGTGTGTCAAGTGGGTGTAAAGCGGCCTAAACACAGCCGTGAAAAGCAGCTAAACCCCATTATAAAAATAAATTACTTTTAAAAACCCATGAAACAAAGACAGGGAAAGAGAGAGAAATTCTTACACAATTCGTTCAGGGGCTGTGATGCAACCTGGATTGACCATATCTAGACCCACAGCTGGATGAGACATAAGGGTGGACACTCTTGGGGCTGAGAGGTTTGGTGAGGTTGGGTGAGCAAACGCAGACCCTTTAAAGTAATACTGCGTGCTACCCATCGCATGGGTCCCAAATCTCCAGGTTCAAGGGCATCTTCCTACATCGAAAACATGCATGAGAAACCCAGAAGATGGTACACCGTGTGATGGGGAAAGGTTTCTAAAACGCACCTCATTTCTCATCTCCTTGTGCTCGGGTTCGCCATTCCAGCCACTTTACTAGCAATCTCCCTACTTGGAGCCTCAGCACCTTTAACCTCCTGTTCTGTACAGGTTGCAATTTGTCCTGAGGATGAACGGGAAGACGGGGAACCAATGAGAGACTAGCTCTAGGTGTTGGGACAGGCACAGGTCACTCTATTTTCCCATCAGGAAGAAGAATTAACCACAGGCTCAGCCTGCCCCCCGGAACCAGAACAGGGACTGAAGCCATCCTGCGCTTTTGCGGCCGGCTCCCAAAAAAGAGACTTGTAAAATGGAGCTTCAGGGCACTGCAATTCACAAACCTGCAGAGTTATAAATTATAACTCTCGTCCAAAATATATTGAGGGAAGGCAAAGAAGAGGATTTGAAATCAAGGCAGAATTGCAGGAAACTGATTTCAGGAGGTAGATTCGAATCGCCTTTAAAGCACATGAAAAGCGGCAAAACGTTGACAATGATGCCCTTGGCCAAAAAGGGCGTATGCGTTTTTTCCTGAATATATTCAGGAAAAAACGCATACGCCCTTTTTGGCCAACCAAGCAACCTGGAAAGGCAAATCAGCGCGACAATGAAGTCTCGCTTCCCATCGGTCAAAAGGGCCATGCTGAAAAATGTGTCAAAACCAGAAATGCAGGACAGGCCATGGAGAAATGGGAGCCTTGCTACACTGATGGGCGGGATGTAAATTGCCAACAGCCACTCTGGAGAAGTGTACGGTGTGTCCTGAAACATCTAAAAAACACAGCTTAGAGAGCATAGGGCACTTCCACGCATGGGGGGATAAAGCGGGAAAATTGAAAATCAGCAAGACACAAGCACCCCAAAGTTTAGGGCTGCTCTGTTGACAAGGACCTCCACTTCCTTCCACCTTAAATATCCCAGGAAAGCGAAAAATGGATAAAAAAGTTGTGGTCCTTATGTACAATGGAATATCACTCAGCCATGAAATCAATGTCATAAGGCTAGTAGCAGCATGATGAGTGGATTTAGGTAAGACGATTCTAAGTGAAATAAGTCACACAGAAAAGGACACTTCTCATAAGGTGTCACTTATAGAGGGAATGTAAAAACCGTTACACTTGAACTGAATTACAAAACAGAACAGAGTCACACATGCAGAAAACACACTATGGCTGCTTAACGGGAAAGGTGAGGTGGGGTGATACATAAAACAAGAGTTTCAAATTAGCTCAGATACCGTTCCATAAACCCAATATGGAATAGACAAGACCTACTCCTTGCTCAGAGAACTGGACTCAACACGCCCGATTCACCGCACAAGGATATATCTGACCAGTAATAATCTTAAAACCTATGTATTGATATCTCTCTGTTAGTGTGTCAAGTGGGTGTAAAGCGGCCTAAACACAGCCGTGAAAAGCAGCTAAACCCCATTATAAAAATAAATTACTTTTAAAAACCCATGAAACAAAGACAGGGAAAGAGAGAGAAATTCTTACACAATTCGTTCAGGGGCTGTGATGCAACCTGGATTGACCATATCTAGACCCACAGCTGGATGAGACATAAGGGTGGACACTCTTGGGGCTGAGAGGTTTGGTGAGGTTGGGTGAGCAAACGCAGACCCTTTAAAGTAATACTGCGTGCTACCCATCGCATGGGTCCCAAATCTCCAGGTTCAAGGGCATCTTCCTACATCGACAACATGCATGAGAAACCCAGAAGATGGTACACCGTGTGATGGGGAAAGGTTTCTAAAACGCACCTCATTTCTCATCTCCTTGTGCTCGGGTTCGCCATTCCAGCCACTTTACTAGCAATCTCCCTACTTGGAGCATCAGCACCTTTAACCTCCTGTTCCGTACAGGTTGCAATTTGTCCTGAGGATGAACGGGAAGACGGGGAACCAATGAGAGACTAGCTCTTGGTGTTGGGACAGGCACAGGTCACTCTATTTTCCCATCAGGAAGAAGAATGAACCACAGGCTCAGCCTGCCCCCCGGAACCAGAACAGGGCCTGAAGCCATCCTGCGCTTTTGCGGCCGGCTCCCAAAAAAGCGACTTGTAAAATGGAGCTTCAGGGCACTGCAATTCACAAACCTGCAGAGTTATAAATGATAACTCTCGTCCACAAATATATTGAGGGAAGGCAAAGAAGAGGATTTGAAATCAAGGCAGAATTGCAGGAAACAGATTTCAGGAGGTAGATTCGAATCGCCTTTAAAGCACATGAAAAGCGGCAAAACGTTGACAATGATGCCCTTGGCCAAAAAGGGCGTATGCGTTTTTTCCTGAATATATTCAGGAAAAAACGCATACGCCCTTTTTGGCCAACCAAGCAACCTGGAAAGGCAAATCAGCGCGACAAAGAAGTCTCGCTTCCCTTCGGTCAAAAGGGCCATGCTGAAAAAAGTGTCAAAACCAGAAATGCAGGACAGGCCATGGAGAAATGGGAGCCTTGCTACACTGATGGGCGGGATGTAAATTGCCAACAGCCACTCTGGAGAAGTGTACGGTGTGTCCTGAAACATCTAAAAAACACAGCTTAGAGAGCATAGGGCACTTCCACGCATGGGGGGATAAAGTGGGAAAATTGAAAATCAGCAAGACACAAGCACCCCAAAGTTTAGGGCTGCTCTGTTGACAAGGACCTCCACTTCCTTCCACCTTCAATATCCCAGGAAAGCGAAAAATGGATAAAAAAGTTGTGTTCCTTATGTACAATGGAATATCACTCAGCCATGAAATCAATGTCATAAGGCTAGTAGCAGCATGATGAGTGGATTTAGGTAAGACGATTCTAAGTGAAATAAGTCACACAGAAAAGGACACTTCTCATAAGGTGTCACTTATAGAGGGAATGTAAAAACCGTTACACTTGAACTGAATTACAAAACAGAACAGAGTCACACATGCAGAAAACACACTATGGCTGCTTAACGGGAAAGGTGAGGTGGGGTGATACATAAAACAAGAGTTTCAAATTAGCTCAGATACCGTTCCATAAATCCAATATGGAATAGACAAGACCTACTCCTTGCTCAGAGAACTGGACTCAACACGCCCGATTCACCGCACAAGAATATATCTGACCAGTAATAATCTTAAAACCTATGTATTGATATCTCTCTGTTAGTGTGTCAAGTGGGTGTAAAGCGGCCTAAACACAGCCGTGAAAAGCAGCTAAACCCCATTATAAAAATAAATTACTTTTAAAAACCCATGAAACAAAGACAGGGAAAGAGAGAGAAATTCTGACACAATTCGTTCAGGGGCTGTGATGCAACCTGGATTGACCATATCTAGACCCACAGCTGGATGAGACATAAGGGTGGACACTCTTGGGGCTGAGAGGTTTGGTGAGGTTGGGTGAGCAAACGCAGACCCTTTAAAGTAATACTGCGTGCTACCCATCGCATGGGTCCCAAATCTCCAGGTTCAAGGGCATCTTCCTACATCGAAAACATGCATGAGAAACCCAGAAGATGGTACACCGTGTGATGGGGAAAGGTTTCTAAAACGCACCTCATTTCTCATCTCCTTGTGCTCGGGTTCGCCATTCCAGCCACTTTACTAGCAATCTCCCTACTTGGAGCCTCAGCACCTTTAACCTCCTGTTCTGTACAGGTTGCAATTTGTCCTGAGGATGAACGGGAAGACGGGGAACCAATGAGAGACTAGCGCTAGGTGTTGGGACAGGCACAGGTCACTCTATTTTCCCATCAGGAAGAAGAATTAACCACAGGCTCAGCCTGCCCCCCGGAACCAGAACAGGGACTGAAGCCATCCTGCGCTTTTGCGGCCGGCTCCCAAAAAAGAGACTTGTAAAATGGAGCTTCAGGGCACTGCAATTCACAAACCTGCAGAGTTATAAATTATAACTCTCGTCCACAAATATATTGAGGGAAGGCAAAGAAGAGGATTTGAAATCAAGGCAGAATTGCAGGAAACAGATTTCAGGAGGTAGATTCGAATCGCCTTTAAAGCACATGAAAAGCGGCAAAACGTTGACAATGATGCCCTTGGCCAAAAAGGGCGTATGCGTTTTTTCCTGAATATATTCAGGAAAAAACGCATACGCCCTTTTTGGCCAACCAAGCAACCTGGAAAGGCAAATCAGCGCGACAATGAAGTCTCGCTTCCCATCGGTCAAAAGGGCCATGCTGAAAAATGTGTCAAAACCAGAAATGCAGGACAGGCCATGGAGAAATGGGAGCCTTGCTACACTGATGGGCGGGATGTAAATTGCCAACAGCCACTCTGGAGAAGTGTACGGTGTGTCCTGAAACATCTAAAAAACACAGCTTAGAGAGCATAGGGCACTTCCACGCATGGGGGGATAAAGCGGGAAAATTGAAAATCAGCAAGACACAAGCACCCCAAAGTTTAGGGCTGCTCTGTTGACAAGGACCTCCACTTCCTTCCACCTTAAATATCCCAGGAAAGCGAAAAATGGATAAAAAAGTTGTGGTCCTTATGTACAATGGAATATCACTCAGCCATGAAATCAATGTCATAAGGCTAGTAGCAGCATGATGAGTGGATTTAGGTAAGACGATTCTAAGTGAAATAAGTCACACAGAAAAGGACACTTCTCATAAGGTGTCACTTATAGAGGGAATGTAAAAACCGTTACACTTGAACTGAATTACAAAACAGAACAGAGTCACACATGCAGAAAACACACTATGGCTGCTTAACGGGAAAGGTGAGGTGGGGTGATACATAAAACAAGAGTTTCAAATTAGCTCAGATACCGTTCCATAAACCCAATATGGAATAGACAAGACCTACTCCTTGCTCAGAGAACTGGACTCAACACGCCCGATTCACCGCACAAGAATATATCTGACCAGTAATAATCTTAAAACCTATGTATTGATATCTCTCTGTTAGTGTGTCAAGTGGGTGTAAAGCGGCCTAAACACAGCCGTGAAAAGCAGCTAAACCCCATTATAAAAATAAATTACTTTTAAAAACCCATGAAACAAAGACAGGGAAAGAGAGAGAAATTCTTACACAATTCGTTCAGGGGCTGTGATGCAACCTGGATTGACCATATCTAGACCCACAGCTGGATGAGACATAAGGGTGGACACTCTTGGGGCTGAGAGGTTTGGTGAGGTTGGGTGAGCAAACGCAGACCCTTTAAAGTAATACTGCGTGCTACCCATCGCATGGGTCCCAAATCTCCAGGTTCAAGGGCATCTTCCTACATCGAAAACATGCATGAGAAACCCAGAAGATGGTACACCGTGTGATGGGGAAAGGTTTCTAAAACGCACCTCATTTCTCATCTCCTTGTGCTCGGGATCGCCATTCCAGCCACTTTACTAGCAATCTCCCTACTTGGAGCCTCAGCACCTTTAACCTCCTGTTCCGTACAGGTTACAATTTGTCCTGAGGATGAACGGGAAGACGGGGAACCAATGAGAGACTAGCTCTTGGTGTTGGGACAGGCACAGGTCACTCTATTTTCCCATCAGGAAGAAGAATTAACCACAGGCTCAGCCTGCCCCCCGGAACCAGAACAGGGCCTGAAGCCATTCTGCGCTTTTGCGGCCGGCTCCCGAAAAAGCGACTTGTAAAATGGAGCTTCAGGGCACTGCAATTCACAAACCTGCAGAGTTATAAATGACAACTCTCGTCCACAAATATATTGAGGGAAGGCAAAGAAGAGGATTAGAAATCAAGGCAGAATTGCAGGAAACAGTTTTCAGGAGGTAGATTCGAATCGCCTTTAAAGCACATGAAAAGCGGCAAAACGTTGACAATGATGCCCTTGGCCAAAAAGGGCGTATGCGTTTTTTCCTGAATATATTCAGGAAACAACGCATACGCCCTTTTTGGCCAACCAAGCAACCTGGAAAGGCAAATCAGCGCTACAAAGAAGTCTCGCTTCCCATCGGTCAAAAGGGCCATGCTGAAAAAAGTGTCAAAACCAGAAATGCAGGACAGGCCATGGAGAAATGGGAGCCTTACTACACTGATGGGCGGGATGTACATTGCCAACAGCCACTCTGGAGAAGTGTACGGTGTGTCCTGAAACATCTAAAAAACACAGCTTAGAGAGCATAGGGCACTTCCACGCATGGGGGGATAAAGTGGGAAAATTGAAAATCAGCAAGACGCAAGCACCCCAAAGTTTAGGGCTGCTCTGTTGACAAGGACCTCCACTTCCTTCCACCTTCAATATCCCAGGAAAGCGAAAAATGGATAAAAAAGTTGTGGTCCTTATGTACAATGGAATATCACTCAGCCATGAAATCAATGTCATAAGGCTAGTAGCAGCATGATGAGTGGATTTAGGTAAGACGATTCTAAGTGAAATAAGTCACACAGAAAAGGACACTTCTCATAAGGTGTCACTTATAGAGGGAATGTAAAAACCGTTACACTTGAACTGAATTACAAAACAGAACAGAGTCACACATGCAGAAAACACACTATGGCTGCTTAACGGGAAAGGTGAGGTGGGGTGATACATAAAACAAGAGTTTCAAATTAGCTCAGATACCGTTCCATAAACCCAATATGTAATAGACAAGACCTACTCCTTGCTCAGAGAACTGGACTCAACACGCCCGATTCACCGCACAAGAATATATCTGACCAGTAATAATCTTAAAACCTATGTATTGATATCTCTCTGTTAGTGTGTCAAGTGGGTGTAAAGCGGCCTAAACACAGCCGTGAAAAGCAGCTAAACCCCATTATAAAAATAAATTACTTTTAAAAACCCATGAAACAAAGACAGGGAAAGAGAGAGAAATTCTTACACAATTCGTTCAGGGGCTGTGATGCAACCTGGATTGACCATATCTAGACCCACAGCTGGATGAGACATAAGGGTGGACACTCTTGGGGCTGAGAGGTTTGGTGAGGTTGGGTGAGCAAACGCAGACCCTTTAAAGTAATACTGCGTGCTACCCATCGCATGGGTCCCAAATCTCCAGGTTCAAGGGCATCTTCCTACATCGACAACATGCATGAGAAACCCAGAAGATGGTACACCGTGTGATGGGGAAAGGTTTCTAAAACGCACCTCATTTCTCATCTCCTTGTGCTCGGGTTCGCCATTCCAGCCACTTTACTAGCAATCTCCCTACTTGGAGCATCAGCACCTTTAACCTCCTGTTCCGTACAGGTTGCAATTTGTCCTGAGGATGAACGGGAAGACGGGGAACCAATGAGAGACTAGCTCTTGGTGTTGGGACAGGCACAGGTCACTCTATTTTCCCATCAGGAAGAAGAATGAACCACAGGCTCAGCCTGCCCCCCGGAACCAGAACAGGGCCTGAAGCCATCCTGCGCTTTTGCGGCCGGCTCCCAAAAAAGCGACTTGTAAAATGGAGCTTCAGGGCACTGCAATTCACAAACCTGCAGAGTTATAAATGATAACTCTCGTCCACAAATATATTGAGGGAAGGCAAAGAAGAGGATTTGAAATCAAGGCAGAATTGCAGGAAACAGATTTCAGGAGGTAGATTCGAATCGCCTTTAAAGCACATGAAAAGCGGCAAAACGTTGACAATGATGCCCTTGGCCAAAAAGGGCGTATGCGTTTTTTCCTGAATATATTCAGGAAAAAACGCATACGCCCTTTTTGGCCAACCAAGCAACCTGGAAAGGCAAATCAGCGCGACAAAGAAGTCTCGCTTCCCATCGGTCAAAAGGGCCATGCTGAAAAAAGTGTCAAAACCAGAAATGCAGGACAGGCCATGGAGAAATGGGAGCCTTGCTACACTGATGGGCGGGATGTAAATTGCCAACAGCCACTCTGGAGAAGTGTACGGTGTGTCCTGAAACATCTAAAAAACACAGCTTAGAGAGCATAGGGCACTTCCACGCATGGGGGGATAAAGTGGGAAAATTGAAAATCAGCAAGACACAAGCACCCCAAAGTTTAGGGCTGCTCTGTTGACAAGGACCTCCACTTCCTTCCACCTTCAATATCCCAGGAAAGCGAAAAATGGATAAAAAAGTTGTGGTCCTTATGTACAATGGAATATCACTCAGCCATGAAATCAATGTCATAAGGCTAGTAGCAGCATGATGAGTGGATTTAGGTAAGACGATTCTAAGTGAAATAAGTCACACAGAAAAGGACACTTCTCATAAGGTGTCACTTATAGAGGGAATGTAAAAACCGTTACACTTGAACTGAATTACAAAACAGAACAGAGTCACACATGCAGAAAACACACTATGGCTGCTTAACGGGAAAGGTGAGGTGGGGTGATACATAAAACAAGAGTTTCAAATTAGCTCAGATACCGTTCCATAAATCCAATATGGAATAGACAAGACCTACTCCTTGCTCAGAGAACTGGACTCAACACGCCCGATTCACCGCACAAGAATATATCTGACCAGTAATAATCTTAAAACCTATGTATTGATATCTCTCTGTTAGTGTGTCAAGTGGGTGTAAAACGGCCTAAACACAGCCGTGAAAAGCAGCTAAACCCCATTATAAAAATAAATTACTTTTAAAAACCCATGAAACAAAGACAGGGAAAGAGAGAGAAATTCTTACACAATTCGTTCAGGGGCTGTGATGCAACCTGGATTGACCATATCTAGACCCACAGCTGGATGAGACATAAGGGTGGACACTCTTGGGGCTGAGAGGTTTGGTGAGGTTGGGTGAGCAAACGCAGACCCTTTAAAGTAATACTGCGTGCTACCCATCGCATGGGTCCCAAATCTCCAGGTTCAAGGGCATCTTCCTACATCGAAAACATGCATGAGAAACCCAGAAGATGGTACACCGTGTGATGGGGAAAGGTTTCTAAAACGCACCTCATTTCTCATCTCCTTGTGCTCGGGTTCGCCATTCCAGCCACTTTACTAGCAATCTCCCTACTTGGAGCATCAGCACCTTTAACCTCCTGTTCTGTACAGGTTGCAATTTGTCCTGAGGATGAACGGGAAGACGGGGAACCAATGAGAGACTAGCTCTAGGTGTTGGGACAGGCACAGGTCACTCTATTTTCCCATCAGGAAGAAGAATTAACCACAGGCTCAGCCTGCCCCCCGGAACCAGAACAGGGACTGAAGCCATCCTGCGCTTTTGCGGCCGGCTCCCAAAAAAGAGACTTGTAAAATGGAGCTTCAGGGCACTGCAATTCACAAACCTGCAGAGTTATAAATTATAACTCTCGTCCACAAATATATTGAGGGAAGGCAAAGAAGAGGATTTGAAATCAAGGCAGAATTGCAGGAAACTGATTTCAGGAGGTAGATTCGAATCGCCTTTAAAGCACATGAAAAGCGGCAAAACGTTGACAATGATGCCCTTGGCCAAAAAGGGCGTATGCGTTTTTTCCTGAATATATTCAGGAAAAAACGCATACGCCCTTTTTGGCCAACCAAGCAACCTGGAAAGGCAAATCAGCGCGACAATGAAGTCTCGCTTCCCATCGGTCAAAAGGGCCATGCTGAAAAATGTGTCAAAACCAGAAATGCAGGACAGGCCATGGAGAAATGGGAGCCTTGCTACACTGATGGGCGGGATGTAAATTGCCAACAGCCACTCTGGAGAAGTGTACGGTGTGTCCTGAAACATCTAAAAAACACAGCTTAGAGAGCATAGGGCACTTCCACGCATGGGGGGATAAAGCGGGAAAATTGAAAATCAGCAAGACACAAGCACCCCAAAGTTTAGGGCTGCTCTGTTGACAAGGACCTCCAGTTCCTTCCACCTTAAATATCCCAGGAGAGCGAAAAATGGATAAAAAAGTTGTGGTCCTTATGTACAATGGAATATCACTCAGCCATGAAATCAATGTCATAAGGCTAGTAGCAGCATGATGAGTGGATTTAGGTAAGACGATTCTAAGTGAAATAAGTCACACAGAAAAGGACACTTCTCATAAGGTGTCACTTATAGAGGGAATGTAAAAACCGTTACACTTGAACTGAATTACAAAACAGAACAGAGTCACACATGCAGAAAACACACTATGGCTGCTTAACGGGAAAGGTGAGGTGGGGTGATACATAAAACAAGAGTTTCAAATTAGCTCAGATACCGTTCCATAAACCCAATATGGAATAGACAAGACCTACTCCTTGCTCAGAGAACTGGACTCAACACGCCCGATTCACCGCACAAGAATATATCTGACCAGTAATAATCTTAAAACCTATGTATTGATATCTCTCTGTTAGTGTGTCAAGTGGGTGTAAAGCGGCCTAAACACAGCCGTGAAAAGCAGCTAAACCCCATTATAAAAATAAATTACTTTTAAAAACCCATGAAACAAAGACAGGGAAAGAGAGAGAAATTCTTACACAATTCGTTCAGGGGCTGTGATGCAACCTGGATTGACCATATCTAGACCCACAGCTGGATGAGACATAAGGGTGGACACTCTTGGGGCTGAGAGGTTTGGTGAGGTTGGGTGAGCAAACGCAGACCCTTTAAAGTAATACTGCGTGCTACCCATCGCATGGGTCCCAAATCTCCAGGTTCAAGGGCATCTTCCTACATCGAAAACATGCATGAGAAACCCAGAAGATGGTACACCGTGTGATGGGGAAAGGTTTCCAAAACGCACCTCATTTCTCATCTCCTTGTGCTCGGGTTCGCCATTCCAGCCACTTTACTAGCAATCTCCCTACTTGGAGCCTCAGCACCTTTAACCTCCTGTTCCGTACAGGTTGCAATTTGTCCTGAGGATGAACGGGAAGACGGGGAACCAATGAGAGACTAGCTCTTGGTGTTGGGACAGGCACAGGTCACTCTATTTTCCCATCAGGAAGAAGAATTAACCACAGGCTCAGCCTGCCCCCCGGAACCAGAACAGGGCCTGAAGCCATCCGGCGCTTTTGCGGCTGGCTCCCAAAAAAGCGACTTGTAAAATGGAGCTTCAGGGCACTGCAATTCACAAACCTGCAGAGTTATAAATGATAACTCTCGTCCACAAATATATTGAGGGAAGGCAAAGAAGAGGATTAGAAATCAAGGCAGAATTGCAGGAAACAGATTTCAGGAGGTAGATTCGAATCACCTTTAAAGCACATGAAAAGCGGCAAAACGTTGACAATGATGCCCTTGGCCAAAAAGGGCGTATGCGTTTTTTCCTGAATATATTCAGGAAAAAACGCATACGCCCTTTTTGGCCAACCAAGCCACCTGGAAAGGCAAATCAGCGCTACAAAGAAGTCTCGCTTCCCATCGGTCAAAAGGGCCATGCTGAAAAATGTGTCAAAACCAGAAATGCAGGACAGGCCATGGAGAAATGGGAGCCTTGCTACACTGATGGGGAGGATGTACATTGCCAACAGCCACTCTGGAGAAGTGTACGGTGTGTCCTGAAACATCTAAAAAACACAGCTTAGAGAGCATAGGGCACTTCCACGCATGGGGGGCTAAAGCGGGAAAATTGAAAATCAGCAAGACACAAGCACCCCAAAGTTTAGGGCTGCTCTGTTGACAAGGACCTCCACTTCCTTCCACCTTAAATATCCCAGGAAAGCGAAAAATGGATAAAAAAGTTGTGGTCCTTATGTACAATGGAATATCACTCAGCCATGAAATCAATGTCATAAGGCTAGTAGCAGCATGATGAGTGGATTTAGGTAAGACGATTCTAAGTGAAATAAGTCACACAGAAAAGGACACTTCTCATAAGGTGTCACTTATAGAGGGAATGTAAAAACCGTTACACTTGAACTGAATTACAAAACAGAACAGAGTCACACATGCAGAAAACACACTATGGCTGCTTAACGGGAAAGGTGAGGTGGGGTGATACATAAAACAAGAGTTTCAAATTAGCTCAGATACCGTTCCATAAACCCAATATGGAATAGACAAGACCTACTCCTTGCTCAGAGAACTGGACTCAACACGCCCGATTCACCGCACAAGAATATATCTGACCAGTAATAATCTTAAAACCTATGTATTGATATCTCTCTGTTAGTGTGTCAAGTGGGTGTAAAGCGGCCTAAACACAGCCGTGAAAAGCAGCTAAACCCCATTATAAAAATAAATTACTTTTAAAAACCCATGAAACAAAGACAGGGAAAGAGAGAGAAATTCTTACACAATTCGTTCAGGGGCTGTGATGCAACCTGGATTGACCATATCTAGACCCACAGCTGGATGAGACATAAGGGTGGACACTCTTGGGGCTGAGAGGTTTGGTGAGGTTGGGTGAGCAAACGCAGACCCTTTAAAGTAATACTGCGTGCTACCCATCGCATGGGTCCCAAATCTCCAGGTTCAAGGGCATCTTCCTACATCAAAAACATGCATGAGAAACCCAGAAGATGGTACACCGTGTGATGGGGAAAGGTTTCCAAAACGCACCTCATTTCTCATCTCCTTGTGCTCGGGTTCGCCATTCCAGCCACTTTACTAGCAATCTCCCTACTTGGAGCCTCAGCACCTTTAACCTCCTGTTCCGTACAGGTTGCAATTTGTCCTGAGGATGAACGGGAAGACGGGGAACCAATGAGAGACTAGCTCTTGGTGTTGGGACAGGCACAGGTCACTCTATTTTCCCATCAGGAGGAAGAATGAACCACAGGCTCAGCCTGCCCCCCGGAACCAGAACAGGGCCTGAAGCCATCCTGCGCTTTTGCGGCCGGCTCCCAAAAAAGCGACTTGTAAAATGGAGCTTCAGGGCACTGCAATTCACAAACCTGCAGAGTTATAAATGATAACTCTCGTCCACAAATATATTGAGGGAAGGCAAAGAAGAGGATTTGAAATCAAGGCAGAATTGCAGGAAACAGATTTCAGGAGGTAGATTCGAATCGCCTTTAAAGCACATGAAAAGCGGCAAAACGTTGACAATGATGCCCTTGGCCAAAAAGGGCGTATGCGTTTTTTCCTGAATATATTCAGGAAAAAACGCATACGCCCTTTTTGGCCAACCAAGCAACCTGGAAAGGCAAATCAGCGCGACAATGAAGTCTCGCTTCCCATCGGTCAAAAGGGCCATGCTGAAAAATGTGTCAAAACCAGAAATGCAGGACAGGCCATGGAGAAATGGGAGCCTTGCTACACTGATGGGCGGGATGTAAATTGCCAACAGCCACTCTGGAGAAGTGTACGGTGTGTCCTGAAACATCTAAAAAACACAGCTTAGAGAGCATAGGGCACTTCCACGCATGGGGGGATAAAGCGGGAAAATTGAAAATCAGCAAGACACAAGCACCCCAAAGTTTAGGGCTGCTCTGTTGACAAGGACCTCCACTTCCTTCCACCTTAAATATCCCAGGAGAGCGAAAAATGGATAAAAAAGTTGTGGTCCTTATGTACAATGGAATATCACTCAGCCATGAAATCAATGTCATAAGGCTAGTAGCAGCATGATGAGTGGATTTAGGTAAGACGATTCTAAGTGAAATAAGTCACACAGAAAAGGACACTTCTCATAAGGTGTCACTTATAGAGGGAATGTAAAAACCGTTACACTTGAACTGAATTACAAAACAGAACAGAGTCACACATGCAGAAAACACACTATGGCTGCTTAACGGGAAAGGTGAGGTGGGGTGATACATAAAACAAGAGTTTCAAATTAGCTCAGATACCGTTCCATAAACCCAATATGGAATAGACAAGACCTACTCCTTGCTCAGAGAACTGGACTCAACACGCCCGATTCACCGCACAAGGATATATCTGACCAGTAATAATCTTAAAACCTATGTATTGATATCTCTCTGTTAGTGTGTCAAGTGGGTGTAAAGCGGCCTAAACACAGCCGTGAAAAGCAGCTAAACCCCATTATAAAAATAAATTACTTTTAAAAACCCATGAAACAAAGACAGGGAAAGAGAGAGAAATTCTTACACAATTCGTTCAGGGGCTGTGATGCAACCTGGATTGACCATATCTAGACCCACAGCTGGATGAGACATAAGGGTGGACACTCTTGGGGCTGAGAAGTTTGGTGAGGTTGGGTGAGCAAACGCAGACCCTTTAAAGTAATACTGCGTGCTACCCATCGCATGGGTCCCAAATCTCCAGGTTCAAGGACATCTTCCTACATCGAAAACATGCATGAGAAACCCAGAAGATGGTACACCGTGTGATGGCGAAAGGTTTCCAAAACGCACCTCATTTCTCATCTCCTTGTGCTCGGGTTCGCCATTCCAGCCACTTTACTAGCAATCTCCCTACTTGGAGCCTCAGCACCTTTAACCTCCTGTTCCGTACAGGTTGCAATTTGTCCTGAGGATGAACGGGAAGACGGGGAACCAATGAGAGACTAGCTCTTGGTGTTGGGACAGGCACAGGTCACTCTATTTTCCCATCAGGAAGAAGAATGAACCACAGGCTCAGCCTGCCCCCCGGAACCAGAACAGGGCCTGAAGCCATCCTGCGCTTTTGCGGCCGGCTCCCAAAAAAGCGACTTGTAAAATGGAGCTTCAGGGCACTGCAATTCACAAACCTGCAGAGTTATAAATGATAACTCTCGTCCACAAATATATTGAGGGAAGGCAAAGAAGAGGATTTGAAATCAAGGCAGAATTGCAGGAAACAGATTTCAGGAGGTAGATTCGAATCGCCTTTAAAGCACATGAAAAGCGGCAAAACGTTGACAATGATGCCCTTGGCCAAAAAGGGCGTATGCGTTTTTTCCTGAATATATTCAGGAAAAAACGCATACGCCCTTTTTGGCCAACCAAGCAACCTGGAAAGGCAAATCAGCGTGACAATGAAGTCTCGCTTCCCATCGGTCAAAAGGGCCATGCTGAAAAATGTGTCAAAACCAGAAATGCAGGACAGGCCATGGAGAAATGGGAGCCTTGCTACACTGATGGGCGGGATGTAAATTGCCAACAGCCACTCTGGAGAAGTGTACGGTGTGTCCTGAAACATCTAAACAACACAGCTTAGAGAGCATAGGGCACTTCCACGCATGGGGGGATAAAGCGGGAAAATTGAAAATCAGCAAGACACAAGCACCCCAAAGTTTAGGGCTGCTCTGTTGACAAGGACCTCCAGTTCCTTCCACCTTAAATATCCCAGGAAAGCGAAAAATGGATAAAAAAGTTGTGGTCCTTATGTACAATGGAATATCACTCAGCCATGAAATCAATGTCATAAGGCTAGTAGCAGCATGATGAGTGGATTTAGGTAAGACGATTCTAAGTGAAATAAGTCACACAGAAAAGGACACTTCTCATAAGGTGTCACTTATAGAGGGAATGTAAAAACCGTTACACTTGAACTGAATTACAAAACAGAACAGAGTCACACATGCAGAAAACACACTATGGCTGCTTAACGGGAAAGGTGAGGTGGGGTGATACATAAAACAAGAGTTTCAAATTAGCTCAGATACCGTTCCATAAACCCAATATGGAATAGACAAGACCTACTCCTTGCTCAGAGAACTGGACTCAACACGCCCGATTCACCGCAGAAGAATATATCTGACCAGTAATAATCTTAAAACCTATGTATTGATATCTCTCTGTTAGTGTGTCAAGTGGGTGTAAAGCGGCCTAAACACAGCCGTGAAAAGCAGCTAAACCCCATTATAAAAATAAATTACTTTTAAAAACCCATGAAACAAAGACAGGGAAAGAGAGAGAAATTCTTACACAATTCGTTCAGGGGCTGTGATGCAACCTGGATTGACCATATCTAGACCCACAGCTGGATGAGACATAAGGGTGGACACTCTTGGGGCTGAGAGGTTTGGTGAGGTTGGGTGAGCAAACGCAGACCCTTTAAAGTAATACTGCGTGCTACCCATCGCATGGGTCCCAAATCTCCAGGTTCAAGGGCATCTTCCTACATCGAAAACATGCATGAGAAACCCAGAAGATGGTACACCGTGTGATGGGGAAAGGTTTCTAAAACGCACCTCATTTCTCATCTCCTTGTGCTCGGGTTCGCCATTCCAGCCACTTTACTAGCAATCTCCCTACTTGGAGCCTCAGCACCTTTAACCTCCTGTTCCGTACAGGTTGCAATTTGTCCTGAGGATGAACGGGAAGACGGGGAACAAATGAGAGACTAGCTCTTGGTGTTGGGACAGGCACAGGTCACTCTATTTTCCCATCAGGAAGAAGAATTAACCACAGGCTCAGCCTGCCCCCCGGAACCAGAACAGGGCCTGAAGCCATCCGGCGCTTTTGCGGCTGGCTCCCAAAAAAGCGACTTGTAAAATGGAGCTTCAGGGCACTGCAATTCACAAACCTGCAGAGTTATAAATGATAACTCTCGTCCACAAATATATTGAGGGAAGGCAAAGAAGAGGATTAGAAATCAAGGCAGAATTGCAGGAAACAGATTTCAGGAGGTAGATTCGAATCACCTTTAAAGCACATGAAAAGCGGCAAAACGTTGACAATGATGCCCTTGGCCAAAAAGGGCGTATGCGTTTTTTCCTGAATATATTCAGGAAAAAACGCATACGCCCTTTTTGGCCAACCAAGCCACCTGGAAAGGCAAATCAGCGCTACAAAGAAGTCTCGCTTCCCATCGGTCAAAAGGGCCATGCTGAAAAATGTGTCAAAACCAGAAATGCAGGACAGGCCATGGAGAAATGGGAGCCTTGCTACACTGATGGGGAGGATGTACATTGCCAACAGCCACTCTGGAGAAGTGTACGGTGTGTCCTGAAACATCTAAAAAACACAGCTTAGAGAGCATAGGGCACTTCCACGCATGGGGGGCTAAAGCGGGAAAATTGAAAATCAGCAAGACACAAGCACCCCAAAGTTTAGGGCTGCTCTGTTGACAAGGACCTCCACTTCCTTCCACCTTAAATATCCCAGGAAAGCGAAAAATGGATACAAAAGTTGTGGTCCTTATGTACAATGGAATATCACTCAGCCATGAAATCAATGTCATAAGGCTAGTAGCAGCATGATGAGTGGATTTAGGTAAGACGATTCTAAGTGAAATAAGTCACACAGAAAAGGACACTTCTCATAAGGTGTCACTTATAGAGGGAATGTAAAAACCGTTACACTTGAACTGAATTACAAAACAGAACAGAGTCACACATGCAGAAAACACACTATGGCTGCTTAACGGGAAAGGTGAGGTGGGGTGATACATAAAACAAGAGTTTCAAATTAGCTCAGATACCGTTCCATAAACCCAATATGGAATAGACAAGACCTACTCCTTGCTCAGAGAACTGGACTCAACACGCCCGATTCACCGCACAAGAATATATCTGACCAGTAATAATCTTAAAACCTATGTATTGATATCTCTCTGTTAGTGTGTCAAGTGGGTGTAAAGCGGCCTAAACACAGCCGTGAAAAGCAGCTAAACCCCATTATAAAAATAAATTACTTTTAAAAACCCATGAAACAAAGACAGGGAAAGAGAGAGAAATTCTTACACAATTCGTTCAGGGGCTGTGATGCAACCTGGATTGACCATATCTAGACCCACAGCTGGATGAGACATAAGGGTGGACACTCTTGGGGCTGAGAGGTTTGGTGAGGTTGGGTGAGCAAACGCAGACCCTTTAAAGTAATACTGCGTGCTACCCATCGCATGGGTCCCAAATCTCCAGGTTCAAGGGCATCTTCCTACATCGAAAACATGCATGAGAAACCCAGAAGATGGTACACCGTGTGATGGGGAAAGGTTTCCAAAACGCACCTCATTTCTCATCTCCTTGTGCTCGGGTTCGCCATTCCAGCCACTTTACTAGCAATCTCCCTACTTGGAGCCTCAGCACCTTTAACCTCCTGTTCCGTACAGGTTGCAATTTGTCCTGAGGATGAACGGGAAGACGGGGAACCAATGAGAGACTAGCTCTTGGTGTTGGGACAGGCACAGGTCACTCTATTTTCCCATCAGGAGGAAGAATGAACCACAGGCTCAGCCTGCCCCCCGGAACCAGAACAGGGCCTGAAGCCATCCTGCGCTTTTGCGGCCGGCTCCCAAAAAAGCGACTTGTAAAATGGAGCTTCAGGGCACTGCAATTCACAAACCTGCAGAGTTATAAATGATAACTCTCGTCCACAAATATATTGAGGGAAGGCAAAGAAGAGGATTTGAAATCAAGGCAGAATTGCAGGAAACAGATTTCAGGAGGTAGATTCGAATCGCCTTTAAAGCACATGAAAAGCGGCAAAACGTTGACAATGATGCCCTTGGCCAAAAAGGGCGTATGCGTTTTTTCCTGAATATATTCAGGAAAAAACGCATACGCCCTTTTTGGCCAACCAAGCAACCTGGAAAGGCAAATCAGCGCGACAAAGAAGTCTCGCTTCCCATCGGTCAAAAGGGCCATGCTGAAAAAAGTGTCAAAACCAGAAATGCAGGACAGGCCATGGAGAAATGGGAGCCTTGCTACACTGATGGGCGGGATGTACATTGCCAACAGCCACTCTGGAGAAGTGTACGGTGTGTCCTGAAACATCTAAAAAACACAGCTTAGAGAGCATAGGGCACTTCCACGCATGGGGGGATAAAGTGGGAAAATTGAAAATCAGCAAGACACAAGCACCCCAAATTTTAGGGCTGCTCTGTTGACAAGGACCTCCACTTCCTTCCACCTTAAATATCCCAGGAAAGCGAAAAATGGATAAAAAAGTTGTGATCCTTATGTACAATGGAATATCACTCAGCCATGAAATCAATGTCATAAGGCTAGTAGCAGCATGATGAGTGGATTTAGGTAAGACGATTCTAAGTGAAATAAGTCACACAGAAAAGGACACTTCTCATAAGGTGTCACTTATAGAGGGAATGTAAAAACCGTTACACTTCAACTGAATTACAAAACAGAACAGAGTCACACATGCAGAAAACACACTATGGCTGCTTAACGGGAAAGGTGAGGTGGGGTGATACATAAAACAAGAGTTTCAAATTAGCTCAGATACCGTTCCATAAACCCAATATGGAATAGACAAGACCTACTCCTTGCTCAGAGAACTGGACTCAACACGCCCGATTCACCGCACAAGAATATATCTGACCAGTAATAATCTTAAAACCTATGTATTGATATCTCTCTGTTAGTGTGTCAAGTGGGTGTAAAGCGGCCTAAACACAGCCGTGAAAAGCAGCTAAACCCCATTATAAAAATAAATTACTTTTAAAAACCCATGAAACAAAGACAGGGAAAGAGAGAGAAATTCTTACACAATTCGTTCAGGGGCTGTGATGCAACCTGGATTGACCATATCTAGACCCACAGCTGGATGAGACATAAGGGTGGACACTCTTGGGGCTGAGAGGTTTGGTGAGGTTGGGTGAGCAAACGCAGACCCTTTAAAGTAATACTGCGTGCTACCCATCGCATGGGTCCCAAATCTCCAGGTTCAAGGGCATCTTCCTACATCGAAAACATGCATGAGAAACCCAGAAGATGGTACACCGTGTGATGGGGAAAGGTTTCTAAAACGCACCTCATTTCTCATCTCCTTGTGCTCGGGTTCGCCATTCCAGCCACTTTACTAGCAATCTCCCTACTTGGAGCATCAGCACCTTTAACCTCCTGTTCCGTACAGGTTGCAATTTGTCCTGAGGATGAACGGGAAGACGGGGAACCAATGAGAGACTAGCTCTTGGTGTTGGGACAGGCACAGGTCACTCTATTTTCCCATCAGGAAGAAGAATTAACCACAGGCTCAGCCTGCCCCCCGGAACCAGAACAGGGCCTGAAGCCATCCTGCGCTTTTGCGGCCGGCTCCCGAAAAAGCGACTTGTAAAATGGAGCTTCAGGGCACTGCAATTCACAAACCTGCAGAGTTATAAATGACAACTCTCGTCCACAAATATATTGAGGGAAGGCAAAGAAGAGGATTAGAAATCAAGGCAGAATTGCAGGAAACAGATTTCAGGAGGTAGATTCGAATCGCCTTTAAAGCACATGAAAAGCGGCAAAACGTTGACAATGATGCCCTTGGCCAAAAAGGGCGTATGCGTTTTTTCCTGAATATATTCAGGAAAAAACACTTACGCCCTTTTTGGCCAACCAAGCAACCTGGAAAGGCAAATCAGCGCTACAAAGAAGTCTCGCTTCCCATCGGTCAAAAGGGCCATGCTGAAAAAAGTGTCAAAACCAGAAATGCAGGACAGGCCATGGAGAAATGGGAGCCTTGCTACACTGATGGGCGGGATGTACATTGCCAACAGCCACTCTGGAGAAGTGTACGGTGTGTCCTGAAACATCTCAAAAACACAGCTTAGAGAGCATAGGGCACTTTCACGCATGGGGGGATAAAATGGGAAAATTGAAAATCAGCAAGAAGCAAGCACCCCAAAGTTTAGGGCTGCTCTGTTGACAAGGACCTCCACTTCCTTCCACCTTAAATATCCCAGGAAAGCGAAAAATGGATAAAAAAGTTGTGGTCCTTATGTACAATGGAATATCACTCAGCCATGAAATCAATGTCATAAGGCTAGTAGCAGCATGATGAGTGGATTTAGGTAAGACGATTCTAAGTGAAATAAGTCACACAGAAAAGGACACTTCTCATAAGGTGTCACTTATAGAGGGAATGTAAAAACCGTTACACTTGAACTGAATTACAAAACAGAACAGAGTCACACATGCAGAAAACACACTATGGCTGCTTAACGGGAAAGGTGAGGTGGGGTGATACATAAAACAAGAGTTTCAAATTAGCTCAGATACCGTTCCATAAACCCAATATGGAATAGACAAGACCTACTCCTTGCTCAGAGAACTGGACTCAACACGCCCGATTCACCGCACAAGAATATATCTGACCAGTAATAATCTTAAAACCTATGTATTGATATCTCTCTGTTAGTGTGTCAAGTGGGTGTAAAGCGGCCTAAACACAGCCGTGAAAAGCAGCTAAACCCCATTATAAAAATAAATTACTTTTAAAAACCCATGAAACAAAGACAGGGAAAGAGAGAGAAATTCTTACACAATTCGTTCAGGGGCTGTGATGCAACCTGGATTGACCATATCTAGACCCACAGCTGGATGAGACATAAGGGTGGACACTCTTGGGGCTGAGAGGTTTGGTGAGGTTGGGTGAGCAAACGCAGACCCTTTAAAGTAATACTGCGTGCTACCCATCGCATGGGTCCCAAATCTCCAGGTTCAAGGGCATCTTCCTACATCGAAAACATGCATGAGAAACCCAGAAGATGGTACACCGTGTGATGGGGAAAGGTTTCTAAAACGCACCTCATTTCTCATCTCCTTGTGCTCGGGTTCGCCATTCCAGCCACTTTACTAGCAATCTCCCTACTTGGAGCCTCAGCACCTTTAACCTCCTGTTCCGTACAGGTTACAATTTGTCCTGAGGATGAACGGGAAGACGGGGAACCAATGAGAGACTAGCTCTTGGTGTTGGGACAGGCACAGGTCACTCTATTTTCCCATCAGGAAGAAGAATTAACCACAGGCTCAGCCTGCCCCCCGGAACCAGAACAGGGCCTGAAGCCATTCTGCGCTTTTGCGGCCGGCTCCCGAAAAAGCGACTTGTAAAATGGAGCTTCAGGGCACAGCAATTCACAAACCTGCAGAGTTATAAATGACAACTCTCGTCCACAAATATATTGAGGGAAGGCAAAGAAGAGGATTAGAAATCAAGGCAGAATTGCAGGAAACAGTTTTCAGGAGGTAGATTCGAATCGCCTTTAAAGCACATGAAAAGCGGCAAAACGTTGACAATGATGCCCTTGGCCAAAAAGGGCGTATGCGTTTTTTCCTGAATATATTCAGGAAACAACGCATACGCCCTTTTTGGCCAACCAAGCAACCTGGAAAGGCAAATCAGCGCTACAAAGAAGTCTCGCTTCCCATCGGTCAAAAGGGCCATGCTGAAAAAAGTGTCAAAACCAGAAATGCAGGACAGGCCATGGAGAAATGGGAGCCTTACTACACTGATGGGCGGGATGTACATTGCCAACAGCCACTCTGGAGAAGTGTACGGTGTGTCCTGAAACATCTAAAAAACACAGCTTAGAGAGCATAGGGCACTTCCACGCATGGGGGGATAAAGTGGGAAAATTGAAAATCAGCAAGACGCAAGCACCCCAAAGTTTAGGGCTGCTCTGTTGACAAGGACCTCCACTTCCTTCCACCTTAAATATCCCAGGAAAGCGAAAAATGGATAAAAAAGTTGTGGTCCTTATGTACAATGGAATATCACTCAGCCATGAAATCAATGTCATAAGGCTAGTAGCAGCATGATGAGTGGATTTAGGTAAGACGATTCTAAGTGAAATAAGTCACACAGAAAAGGACACTTCTCATAAGGTGTCACTTATAGAGGGAATGTAAAAACCGTTACACTTGAACTGAATTACAAAACAGAACAGAGTCACACATGCAGAAAACACACTATGGCTGCTTAACGGGAAAGGTGAGGTGGGGTGATACATAAAACAAGAGTTTCAAATTAGCTCAGATACCGTTCCATAAACCCAATATGTAATAGACAAGACCTACTCCTTGCTCAGAGAACTGGACTCAACACGCCCGATTCACCGCACAAGAATATATCTGACCAGTAATAATCTTAAAACCTATGTATTGATATCTCTCTGTTAGTGTGTCAAGTGGGTGTAAAGCGGCCTAAACACAGCCGTGAAAAGCAGCTAAACCCCATTATAAAAATAAATTACTTTTAAAAACCCATGAAACAAAGACAGGGAAAGAGAGAGAAATTCTTACACAATTCGTTCAGGGGCTGTGATGCAACCTGGATTGACCATATCTAGACCCACAGCTGGATGAGACATAAGGGTGGACACTCTTGGGGCTGAGAGGTTTGGTGAGGTTGGGTGAGCAAACGCAGACCCTTTAAAGTAATACTGCGTGCTACCCATCGCATGGGTCCCAAATCTCCAGGTTCAAGGGCATCTTCCTACATCGAAAACATGCATGAGAAACCCAGAAGATGGTACACCGTGTGATGGGGAAAGGTTTCTAAAACGCACCTCATTTCTCATCTCCTTGTGCTCGGGTTCGCCATTCCAGCCACTTTACTAGCAATCTCCCTACTTGGAGCATCAGCACCTTTAACCTCCTGTTCCGTACAGGTTACAATTTGTCCTGAGGATGAACGGGAAGACGGGGAACCAATGAGAGACTAGCTCTTGGTGTTGGGACAGGCACAGGTCACTCTATTTTCCCATCAGGAAGAAGAATTAACCACAGGCTCAGCCTGCCCCCCGGAACCAGAACAGGGCCTGAAGCCATTCTGCGCTTTTGCGGCCGGCTCCCGAAAAAGCGACTTGTAAAATGGAGCTTCAGGGCACTGCAATTCACAAACCTGCAGAGTTATAAATGACAACTCTCATCCACAAATATATTGAGGGAAGGCAAAGAAGAGGATTAGAAATCAAGGCAGAATTGCAGGAAACAGTTTTCAGGAGGTAGATTCGAATCGCCTTTAAAGCACATGAAAAGCGGCAAAACGTTGACAATGATGCCCTTGGCCAAAAAGGGCGTATGCGTTTTTTCCTGAATATATTCAGGAAACAACGCATACGCCCTTTTTGGCCAACCAAGCAACCTGGAAAGGCAAATCAGCGCTACAAAGAAGTCTCGCTTCCCATCGGTCAAAAGGGCCATGCTGAAAAAAGTGTCAAAACCAGAAATGCAGGACAGGCCATGGAGAAATGGGAGCCTTACTACACTGATGGGCGGGATGTACATTGCCAACAGCCACTCTGGAGAAGTGTACGGTGTGTCCTGAAACATCTAAAAAACACAGCTTAGAGAGCATAGGGCACTTCCACGCATGGGGGGATAAAGTGGGAAAATTGAAAATCAGCAAGACGCAAGCACCCCAAAGTTTAGGGCTGCTCTGTTGACAAGGACCTCCACTTCCTTCCACCTTAAATATCCCAGGAAAGCGAAAAATGGATACAAAAGTTGTGGTCCTTATGTACAATGGAATATCACTCAGCCATGAAATCAATGTCATAAGGCTAGTAGCAGCATGATGAGTGGATTTAGGTAAGACGATTCTAAGTGAAATAAGTCACACAGAAAAGGACACTTCTCATAAGGTGTCACTTATAGAGGGAATGTAAAAACCGTTACACTTGAACTGAATTACAAAACAGAACAGAGTCACACATGCAGAAAACACACTATGGCGGCTTAACGGGAAAGGTGAGGTGGGGTGATACATAAAACAAGAGTTTCAAATTAGCTCAGATACCGTTCCATAAACCCAATATGGAATAGACAAGACCTACTCCTTGCTCAGAGAACTGGACTCAACACGCCCGATTCACCGCACAAGAATATATCTGACCAGTAATAATCTTAAAACCTATGTATTGATATCTCTCTGTTAGTGTGTCAAGTGGGTGTAAAGCGGCCTAAACACAGCCGTGAAAAGCAGCTAAACCCCATTATAAAAATAAATTACTTTTAAAAACCCATGAAACAAAGACAGGGAAAGAGAGAGAAATTCTTACACAATTCGTTCAGGGGCTGTGATGCAACCTGGATTGACCATATCTAGACCCACAGCTGGATGAGACATAAGGGTGGACACTCTTGGGGCTGAGAGGTTTGGTGAGGTTGGGTGAGCAAACGCAGACCCTTTAAAGTAATACTGCGTGCTACCCATCGCATGGGTCCCAAATCTCCAGGTTCAAGGGCATCTTCCTACATCGAAAACATGCATGAGAAACCCAGAAGATGGTACACCGTGTGATGGGGAAAGGTTTCTAAAACGCACCTCATTTCTCATCTCCTTGTGCTCGAGTTCGCCATTCCAGCCACTTTACTAGCAATCTCCCTACTTGGAGCATCAGCACCTTTAACCTCCTGTTCCGTACAGGTTGCAATTTGTCCTGAGGATGAACGGGAAGACGGGGAACCAATGAGAGACTAGCTCTTGGTGTTGGGACAGGCACAGGTCACTCTATTTTCCCATCAGGAAGAAGAATTAACCACAGGCTCAGCCTGCCCCCCGGAACCAGAACAGGGCCTGAAGCCATCCGGCGCTTTTGCGGCCGGCTCCCGAAAAAGCGACTTGTAAAATGGAGCTTCAGGGCACTGCAATTCACAAACCTGCAGAGTTATAAATGATAACTCTCGTCCACAAATATATTGAGGGAAGGCAAAGAAGAGGATTAGAAATCAAGGCAGAATTGCAGGAAACAGATTTCAGGAGGTAGATTCGAATCGCCTTTAAAGCACATGAAAAGCGGCAAAACGTTGACAATGATGCCCTTGGCCAAAAAGGGCGTATGCGTTTTTTCCTGAATATATTCAGGAAAAAACGCATACGCCCTTTTTGGCCAACCAAGCAACCTGGAAAGGCAAATCAGCGCTACAAAGAAGTCTCGCTTCCCATCGGTCAAAAGGGCCATGCTGAAAAAAGTGTCAAAACCAGAAATGCAGGACAGTCCATGGAGAAATGGGAGCCTTGCTACACTGATGGGCGGGATGTACATTGCCAACAGCCACTCTGGAGAAGTGTACGGTGTGTCCTGAAACATCTAAAAAACACAGCTTAGAGAGCATAGGGCACTTCCACGCATGGGGGGATAAAGTGGGAAAATTGAAAATCAGCAAGACGCAAGCACCCCAAAGTTTAGGGCTGCTCTGTTGACAAGGACCTCCACTTCCTTCCACCTTAAATATCCCAGGAAAGCGAAAAATGGATACAAAAGTTGTGGTCCTTATGTACAATGGAATATCACTCAGCCATGAAATCAATGTCATAAGGCTAGTAGCAGCATGATGAGTGGATTTAGGTAAGACGATTCTAAGTGAAATAAGTCACACAGAAAAGGACACTTCTCATAAGGTGTCACTTATAGAGGGAATGTAAAAACCGTTACACTTGAACTGAATTACAAAACAGAACAGAGTCACACATGCAGAAAACACACTATGGCGGCTTAACGGGAAAGGTGAGGTGGGGTGATACATAAAACAAGAGTTTCAAATTAGCTCAGATACCGTTCCATAAACCCAATATGGAATAGACAAGACCTACTCCTTGCTCAGAGAACTGGACTCAACACGCCCGATTCACCGCACAAGAATATATCTGACCAGTAATAATCTTAAAACCTATGTATTGATATCTCTCTGTTAGTGTGTCAAGTGGGTGTAAAGCGGCCTAAACACAGCCGTGAAAAGCAGCTAAACCCCATTATAAAAATAAATTACTTTTAAAAACCCATGAAACAAAGACAGGGAAAGAGAGAGAAATTCTTACACAATTCGTTCAGGGGCTGTGATGCAACCTGGATTGACCATATCTAGACCCACAGCTGGATGAGACATAAGGGTGGACACTCTTGGGGCTGAGAGGTTTGGTGAGGTTGGGTGAGCAAACGCAGACCCTTTAAAGTAATACTGCGTGCTACCCATCGCATGGGTCCCAAATCTCCAGGTTCAAGGGCATCTTCCTACAT
The DNA here is from genome assembly GCF_965194825.1 of Balaenoptera physalus. Classification (NCBI taxonomy): domain Eukaryota; kingdom Metazoa; phylum Chordata; class Mammalia; order Artiodactyla; family Balaenopteridae; genus Balaenoptera; species Balaenoptera physalus. The sequence continues at coordinate 867,989 of NW_028126457.1, read as the reverse complement.
CGAAAACATGCATGAGAAACCCAGAAGATGGTACACCGTGTGATGGGGAAAGGTTTCTAAAACGCACCTCATTTCTCATCTCCTTGTGCTCGAGTTCGCCATTCCAGCCACTTTACTAGCAATCTCCCTACTTGGAGCATCAGCACCTTTAACCTCCTGTTCCGTACAGGTTGCAATTTGTCCTGAGGATGAACGGGAAGACGGGGAACCAATGAGAGACTAGCTCTTGGTGTTGGGACAGGCACAGGTCACTCTATTTTCCCATCAGGAAGAAGAATTAACCACAGGCTCAGCCTGCCCCCCGGAACCAGAACAGGGCCTGAAGCCATCCGGCGCTTTTGCGGCCGGCTCCCGAAAAAGCGACTTGTAAAATGGAGCTTCAGGGCACTGCAATTCACAAACCTGCAGAGTTATAAATGATAACTCTCGTCCACAAATATATTGAGGGAAGGCAAAGAAGAGGATTAGAAATCAAGGCAGAATTGCAGGAAACAGATTTCAGGAGGTAGATTCGAATCGCCTTTAAAGCACATGAAAAGCGGCAAAACGTTGACAATGATGCCCTTGGCCAAAAAGGGCGTATGCGTTTTTTCCTGAATATATTCAGGAAAAAACGCATACGCCCTTTTTGGCCAACCAAGCAACCTGGAAAGGCAAATCAGCGCTACAAAGAAGTCTCGCTTCCCATCGGTCAAAAGGGCCATGCTGAAAAAAGTGTCAAAACCAGAAATGCAGGACAGGCCATGGAGAAATGGGAGCCTTGCTACACTGATGGGCGGGATGTACATTGCCAACAGCCACTCTGGAGAAGTGTACGGTGTGTCCTGAAACATCTAAAAAACACAGCTTAGAGAGCATAGGGCACTTCCACGCATGGGGGGATAAAGTGGGAAAATTGAAAATCAGCAAGACGCAAGCACCCCAAAGTTTAGGGCTGCTCTGTTGACAAGGACCTCCACTTCCTTCCACCTTAAATATCCCACGAAAGCGAAAAATGGATAAAAAAGTTGTGGTCCTTATGTACAATGGAATATCACTCAGCCATGAAATCAATGTCATAAGGCTAGTAGCAGCATGATGAGTGGATTTAGGTAAGACGATTCTAAGTGAAATAAGTCACACAGAAAAGGACACTTCTCATAAGGTGTCACTTATAGAGGGAATGTAAAAACCGTTACACTTGAACTGAATTACAAAACAGAACAGAGTCACACATGCAGAAAACACACTATGGCGGCTTAACGGGAAAGGTGAGGTGGGGTGATACATAAAACAAGAGTTTCAAATTAGCTCAGATACCGTTCCATAAATCCAATATGGAATAGACAAGACCTACTCCTTGCTCAGAGAACTGGACTCAACACGCCCGATTCACCGCACAAGAATATATCTGACCAGTAATAATCTTAAAACCTATGTATTGATATCTCTCTGTTAGTGTGTCAAGTGGGTGTAAAGCGGCCTAAACACAGCCGTGAAAAGCAGCTAAACCCCATTATAAAAATAAATTACTTTTAAAAACCCATGAAACAAAGACAGGGAAAGAGAGAGAAATTCTTACACAATTCGTTCAGGGGCTGTGATGCAACCTGGATTGACCATATCTAGACCCACAGCTGGATGAGACATAAGGGTGGACACTCTTGGGGCTGAGAGGTTTGGTGAGGTTGGGTGAGCAAACGCAGACCCTTTAAAGTAATACTGCGTGCTACCCATCGCATGGGTCCGAAATCTCCAGGTTCAAGGGCATCTTCCTACATCGAAAACATGCATGAGAAACCCAGAAGATGGTACACCGTGTGATGGGGAAAGGTTTCTAAAACGCACCTCATTTCTCATCTCCTTGTGCTCGAGTTCGCCATTCCAGCCACTTTACTAGCAATCTCCCTACTTGGAGCATCAGCACCTTTAACCTCCTGTTCCGTACAGGTTGCAATTTGTCCTGAGGATGAACGGGAAGACGGGGAACCAATGAGAGACTAGCTCTTGGTGTTGGGACAGGCACAGGTCACTCTATTTTCCCATCAGGAAGAAGAATTAACCACAGGCTCAGCCTGCCCCCCGGAACCAGAACAGGGCCTGAAGCCATCCGGCGCTTTTGCGGCCGGCTCCCGAAAAAGCGACTTGTAAAATGGAGCTTCAGGGCACTGCAATTCACAAACCTGCAGAGTTATAAATGATAACTCTCGTCCACAAATATATTGAGGGAAGGCAAAGAAGAGGATTAGAAATCAAGGCAGAATTGCAGGAAACAGATTTCAGGAGGTAGATTCGAATCGCCTTTAAAGCACATGAAAAGCGGCAAAACGTTGACAATGATGCCCTTGGCCAAAAAGGGCGTATGCGTTTTTTCCTGAATATATTCAGGAAAAAACGCATACGCCCTTTTTGGCCAACCAAGCAACCTGGAAAGGCAAATCAGCGCTACAAAGAAGTCTCGCTTCCCATCGGTCAAAAGGGCCATGCTGAAAAAAGTGTCAAAACCAGAAATGCAGGACAGGCCATGGAGAAATGGGAGCCTTGCTACACTGATGGGCGGGATGTACATTGCCAACAGCCACTCTGGAGAAGTGTACGGTGTGTCCTGAAACATCTAAAAAACACAGCTTAGAGAGCATAGGGCACTTCCACGCATGGGGGGATAAAGCGGGAAAATTGAAAATCAGCAAGACACAAGCACCCCAAAGTTTAGGGCTGCTCTGTTGACAAGGACCTCCACTTCCTTCCACCTTAAATATCCCAGGAAAGCGAAAAATGGATAAAAAAATTGTGGTCCTTATGTACAATGGAATATCACTCAGCCATGAAATCAATGTCATAAGGCTAGTAGCAGCATGATGAGTGGATTTAGGTAAGACGATTCTAAGTGAAATAAGTCACACAGAAAAGGACACTTCTCATAAGGTGTCACTTATAGAGGGAATGTAAAAACCGTTACACTTGAACTGAATTACAAAACAGAACAGAGTCACACATGCAGAAAACACACTATGGCTGCTTAACGGGAAAGGTGAGGTGGGGTGATACATAAAACAAGAGTTTCAAATTAGCTCAGATACCGTTCCATAAACCCAATATGGAATAGACAAGACCTACTCCTTGCTCAGAGAACTGGACTCAACACGCCCGATTCACCGCACAAGAATATATCTGACCAGTAATAATCTTAAAACCTATGTATTGATATCTCTCTGTTAGTGTGTCAAGTGGGTGTAAAGCGGCCTAAACACAGCCGTGAAAAGCAGCTAAACCCCATTATAAAAATAAATTACTTTTAAAAACCCATGAAACAAAGACAGGGAAAGAGAGAGAAATTCTTACACAATTCGTTCAGGGGCTGTGATGCAACCTGGATTGACCATATCTAGACCCACAGCTGGATGAGACATAAGGGTGGACACTCTTGGGGCTGAGAGGTTTGGTGAGGTTGGGTGAGCAAACGCAGACCCTTTAAAGTAATACCGCGTGCTACCCATCGCATGGGTCCCAAATCTCCAGGTTCAAGGGCATCTTCCTACATCGAAAACATGCATGAGAAACCCAGAAGATGGTACACCGTGTGATGGGGAAAGGTTTCTAAAACGCACCTCATTTCTCATCTCCTTGTGCTCGAGTTCGCCATTCCAACCACTTTACTAGCAATCTCCCTACTTGGAGCATCAGCACCTTTAACCTCCTGTTCCGTACAGGTTGCAATTTGTCCTGAGGATGAACGGGAAGACGGGGAACCAATGAGAGACTAGCTCTTGGTGTTGGGACAGGCACAGGTCACTCTATTTTCCCATCAGGAAGAAGAATTAACCACAGGCTCAGCCTGCCCCCCGGAACCAGAACAGGGCCTGAAGCCATCCGGCGCTTTTGCGGCCGGCTCCCGAAAAAGCGACTTGTAAAATGGAGCTTCAGGGCACTGCAATTCACAAACCTGCAGAGTTATAAATGATAACTCTCGTCCACAAATATATTGAGGGAAGGCAAAGAAGAGGATTAGAAATCAAGGCAGAATTGCAGGAAACAGATTTCAGGAGGTAGATTCGAATCGCCTTTAAAGCACATGAAAAGCGGCAAAACGTTGACAATGATGCCCTTGGCCAAAAAGGGCGTATGCGTTTTTTCCTGAATATATTCAGGAAAAAACGCATACGCCCTTTTTGGCCAACCAAGCAACCTGGAAAGGCAAATCAGCGCTACAAAGAAGTCTCGCTTCCCATCGGTCAAAAGGGCCATGCTGAAAAAAGTGTCAAAACCAGAAATGCAGGACAGGCCATGGAGAAATGGGAGCCTTGCTACACTGATGGGCGGGATGTACATTGCCAACAGCCACTCTGGAGAAGTGTACGGTGTGTCCTGAAACATCTAAAAAACACAGCTTAGAGAGCATAGGGCACTTCCACGCATGGGGGGATAAAGTGGGAAAATTGAAAATCAGCAAGACGCAAGCACCCCAAAGTTTAGGGCTGCTCTGTTGACAAGGACCTCCACTTCCTTCCACCTTAAATATCCCAGGAAAGCGAAAAATGGATAAAAAAGTTGTGGTCCTTATGTACAATGGAATATCACTCAGCCATGAAATCAATGTCATAAGGCTAGTAGCAGCATGATGAGTGGATTTAGGTAAGACGATTCTAAGTGAAATAAGTCACACAGAAAAGGACACTTCTCATAAGGTGTCACTTATAGAGGGAATGTAAAAACCGTTACACTTGAACTGAATTACAAAACAGAACAGAGTCACACATGCAGAAAACACACTATGGCTGCTTAACGGGAAAGGTGAGGTGGGGTGATACATAAAACAAGAGTTTCAAATTAGCTCAGATACCGTTCCATAAACCCAATATGGAATAGACAAGACCTACTCCTTGCTCAGAGAACTGGACTCAACACGCCCGATTCACTGCACAAGAATATATCTGACCAGTAATAATCTTAAAACCTATGTATTGATATCTCTCTGTTAGTGTGTCAAGTGGGTGTAAAGCGGCCTAAACACAGCCGTGAAAAGCAGCTAAACCCCATTATAAAAATAAATTACTTTTAAAAACCCATGAAACAAAGACAGGGAAAGAGAGAGAAATTCTTACACAATTCGTTCAGGGGCTGTGATGCAACCTGGATTGACCATATCTAGACCCACAGCTGGATGAGACATAAGGGTGGACACTCTTGGGGCTGAGAGGTTTGGTGAGGTTGGGTGAGCAAACGCAGACCCTTTGAAGTAATACTGTGTGCTACCCATCACATGGGTCCCAAATCTCCAGGTTCAAGGGCATCTTCCTACATCGAAAACATGCATGAGAAACCCAGAAGATGGTACACCGTGTGATGGGGAAAGGTTTCTAAAACGCACCTCATTTCTCATCTCCTTGTGCTCGGGTTCGCCATTCCAGCCACTTTACTAGCAATCTCCCTACTTGGAGCATCAGCACCTTTAACCTCCTGTTCCGTACAGGTTGCAATTTGTCCTGAGGATGAACGGGAAGACGGGGAACCAATGATAGACTAGCTCTTGGTGTTGGGACAGGCACAGGTCACTCTATTTTCCCATCAGGAAGAAGAATTAACCACAGGCTCAGCCTGCCCCCCGGAACCAGAACAGGGCCTGAAGCCATCCTGCGCTTTTGCGGCCGGCTCCCGAAAAAGCGACTTGTAAAATGGAGCTTCAGGGCACTGCAATTCACAAACCTGCAGAGTTATAAATGATAACTCTCGTCCACAAATATATTGAGGGAAGGCAAAGAAGAGGATTAGAAATCAAGGCAGAATTGCAGGAAACAGATTTCAGGAGGTAGATTCGAATTGCTTTTAAAGCACATGAAAAGCGGCAAAACGTTGACAATGATGCCCTTGGCCAAAAAGGGCGTATGCGTTTTTTCCTGAATATATTCAGGAAAAAACGCATACGCCCTTTTTGGCCAACCAAGCAACCTGGAAAGGCAAATCAGCGCTACAAAGAAGTCTCGCTTCCCATCGGTCAAAAGGGCCATGCTGAAAAAAGTGTCAAAACCAGAAATGCAGGACAGGCCATGGAGAAATGGGAGCCTTGCTACACTGATGGGCGGGATGTACATTGCCAACAGCCACTCTGGAGAAGTGTACGGTGTGTCCTGAAACATCTCAAAAACACAGCTTAGAGAGCATAGGGCACTTCCACGCATGGGGGGATAAAGTGGGAAAATTGAAAATCAGCAAGAAGCAAGCACCCCAAAGTTTAGGGCTGCTCTGTTGACAAGGACCTCCACTTCCTTCCACCTTAAATATCCCAGGAAAGCGAAAAATGGATAAAAAAGTTGTGGTCCTTATGTACAATGGAATATCACTCAGCCATGAAATCAATGTCATAAGGCTAGTAGCAGCATGATGAGTGGATTTAGGTAAGACGATTCTAAGTGAAATAAGTCACACAGAAAAGGACACTTCTCATAAGGTGTCACTTATAGAGGGAATGTAAAAACCGTTACACTTGAACTGAATTACAAAACAGAACAGAGTCACACATGCAGAAAACACACTATGGCTGCTTAACGGGAAAGGTGAGGTGGGGTGATACATAAAACAAGAGTTTCAAATTAGCTCAGATACCGTTCCATAAACCCAATATGGAATAGACAAGACCTACTCCTTGCTCAGAGAACTGGACTCAACACGCCCGATTCACCGCACAAGAATATATCTGACCAGTAATAATCTTAAAACCTATGTATTGATATCTCTCTGTTAGTGTGTCAAGTGGGTGTAAAGCGGCCTAAACACAGCCGTGAAAAGCAGCTAAACCCCATTATAAAAATAAATTACTTTTAAAAACCCATGAAACAAAGACAGGGAAAGAGAGAGAAATTCTTACACAATTCGTTCAGGGGCTGTGATGCAACCTGGATTGACCATATCTAGACCCACAGCTGGATGAGACATAAGGGTGGACACTCTTGGGGCTGAGAGGTTTGGTGAGGTTGGGTGAGCAAACGCAGACCCTTTAAAGTAATACTGTGTGCTACCCATCGCATGGGTCCCAAATCTCCAGGTTCAAGGGCATCTTCCTACATCGAAAACATGCATGAGAAACCCAGAAGATGGTACACCGTGTGATGGGGAAAGGTTTCTAAAACGCACCTCATTTCTCATCTCCTTGTGCTCGGGTTCGCCATTCCAGCCACTTTACTAGCAATCTCCCTACTTGGAGCATCAGCACCTTTAACCTCCTGTTCCGTACAGGTTGCAATTTGTCCTGAGGATGAACGGGAAGACGGGGAACCAATGATAGACTAGCTCTTGGTGTTGGGACAGGCACAGGTCACTCTATTTTCCCATCAGGAAGAAGAATTAACCACAGGCTCAGCCTGCCCCCCGGAACCAGAACAGGGCCTGAAGCCATCCTGCGCTTTTGCGGCCGGCTCCCGAAAAAGCGACTTGTAAAATGGAGCTTCAGGGCACTGCAATTCACAAACCTGCAGAGTTATAAATGATAACTCTCGTCCACAAATATATTGAGGGAAGGCAAAGAAGAGGATTAGAAATCAAGGCAGAATTGCAGGAAACAGATTTCAGGAGGTAGATTCGAATTGCTTTTAAAGCACATGAAAAGCGGCAAAACGTTGACAATGATGCCCTTGGCCAAAAAGGGCGTATGCGTTTTTTCCTGAATATATTCAGGAAAAAACGCATACGCCCTTTTTGGCCAACCAAGCAACCTGGAAAGGCAAATCAGCGCTACAAAGAAGTCTCGCTTCCCATCGGTCAAAAGGGCCATGCTGAAAAAAGTGTCAAAACCAGAAATGCAGGACAGGCCATGGAGAAATGGGAGCCTTGCTACACTGATGGGCGGGATGTACATTGCCAACAGCCACTCTGGAGAAGTGTACGGTGTGTCCTGAAACATCTCAAAAACACAGCTTAGAGAGCATAGGGCACTTCCACGCATGGGGGGATAAAGTGGGAAAATTGAAAATCAGCAAGAAGCAAGCACCCCAAAGTTTAGGGCTGCTCTGTTGACAAGGACCTCCACTTCCTTCCACCTTAAATATCCCAGGAAAACGAAAAATGGATAAAAAATTTGTGGTCCTTATGTACAATGGAATATCACTCAGCCATGAAATCAATGTCATAAGGCTAGTAGCAGCATGATGAGTGGATTTAGGTAAGACGATTCTAAGTGAAATAAGTCACACAGAAAAGGACACTTCTCATAAGGTGTCACTTATAGAGGGAATGTAAAAACCGTTACACTTGAACTGAATTACAAAACAGAACAGAGTCACACATGCAGAAAACACACTATGGCTGCTTAACGGGAAAGGTGAGGTGGGGTGATACATAAAACAAGAGTTTCACATTAGCTCAGATACCGTTCCATAAACCCAATATGTAATAGACAAGACCTACTCCTTGCTCAGAGAACTGGACTCAACACGCCCGATTCACCGCACAAGAATATATCTGACCAGTAATAATCTTAAAACCTATGTATTGATATCTCTCTGTTAGTGTGTCAAGTGGGTGTAAAGCGGCCTAAACACAGCCGTGAAAAGCAGCTAAACCCCATTATAAAAATAAATTACTTTTAAAAACCCATGAAACAAAGACAGGGAAAGAGAGAGAAATTCTTACACAATTCGTTCAGGGGCTGTGATGCAACCTGGATTGACCATATCTAGACCCACAGCTGGATGAGACATAAGGGTGGACACTCTTGGGGCTGAGAGGTTTGGTGAGGTTGGGTGAGCAAACGCAGACCCTTTAAAGTAATACTGCGTGCTACCCATCGCATGGGTCCCAAATCTCCAGGTTCAAGGGCATCTTCCTACATCGAAAACATGCATGAGAAACCCAGAAGATGGTACACCGTGTGATGGGGAAAGGTTTCTAAAACGCACCTCATTTCTCATCTCCTTGTGCTCGGGTTCGCCATTCCAGCCACTTTACTAGCAATCTCCCTACTTGGAGCATCAGCACCTTTAACCTCCTGTTCCGTACAGGTTGCAATTTGTCCTGAGGATGAACGGGAAGACGGGGAACCAATGAGAGACTAGCTCTTGGTGTTGGGACAGGCACAGGTCACTCTATTTTCCCATCAGGAAGAAGAATTAACCACAGGCTCAGCCTGCCCCCCGGAACCAGAACAGGGCCTGAAGCCATCCGGCGCTTTTGCGGCCGGCTCCCGAAAAAGCGACTTGTAAAATGGAGCTTCAGGGCACTGCAATTCACAAACCTGCAGAGTTATAAATGATAACTCTCGTCCACAAATATATTGAGGGAAGGCAAAGAAGAGGATTAGAAATCAAGGCAGAATTGCAGGAAACAGATTTCAGGAGGTAGATTCGAATCGCCTTTAAAGCACATGAAAAGCGGCAAAACGTTGACAATGATGCCCTTGGCCAAAAAGGGCGTATGCGTTTTTTCCTGAATATATTCAGGAAAAAACGCATACGCCCTTTTTGGCCAACCAAGCAACCTGGAAAGGCAAATCAGCGCTACAAAGAAGTCTCGCTTCCCATCGGTCAAAAGGGCCATGCTGAAAAAAGTGTCAAAACCAGAAATGCAGGACAGGCCATGGAGAAATGGGAGCCTTGCTACACTGATGGGCGGGATGTACATTGCCAACAGCCACTCTGGAGAAGTGTACGGTGTGTCCTGAAACATCTCAAAAACACAGCTTAGAGAGCATAGGGCACTTCCACGCATGGGGGGATAAAGTGGGAAAATTGAAAATCAGCAAGACACAAGCACCCCAAAGTTTAGGGCTGCTCTGTTGACAAGGACCTCCACTTCCTTCCACCTTAAATATCCCAGGAAAGCGAAAAATGGATAAAAAAGTTGTGGTCCTTATGTACAATGGAATATCACTCAGCCATGAAATCAATGTCATAAGGCTAGTAGCAGCATGATGAGTGGATTTAGGTAAGACGATTCTAAGTGAAATAAGTCACACAGAAAAGGACACTTCTCATAAGGTGTCACTTATAGAGGGAATGTAAAAACCGTTACACTTGAACTGAATTACAAAACAGAACAGAGTCACACATGCAGAAAACACACTATGGCTGCTTAACGGGAAAGGTGAGGTGGGGTGATACATAAAACAAGAGTTTCAAATTAGCTCAGATACCGTTCCATAAACCCAATATGGAATAGACAAGACCTACTCCTTGCTCAGAGAACTGGACTCAACACGCCCGATTCACCGCACAAGAATATATCTGACCAGTAATAATCTTAAAACCTATGTATTGATATCTCTCTGTTAGTGTGTCAAGTGGGTGTAAAGCGGCCTAAACACAGCCGTGAAAAGCAGCTAAACCCCATTATAAAAATAAATTACTTTTAAAAACCCATGAAACAAAGACAGGGAAAGAGAGAGAAATTCTTACACAATTCGTTCAGGGGCTGTGATGCAACCTGGATTGACCATATCTAGACCCACAGCTGGATGAGACATAAGGGTGGACACTCTTGGGGCTGAGAGGTTTGGTGAGGTTGGGTGAGCAAACGCAGACCCTTTAAAGTAATACTGTGTGCTACCCATCGCATGGGTCCCAAATCTCCAGGTTCAAGGGCATCTTCCTACATCGAAAACATGCATGAGAAACCCAGAAGATGGTACACCGTGTGATGGGGAAAGGTTTCTAAAACGCACGTCATTTCTCATCTCCTTGTGCTCGGGTTCGCCATTCCAGCCACTTTACTAGCAATCTCCCTACTTGGAGCATCAGCACCTTTAACCTCCTGTTCCGTACAGGTTGCAATTTGTCCTGAGGATGAACGGGAAGACGGGGAACCAATGAGAGACTAGCTCTTGGTGTTGGGACAGGCACAGGTCACTCTATTTTCCCATCAGGAAGAAGAATTAACCACAGGCTCAGCCTGCCCCCCGGAACCAGAACAGGGCCTGAAGCCATCCGGCGCTTTTGCGGCCGGCTCCCGAAAAAGCGACTTGTAAAATGGAGCTTCAGGGCACTGCAATTCACAAACCTGCAGAGTTATAAATGATAACTCTCGTCCACAAATATATTGAGGGAAGGCAAAGAAGAGGATTAGAAATCAAGGCAGAATTGCAGGAAACAGATTTCAGGAGGTAGATTCGAATCGCCTTTAAAGCACATGAAAAGCGGCAAAACGTTGACAATGATGCCCTTGGCCAAAAAGGGCGTATGCGTTTTTTCCTGAATATATTCAGGAAAAAACGCATACGCCCTTTTTGGCCAACCAAGCAACCTGGAAAGGCAAATCAGCGCTACAAAGAAGTCTCGCTTCCCATCGGTCAAAAGGGCCATGCTGAAAAAAGTGTCAAAACCAGAAATGCAGGACATTCCATGGAGAAATGGGAGCCTTGCTACACTGATGGGCGGGATGTACATTGCCAACAGCCACTCTGGAGAAGTGTACGGTGTGTCCTGAAACATCTAAAAAACACAGCTTAGAGAGCATAGGGCACTTCCACGCATGGGGGGATAAAGTGGGAAAATTAAAAATCAGCAAGACGCAAGCACCCCAAAGTTTAGGGCTGCTCTGTTGACAAGGACCTCCACTTCCTTCCACCTTAAATATCCCAGGAAAGCGAAAAATGGATAAAAAAGTTGTGGTCCTTATGTACAATGGAATATCACTCAGCCATGAAATCAATGTCATAAGGCTAGTAGCAGCATGATGAGTGGATTTAGGTAAGACGATTCTAAGTGAAATAAGTCACACAGAAAAGGACACTTCTCATAAGGTGTCACTTATAGAGGGAATGTAAAAACCGTTACACTTGAACTGAATTACAAAACAGAACAGAGTCACACATGCAGAAAACACACTATGGCTGCTTAACGGGAAAGGTGAGGTGGGGTGATACATAAAACAAGAGTTTCAAATTAGCTCAGATACCGTTCCATAAACCCAATATGGAATAGACAAGACCTACTCCTTGCTCAGAGAACTGGACTCAACACGCCCGATTCACCGCACAAGAATATATCTGACCAGTAATAATCTTAAAACCTATGTATTGATATCTCTCTGTTAGTGTGTCAAGTGGGTGTAAAGCGGCCTAAACACAGCCGTGAAAAGCAGCTAAACCCCATTATAAAAATAAATTACTTTTAAAAACCCATGAAACAAAGACAGGGAAAGAGAGAGAAATTCTTACACAATTCGTTCAGGGGCTGTGATGCAACCTGGATTGACCATATCTAGACCCACAGCTGGATGAGACATAAGGGTGGACACTCTTGGGGCTGAGAGGTTTGGTGAGGTTGGGTGAGCAAACGCAGACCCTTTAAAGTAATACTGTGTGCTACCCATCGCATGGGTCCCAAATCTCCAGGTTCAAGGGCATCTTCCTACATCGAAAACATGCATGAGAAACCCAGAAGATGGTACACCGTGTGATGGGGAAAGGTTTCTAAAACGCACCTCATTTCTCATCTCCTTGTGCTCGGGTTCGCCATTCCAGCCACTTTACTAGCAATCTCCCTACTTGGAGCATCAGCACCTTTAACCTCCTGTTCCGTACAGGTTGCAATTTGTCCTGAGGATGAACGGGAAGACGGGGAACCAATGATAGACTAGCTCTTGGTGTTGGGACAGGCACAGGTCACTCTATTTTCCCATCAGGAAGAAGAATTAACCACAGGCTCAGCCTGCCCCCCGGAACCAGAACAGGGCCTGAAGCCATCCTGCGCTTTTGCGGCCGGCTCCCGAAAAAGCGACTTGTAAAATGGAGCTTCAGGGCACTGCAATTCACAAACCTGCAGAGTTATAAATGATAACTCTCGTCCACAAATATATTGAGGGAAGGCAAAGAAGAGGATTAGAAATCAAGGCAGAATTGCAGGAAACAGATTTCAGGAGGTAGATTCGAATTGCTTTTAAAGCACATGAAAAGCGGCAAAACGTTGACAATGATGCCCTTGGCCAAAAAGGGCGTATGCGTTTTTTCCTGAATATATTCAGGAAAAAACGCATACGCCCTTTTTGGCCAACCAAGCAACCTGGAAAGGCAAATCAGCGCTACAAAGAAGTCTCGCTTCCCATCGGTCAAAAGGGCCATGCTGAAAAAAGTGTCAAAACCAGAAATGCAGGACAGGCCATGGAGAAATGGGAGCCTTGCTACACTGATGGGCGGGATGTACATTGCCAACAGCCACTCTGGAGAAGTGTACGGTGTGTCCTGAAACATCTCAAAAACACAGCTTAGAGAGCATAGGGCACTTCCACGCATGGGGGGATAAAGTGGGAAAATTGAAAATCAGCAAGAAGCAAGCACCCCAAAGTTTAGGGCTGCTCTGTTGACAAGGACCTCCACTTCCTTCCACCTTAAATATCCCAGGAAAACGAAAAATGGATAAAAAATTTGTGGTCCTTATGTACAATGGAATATCACTCAGCCATGAAATCAATGTCATAAGGCTAGTAGCAGCATGATGAGTGGATTTAGGTAAGACGATTCTAAGTGAAATAAGTCACACAGAAAAGGACACTTCTCATAAGGTGTCACTTATAGAGGGAATGTAAAAACCGTTACACTTGAACTGAATTACAAAACAGAACAGAGTCACACATGCAGAAAACACACTATGGCTGCTTAACGGGAAAGGTGAGGTGGGGTGATACATAAAACAAGAGTTTCACATTAGCTCAGATACCGTTCCATAAACCCAATATGTAATAGACAAGACCTACTCCTTGCTCAGAGAACTGGACTCAACACGCCCGATTCACCGCACAAGAATATATCTGACCAGTAATAATCTTAAAACCTATGTATTGATATCTCTCTGTTAGTGTGTCAAGTGGGTGTAAAGCGGCCTAAACACAGCCGTGAAAAGCAGCTAAACCCCATTATAAAAATAAATTACTTTTAAAAACCCATGAAACAAAGACAGGGAAAGAGAGAGAAATTCTTACACAATTCGTTCAGGGGCTGTGATGCAACCTGGATTGACCATATCTAGACCCACAGCTGGATGAGACATAAGGGTGGACACTCTTGGGGCTGAGAGGTTTGGTGAGGTTGGGTGAGCAAACGCAGACCCTTAAAGTAATACCGCGTGCTACCCATCGCATGGGTCCGAAATCTCCAGGTTCAAGGGCATCTTCCTACATCGAAAACATGCATGAGAAACCCAGAAGATGGTACACCGTGTGATGGGGAAAGGTTTCTAAAACGCACCTCATTTCTCATCTCCTTGTGCTCGAGTTCGCCATTCCAACCACTTTACTAGCAATCTCCCTACTTGGAGCATCAGCACCTTTAACCTCCTGTTCCGTACAGGTTGCAATTTGTCCTGAGGATGAACGGGAAGACGGGGAACCAATGAGAGACTAGCTCTTGGTGTTGGGACAGGCACAGGTCACTCTATTTTCCCATCAGGAAGAAGAATTAACCACAGGCTCAGCCTGCCCCCCGGAACCAGAACAGGGCCTGAAGCCATCCGGCGCTTTTGCGGCCGGCTCCCGAAAAAGCGACTTGTAAAATGGAGCTTCAGGGCACTGCAATTCACAAACCTGCAGAGTTATAAATGATAACTCTCGTCCACAAATATATTGAGGGAAGGCAAAGAAGAGGATTAGAAATCAAGGCAGAATTGCAGGAAACAGATTTCAGGAGGTAGATTCGAATCGCCTTTAAAGCACATGAAAAGCGGCAAAACGTTGACAATGATGCCCTTGGCCAAAAAGGGCGTATGCGTTTTTTCCTGAATATATTCAGGAAAAAACGCATACGCCCTTTTTGGCCAACCAAGCAACCTGGAAAGGCAAATCAGCGCTACAAAGAAGTCTCGCTTCCCATCGGTCAAAAGGGCCATGCTGAAAAAAGTGTCAAAACCAGAAATGCAGGACAGGCCATGGAGAAATGGGAGCCTTGCTACACTGATGGGCGGGATGTACATTGCCAACAGCCACTCTGGAGAAGTGTACGGTGTGTCCTGAAACATCTAAAAAACACAGCTTAGAGAGCATAGGGCACTTCCACGCATGGGGGGATAAAGTGGGAAAATTGAAAATCAGCAAGACGCAAGCACCCCAAAGTTTAGGGCTGCTCTGTTGACAAGGACCTCCACTTCCTTCCACCTTCAATATCCCAGGAAAGCGAAAAATGGATAAAAAAGTTGTGGTCCTTATGTACAATGGAATATCACTCAGCCATGAAATCAATGTCATAAGGCTAGTAGCAGCATGATGAGTGGATTTAGGTAAGACGATTCTAAGTGAAATAAGTCACACAGAAAAGGACACTTCTCATAAGGTGTCACTTATAGAGGGAATGTAAAAACCGTTACACTTGAACTGAATTACAAAACAGAACAGAGTCACACATGCAGAAAACACACTATGGCTGCTTAACGGGAAAGGTGAGGTGGGGTGATACATAAAACAAGAGTTTCAAATTAGCTCAGATACCGTTCCATAAACCCAATATGGAATAGACAAGACCTACTCCTTGCTCAGAGAACTGGACTCAACACGCCCGATTCACCGCACAAGAATATATCTGACCAGTAATAATCTTAAAACCTATGTATTGATATCTCTCTGTTAGTGTGTCAAGTGGGTGTAAAGCGGCCTAAACACAGCCGTGAAAAGCAGCTAAACCCCATTATAAAAATAAATTACTTTTAAAAACCCATGAAACAAAGACAGGGAAAGAGAGAGAAATTCTTACACAATTCGTTCAGGGGCTGTGATGCAACCTGGATTGACCATATCTAGACCCACAGCTGGATGAGACATAAGGGTGGACACTCTTGGGGCTGAGAGGTTTGGTGAGGTTGGGTGAGCAAACGCAGACCCTTTAAAGTAATACTGTGTGCTACCCATCGCATGGGTCCCAAATCTCCAGGTTCAAGGGCATCTTCCTACATCGAAAACATGCATGAGAAACCCAGAAGATGGTACACCGTGTGATGGGGAAAGGTTTCTAAAACGCACCTCATTTCTCATCTCCTTGTGCTCGGGTTCGCCATTCCAGCCACTTTACTAGCAATCTCCCTACTTGGAGCATCAGCACCTTTAACCTCCTGTTCCGTACAGGTTGCAATTTGTCCTGAGGATGAACGGGAAGACGGGGAACCAATGATAGACTAGCTCTTGGTGTTGGGACAGGCACAGGTCACTCTATTTTCCCATCAGGAAGAAGAATTAACCACAGGCTCAGCCTGCCCCCCGGAACCAGAACAGGGCCTGAAGCCATCCTGCGCTTTTGCGGCCGGCTCCCGAAAAAGCGACTTGTAAAATGGAGCTTCAGGGCACTGCAATTCACAAACCTGCAGAGTTATAAATGATAACTCTCGTCCACAAATATATTGAGGGAAGGCAAAGAAGAGGATTAGAAATCAAGGCAGAATTGCAGGAAACAGATTTCAGGAGGTAGATTCGAATTGCTTTTAAAGCACATGAAAAGCGGCAAAACGTTGACAATGATGCCCTTGGCCAAAAAGGGCGTATGCGTTTTTTCCTGAATATATTCAGGAAAAAACGCATACGCCCTTTTTGGCCAACCAAGCAACCTGGAAAGGCAAATCAGCGCTACAAAGAAGTCTCGCTTCCCATCGGTCAAAAGGGCCATGCTGAAAAAAGTGTCAAAACCAGAAATGCAGGACAGGCCATGGAGAAATGGGAGCCTTGCTACACTGATGGGCGGGATGTACATTGCCAACAGCCACTCTGGAGAAGTGTACGGTGTGTCCTGAAACATCTCAAAAACACAGCTTAGAGAGCATAGGGCACTTCCACGCATGGGGGGATAAAGTGGGAAAATTGAAAATCAGCAAGAAGCAAGCACCCCAAAGTTTAGGGCTGCTCTGTTGACAAGGACCTCCACTTCCTTCCACCTTAAATATCCCAGGAAAACGAAAAATGGATAAAAAATTTGTGGTCCTTATGTACAATGGAATATCACTCAGCCATGAAATCAATGTCATAAGGCTAGTAGCAGCATGATGAGTGGATTTAGGTAAGACGATTCTAAGTGAAATAAGTCACACAGAAAAGGACACTTCTCATAAGGTGTCACTTATAGAGGGAATGTAAAAACCGTTACACTTGAACTGAATTACAAAACAGAACAGAGTCACACATGCAGAAAACACACTATGGCTGCTTAACGGGAAAGGTGAGGTGGGGTGATACATAAAACAAGAGTTTCACATTAGCTCAGATACCGTTCCATAAACCCAATATGTAATAGACAAGACCTACTCCTTGCTCAGAGAACTGGACTCAACACGCCCGATTCACCGCACAAGAATATATCTGACCAGTAATAATCTTAAAACCTATGTATTGATATCTCTCTGTTAGTGTGTCAAGTGGGTGTAAAGCGGCCTAAACACAGCCGTGAAAAGCAGCTAAACCCCATTATAAAAATAAATTACTTTTAAAAACCCATGAAACAAAGACAGGGAAAGAGAGAGAAATTCTTACACAATTCGTTCAGGGGCTGTGATGCAACCTGGATTGACCATATCTAGACCCACAGCTGGATGAGACATAAGGGTGGACACTCTTGGGGCTGAGAGGTTTGGTGAGGTTGGGTGAGCAAACGCAGACCCTTTAAAGTAATACTGCGTGCTACCCATCGCATGGGTCCCAAATCTCCAGGTTCAAGGGCATCTTCCTACATCGAAAACATGCATGAGAAACCCAGAAGATGGTACACCGTGTGATGGGGAAAGGTTTCTAAAACGCACCTCATTTCTCATCTCCTTGTGCTCGGGTTCGCCATTCCAGCCACTTTACTAGCAATCTCCCTACTTGGAGCATCAGCACCTTTAACCTCCTGTTCCGTACAGGTTGCAATTTGTCCTGAGGATGAACGGGAAGACGGGGAACCAATGAGAGACTAGCTCTTGGTGTTGGGACAGGCACAGGTCACTCTATTTTCCCATCAGGAAGAAGAATTAACCACAGGCTCAGCCTGCCCCCCGGAACCAGAACAGGGCCTGAAGCCATCCTGCGCTTTTGCGGCCGGCTCCCGAAAAAGCGACTTGTAAAATGGAGCTTCAGGGCACTGCAATTCACAAACCTGCAGAGTTATAAATGATAACTCTCGTCCACAAATATATTGAGGGAAGGCAAAGAAGAGGATTAGAAATCAAGGCAGAATTGCAGGAAACAGATTTCAGGAGGTAGATTCGAATCGCCTTTAAAGCACATGAAAAGCGGCAAAACGTTGACAATGATGCCCTTGGCCAAAAAGGGCGTATGCGTTTTTTCCTGAATATATTCAGGAAAAAACGCATACGCCCTTTTTGGCCAACCAAGCAACCTGGAAAGGCAAATCAGCGCTACAAAGAAGTCTCGCTTCCCATCGGTCAAAAGGGCCATGCTGAAAAAAGTGTCAAAACCAGAAATGCAGGACAGGCCATGGAGAAATGGGAGCCTTGCTACACTGATGGGCGGGATGTACATTGCCAACAGCCACTCTGGAGAAGTGTACGGTGTGTCCTGAAACATCTCAAAAACACAGCTTAGAGAGCATAGGGCACTTCCACGCATGGGGGGATAAAGTGGGAAAATTGAAAATCAGCAAGACACAAGCACCCCAAAGTTTAGGGCTGCTCTGTTGACAAGGACCTCCACTTCCTTCCACCTTAAATATCCCAGGAAAGCGAAAAATGGATAAAAAAGTTGTGGTCCTTATGTACAATGGAATATCACTCAGCCATGAAATCAATGTCATAAGGCTAGTAGCAGCATGATGAGTGGATTTAGGTAAGACGATTCTAAGTGAAATAAGTCACACAGAAAAGGACACTTCTCATAAGGTGTCACTTATAGAGGGAATGTAAAAACCGTTACACTTGAACTGAATTACAAAACAGAACAGAGTCACACATGCAGAAAACACACTATGGCTGCTTAACGGGAAAGGTGAGGTGGGGTGATACATAAAACAAGAGTTTCAAATTAGCTCAGATACCGTTCCATAAACCCAATATGGAATAGACAAGACCTACTCCTTGCTCAGAGAACTGGACTCAACACGCCCGATTCACCGCACAAGAATATATCTGACCAGTAATAATCTTAAAACCTATGTATTGATATCTCTCTGTTAGTGTGTCAAGTGGGTGTAAAGCGGCCTAAACACAGCCGTGAAAAGCAGCTAAACCCCATTATAAAAATAAATTACTTTTAAAAACCCATGAAACAAAGACAGGGAAAGAGAGAGAAATTCTTACACAATTCGTTCAGGGGCTGTGATGCAACCTGGATTGACCATATCTAGACCCACAGCTGGATGAGACATAAGGGTGGACACTCTTGGGGCTGAGAGGTTTGGTGAGGTTGGGTGAGCAAACGCAGACCCTTTAAAGTAATACTGTGTGCTACCCATCGCATGGGTCCCAAATCTCCAGGTTCAAGGGCATCTTCCTACATCGAAAACATGCATGAGAAACCCAGAAGATGGTACACCGTGTGATGGGGAAAGGTTTCTAAAACGCACGTCATTTCTCATCTCCTTGTGCTCGGGTTCGCCATTCCAGCCACTTTACTAGCAATCTCCCTACTTGGAGCATCAGCACCTTTAACCTCCTGTTCCGTACAGGTTGCAATTTGTCCTGAGGATGAACGGGAAGACGGGGAACCAATGATAGACTAGCTCTTGGTGTTGGGACAGGCACAGGTCACTCTATTTTCCCATCAGGAAGAAGAATTAACCACAGGCTCAGCCTGCCCCCCGGAACCAGAACAGGGCCTGAAGCCATCCTGCGCTTTTGCGGCCGGCTCCCGAAAAAGCGACTTGTAAAATGGAGCTTCAGGGCACTGCAATTCACAAACCTGCAGAGTTATAAATGATAACTCTCGTCCACAAATATATTGAGGGAAGGCAAAGAAGAGGATTAGAAATCAAGGCAGAATTGCAGGAAACAGATTTCAGGAGGTAGATTCGAATTGCTTTTAAAGCACATGAAAAGCGGCAAAACGTTGACAATGATGCCCTTGGCCAAAAAGGGCGTATGCGTTTTTTCCTGAATATATTCAGGAAAAAACGCATACGCCCTTTTTGGCCAACCAAGCAACCTGGAAAGGCAAATCAGCGCTACAAAGAAGTCTCGCTTCCCATCGGTCAAAAGGGCCATGCTGAAAAAAGTGTCAAAACCAGAAATGCAGGACAGGCCATGGAGAAATGGGAGCCTTGCTACACTGATGGGCGGGATGTACATTGCCAACAGCCACTCTGGAGAAGTGTACGGTGTGTCCTGAAACATCTCAAAAACACAGCTTAGAGAGCATAGGGCACTTCCACGCATGGGGGGATAAAGTGGGAAAATTGAAAATCAGCAAGAAGCAAGCACCCCAAAGTTTAGGGCTGCTCTGTTGACAAGGACCTCCACTTCCTTCCACCTTAAATATCCCAGGAAAACGAAAAATGGATAAAAAATTTGTGGTCCTTATGTACAATGGAATATCACTCAGCCATGAAATCAATGTCATAAGGCTAGTAGCAGCATGATGAGTGGATTTAGGTAAGACGATTCTAAGTGAAATAAGTCACACAGAAAAGGACACTTCTCATAAGGTGTCACTTATAGAGGGAATGTAAAAACCGTTACACTTGAACTGAATTACAAAACAGAACAGAGTCACACATGCAGAAAACACACTATGGCTGCTTAACGGGAAAGGTGAGGTGGGGTGATACATAAAACAAGAGTTTCACATTAGCTCAGATACCGTTCCATAAACCCAATATGTAATAGACAAGACCTACTCCTTGCTCAGAGAACTGGACTCAACACGCCCGATTCACCGCACAAGAATATATCTGACCAGTAATAATCTTAAAACCTATGTATTGATATCTCTCTGTTAGTGTGTCAAGTGGGTGTAAAGCGGCCTAAACACAGCCGTGAAAAGCAGCTAAACCCCATTATAAAAATAAATTACTTTTAAAAACCCATGAAACAAAGACAGGGAAAGAGAGAGAAATTCTTACACAATTCGTTCAGGGGCTGTGATGCAACCTGGATTGACCATATCTAGACCCACAGCTGGATGAGACATAAGGGTGGACACTCTTGGGGCTGAGAGGTTTGGTGAGGTTGGGTGAGCAAACGCAGACCCTTTAAAGTAATACTGCGTGCTACCCATCGCATGGGTCCCAAATCTCCAGGTTCAAGGGCATCTTCCTACATCGAAAACATGCATGAGAAACCCAGAAGATGGTACACCGTGTGATGGGGAAAGGTTTCTAAAACGCACCTCATTTCTCATCTCCTTGTGCTCGGGTTCGCCATTCCAGCCACTTTACTAGCAATCTCCCTACTTGGAGCATCAGCACCTTTAACCTCCTGTTCCGTACAGGTTGCAATTTGTCCTGAGGATGAACGGGAAGACGGGGAACCAATGAGAGACTAGCTCTTGGTGTTGGGACAGGCACAGGTCACTCTATTTTCCCATCAGGAAGAAGAATTAACCACAGGCTCAGCCTGCCCCCCGGAACCAGAACAGGGCCTGAAGCCATCCTGCGCTTTTGCGGCCGGCTCCCGAAAAAGCGACTTGTAAAATGGAGCTTCAGGGCACTGCAATTCACAAACCTGCAGAGTTATAAATGATAACTCTCGTCCACAAATATATTGAGGGAAGGCAAAGAAGAGGATTAGAAATCAAGGCAGAATTGCAGGAAACAGATTTCAGGAGGTAGATTCGAATCGCCTTTAAAGCACATGAAAAGCGGCAAAACGTTGACAATGATGCCCTTGGCCAAAAAGGGCGTATGCGTTTTTTCCTGAATATATTCAGGAAAAAACGCATACGCCCTTTTTGGCCAACCAAGCAACCTGGAAAGGCAAATCAGCGCTACAAAGAAGTCTCGCTTCCCATCGGTCAAAAGGGCCATGCTGAAAAAAGTGTCAAAACCAGAAATGCAGGACAGGCCATGGAGAAATGGGAGCCTTGCTACACTGATGGGCGGGATGTACATTGCCAACAGCCACTCTGGAGAAGTGTACGGTGTGTCCTGAAACATCTCAAAAACACAGCTTAGAGAGCATAGGGCACTTCCACGCATGGGGGGATAAAGTGGGAAAATTGAAAATCAGCAAGACACAAGCACCCCAAAGTTTAGGGCTGCTCTGTTGACAAGGACCTCCACTTCCTTCCACCTTAAATATCCCAGGAAAGCGAAAAATGGATAAAAAAGTTGTGGTCCTTATGTACAATGGAATATCACTCAGCCATGAAATCAATGTCATAAGGCTAGTAGCAGCATGATGAGTGGATTTAGGTAAGACGATTCTAAGTGAAATAAGTCACACAGAAAAGGACACTTCTCATAAGGTGTCACTTATAGAGGGAATGTAAAAACCGTTACACTTGAACTGAATTACAAAACAGAACAGAGTCACACATGCAGAAAACACACTATGGCTGCTTAACGGGAAAGGTGAGGTGGGGTGATACATAAAACAAGAGTTTCAAATTAGCTCAGATACCGTTCCATAAACCCAATATGGAATAGACAAGACCTACTCCTTGCTCAGAGAACTGGACTCAACACGCCCGATTCACCGCACAAGAATATATCTGACCAGTAATAATCTTAAAACCTATGTATTGATATCTCTCTGTTAGTGTGTCAAGTGGGTGTAAAGCGGCCTAAACACAGCCGTGAAAAGCAGCTAAACCCCATTATAAAAATAAATTACTTTTAAAAACCCATGAAACAAAGACAGGGAAAGAGAGAGAAATTCTTACACAATTCGTTCAGGGGCTGTGATGCAACCTGGATTGACCATATCTAGACCCACAGCTGGATGAGACATAAGGGTGGACACTCTTGGGGCTGAGAGGTTTGGTGAGGTTGGGTGAGCAAACGCAGACCCTTTAAAGTAATACTGTGTGCTACCCATCGCATGGGTCCCAAATCTCCAGGTTCAAGGGCATCTTCCTACATCGAAAACATGCATGAGAAACCCAGAAGATGGTACACCGTGTGATGGGGAAAGGTTTCTAAAACGCACGTCATTTCTCATCTCCTTGTGCTCGGGTTCGCCATTCCAGCCACTTTACTAGCAATCTCCCTACTTGGAGCATCAGCACCTTTAACCTCCTGTTCCGTACAGGTTGCAATTTGTCCTGAGGATGAACGGGAAGACGGGGAACCAATGATAGACTAGCTCTTGGTGTTGGGACAGGCACAGGTCACTCTATTTTCCCATCAGGAAGAAGAATTAACCACAGGCTCAGCCTGCCCCCCGGAGCCAGAACAGGGCCTGAAGCCATCCTGCGCTTTTGCGGCCGGCTCCCGAAAAAGCGACTTGTAAAATGGAGCTTCAGGGCACTGCAATTCACAAACCTGCAGAGTTATAAATGATAACTCTCGTCCACAAATATATTGAGAGAAGGCAAAGAAGAGGATTAGAAATCAAGGCAGAATTGCAGGAAACAGATTTCAGGAGGTAGATTCGAATCGCTTTTAAAGCACATGAAAAGCGGCAAAACGTTGACAATGATGCCCTTGGCCAAAAAGGGCGTATGCGTTTTTTCCTGAATATATTCAGGAAAAAACGCATACGCCCTTTTTGGCCAACCAAGCAACCTGGAAAGGCAAATCAGCACTACAAAGAAGTCTCGCTTCCCATCGGTCAAAAGGGCCATGCTGAAAAAAGTGTCAAAACCAGAAATGCAGGACAGGCCATGGAGAAATGGGAGCCTTGCTACACTGATGGGCGGGATGTACATTGCCAACAGCCACTCTGGAGAAGTGTACGGTGTGTCCTGAAACATCTCAAAAACACAGCTTAGAGAGCATAGGGCACTTCCACGCATGGGGGGATAAAGTGGGAAAATTGAAAATCAGCAAGAAGCAAGCACCCCAAAGTTTAGGGCTGCTCTGTTGACAAGGACCTCCACTTCCTTCCACCTTAAATATCCCAGGAAAACGAAAAATGGATAAAAAATTTGTGGTCCTTATGTACAATGGAATATCACTCAGCCATGAAATCAATGTCATAAGGCTAGTAGCAGCATGATGAGTGGATTTAGGTAAGACGATTCTAAGTGAAATAAGTCACACAGAAAAGGACACTTCTCATAAGGTGTCACTTATAGAGGGAATGTAAAAACCGTTACACTTGAACTGAATTACAAAACAGAACAGAGTCACACATGCAG
This sequence comes from Balaenoptera physalus, assembly GCF_965194825.1. Classification (NCBI taxonomy): domain Eukaryota; kingdom Metazoa; phylum Chordata; class Mammalia; order Artiodactyla; family Balaenopteridae; genus Balaenoptera; species Balaenoptera physalus. The sequence continues at coordinate 843,890 of NW_028126457.1, read as the reverse complement.
AAAACACACTATGGCTGCTTAACGGGAAAGGTGAGGTGGGGTGATACATAAAACAAGAGTTTCACATTAGCTCAGATACCGTTCCATAAACCCAATATGTAATAGACAAGACCTACTCCTTGCTCAGAGAACTGGACTCAACACGCCCGATTCACCGCACAAGAATATATCTGACCAGTAATAATCTTAAAACCTATGTATTGATATCTCTCTGTTAGTGTGTCAAGTGGGTGTAAAGCGGCCTAAACACAGCCGTGAAAAGCAGCTAAACCCCATTATAAAAATAAATTACTTTTAAAAACCCATGAAACAAAGACAGGGAAAGAGAGAGAAATTCTTACACAATTCGTTCAGGGGCTGTGATGCAACCTGGATTGACCATATCTAGACCCACAGCTGGATGAGACATAAGGGTGGACACTCTTGGGGCTGAGAGGTTTGGTGAGGTTGGGTGAGCAAACGCAGACCCTTTAAAGTAATACTGCGTGCTACCCATCGCATGGGTCCCAAATCTCCAGGTTCAAGGGCATCTTCCTACATCGAAAACATGCATGAGAAACCCAGAAGATGGTACACCGTGTGATGGGGAAAGGTTTCTAAAACGCACCTCATTTCTCATCTCCTTGTGCTCGGGTTCGCCATTCCAGCCACTTTACTAGCAATCTCCCTACTTGGAGCATCAGCACCTTTAACCTCCTGTTCCGTACAGGTTGCAATTTGTCCTGAGGATGAACGGGAAGACGGGGAACCAATGAGAGACTAGCTCTTGGTGTTGGGACAGGCACAGGTCACTCTATTTTCCCATCAGGAAGAAGAATTAACCACAGGCTCAGCCTGCCCCCCGGAACCAGAACAGGGCCTGAAGCCATCCTGCGCTTTTGCGGCCGGCTCCCGAAAAAGCGACTTGTAAAATGGAGCTTCAGGGCACTGCAATTCACAAACCTGCAGAGTTATAAATGATAACTCTCGTCCACAAATATATTGAGGGAAGGCAAAGAAGAGGATTAGAAATCAAGGCAGAATTGCAGGAAACAGATTTCAGGAGGTAGATTCGAATCGCCTTTAAAGCACATGAAAAGCGGCAAAACGTTGACAATGATGCCCTTGGCCAAAAAGGGCGTATGCGTTTTTTCCTGAATATATTCAGGAAAAAACGCATACGCCCTTTTTGGCCAACCAAGCAACCTGGAAAGGCAAATCAGCGCTACAAAGAAGTCTCGCTTCCCATCGGTCAAAAGGGCCATGCTGAAAAAAGTGTCAAAACCAGAAATGCAGGACAGGCCATGGAGAAATGGGAGCCTTGCTACACTGATGGGCGGGATGTACATTGCCAACAGCCACTCTGGAGAAGTGTACGGTGTGTCCTGAAACATCTCAAAAACACAGCTTAGAGAGCATAGGGCACTTCCACGCATGGGGGGATAAAGTGGGAAAATTGAAAATCAGCAAGACACAAGCACCCCAAAGTTTAGGGCTGCTCTGTTGACAAGGACCTCCACTTCCTTCCACCTTAAATATCCCAGGAAAGCGAAAAATGGATAAAAAAGTTGTGGTCCTTATGTACAATGGAATATCACTCAGCCATGAAATCAATGTCATAAGGCTAGTAGCAGCATGATGAGTGGATTTAGGTAAGACGATTCTAAGTGAAATAAGTCACACAGAAAAGGACACTTCTCATAAGGTGTCACTTATAGAGGGAATGTAAAAACCGTTACACTTGAACTGAATTACAAAACAGAACAGAGTCACACATGCAGAAAACACACTATGGCTGCTTAACGGGAAAGGTGAGGTGGGGTGATACATAAAACAAGAGTTTCAAATTAGCTCAGATACCGTTCCATAAACCCAATATGGAATAGACAAGACCTACTCCTTGCTCAGAGAACTGGACTCAACACGCCCGATTCACCGCACAAGAATATATCTGACCAGTAATAATCTTAAAACCTATGTATTGATATCTCTCTGTTAGTGTGTCAAGTGGGTGTAAAGCGGCCTAAACACAGCCGTGAAAAGCAGCTAAACCCCATTATAAAAATAAATTACTTTTAAAAACCCATGAAACAAAGACAGGGAAAGAGAGAGAAATTCTTACACAATTCGTTCAGGGGCTGTGATGCAACCTGGATTGACCATATCTAGACCCACAGCTGGATGAGACATAAGGGTGGACACTCTTGGGGCTGAGAGGTTTGGTGAGGTTGGGTGAGCAAACGCAGACCCTTTAAAGTAATACTGTGTGCTACCCATCGCATGGGTCCCAAATCTCCAGGTTCAAGGGCATCTTCCTACATCGAAAACATGCATGAGAAACCCAGAAGATGGTACACCGTGTGATGGGGAAAGGTTTCTAAAACGCACGTCATTTCTCATCTCCTTGTGCTCGGGTTCGCCATTCCAGCCACTTTACTAGCAATCTCCCTACTTGGAGCATCAGCACCTTTAACCTCCTGTTCCGTACAGGTTGCAATTTGTCCTGAGGATGAACGGGAAGACGGGGAACCAATGATAGACTAGCTCTTGGTGTTGGGACAGGCACAGGTCACTCTATTTTCCCATCAGGAAGAAGAATTAACCACAGGCTCAGCCTGCCCCCCGGAGCCAGAACAGGGCCTGAAGCCATCCTGCGCTTTTGCGGCCGGCTCCCGAAAAAGCGACTTGTAAAATGGAGCTTCAGGGCACTGCAATTCACAAACCTGCAGAGTTATAAATGATAACTCTCGTCCACAAATATATTGAGGGAAGGCAAAGAAGAGGATTAGAAATCAAGGCAGAATTGCAGGAAACAGATTTCAGGAGGTAGATTCGAATCGCCTTTAAAGCACATGAAAAGCGGCAAAACGTTGACAATGATGCCCTTGGCCAAAAAGGGCGTATGCGTTTTTTCCTGAATATATTCAGGAAAAAACGCATACGCCCTTTTTGACCAACCAAGCCACCTGGAAAGGCAAATCAGCGCTACAAAGAAGTCTCGCTTCCCATCGGTCAAAAGGGCCATGCTGAAAAAAGTGTCAAAACCAGAAATGCAGGACAGGCCATGGAGAAATGGGAGCCTTGCTACACTGATGGGCGGGATGTACATTGCCAACAGCCACTCTGGAGAAGTGTACGGTGTGTCCTGAAACATCTCAAAAACACAGCTTAGAGAGCATAGGGCACTTCCACGCATGGGGGGATAAAGTGGGAAAATTGAAAATCAGCAAGACACAAGCACCCCAAAGTTTAGGGCTGCTCTGTTAACAAGGACCTCCACTTCCTTCCACCTTAAATATCCCAGGAAAGCGAAAAATGGATAAAAAAGTTGTGGTCCTTATGTACAATGGAATATCACTCAGCCATGAAATCAATGTCATAAGGCTAGTAGCAGCATGATGAGTGGATTTAGGTAAGACGATTCTAAGTGAAATAAGTCACACAGAAAAGGACACTTCTCATAAGGTGTCACTTATAGAGGGAATGTAAAAACCGTTACACTTGAACTGAATTACAAAACAGAACAGAGTCACACATGCAGAAAACACACTATGGCTGCTTAACGGGAAAGGTGAGGTGGGGTGATACATAAAACAAGAGTTTCAAATTAGCTCAGATACCGTTCCATAAACCCAATATGTAATAGACAAGACCTACTCCTTGCTCAGAGAACTGGACTCAACACGCCCAATTCACCGCACAAGAATATATCTGACCAGTAATAATCTTAAAACCTATGTATTGATATCTCTCTGTTAGTGTGTCAAGTGGGTGTAAAGCGGCCTAAACACAGCCGTGAAAAGCAGCTAAACCCCATTATAAAAATAAATTACTTTTAAAAACCCATGAAACAAAGACAGGGAAAGAGAGAGAAATTCTTACACAATTCGTTCAGGGGCTGTGATGCAACCTGGATTGACCATATCTAGACCCACAGCTGGATGAGACATAAGGGTGGACACTCTTGGGGCTGAGAGGTTTGGTGAGGTTGGGTGAGCAAACGCAGACCCTTTAAAGTAATACTGCGTGCTACCCATCGCATGGGTCCCAAATCTCCAGGTTCAAGGGCATCTTCCTACATCGAAAACATGCATGAGAAACCCAGAAGATGGTACACCGTGTGATGGGGAAAGGTTTCTAAAACGCACCTCATTTCTCATCTCCTTGTGCTCGAGTTCGCCATTCCAGCCACTTTACTAGCAATCTCCCTACTTGGAGCATCAGCACCTTTAACCTCCTGTTCCGTACAGGTTGCAATTTGTCCTGAGGATAACGGGAAGACGGGGAACCAATGAGAGACTAGCTCTTGGTGTTGGGACAGGCACAGGTCACTCTATTTTCCCATCAGGAAGAAGAATTAACCACAGGCTCAGCCTGCCCCCCGGAACCAGAACAGGGCCTGAAGCCATCCGGCGCTTTTGCGGCCGGCTCCCGAAAAAGCGACTTGTAAAATGGAGCTTCAGGGCACTGCAATTCACAAACCTGCAGAGTTATAAATGATAACTCTCGTCCACAAATATATTGAGGGAAGGCAAAGAAGAGGATTAGAAATCAAGGCAGAATTGCAGGAAACAGATTTCAGGAGGTAGATTCGAATCGCCTTTAAAGCACATGAAAAGCGGCAAAACGTTGACAATGATGCCCTTGGCCAAAAAGGGCGTATGCGTTTTTTCCTGAATATATTCAGGAAAAAACGCATACGCCCTTTTTGGCCAACCAAGCAACCTGGAAAGGCAAATCAGCGCTACAAAGAAGTCTCGCTTCCCATCGGTCAAAAGGGCCATGCTGAAAAAAGTGTCAAAACCAGAAATGCAGGACAGGCCATGGAGAAATGGGAGCCTTGCTACACTGATGGGCGGGATGTACATTGCCAACAGCCACTCTGGAGAAGTGTACGGTGTGTCCTGAAACATCTAAAAAACACAGCTTAGAGAGCATAGGGCACTTCCACGCATGGGGGGATAAAGTGGGAAAATTGAAAATCAGCAAGACGCAAGCACCCCAAAGTTTAGGGCTGCTCTGTTGACAAGGACCTCCACTTCCTTCCACCTTAAATATCCCAGGAAAGCGAAAAATGGATACAAAAGTTGTGGTCCTTATGTACAATGGAATATCACTCAGCCATGAAATCAATGTCATAAGGCTAGTAGCAGCATGATGAGTGGATTTAGGTAAGACGATTCTAAGTGAAATAAGTCACACAGAAAAGGACACTTCTCATAAGGTGTCACTTATAGAGGGAATGTAAAAACCGTTACACTTGAACTGAATTACAAAACAGAACAGAGTCACACATGCAGAAAACACACTATGGCTGCTTAACGGGAAAGGTGAGGTGGGGTGATACATAAAACAAGAGTTTCAAATTAGCTCAGATACCGTTCCATAAACCCAATATGGAATAGACAAGACCTACTCCTTGCTCAGAGAACTGGACTCAACACGCCCGATTCACCGCACAAGAATATATCTGACTAGTAATAATCTTAAAACCTATGTATTGATATCTCTCTGTTAGTGTGTCAAGTGGGTGTAAAGCGGCCTAAACACAGCCGTGAAAAGCAGCTAAACCCCATTATAAAAATAAATTACTTTTAAAAACCCATGAAACAAAGACAGGGAAAGAGAGAGAAATTCTTACACAATTCGTTCAGGGGCTGTGATGCAACCTGGATTGACCATATCTAGACCCACAGCTGGATGAGACATAAGGGTGGACACTCTTGGGGCTGAGAGGTTTGGTGAGGTTGGGTGAGCAAACGCAGACCCTTTAAAGTAATACTGCGTGCTACCCATCGCATGGGTCCGAAATCTCCAGGTTCAAGGGCATCTTCCTACATCGAAAACATGCATGAGAAACCCAGAAGATGGTACACCGTGTGATGGGGAAAGGTTTCTAAAACGCACCTCATTTCTCATCTCCTTGTGCTCGAGTTCGCCATTCCAGCCACTTTACTAGCAATCTCCCTACTTGGAGCATCAGCACCTTTAACCTCCTGTTCCGTACAGGTTGCAATTTGTCCTGAGGATAACGGGAAGACGGGGAACCAATGAGAGACTAGCTCTTGGTGTTGGGACAGGCACAGGTCACTCTATTTTCCCATCAGGAAGAAGAATTAACCACAGGCTCAGCCTGCCCCCCGGAACCAGAACAGGGCCTGAAGCCATCCGGCGCTTTTGCGGCCGGCTCCCGAAAAAGCGACTTGTAAAATGGAGCTTCAGGGCACTGCAATTCACAAACCTGCAGAGTTATAAATGATAACTCTCGTCCACAAATATATTGAGGGAAGGCAAAGAAGAGGATTAGAAATCAAGGCAGAATTGCAGGAAACAGATTTCAGGAGGTAGATTCGAATCGCCTTTAAAGCACATGAAAAGCGGCAAAACGTTGACAATGATGCCCTTGGCCAACAAGGGCGTATGCGTTTTTTCCTGAATATATTCAGGAAAAAACGCATACGCCCTTTTTGGCCAACCAAGCAACCTGGAAAGGCAAATCAGCGCTACAAAGAAGTCTCGCTTCCCATCGGTCAAAAGGGCCATGCTGAAAAAAGTGTCAAAACCAGAAATGCAGGACAGGCCATGGAGAAATGGGAGCCTTGCTACACTGATGGGCGGGATGTACATTGCCAACAGCCACTCTGGAGAAGTGTACGGTGTGTCCTGAAACATCTAAAAAACACAGCTTAGAGAGCATAGGGCACTTCCACGCATGGGGGGATAAAGTGGGAAAATTGAAAATCAGCAAGACGCAAGCACCCCAAAGTTTAGGGCTGCTCTGTTGACAAGGACCTCCACTTCCTTCCACCTTAAATATCCCAGGAAAGCGAAAAATGGATACAAAAGTTGTGGTCCTTATGTACAATGGAATATCACTCAGCCATGAAATCAATGTCATAAGGCTAGTAGCAGCATGATGAGTGGATTTAGGTAAGACGATTCTAAGTGAAATAAGTCACACAGAAAAGGACACTTCTCATAAGGTGTCACTTATAGAGGGAATGTAAAAACCGTTACACTTGAACTGAATTACAAAACAGAACAGAGTCACACATGCAGAAAACACACTATGGCTGCTTAACGGGAAAGGTGAGGTGGGGTGATACATAAAACAAGAGTTTCAAATTAGCTCAGATACCGTTCCATAAACCCAATATGGAATAGACAAGACCTACTCCTTGCTCAGAGAACTGGACTCAACACGCCCGATTCACCGCACAAGAATATATCTGACTAGTAATAATCTTAAAACCTATGTATTGATATCTCTCTGTTAGTGTGTCAAGTGGGTGTAAAGCGGCCTAAACACAGCCGTGAAAAGCAGCTAAACCCCATTATAAAAATAAATTACTTTTAAAAACCCATGAAACAAAGACAGGGAAAGAGAGAGAAATTCTTACACAATTCGTTCAGGGGCTGTGATGCAACCTGGATTGACCATATCTAGACCCACAGCTGGATGAGACATAAGGGTGGACACTCTTGGGGCTGAGAGGTTTGGTGAGGTTGGGTGAGCAAACGCAGACCCTTTAAAGTAATACTGCGTGCTACCCATCGCATGGGTCCCAAATCTCCAGGTTCAAGGGCATCTTTCTACATCGAAAACATGCATGAGAAACCCAGAAGATGGTACACCGTGTGATGGGGAAAGGTTTCTAAAACGCACCTCATTTCTCATCTCCTTGTGCTCGGGTTCGCCATTCCAGCCACTTTACTAGCAATCTCCCTACTTGGAGCATCAGCACCTTTAACCTCCTGTTCCGTACAGGTTGCAATTTGTCCTGAGGATGAACGGGAAGACGGGGAACCAATGAGAGACTAGCTCTTGGTGTTGGGACAGGCACAGGTCACTCTATTTTCCCATCAGGAAGAAGAATTAACCACAGGCTCAGCCTGCCCCCCGGAACCAGAACAGGGCCTGAAGCCATCCGGCGCTTTTGCGGCCGGCTCCCGAAAAAGCGACTTGTAAAATGGAGCTTCAGGGCACTGCAATTCACTAACCTGCAGAGTTATAAATGACAACTCTCGTCCACAAATATATTGAGGGAAGGCAAAGAAGAGGATTAGAAATCAAGGCAGAATTGCAGGAAACAGATTTCAGGAGGTAGATTCGAATCGCCTTTAAAGCACATGAAAAGCGGCAAAACGTTGACAATGATGCCCTTGGCCAAAAAGGGCGTATGCGTTTTTTCCTGAATATATTCAGGAAAAAACGCATACGCCCTTTTTGGCCAACCAAGCAACCTGGAAAGGCAAATCAGCGCTACAAAGAAGTCTCGCTTCCCATCGGTCAAAAGGGCCATGCTGAAAAAAGTGTCAAAACCAGAAATGCAGGACAGGCCATGGAGAAATGGGAGCCTTGCTACACTGATGGGCGGGATGTACATTGCCAACAGCCACTCTGGAGAAGTGTACGGTGTGTCCTGAAACATCTAAAAAACACAGCTTAGAGAGCATAGGGCACTTCCACGCATGGGGGGATAAAGTGGGAAAATTGAAAATCAGCAAGACACAAGCACCCCAAAGTTTAGGGCTGCTCTGTTGACAAGGACCTCCACTTCCTTCCACCTTAAATATCCCAGGAAAGCGAAAAATGGATACAAAAGTTGTGGTCCTTATGTACAATGGAATATCACTCAGCCATGAAATCAATGTCATAAGGCTAGTAGCAGCATGATGAGTGGATTTAGGTAAGACGATTCTAAGTGAAATAAGTCACACAGAAAAGGACACTTCTCATAAGGTGTCACTTACAGAGGGAATGTAAAAACCGTTACACTTGAACTGAATTACAAAACAGAACAGAGTCACACATGCAGAAAACACACTATGGCTGCTTAACGGGAAAGGTGAGGTGGGGTGATACATAAAACAAGAGTTTCAAATTAGCTCAGATACCGTTCCATAAACCCAATATGGAATAGACAAGACCTACTCCTTGCTCAGAGAACTGGACTCAACACGCCCGATTCACCGCACAAGAATATATCTGACTAGTAATAATCTTAAAACCTATGTATTGATATCTCTCTGTTAGTGTGTCAAGTGGGTGTAAAGCGGCCTAAACACAGCCGTGAAAAGCAGCTAAACCCCATTATAAAAATAAATTACTTTTAAAAACCCATGAAACAAAGACAGGGAAAGAGAGAGAAATTCTTACACAATTCGTTCAGGGGCTGTGATGCAACCTGGATTGACCATATCTAGACCCACAGCTGGATGAGACATAAGGGTGGACACTCTTGGGGCTGAGAGGTTTGGTGAGGTTGGGTGAGCAAACGCAGACCCTTTAAAGTAATACTGCGTGCTACCCATCGCATGGGTCCCAAATCTCCAGGTTCAAGGGCATCTTTCTACATCGAAAACATGCATGAGAAACCCAGAAGATGGTACACCGTGTGATGGGGAAAGGTTTCTAAAACGCACCTCATTTCTCATCTCCTTGTGCTCGGGTTCGCCATTCCAGCCACTTTACTAGCAATCTCCCTACTTGGAGCATCAGCACCTTTAACCTCCTGTTCCGTACAGGTTGCAATTTGTCCTGAGGATGAACGGGAAGACGGGGAACCAATGAGAGACTAGCTCTTGGTGTTGGGACAGGCACAGGTCACTCTATTTTCCCATCAGGAAGAAGAATTAACCACAGGCTCAGCCTGCCCCCCGGAACCAGAACAGGGCCTGAAGCCAACCGGCGCTTTTGCGGCCGGCTCCCGAAAAAGCGACTTGTAAAATGGAGCTTCAGGGCACTGCAATTCACTAACCTGCAGAGTTATAAATGACAACTCTCGTCCACAAATATATTGAGGGAAGGCAAAGAAGAGGATTAGAAATGAAGGCAGAATTGCAGGAAACAGATTTCAGGAGGTAGATTCGAATCGCCTTTAAAGCACATGAAAAGCGGCAAAACGTTGACAATGATGCCCTTGGCCAAAAAGGGCGTATGCGTTTTTTCCTGAATATATTCAGGAAAAAACGCATACGCCCTTTTTGGCCAACCAAGCAACCTGGAAAGGCAAATCAGCGCTACAAAGAAGTCTCGCTTCCCATCGGTCAAAAGGGCCATGCTGAAAAAAGTGTCAAAACCAGAAATGCAGGACAGGCCATGGAGAAATGGGAGCCTTGCTACACTGATGGGCGGGATGTACATTGCCAACAGCCACTCTGGAGAAGTGTACGGTGTGTCCTGAAACATCTAAAAAACACAGCTTAGAGAGCATAGGGCACTTCCACGCATGGGGGGATAAAGCGGGAAAATTGAAAATCAGCAAGACACAAGCACCCCAAAGTTTAGGGCTGCTCTGTTGACAAGGACCTCCACTTCCTTCCACCTTAAATATCCCAGGAAAGCGAAAAATGGATACAAAAGTTGTGGTCCTTATGTACAATGGAATATCACTCAGCCATGAAATCAATGTCATAAGTCTAGTAGCAGCATGATGAGTGGATTTAGGTAAGACGATTCTAAGTGAAATAAGTCACACAGAAAAGGACACTTCTCATAAGGTGTCACTTATAGAGAGAATGTAAAAACCGTTACACTTGAACTGAATTACAAAACAGAACAGAGTCACACATGCAGAAAACACACTATGGCTGCTTAACGGGAAAGGTGAGGTGGGGTGATACATAAAACAAGAGTTTCAAATTAGCTCAGATACCGTTCCATAAACCCAATATGTAATAGACAAGACCTACTCCTTGCTCAGAGAACTGGACTCAACACGCCCGATTCACCGCACAAGAATATATCTGACTAGTAATAATCTTAAAACCTATGTATTGATATCTCTCTGTTAGTGTGTCAAGTGGGTGTAAAGCGGCCTAAACACAGCCGTGAAAAGCAGCTAAACCCCATTATAAAAATAAATTACTTTTAAAAACCCATGAAACAAAGACAGGGAAAGAGAGAGAAATTCTTACACAATTCGTTCAGGGGCTGTGATGCAACCTGGATTGACCATATCTAGACCCACAGCTGGATGAGACATAAGGGTGGACACTCTTGGGGCTGAGAGGTTTGGTGAGGTTGGGTGAGCAAACGCAGACCCTTTAAAGTAATACTGCGTGCTACCCATCGCATGGGTACCAAATCTCCAGGTTCAAGGGCATCTTTCTACATCGAAAACATGCATGAGAAACCCAGAAGATGGTACACCGTGTGATGGGGAAAGGTTTCTAAAACGCACCTCATTTCTCATCTCCTTGTGCTCGGGTTCGCCATTCCAGCCACTTTACTAGCAATCTCCCTACTTGGAGCATCAGCACCTTTAACCTCCTGTTCCGTACAGGTTGCAATTTGTCCTGAGGATGAACGGGAAGACGGGGAACCAATGAGAGACTAGCTCTTGGTGTTGGGACAGGCACAGGTCACTCTATTTTCTCAACAGGAAGAAGAATTAACCACAGGCTCAGCCTGCCCCCCGGAACCAGAACAGGGCCTGAAGCCATCCGGCGCTTTTGCGGCCAGCTCCCGAAAAAGCGACTTGTAAAATGGAGCTTCAGGGCACTGCAATTCACTAACCTGCAGAGTTATAAATGACAACTCTCGTCCACAAATATATTGAGGGAAGGTAAAGAAGAGGATTAGAAATCAAGGCAGAATTGCAGGAAACAGATTTCAGGAGGTAGATTCGAATCGCCTTTAAAGCACATGAAAAGCGGCAAAACGTTGACAATGATGCCCTTGGCCAAAAAGGGCGTATGCGTTTTTTCCTGAATATATTCAGGAAAAAACGCATACGCCCTTTTTGGCCAACCAAGCAACCTGGAAAGGCAAATCAGCGCTACAAAGAAGTCTCGCTTCCCATCGGTCAAAAGGGCCATGCTGAAAAAAGTGTCAAAACCAGAAATGCAGGACAGGCCATGGAGAAATGGGAGCCTTGCCACACTGATGGGCGGGATGTACATTGCCAACAGCCACTCTGGAGAAGTGTACGGTGTGTCCTGAAACATCTAAAAAACACAGCTTAGAGAGCATAGGGCACTTCCACGCATGGGGGGATAAAGTGGGAAAATTGAAAATCAGCAAGACACAAGCACCCCAAAGTTTAGGGCTGCTCTGTTGACAAGGACCTCCACTTCCTTCCACCTTAAATATCCCAGGAAAGCGAAAAATGGATAAAAAAGTTGTGGTCCTTATGTACAATGGAATATCACTCAGCCATGAAATCAATGTCATAAGGCTAGTAGCAGCATGATGAGTGGATTTAGGTAAGACGATTCTAAGTGAAATAAGTCACACAGAAAAGGACACTTCTCATAAGGTGTCACTTATAGAGGGAATGTAAAAACCGTTACACTTGAACTGAATTACAAAACAGAACAGAGTCACACATGCAGAAAACACACTATGGCTGCTTAACGGGAAAGGTGAGGTGGGGTGATACATAAAACAAGAGTTTCAAATTAGCTCAGATACCGTTCCATAAACCCAATATGGAATAGACAAGACCTACTCCTTGCTCAGAGAACTGGACTCAACACGCCCGATTCACCGCACAAGAATATATCTGACTAGTAATAATCTTAAAACCTATGTATTGATATCTCTCTGTTAGTGTGTCAAGTGGGTGTAAAGCGGCCTAAACACAGCCGTGAAAAGCAGCTAAACCCCATTATAAAAATAAATTACTTTTAAAAACCCATGAAACAAAGACAGGGAAAGAGAGAGAAATTCTTACACAATTCGTTCAGGGGCTGTGATGCAACCTGGATTGACCATATCTAGACCCACAGCTGGATGAGACATAAGGGTGGACACTCTTGGGGCTGAGAGGTTTGGTGAGGTTGGGTGAGCAAACGCAGACCCTTTAAAGTAATACTGCGTGCTACCCATCGCATGGGTCCCAAATCTCCAGGTTCAAGGGCATCTTTCTACATCGAAAACATGCATGAGAAACCCAGAAGATGGTACACCGTGTGATGGGGAAAGGTTTCTAAAACGCACCTCATTTCTCATCTCCTTGTGCTCGGGTTCGCCATTCCAGCCACTTTACTAGCAATCTCCCTACTTGGAGCATCAGCACCTTTAACCTCCTGTTCCGTACAGGTTGCAATTTGTCCTGAGGATGAACGGGAAGACGGGGAACCAATGAGAGACTAGCTCTTGGTGTTGGGACAGGCACAGGTCACTCTATTTTCCCATCAGGAAGAAGAATTAACCACAGGCTCAGCCTGCCCCCCGGAACCAGAACAGGGCCTGAAGCCATCCTGCGCTTTTGCGGCCGGCTCCCAAAAAAGCGACTTGTAAAATGGAGCTTCAGGGCCCTGCAATTCACAAACCTGCAGAGTTATAAATGATAACTCTCGTCCACAAATATATTGAGGGAAGGCAAAGAAGAGGATTTGAAATCAAGGCAGAATTGCAGGAAACAGATTTCAGGAGGTAGATTCGAATCGCCTTTAAAGCACATGAAAAGCGGCAAAACGTTGACAATGATGCCCTTGGCCAAAAAGGGCGTATGCGTTTTTTCCTGAATATATTCAGGAAAAAACGCATACGCCCTTTTTGGCCAACCAAGCAACCTGGAAAGGCAAATCAGCGCTACAAAGAAGTCTCGCTTCCCATCGGTCAAAAGGGCCATGCTGAAAAAAGTGTCAAAACCAGAAATGCAGGACAGGCCATGGAGAAATGGGAGCCTTGCTACACTGATGGGCGGGATGTACATTGCCAACAGCCACTCTGGAGAAGTTTACGGTGTGTCCTGAAACATCTAAAAAACACAGCTTAGAGAGCATAGGGCACTTCCACGCATGGGGGGATAAAGCGGGAAAATTGAAAATCAGCAAGACACAAGCACCCCAAAGTTTAGGGCTGCTCTGTTGACAAGGACCTCCACTTCCTTCCACCTTAAATATCCCAGGAAAGCGAAAAATGGATACAAAAGTTGTGGTCCTTATGTACAATGGAATATCACTCAGCCATGAAATCAATGTCATAAAGCTAGTAGCAGCATGATGAGTGGATTTAGGTAAGACGATTCTAAGTGAAATAAGTCACACAGAAAAGGACACTTCTCATAAGGTGTCACTTACAGAGGGAATGTAAAAACCGTTACACTTGAACTGAATTACAAAACAGAACGGAGTCACACATGCAGAAAACACACTATGGCTGCTTAACGGGAAAGGTGAGGTGGGGTGATACATAAAACAAGAGTTTCAAATTAGCTCAGATACCGTTCCATAAACCCAATATGTAATAGACAAGACCTACTCCTTGCTCAGAGAACTGGACTCAACACGCCCGATTCACCGCACAAGAATATATCTGACTAGTAATAATCTTAAAACCTATGTATTGATATCTCTCTGTTAGTGTGTCAAGTGGGTGTAAAGCGGCCTAAACACAGCCGTGAAAAGCAGCTAAACCCCATTATAAAAATAAATTACTTTTAAAAACCCATGAAACAAAGACAGGGAAAGAGAGAGAAATTCTTACACAATTCGTTCAGGGGCTGTGATGCAACCTGGATTGACCATATCTAGACCCACAGCTGGATGAGACATAAGGGTGGACACTCTTGGGGCTGAGAGGTTTGGTGAGGTTGGGTGAGCAAACGCAGACCCTTTAAAGTAATACTGCGTGCTACCCATCGCATGGGTCCCAAATCTCCAGGTTCAAGGGCATCTTCCTACATCGAAAACATGCATGAGAAACCCAGAAGATGGTACACCGTGTGATGGGGAAAGGTTTCTAAAACGCACCTCATTTCTCATCTCCTTGTGCTCGGGTTCGCCATTCCAGCCACTTTACTAGCAATCTCCCTACTTGGAGCATCAGCACCTTTAACCTCCTGTTCCGTACAGGTTGCAATTTGTCCTGAGGATGAACGGGAAGACGGGGAACCAATGAGAGACTAGCTCTTGGTGTTGGGACAGGCACAGGTCACTCTATTTTCTCAACAGGAAGAAGAATTAACCACAGGCTCAGCCTGCCCCCCGGAACCAGAACAGGGCCTGAAGCCATCCGGCGCTTTTGCGGCCAGCTCCCGAAAAAGCGACTTGTAAAATGGAGCTTCAGGGCACTGCAATTCACTAACCTGCAGAGTTATAAATGACAACTCTCGTCCACAAATATATTGAGGGAAGGTAAAGAAGAGGATTAGAAATCAAGGCAGAATTGCAGGAAACAGATTTCAGGAGGTAGATTCGAATCGCCTTTAAAGCACATGAAAAGCGGCAAAACGTTGACAATGATGCCCTTGGCCAAAAAGGGCGTATGCGTTTTTTCCTGAATATATTCAGGAAAAAACGCATACGCCCTTTTTGGCCAACCAAGCAACCTGGAAAGGCAAATCAGCGCTACAAAGAAGTCTCGCTTCCCATCGGTCAAAAGGGCCATGCTGAAAAAAGTGTCAAAACCAGAAATGCAGGACAGGCCATGGAGAAATGGGAGCCTTGCCACACTGATGGGCGGGATGTACATTGCCAACAGCCACTCTGGAGAAGTGTACGGTGTGTCCTGAAACATCTAAAAAACACAGCTTAGAGAGCATAGGGCACTTCCACGCATGGGGGGATAAAGTGGGAAAATTGAAAATCAGCAAGACACAAGCACCCCAAAGTTTAGGGCTGCTCTGTTGACAAGGACCTCCACTTCCTTCCACCTTAAATATCCCAGGAAAGCGAAAAATGGATAAAAAAGTTGTGGTCCTTATGTACAATGGAATATCACTCAGCCATGAAATCAATGTCATAAGGCTAGTAGCAGCATGATGAGTGGATTTAGGTAAGACGATTCTAAGTGAAATAAGTCACACAGAAAAGGACACTTCTCATAAGGTGTCACTTATAGAGGGAATGTAAAAACCGTTACACTTGAACTGAATTACAAAACAGAACAGAGTCACACATGCAGAAAACACACTATGGCTGCTTAACGGGAAAGGTGAGGTGGGGTGATACATAAAACAAGAGTTTCAAATTAGCTCAGATACCGTTCCATAAACCCAATATGGAATAGACAAGACCTACTCCTTGCTCAGAGAACTGGACTCAACACGCCCGATTCACCGCACAAGAATATATCTGACTAGTAATAATCTTAAAACCTATGTATTGATATCTCTCTGTTAGTGTGTCAAGTGGGTGTAAAGCGGCCTAAACACAGCCGTGAAAAGCAGCTAAACCCCATTATAAAAATAAATTACTTTTAAAAACCCATGAAACAAAGACAGGGAAAGAGAGAGAAATTCTTACACAATTCGTTCAGGGGCTGTGATGCAACCTGGATTGACCATATCTAGACCCACAGCTGGATGAGACATAAGGGTGGACACTCTTGGGGCTGAGAGGTTTGGTGAGGTTGGGTGAGCAAACGCAGACCCTTTAAAGTAATACTGCGTGCTACCCATCGCATGGGTCCCAAATCTCCAGGTTCAAGGGCATCTTTCTACATCGAAAACATGCATGAGAAACCCAGAAGATGGTACACCGTGTGATGGGGAAAGGTTTCTAAAACGCACCTCATTTCTCATCTCCTTGTGCTCGGGTTCGCCATTCCAGCCACTTTACTAGCAATCTCCCTACTTGGAGCATCAGCACCTTTAACCTCCTGTTCCGTACAGGTTGCAATTTGTCCTGAGGATGAACGGGAAGACGGGGAACCAATGAGAGACTAGCTCTTGGTGTTGGGACAGGCACAGGTCACTCTATTTTCCCATCAGGAAGAAGAATTAACCACAGGCTCAGCCTGCCCCCCGGAACCAGAACAGGGCCTGAAGCCATCCTGCGCTTTTGCGGCCGGCTCCCAAAAAAGCGACTTGTAAAATGGAGCTTCAGGGCCCTGCAATTCACAAACCTGCAGAGTTATAAATGATAACTCTCGTCCACAAATATATTGAGGGAAGGCAAAGAAGAGGATTTGAAATCAAGGCAGAATTGCAGGAAACAGATTTCAGGAGGTAGATTCGAATCGCCTTTAAAGCACATGAAAAGCTGCAAAACGTTGACAATGATGCCCTTGGCCAAAAAGGGCGTATGCGTTTTTTCCTGAATATATTCAGGAAAAAACGCATACGCCCTTTTTGGCCAACCAAGCAACCTGGAAAGGCAAATCAGCGCTACAAAGAAGTCTCGCTTCCCATCGGTCAAAAGGGCCATGCTGAAAAAAGTGTCAAAACCAGAAATGCAGGACAGGCCATGGAGAAATGGGAGCCTTGCTACACTGATGGGCGGGATGTACATTGCCAACAGCCACTCTGGAGAAGTTTACGGTGTGTCCTGAAACATCTAAAAAACACAGCTTAGAGAGCATAGGGCACTTCCACGCATGGGGGGATAAAGCGGGAAAATTGAAAATCAGCAAGACACAAGCACCCCAAAGTTTAGGGCTGCTCTGTTGACAAGGACCTCCACTTCCTTCCACCTTAAATATCCCAGGAAAGCGAAAAATGGATACAAAAGTTGTGCTCCTTATGTACAATGGAATATCACTCAGCCATGAAATCAATGTCATAAGGCTAGTAGCAGCATGATGAGTGGATTTAGGTAAGACGATTCTAAGTGAAATAAGTCACACAGAAAAGGACACTTCTCATAAGGTGTCACTTATAGAGGGAATGTAAAAACCGTTACACTTGAACTGAATTACAAAACAGAACAGAGTCACACATGCAGAAAACACACTATGGCTGCTTAACGGGAAAGGTGAGGTGGGGTGATACATAAAACAAGAGTTTCAAATTAGCTCAGATACCGTTCCATAAACCCAATATGGAATAGACAAGACCTACTCCTTGCTCAGAGAACTGGACTCAACACGCCCGATTCACCGCACAAGAATATATCTGACCAGTAATAATCTTAAAACCTATGTATTGATATCTCTCTGTTAGTGTGTCAAGTGGGTGTAAAGCGGCCTAAACACAGCCGTGAAAAGCAGCTAAACCCCATTATAAAAATAAATTACTTTTAAAAACCCATGAAACAAAGACAGGGAAAGAGAGAGAAATTCTTACACAATTCGTTCAGGGGCTGTGATGCAACCTGGATTGACCATATCTAGACCCACAGCTGGATGAGACATAAGGGTGGACACTCTTGGGGCTGAGAGGTTTGGTGAGGTTGGGTGAGCAAACGCAGACCCTTTAAAGTAATACTGCGTGCTACCCATCGCATGGGTCCCAAATCTCCAGGTTCAAGGGCATCTTTCTACATCGAAAACATGCATGAGAAACCCAGAAGATGGTACACCGTGTGATGGGGAAAGGTTTCTAAAACGCACCTCATTTCTCATCTCCTTGTGCTCGGGTTCGCCATTCCAGCCACTTTACTAGCAATCTCCCTACTTGGAGCATCAGCACCTTTAACCTCCTGTTCCGTACAGGTTGCAATTTGTCCTGAGGATGAACGGGAAGACGGGGAACCAATGAGAGACTAGCTCTTGGTGTTGGGACAGGCACAGGTCACTCTATTTTCTCAACAGGAAGAAGAATTAACCACAGGCTCAGCCTGCCCCCCGGAACCAGAACAGGGCCTGAAGCCATCCGGCGCTTTTGCGGCCAGCTCCCGAAAAAGCGACTTGTAAAATGGAGCTTCAGGGCACTGCAATTCACTAACCTGCAGAGTTATAAATGACAACTCTCGTCCACAAATATATTGAGGGAAGGTAAAGAAGAGGATTAGAAATCAAGGCAGAATTGCAGGAAACAGATTTCAGGAGGTAGATTCGAATCGCCTTTAAAGCACATGAAAAGCGGCAAAACGTTGACAATGATGCCCTTGGCCAAAAAGGGCGTATGCGTTTTTTCCTGAATATATTCAGGAAAAAACGCATACGCCCTTTTTGGCCAACCAAGCAACCTGGAAAGGCAAATCAGCGCTACAAAGAAGTCTCGCTTCCCATCGGTCAAAAGGGCCATGCTGAAAAAAGTGTCAAAACCAGAAATGCAGGACAGGCCATGGAGAAATGGGAGCCTTGCCACACTGATGGGCGGGATGTACATTGCCAACAGCCACTCTGGAGAAGTGTACGGTGTGTCCTGAAACATCTAAAAAACACAGCTTAGAGAGCATAGGGCACTTCCACGCATGGGGGGATAAAGTGGGAAAATTGAAAATCAGCAAGACACAAGCACCCCAAAGTTTAGGGCTGCTCTGTTGACAAGGACCTCCACTTCCTTCCACCTTAAATATCCCAGGAAAGCGAAAAATGGATAAAAAAGTTGTGGTCCTTATGTACAATGGAATATCACTCAGCCATGAAATCAATGTCATAAGGCTAGTAGCAGCATGATGAGTGGATTTAGGTAAGACGATTCTAAGTGAAATAAGTCACACAGAAAAGGACACTTCTCATAAGGTGTCACTTATAGAGGGAATGTAAAAACCGTTACACTTGAACTGAATTACAAAACAGAACAGAGTCACACATGCAGAAAACACACTATGGCTGCTTAACGGGAAAGGTGAGGTGGGGTGATACATAAAACAAGAGTTTCAAATTAGCTCAGATACCGTTCCATAAACCCAATATGGAATAGACAAGACCTACTCCTTGCTCAGAGAACTGGACTCAACACGCCCGATTCACCGCACAAGAATATATCTGACCAGTAATAATCTTAAAACCTATGTATTGATATCTCTCTGTTAGTGTGTCAAGTGGGTGTAAAGCGGCCTAAACACAGCCGTGAAAAGCAGCTAAACCCCATTATAAAAATAAATTACTTTTAAAAACCCATGAAACAAAGACAGGGAAAGAGAGAGAAATTCTTACACAATTCGTTCAGGGGCTGTGATGCAACCTGGATTGACCATATCTAGACCCACAGCTGGATGAGACATAAGGGTGGACACTCTTGGGGCTGAGAGGTTTGGTGAGGTTGGGTGAGCAAACGCAGACCCTTTAAAGTAATACTGTGTGCTACCCATCGCATGGGTCCCAAATCTCCAGGTTCAAGGGCATCTTCCTACATCGAAAACATGCATGAGAAACCCAGAAGATGGTACACCGTGTGATGGGGAAAGGTTTCTAAAACGCACGTCATTTCTCATCTCCTTGTGCTCGGGTTCGCCATTCCAGCCACTTTACTAGCAATCTCCCTACTTGGAGCATCAGCACCTTTAACCTCCTGTTCCGTACAGGTTGCAATTTGTCCTGAGGATGAACGGGAAGACGGGGAACCAATGATAGACTAGCTCTTGGTGTTGGGACAGGCACAGGTCACTCTATTTTCCCATCAGGAAGAAGAATTAACCACAGGCTCAGCCTGCCCCCCGGAGCCAGAACAGGGCCTGAAGCCATCCTGCGCTTTTGCGGCCGGCTCCCGAAAAAGCGACTTGTAAAATGGAGCTTCAGGGCACTGCAATTCACAAACCTGCAGAGTTATAAATGATAACTCTCGTCCACAAATATATTGAGGGAAGGCAAAGAAGAGGATTAGAAATCAAGGCAGAATTGCAGGAAACAGATTTCAGGAGGTAGATTCGAATCGCCTTTAAAGCACATGAAAAGCGGCAAAACGTTGACAATGATGCCCTTGGCCAAAAAGGGCGTATGCGTTTTTTCCTGAATATATTCAGGAAAAAACGCATACGCCCTTTTTGACCAACCAAGCCACCTGGAAAGGCAAATCAGCGCTACAAAGAAGTCTCGCTTCCCATCGGTCAAAAGGGCCATGCTGAAAAAAGTGTCAAAACCAGAAATGCAGGACAGGCCATGGAGAAATGGGAGCCTTGCTACACTGATGGGCGGGATGTACATTGCCAACAGCCACTCTGGAGAAGTGTACGGTGTGTCCTGAAACATCTCAAAAACACAGCTTAGAGAGCATAGGGCACTTCCACGCATGGGGGGATAAAGTGGGAAAATTGAAAATCAGCAAGACACAAGCACCCCAAAGTTTAGGGCTGCTCTGTTAACAAGGACCTCCACTTCCTTCCACCTTAAATATCCCAGGAAAGCGAAAAATGGATAAAAAAGTTGTGGTCCTTATGTACAATGGAATATCACTCAGCCATGAAATCAATGTCATAAGGCTAGTAGCAGCATGATGAGTGGATTTAGGTAAGACGATTCTAAGTGAAATAAGTCACACAGAAAAGGACACTTCTCATAAGGTGTCACTTATAGAGGGAATGTAAAAACCGTTACACTTGAACTGAATTACAAAACAGAACAGAGTCACACATGCAGAAAACACACTATGGCTGCTTAACGGGAAAGGTGAGGTGGGGTGATACATAAAACAAGAGTTTCAAATTAGCTCAGATACCGTTCCATAAACCCAATATGTAATAGACAAGACCTACTCCTTGCTCAGAGAACTGGACTCAACACGCCCAATTCACCGCACAAGAATATATCTGACCAGTAATAATCTTAAAACCTATGTATTGATATCTCTCTGTTAGTGTGTCAAGTGGGTGTAAAGCGGCCTAAACACAGCCGTGAAAAGCAGCTAAACCCCATTATAAAAATAAATTACTTTTAAAAACCCATGAAACAAAGACAGGGAAAGAGAGAGAAATTCTTACACAATTCGTTCAGGGGCTGTGATGCAACCTGGATTGACCATATCTAGACCCACAGCTGGATGAGACATAAGGGTGGACACTCTTGGGGCTGAGAGGTTTGGTGAGGTTGGGTGAGCAAACGCAGACCCTTTAAAGTAATACTGCGTGCTACCCATCGCATGGGTCCCAAATCTCCAGGTTCAAGGGCATCTTCCTACATCGAAAACATGCATGAGAAACCCAGAAGATGGTACACCGTGTGATGGGGAAAGGTTTCTAAAACGCACCTCATTTCTCATCTCCTTGTGCTCGAGTTCGCCATTCCAGCCACTTTACTAGCAATCTCCCTACTTGGAGCATCAGCACCTTTAACCTCCTGTTCCGTACAGGTTGCAATTTGTCCTGAGGATAACGGGAAGACGGGGAACCAATGAGAGACTAGCTCTTGGTGTTGGGACAGGCACAGGTCACTCTATTTTCCCATCAGGAAGAAGAATTAACCACAGGCTCAGCCTGCCCCCCGGAACCAGAACAGGGCCTGAAGCCATCCGGCGCTTTTGCGGCCGGCTCCCGAAAAAGCGACTTGTAAAATGGAGCTTCAGGGCACTGCAATTCACAAACCTGCAGAGTTATAAATGATAACTCTCGTCCACAAATATATTGAGGGAAGGCAAAGAAGAGGATTAGAAATCAAGGCAGAATTGCAGGAAACAGATTTCAGGAGGTAGATTCGAATCGCCTTTAAAGCACATGAAAAGCGGCAAAACGTTGACAATGATGCCCTTGGCCAAAAAGGGCGTATGCGTTTTTTCCTGAATATATTCAGGAAAAAACGCATACGCCCTTTTTGGCCAACCAAGCAACCTGGAAAGGCAAATCAGCGCTACAAAGAAGTCTCGCTTCCCATCGGTCAAAAGGGCCATGCTGAAAAAAGTGTCAAAACCAGAAATGCAGGACAGGCCATGGAGAAATGGGAGCCTTGCTACACTGATGGGCGGGATGTACATTGCCAACAGCCACTCTGGAGAAGTGTACGGTGTG
The DNA here is from genome assembly GCF_965194825.1 of Balaenoptera physalus. Classification (NCBI taxonomy): domain Eukaryota; kingdom Metazoa; phylum Chordata; class Mammalia; order Artiodactyla; family Balaenopteridae; genus Balaenoptera; species Balaenoptera physalus. The sequence continues at coordinate 821,411 of NW_028126457.1, read as the reverse complement.
TCCTGAAACATCTAAAAAACACAGCTTAGAGAGCATAGGGCACTTCCACGCATGGGGGGATAAAGTGGGAAAATTGAAAATCAGCAAGACGCAAGCACCCCAAAGTTTAGGGCTGCTCTGTTGACAAGGACCTCCACTTCCTTCCACCTTAAATATCCCAGGAAAGCGAAAAATGGATACAAAAGTTGTGGTCCTTATGTACAATGGAATATCACTCAGCCATGAAATCAATGTCATAAGGCTAGTAGCAGCATGATGAGTGGATTTAGGTAAGACGATTCTAAGTGAAATAAGTCACACAGAAAAGGACACTTCTCATAAGGTGTCACTTATAGAGGGAATGTAAAAACCGTTACACTTGAACTGAATTACAAAACAGAACAGAGTCACACATGCAGAAAACACACTATGGCTGCTTAACGGGAAAGGTGAGGTGGGGTGATACATAAAACAAGAGTTTCAAATTAGCTCAGATACCGTTCCATAAACCCAATATGGAATAGACAAGACCTACTCCTTGCTCAGAGAACTGGACTCAACACGCCCGATTCACCGCACAAGAATATATCTGACTAGTAATAATCTTAAAACCTATGTATTGATATCTCTCTGTTAGTGTGTCAAGTGGGTGTAAAGCGGCCTAAACACAGCCGTGAAAAGCAGCTAAACCCCATTATAAAAATAAATTACTTTTAAAAACCCATGAAACAAAGACAGGGAAAGAGAGAGAAATTCTTACACAATTCGTTCAGGGGCTGTGATGCAACCTGGATTGACCATATCTAGACCCACAGCTGGATGAGACATAAGGGTGGACACTCTTGGGGCTGAGAGGTTTGGTGAGGTTGGGTGAGCAAACGCAGACCCTTTAAAGTAATACTGCGTGCTACCCATCGCATGGGTCCGAAATCTCCAGGTTCAAGGGCATCTTCCTACATCGAAAACATGCATGAGAAACCCAGAAGATGGTACACCGTGTGATGGGGAAAGGTTTCTAAAACGCACCTCATTTCTCATCTCCTTGTGCTCGAGTTCGCCATTCCAGCCACTTTACTAGCAATCTCCCTACTTGGAGCATCAGCACCTTTAACCTCCTGTTCCGTACAGGTTGCAATTTGTCCTGAGGATAACGGGAAGACGGGGAACCAATGAGAGACTAGCTCTTGGTGTTGGGACAGGCACAGGTCACTCTATTTTCCCATCAGGAAGAAGAATTAACCACAGGCTCAGCCTGCCCCCCGGAACCAGAACAGGGCCTGAAGCCATCCGGCGCTTTTGCGGCCGGCTCCCGAAAAAGCGACTTGTAAAATGGAGCTTCAGGGCACTGCAATTCACAAACCTGCAGAGTTATAAATGATAACTCTCGTCCACAAATATATTGAGGGAAGGCAAAGAAGAGGATTAGAAATCAAGGCAGAATTGCAGGAAACAGATTTCAGGAGGTAGATTCGAATCGCCTTTAAAGCACATGAAAAGCGGCCAAACTTTGACAATGATGCCCTTGGCCAACAAGGGCGTATGCGTTTTTTCCTGAATATATTCAGGAAAAAACGCATACGCCCTTTTTGGCCAACCAAGCAACCTGGAAAGGCAAATCAGCGCTACAAAGAAGTCTCGCTTCCCATCGGTCAAAAGGGCCATGCTGAAAAAAGTGTCAAAACCAGAAATGCAGGACAGGCCATGGAGAAATGGGAGCCTTGCTACACTGATGGGCGGGATGTACATTGCCAACAGCCACTCTGGAGAAGTGTACGGTGTGTCCTGAAACATCTAAAAAACACAGCTTAGAGAGCATAGGGCACTTCCACGCATGGGGGGATAAAGTGGGAAAATTGAAAATCAGCAAGACGCAAGCACCCCAAAGTTTAGGGCTGCTCTGTTGACAAGGACCTCCACTTCCTTCCACCTTAAATATCCCAGGAAAGCGAAAAATGGATACAAAAGTTGTGGTCCTTATGTACAATGGAATATCACTCAGCCATGAAATCAATGTCATAAGGCTAGTAGCAGCATGATGAGTGGATTTAGGTAAGACGATTCTAAGTGAAATAAGTCACACAGAAAAGGACACTTCTCATAAGGTGTCACTTATAGAGGGAATGTAAAAACCGTTACACTTGAACTGAATTACAAAACAGAACAGAGTCACACATGCAGAAAACACACTATGGCTGCTTAACGGGAAAGGTGAGGTGGGGTGATACATAAAACAAGAGTTTCAAATTAGCTCAGATACCGTTCCATAAACCCAATATGGAATAGACAAGACCTACTCCTTGCTCAGAGAACTGGACTCAACACGCCCGATTCACCGCACAAGAATATATCTGACTAGTAATAATCTTAAAACCTATGTATTGATATCTCTCTGTTAGTGTGTCAAGTGGGTGTAAAGCGGCCTAAACACAGCCGTGAAAAGCAGCTAAACCCCATTATAAAAATAAATTACTTTTAAAAACCCATGAAACAAAGACAGGGAAAGAGAGAGAAATTCTTACACAATTCGTTCAGGGGCTGTGATGCAACCTGGATTGACCATATCTAGACCCACAGCTGGATGAGACATAAGGGTGGACACTCTTGGGGCTGAGAGGTTTGGTGAGGTTGGGTGAGCAAACGCAGACCCTTTAAAGTAATACTGCGTGCTACCCATCGCATGGGTCCCAAATCTCCAGGTTCAAGGGCATCTTTCTACATCGAAAACATGCATGAGAAACCCAGAAGATGGTACACCGTGTGATGGGGAAAGGTTTCTAAAACGCACCTCATTTCTCATCTCCTTGTGCTCGGGTTCGCCATTCCAGCCACTTTACTAGCAATCTCCCTACTTGGAGCATCAGCACCTTTAACCTCCTGTTCCGTACAGGTTGCAATTTGTCCTGAGGATGAACGGGAAGACGGGGAACCAATGAGAGACTAGCTCTTGGTGTTGGGACAGGCACAGGTCACTCTATTTTCCCATCAGGAAGAAGAATTAACCACAGGCTCAGCCTGCCCCCCGGAACCAGAACAGGGCCTGAAGCCATCCTGCGCTTTTGCGGCCGGCTCCCAAAAAAGCGACTTGTAAAATGGAGCTTCAGGGCCCTGCAATTCACAAACCTGCAGAGTTATAAATGATAACTCTCGTCCACAAATATATTGAGGGAAGGCAAAGAAGAGGATTTGAAATCAAGGCAGAATTGCAGGAAACAGATTTCAGGAGGTAGATTCGAATCGCCTTTAAAGCACATGAAAAGCGGCAAAACGTTGACAATGATGCCCTTGGCCAAAAAGGGCGTATGCGTTTTTTCCTGAATATATTCAGGAAAAAACGCATACGCCCTTTTTGGCCAACCAAGCAACCTGGAAAGGCAAATCAGCGCTACAAAGAAGTCTCGCTTCCCATCGGTCAAAAGGGCCATGCTGAAAAAAGTGTCAAAACCAGAAATGCAGGACAGGCCATGGAGAAATGGGAGCCTTGCCACACTGATGGGCGGGATGTACATTGCCAACAGCCACTCTGGAGAAGTTTACGGTGTGTCCTGAAACATCTAAAAAACACAGCTTAGAGAGCATAGGGCACTTCCACGCATGGGGGGATAAAGCGGGAAAATTGAAAATCAGCAAGACACAAGCACCCCAAAGTTTAGGGCTGCTCTGTTGACAAGGACCTCCACTTCCTTCCACCTTAAATATCCCAGGAAAGCGAAAAATGGATACAAAAGTTGTGCTCCTTATGTACAATGGAATATCACTCAGCCATGAAATCAATGTCATAAGGCTAGTAGCAGCATGATGAGTGGATTTAGGTAAGACGATTCTAAGTGAAATAAGTCACACAGAAAAGGACACTTCTCATAAGGTGTCACTTATAGAGGGAATGTAAAAACCGTTACACTTGAACTGAATTACAAAACAGAACAGAGTCACACATGCAGAAAACACACTATGGCTGCTTAACGGGAAAGGTGAGGTGGGGTGATACATAAAACAAGAGTTTCAAATTAGCTCAGATACCGTTCCATAAACCCAATATGGAATAGACAAGACCTACTCCTTGCTCAGAGAACTGGACTCAACACGCCCGATTCACCGCACAAGAATATATCTGACCAGTAATAATCTTAAAACCTATGTATTGATATCTCTCTGTTAGTGTGTCAAGTGGGTGTAAAGCGGCCTAAACACAGCCGTGAAAAGCAGCTAAACCCCATTATAAAAATAAATTACTTTTAAAAACCCATGAAACAAAGACAGGGAAAGAGAGAGAAATTCTTACACAATTCGTTCAGGGGCTGTGATGCAACCTGGATTGACCATATCTAGACCCACAGCTGGATGAGACATAAGGGTGGACACTCTTGGGGCTGAGAGGTTTGGTGAGGTTGGGTGAGCAAACGCAGACCCTTTAAAGTAATACTGCGTGCTACCCATCGCATGGGTCCCAAATCTCCAGGTTCAAGGGCATCTTTCTACATCGAAAACATGCATGAGAAACCCAGAAGATGGTACACCGTGTGATGGGGAAAGGTTTCTAAAACGCACCTCATTTCTCATCTCCTTGTGCTCGGGTTCGCCATTCCAGCCACTTTACTAGCAATCTCCCTACTTGGAGCATCAGCACCTTTAACCTCCTGTTCCGTACAGGTTGCAATTTGTCCTGAGGATGAACGGGAAGACGGGGAACCAATGAGAGACTAGCTCTTGGTGTTGGGACAGGCACAGGTCACTCTATTTTCTCAACAGGAAGAAGAATTAACCACAGGCTCAGCCTGCCCCCCGGAACCAGAACAGGGCCTGAAGCCATCCGGCGCTTTTGCGGCCAGCTCCCGAAAAAGCGACTTGTAAAATGGAGCTTCAGGGCACTGCAATTCACTAACCTGCAGAGTTATAAATGACAACTCTCGTCCACAAATATATTGAGGGAAGGTAAAGAAGAGGATTAGAAATCAAGGCAGAATTGCAGGAAACAGATTTCAGGAGGTAGATTCGAATCGCCTTTAAAGCACATGAAAAGCGGCAAAACGTTGACAATGATGCCCTTGGCCAAAAAGGGCGTATGCGTTTTTTCCTGAATATATTCAGGAAAAAACGCATACGCCCTTTTTGGCCAACCAAGCAACCTGGAAAGGCAAATCAGCGCTACAAAGAAGTCTCGCTTCCCATCGGTCAAAAGGGCCATGCTGAAAAAAGTGTCAAAACCAGAAATGCAGGACAGGCCATGGAGAAATGGGAGCCTTGCCACACTGATGGGCGGGATGTACATTGCCAACAGCCACTCTGGAGAAGTGTACGGTGTGTCCTGAAACATCTCAAAAACACAGCTTAGAGAGCATAGGGCACTTCCACGCATGGGGGGATAAAGTGGGAAAATTGAAAATCAGCAAGACACAAGCACCCCAAAGTTTAGGGCTGCTCTGTTAACAAGGACCTCCACTTCCTTCCACCTTAAATATCCCAGGAAAGCGAAAAATGGATAAAAAAGTTGTGGTCCTTATGTACAATGGAATATCACTCAGCCATGAAATCAATGTCATAAGGCTAGTAGCAGCATGATGAGTGGATTTAGGTAAGACGATTCTAAGTGAAATAAGTCACACAGAAAAGGACACTTCTCATAAGGTGTCACTTATAGAGGGAATGTAAAAACCGTTACACTTGAACTGAATTACAAAACAGAACAGAGTCACACATGCAGAAAACACACTATGGCTGCTTAACGGGAAAGGTGAGGTGGGGTGATACATAAAACAAGAGTTTCAAATTAGCTCAGATACCGTTCCATAAACCCAATATGTAATAGACAAGACCTACTCCTTGCTCAGAGAACTGGACTCAACACGCCCAATTCACCGCACAAGAATATATCTGACCAGTAATAATCTTAAAACCTATGTATTGATATCTCTCTGTTAGTGTGTCAAGTGGGTGTAAAGCGGCCTAAACACAGCCGTGAAAAGCAGCTAAACCCCATTATAAAAATAAATTACTTTTAAAAACCCATGAAACAAAGACAGGGAAAGAGAGAGAAATTCTTACACAATTCGTTCAGGGGCTGTGATGCAACCTGGATTGACCATATCTAGACCCACAGCTGGATGAGACATAAGGGTGGACACTCTTGGGGCTGAGAGGTTTGGTGAGGTTGGGTGAGCAAACGCAGACCCTTTAAAGTAATACTGCGTGCTACCCATCGCATGGGTCCCAAATCTCCAGGTTCAAGGGCATCTTCCTACATCGAAAACATGCATGAGAAACCCAGAAGATGGTACACCGTGTGATGGGGAAAGGTTTCTAAAACGCACCTCATTTCTCATCTCCTTGTGCTCGAGTTCGCCATTCCAGCCACTTTACTAGCAATCTCCCTACTTGGAGCATCAGCACCTTTAACCTCCTGTTCCGTACAGGTTGCAATTTGTCCTGAGGATAACGGGAAGACGGGGAACCAATGAGAGACTAGCTCTTGGTGTTGGGACAGGCACAGGTCACTCTATTTTCCCATCAGGAAGAAGAATTAACCACAGGCTCAGCCTGCCCCCCGGAACCAGAACAGGGCCTGAAGCCATCCGGCGCTTTTGCGGCCGGCTCCCGAAAAAGCGACTTGTAAAATGGAGCTTCAGGGCACTGCAATTCACAAACCTGCAGAGTTATAAATGATAACTCTCGTCCACAAATATATTGAGGGAAGGCAAAGAAGAGGATTAGAAATCAAGGCAGAATTGCAGGAAACAGATTTCAGGAGGTAGATTCGAATCGCCTTTAAAGCACATGAAAAGCGGCAAAACGTTGACAATGATGCCCTTGGCCAAAAAGGGCGTATGCGTTTTTTCCTGAATATATTCAGGAAAAAACGCATACGCCCTTTTTGGCCAACCAAGCAACCTGGAAAGGCAAATCAGCGCTACAAAGAAGTCTCGCTTCCCATCGGTCAAAAGGGCCATGCTGAAAAAAGTGTCAAAACCAGAAATGCAGGACAGGCCATGGAGAAATGGGAGCCTTGCTACACTGATGGGCGGGATGTACATTGCCAACAGCCACTCTGGAGAAGTGTACGGTGTGTCCTGAAACATCTAAAAAACACAGCTTAGAGAGCATAGGGCACTTCCACGCATGGGGGGATAAAGTGGGAAAATTGAAAATCAGCAAGACGCAAGCACCCCAAAGTTTAGGGCTGCTCTGTTGACAAGGACCTCCACTTCCTTCCACCTTAAATATCCCAGGAAAGCGAAAAATGGATACAAAAGTTGTGGTCCTTATGTACAATGGAATATCACTCAGCCATGAAATCAATGTCATAAGGCTAGTAGCAGCATGATGAGTGGATTTAGGTAAGACGATTCTAAGTGAAATAAGTCACACAGAAAAGGACACTTCTCATAAGGTGTCACTTATAGAGGGAATGTAAAAACCGTTACACTTGAACTGAATTACAAAACAGAACAGAGTCACACATGCAGAAAACACACTATGGCTGCTTAACGGGAAAGGTGAGGTGGGGTGATACATAAAACAAGAGTTTCAAATTAGCTCAGATACCGTTCCATAAACCCAATATGGAATAGACAAGACCTACTCCTTGCTCAGAGAACTGGACTCAACACGCCCGATTCACCGCACAAGAATATATCTGACTAGTAATAATCTTAAAACCTATGTATTGATATCTCTCTGTTAGTGTGTCAAGTGGGTGTAAAGCGGCCTAAACACAGCCGTGAAAAGCAGCTAAACCCCATTATAAAAATAAATTACTTTTAAAAACCCATGAAACAAAGACAGGGAAAGAGAGAGAAATTCTTACACAATTCGTTCAGGGGCTGTGATGCAACCTGGATTGACCATATCTAGACCCACAGCTGGATGAGACATAAGGGTGGACACTCTTGGGGCTGAGAGGTTTGGTGAGGTTGGGTGAGCAAACGCAGACCCTTTAAAGTAATACTGCGTGCTACCCATCGCATGGGTCCGAAATCTCCAGGTTCAAGGGCATCTTCCTACATCGAAAACATGCATGAGAAACCCAGAAGATGGTACACCGTGTGATGGGGAAAGGTTTCTAAAACGCACCTCATTTCTCATCTCCTTGTGCTCGAGTTCGCCATTCCAGCCACTTTACTAGCAATCTCCCTACTTGGAGCATCAGCACCTTTAACCTCCTGTTCCGTACAGGTTGCAATTTGTCCTGAGGATAACGGGAAGACGGGGAACCAATGAGAGACTAGCTCTTGGTGTTGGGACAGGCACAGGTCACTCTATTTTCCCATCAGGAAGAAGAATTAACCACAGGCTCAGCCTGCCCCCCGGAACCAGAACAGGGCCTGAAGCCATCCGGCGCTTTTGCGGCCGGCTCCCGAAAAAGCGACTTGTAAAATGGAGCTTCAGGGCACTGCAATTCACAAACCTGCAGAGTTATAAATGATAACTCTCGTCCACAAATATATTGAGGGAAGGCAAAGAAGAGGATTAGAAATCAAGGCAGAATTGCAGGAAACAGATTTCAGGAGGTAGATTCGAATCGCCTTTAAAGCACATGAAAAGCGGCAAAACGTTGACAATGATGCCCTTGGCCAAAAAGGGCGTATGCGTTTTTTCCTGAATATATTCAGGAAAAAACGCATACGCCCTTTTTGGCCAACCAAGCAACCTGGAAAGGCAAATCAGCGCTACAAAGAAGTCTCGCTTCCCATCGGTCAAAAGGGCCATGCTGAAAAAAGTGTCAAAACCAGAAATGCAGGACAGGCCATGGAGAAATGGGAGCCTTGCCACACTGATGGGCGGGATGTACATTGCCAACAGCCACTCTGGAGAAGTTTACGGTGTGTCCTGAAACATCTAAAAAACACAGCTTAGAGAGCATAGGGCACTTCCACGCATGGGGGGATAAAGCGGGAAAATTGAAAATCAGCAAGACACAAGCACCCCAAAGTTTAGGGCTGCTCTGTTGACAAGGACCTCCACTTCCTTCCACCTTAAATATCCCAGGAAAGCGAAAAATGGATACAAAAGTTGTGCTCCTTATGTACAATGGAATATCACTCAGCCATGAAATCAATGTCATAAGGCTAGTAGCAGCATGATGAGTGGATTTAGGTAAGACGATTCTAAGTGAAATAAGTCACACAGAAAAGGACACTTCTCATAAGGTGTCACTTATAGAGGGAATGTAAAAACCGTTACACTTGAACTGAATTACAAAACAGAACAGAGTCACACATGCAGAAAACACACTATGGCTGCTTAACGGGAAAGGTGAGGTGGGGTGATACATAAAACAAGAGTTTCAAATTAGCTCAGATACCGTTCCATAAACCCAATATGGAATAGACAAGACCTACTCCTTGCTCAGAGAACTGGACTCAACACGCCCGATTCACCGCACAAGAATATATCTGACCAGTAATAATCTTAAAACCTATGTATTGATATCTCTCTGTTAGTGTGTCAAGTGGGTGTAAAGCGGCCTAAACACAGCCGTGAAAAGCAGCTAAACCCCATTATAAAAATAAATTACTTTTAAAAACCCATGAAACAAAGACAGGGAAAGAGAGAGAAATTCTTACACAATTCGTTCAGGGGCTGTGATGCAACCTGGATTGACCATATCTAGACCCACAGCTGGATGAGACATAAGGGTGGACACTCTTGGGGCTGAGAGGTTTGGTGAGGTTGGGTGAGCAAACGCAGACCCTTTAAAGTAATACTGCGTGCTACCCATCGCATGGGTCCCAAATCTCCAGGTTCAAGGGCATCTTTCTACATCGAAAACATGCATGAGAAACCCAGAAGATGGTACACCGTGTGATGGGGAAAGGTTTCTAAAACGCACCTCATTTCTCATCTCCTTGTGCTCGGGTTCGCCATTCCAGCCACTTTACTAGCAATCTCCCTACTTGGAGCATCAGCACCTTTAACCTCCTGTTCCGTACAGGTTGCAATTTGTCCTGAGGATGAACGGGAAGACGGGGAACCAATGAGAGACTAGCTCTTGGTGTTGGGACAGGCACAGGTCACTCTATTTTCCCATCAGGAAGAAGAATTAACCACAGGCTCAGCCTGCCCCCCGGAACCAGAACAGGGCCTGAAGCCAACCGGCGCTTTTGCGGCCGGCTCCCGAAAAAGCGACTTGTAAAATGGAGCTTCAGGGCACTGCAATTCACTAACCTGCAGAGTTATAAATGACAACTCTCGTCCACAAATATATTGAGGGAAGGCAAAGAAGAGGATTAGAAATGAAGGCAGAATTGCAGGAAACAGATTTCAGGAGGTAGATTCGAATCGCCTTTAAAGCACATGAAAAGCGGCAAAACGTTGACAATGATGCCCTTGGCCAAAAAGGGCGTATGCGTTTTTTCCTGAATATATTCAGGAAAAAACGCATACGCCCTTTTTGGCCAACCAAGCAACCTGGAAAGGCAAATCAGCGCTACAAAGAAGTCTCGCTTCCCATCGGTCAAAAGGGCCATGCTGAAAAAAGTGTCAAAACCAGAAATGCAGGACAGGCCATGGAGAAATGGGAGCCTTGCTACACTGATGGGCGGGATGTACATTGCCAACAGCCACTCTGGAGAAGTGTACGGTGTGTCCTGAAACATCTAAAAAACACAGCTTAGAGAGCATAGGGCACTTCCACGCATGGGGGGATAAAGCGGGAAAATTGAAAATCAGCAAGACACAAGCACCCCAAAGTTTAGGGCTGCTCTGTTGACAAGGACCTCCACTTCCTTCCACCTTAAATATCCCAGGAAAGCGAAAAATGGATACAAAAGTTGTGGTCCTTATGTACAATGGAATATCACTCAGCCATGAAATCAATGTCATAAGTCTAGTAGCAGCATGATGAGTGGATTTAGGTAAGACGATTCTAAGTGAAATAAGTCACACAGAAAAGGACACTTCTCATAAGGTGTCACTTATAGAGAGAATGTAAAAACCGTTACACTTGAACTGAATTACAAAACAGAACAGAGTCACACATGCAGAAAACACACTATGGCTGCTTAACGGGAAAGGTGAGGTGGGGTGATACATAAAACAAGAGTTTCAAATTAGCTCAGATACCGTTCCATAAACCCAATATGTAATAGACAAGACCTACTCCTTGCTCAGAGAACTGGACTCAACACGCCCGATTCACCGCACAAGAATATATCTGACTAGTAATAATCTTAAAACCTATGTATTGATATCTCTCTGTTAGTGTGTCAAGTGGGTGTAAAGCGGCCTAAACACAGCCGTGAAAAGCAGCTAAACCCCATTATAAAAATAAATTACTTTTAAAAACCCATGAAACAAAGACAGGGAAAGAGAGAGAAATTCTTACACAATTCGTTCAGGGGCTGTGATGCAACCTGGATTGACCATATCTAGACCCACAGCTGGATGAGACATAAGGGTGGACACTCTTGGGGCTGAGAGGTTTGGTGAGGTTGGGTGAGCAAACGCAGACCCTTTAAAGTAATACTGCGTGCTACCCATCGCATGGGTCCCAAATCTCCAGGTTCAAGGGCATCTTCCTACATCGAAAACATGCATGAGAAACCCAGAAGATGGTACACCGTGTGATGGGGAAAGGTTTCTAAAACGCACCTCATTTCTCATCTCCTTGTGCTCGGGTTCGCCATTCCAGCCACTTTACTAGCAATCTCCCTACTTGGAGCATCAGCACCTTTAACCTCCTGTTCCGTACAGGTTGCAATTTGTCCTGAGGATGAACGGGAAGACGGGGAACCAATGAGAGACTAGCTCTTGGTGTTGGGACAGGCACAGGTCACTCTATTTTCTCAACAGGAAGAAGAATTAACCACAGGCTCAGCCTGCCCCCCGGAACCAGAACAGGGCCTGAAGCCATCCGGCGCTTTTGCGGCCAGCTCCCGAAAAAGCGACTTGTAAAATGGAGCTTCAGGGCACTGCAATTCACTAACCTGCAGAGTTATAAATGACAACTCTCGTCCACAAATATATTGAGGGAAGGTAAAGAAGAGGATTAGAAATCAAGGCAGAATTGCAGGAAACAGATTTCAGGAGGTAGATTCGAATCGCCTTTAAAGCACATGAAAAGCGGCAAAACGTTGACAATGATGCCCTTGGCCAAAAAGGGCGTATGCGTTTTTTCCTGAATATATTCAGGAAAAAACGCATACGCCCTTTTTGGCCAACCAAGCAACCTGGAAAGGCAAATCAGCGCTACAAAGAAGTCTCGCTTCCCATCGGTCAAAAGGGCCATGCTGAAAAAAGTGTCAAAACCAGAAATGCAGGACAGGCCATGGAGAAATGGGAGCCTTGCCACACTGATGGGCGGGATGTACATTGCCAACAGCCACTCTGGAGAAGTGTACGGTGTGTCCTGAAACATCTAAAAAACACAGCTTAGAGAGCATAGGGCACTTCCACGCATGGGGGGATAAAGTGGGAAAATTGAAAATCAGCAAGACACAAGCACCCCAAAGTTTAGGGCTGCTCTGTTGACAAGGACCTCCACTTCCTTCCACCTTAAATATCCCAGGAAAGCGAAAAATGGATAAAAAAGTTGTGGTCCTTATGTACAATGGAATATCACTCAGCCATGAAATCAATGTCATAAGGCTAGTAGCAGCATGATGAGTGGATTTAGGTAAGACGATTCTAAGTGAAATAAGTCACACAGAAAAGGACACTTCTCATAAGGTGTCACTTATAGAGGGAATGTAAAAACCGTTACACTTGAACTGAATTACAAAACAGAACAGAGTCACACATGCAGAAAACACACTATGGCTGCTTAACGGGAAAGGTGAGGTGGGGTGATACATAAAACAAGAGTTTCAAATTAGCTCAGATACCGTTCCATAAACCCAATATGGAATAGACAAGACCTACTCCTTGCTCAGAGAACTGGACTCAACACGCCCGATTCACCGCACAAGAATATATCTGACTAGTAATAATCTTAAAACCTATGTATTGATATCTCTCTGTTAGTGTGTCAAGTGGGTGTAAAGCGGCCTAAACACAGCCGTGAAAAGCAGCTAAACCCCATTATAAAAATAAATTACTTTTAAAAACCCATGAAACAAAGACAGGGAAAGAGAGAGAAATTCTTACACAATTCGTTCAGGGGCTGTGATGCAACCTGGATTGACCATATCTAGACCCACAGCTGGATGAGACATAAGGGTGGACACTCTTGGGGCTGAGAGGTTTGGTGAGGTTGGGTGAGCAAACGCAGACCCTTTAAAGTAATACTGCGTGCTACCCATCGCATGGGTCCCAAATCTCCAGGTTCAAGGGCATCTTTCTACATCGAAAACATGCATGAGAAACCCAGAAGATGGTACACCGTGTGATGGGGAAAGGTTTCTAAAACGCACCTCATTTCTCATCTCCTTGTGCTCGGGTTCGCCATTCCAGCCACTTTACTAGCAATCTCCCTACTTGGAGCATCAGCACCTTTAACCTCCTGTTCCGTACAGGTTGCAATTTGTCCTGAGGATGAACGGGAAGACGGGGAACCAATGAGAGACTAGCTCTTGGTGTTGGGACAGGCACAGGTCACTCTATTTTCCCATCAGGAAGAAGAATTAACCACAGGCTCAGCCTGCCCCCCGGAACCAGAACAGGGCCTGAAGCCATCCGGCGCTTTTGCGGCCGGCTCCCGAAAAAGCGACTTGTAAAATGGAGCTTCAGGGCACTGCAATTCACAAACCTGCAGAGTTATAAATGATAACTCTCGTCCACAAATATATTGAGGGAAGGCAAAGAAGAGGATTAGAAATCAAGGCAGAATTGCAGGAAACAGATTTCAGGAGGTAGATTCGAATCGCCTTTAAAGCACATGAAAAGCGGCAAAACGTTGACAATGATGCCCTTGGCCAACAAGGGCGTATGCGTTTTTTCCTGAATATATTCAGGAAAAAACGCATACGCCCTTTTTGGCCAACCAAGCAACCTGGAAAGGCAAATCAGCGCTACAAAGAAGTCTCGCTTCCCATCGGTCAAAAGGGCCATGCTGAAAAAAGTGTCAAAACCAGAAATGCAGGACAGGCCATGGAGAAATGGGAGCCTTGCTACACTGATGGGCGGGATGTACATTGCCAACAGCCACTCTGGAGAAGTTTACGGTGTGTCCTGAAACATCTAAAAAACACAGCTTAGAGAGCATAGGGCACTTCCACGCATGGGGGGATAAAGTGGGAAAATTGAAAATCAGCAAGACGCAAGCACCCCAAAGTTTAGGGCTGCTCTGTTGACAAGGACCTCCACTTCCTTCCACCTTAAATATCCCAGGAAAGCGAAAAATGGATACAAAAGTTGTGGTCCTTATGTACAATGGAATATCACTCAGCCATGAAATCAATGTCATAAGGCTAGTAGCAGCATGATGAGTGGATTTAGGTAAGACGATTCTAAGTGAAATAAGTCACACAGAAAAGGACACTTCTCATAAGGTGTCACTTATAGAGGGAATGTAAAAACCGTTACACTTGAACTGAATTACAAAACAGAACAGAGTCACACATGCAGAAAACACACTATGGCTGCTTAACGGGAAAGGTGAGGTGGGGTGATACATAAAACAAGAGTTTCAAATTAGCTCAGATACCGTTCCATAAACCCAATATGGAATAGACAAGACCTACTCCTTGCTCAGAGAACTGGACTCAACACGCCCGATTCACCGCACAAGAATATATCTGACTAGTAATAATCTTAAAACCTATGTATTGATATCTCTCTGTTAGTGTGTCAAGTGGGTGTAAAGCGGCCTAAACACAGCCGTGAAAAGCAGCTAAACCCCATTATAAAAATAAATTACTTTTAAAAACCCATGAAACAAAGACAGGGAAAGAGAGAGAAATTCTTACACAATTCGTTCAGGGGCTGTGATGCAACCTGGATTGACCATATCTAGACCCACAGCTGGATGAGACATAAGGGTGGACACTCTTGGGGCTGAGAGGTTTGGTGAGGTTGGGTGAGCAAACGCAGACCCTTTAAAGTAATACTGCGTGCTACCCATCGCATGGGTCCCAAATCTCCAGGTTCAAGGGCATCTTTCTACATCGAAAACATGCATGAGAAACCCAGAAGATGGTACACCGTGTGATGGGGAAAGGTTTCTAAAACGCACCTCATTTCTCATCTCCTTGTGCTCGGGTTCGCCATTCCAGCCACTTTACTAGCAATCTCCCTACTTGGAGCATCAGCACCTTTAACCTCCTGTTCCGTACAGGTTGCAATTTGTCCTGAGGATGAACGGGAAGACGGGGAACCAATGAGAGACTAGCTCTTGGTGTTGGGACAGGCACAGGTCACTCTATTTTCCCATCAGGAAGAAGAATTAACCACAGGCTCAGCCTGCCCCCCGGAACCAGAACAGGGCCTGAAGCCATCCGGCGCTTTTGCGGCCGGCTCCCGAAAAAGCGACTTGTAAAATGGAGCTTCAGGGCACTGCAATTCACTAACCTGCAGAGTTATAAATGACAACTCTCGTCCACAAATATATTGAGGGAAGGCAAAGAAGAGGATTAGAAATCAAGGCAGAATTGCAGGAAACAGATTTCAGGAGGTAGATTCGAATCGCCTTTAAAGCACATGAAAAGCGGCAAAACGTTGACAATGATGCCCTTGGCCAAAAAGGGCGTATGCGTTTTTTCCTGAATATATTCAGGAAAAAACGCATACGCCCTTTTTGGCCAACCAAGCAACCTGGAAAGGCAAATCAGCGCTACAAAGAAGTCTCGCTTCCCATCGGTCAAAAGGGCCATGCTGAAAAAAGTGTCAAAACCAGAAATGCAGGACAGGCCATGGAGAAATGGGAGCCTTGCTACACTGATGGGCGGGATGTACATTGCCAACAGCCACTCTGGAGAAGTGTACGGTGTGTCCTGAAACATCTAAAAAACACAGCTTAGAGAGCATAGGGCACTTCCACGCATGGGGGGATAAAGTGGGAAAATTGAAAATCAGCAAGACACAAGCACCCCAAAGTTTAGGGCTGCTCTGTTGACAAGGACCTCCACTTCCTTCCACCTTAAATATCCCAGGAAAGCGAAAAATGGATACAAAAGTTGTGGTCCTTATGTACAATGGAATATCACTCAGCCATGAAATCAATGTCATAAGGCTAGTAGCAGCATGATGAGTGGATTTAGGTAAGACGATTCTAAGTGAAATAAGTCACACAGAAAAGGACACTTCTCATAAGGTGTCACTTACAGAGGGAATGTAAAAACCGTTACACTTGAACTGAATTACAAAACAGAACAGAGTCACACATGCAGAAAACACACTATGGCTGCTTAACGGGAAAGGTGAGGTGGGGTGATACATAAAACAAGAGTTTCAAATTAGCTCAGATACCGTTCCATAAACCCAATATGGAATAGACAAGACCTACTCCTTGCTCAGAGAACTGGACTCAACACGCCCGATTCACCGCACAAGAATATATCTGACTAGTAATAATCTTAAAACCTATGTATTGATATCTCTCTGTTAGTGTGTCAAGTGGGTGTAAAGCGGCCTAAACACAGCCGTGAAAAGCAGCTAAACCCCATTATAAAAATAAATTACTTTTAAAAACCCATGAAACAAAGACAGGGAAAGAGAGAGAAATTCTTACACAATTCGTTCAGGGGCTGTGATGCAACCTGGATTGACCATATCTAGACCCACAGCTGGATGAGACATAAGGGTGGACACTCTTGGGGCTGAGAGGTTTGGTGAGGTTGGGTGAGCAAACGCAGACCCTTTAAAGTAATACTGCGTGCTACCCATCGCATGGGTCCCAAATCTCCAGGTTCAAGGGCATCTTTCTACATCGAAAACATGCATGAGAAACCCAGAAGATGGTACACCGTGTGATGGGGAAAGGTTTCTAAAACGCACCTCATTTCTCATCTCCTTGTGCTCGGGTTCGCCATTCCAGCCACTTTACTAGCAATCTCCCTACTTGGAGCATCAGCACCTTTAACCTCCTGTTCCGTACAGGTTGCAATTTGTCCTGAGGATGAACGGGAAGACGGGGAACCAATGAGAGACTAGCTCTTGGTGTTGGGACAGGCACAGGTCACTCTATTTTCCCATCAGGAAGAAGAATTAACCACAGGCTCAGCCTGCCCCCCGGAACCAGAACAGGGCCTGAAGCCAACCGGCGCTTTTGCGGCCGGCTCCCGAAAAAGCGACTTGTAAAATGGAGCTTCAGGGCACTGCAATTCACTAACCTGCAGAGTTATAAATGACAACTCTCGTCCACAAATATATTGAGGGAAGGCAAAGAAGAGGATTAGAAATGAAGGCAGAATTGCAGGAAACAGATTTCAGGAGGTAGATTCGAATCGCCTTTAAAGCACATGAAAAGCGGCAAAACGTTGACAATGATGCCCTTGGCCAAAAAGGGCGTATGCGTTTTTTCCTGAATATATTCAGGAAAAAACGCATACGCCCTTTTTGGCCAACCAAGCAACCTGGAAAGGCAAATCAGCGCTACAAAGAAGTCTCGCTTCCCATCGGTCAAAAGGGCCATGCTGAAAAAAGTGTCAAAACCAGAAATGCAGGACAGGCCATGGAGAAATGGGAGCCTTGCTACACTGATGGGCGGGATGTACATTGCCAACAGCCACTCTGGAGAAGTGTACGGTGTGTCCTGAAACATCTAAAAAACACAGCTTAGAGAGCATAGGGCACTTCCACGCATGGGGGGATAAAGCGGGAAAATTGAAAATCAGCAAGACACAAGCACCCCAAAGTTTAGGGCTGCTCTGTTGACAAGGACCTCCACTTCCTTCCACCTTAAATATCCCAGGAAAGCGAAAAATGGATACAAAAGTTGTGGTCCTTATGTACAATGGAATATCACTCAGCCATGAAATCAATGTCATAAGTCTAGTAGCAGCATGATGAGTGGATTTAGGTAAGACGATTCTAAGTGAAATAAGTCACACAGAAAAGGACACTTCTCATAAGGTGTCACTTATAGAGAGAATGTAAAAACCGTTACACTTGAACTGAATTACAAAACAGAACAGAGTCACACATGCAGAAAACACACTATGGCTGCTTAACGGGAAAGGTGAGGTGGGGTGATACATAAAACAAGAGTTTCAAATTAGCTCAGATACCGTTCCATAAACCCAATATGTAATAGACAAGACCTACTCCTTGCTCAGAGAACTGGACTCAACACGCCCGATTCACCGCACAAGAATATATCTGACTAGTAATAATCTTAAAACCTATGTATTGATATCTCTCTGTTAGTGTGTCAAGTGGGTGTAAAGCGGCCTAAACACAGCCGTGAAAAGCAGCTAAACCCCATTATAAAAATAAATTACTTTTAAAAACCCATGAAACAAAGACAGGGAAAGAGAGAGAAATTCTTACACAATTCGTTCAGGGGCTGTGATGCAACCTGGATTGACCATATCTAGACCCACAGCTGGATGAGACATAAGGGTGGACACTCTTGGGGCTGAGAGGTTTGGTGAGGTTGGGTGAGCAAACGCAGACCCTTTAAAGTAATACTGCGTGCTACCCATCGCATGGGTCCCAAATCTCCAGGTTCAAGGGCATCTTTCTACATCGAAAACATGCATGAGAAACCCAGAAGATGGTACACCGTGTGATGGGGAAAGGTTTCTAAAACGCACCTCATTTCTCATCTCCTTGTGCTCGGGTTCGCCATTCCAGCCACTTTACTAGCAATCTCCCTACTTGGAGCATCAGCACCTTTAACCTCCTGTTCCGTACAGGTTGCAATTTGTCCTGAGGATGAACGGGAAGACGGGGAACCAATGAGAGACTAGCTCTTGGTGTTGGGACAGGCACAGGTCACTCTATTTTCTCAACAGGAAGAAGAATTAACCACAGGCTCAGCCTGCCCCCCGGAACCAGAACAGGGCCTGAAGCCATCCGGCGCTTTTGCGGCCAGCTCCCGAAAAAGCGACTTGTAAAATGGAGCTTCAGGGCACTGCAATTCACTAACCTGCAGAGTTATAAATGACAACTCTCGTCCACAAATATATTGAGGGAAGGTAAAGAAGAGGATTAGAAATCAAGGCAGAATTGCAGGAAACAGATTTCAGGAGGTAGATTCGAATCGCCTTTAAAGCACATGAAAAGCGGCAAAACGTTGACAATGATGCCCTTGGCCAAAAAGGGCGTATGCGTTTTTTCCTGAATATATTCAGGAAAAAACGCATACGCCCTTTTTGGCCAACCAAGCAACCTGGAAAGGCAAATCAGCGCTACAAAGAAGTCTCGCTTCCCATCGGTCAAAAGGGCCATGCTGAAAAAAGTGTCAAAACCAGAAATGCAGGACAGGCCATGGAGAAATGGGAGCCTTGCCACACTGATGGGCGGGATGTACATTGCCAACAGCCACTCTGGAGAAGTGTACGGTGTGTCCTGAAACATCTAAAAAACACAGCTTAGAGAGCATAGGGCACTTCCACGCATGGGGGGATAAAGTGGGAAAATTGAAAATCAGCAAGACACAAGCACCCCAAAGTTTAGGGCTGCTCTGTTGACAAGGACCTCCACTTCCTTCCACCTTAAATATCCCAGGAAAGCGAAAAATGGATAAAAAAGTTGTGGTCCTTATGTACAATGGAATATCACTCAGCCATGAAATCAATGTCATAAGGCTAGTAGCAGCATGATGAGTGGATTTAGGTAAGACGATTCTAAGTGAAATAAGTCACACAGAAAAGGACACTTCTCATAAGGTGTCACTTATAGAGGGAATGTAAAAACCGTTACACTTGAACTGAATTACAAAACAGAACAGAGTCACACATGCAGAAAACACACTATGGCTGCTTAACGGGAAAGGTGAGGTGGGGTGATACATAAAACAAGAGTTTCAAATTAGCTCAGATACCGTTCCATAAACCCAATATGGAATAGACAAGACCTACTCCTTGCTCAGAGAACTGGACTCAACACGCCCGATTCACCGCACAAGAATATATCTGACTAGTAATAATCTTAAAACCTATGTATTGATATCTCTCTGTTAGTGTGTCAAGTGGGTGTAAAGCGGCCTAAACACAGCCGTGAAAAGCAGCTAAACCCCATTATAAAAATAAATTACTTTTAAAAACCCATGAAACAAAGACAGGGAAAGAGAGAGAAATTCTTACACAATTCGTTCAGGGGCTGTGATGCAACCTGGATTGACCATATCTAGACCCACAGCTGGATGAGACATAAGGGTGGACACTCTTGGGGCTGAGAGGTTTGGTGAGGTTGGGTGAGCAAACGCAGACCCTTTAAAGTAATACTGCGTGCTACCCATCGCATGGGTCCCAAATCTCCAGGTTCAAGGGCATCTTTCTACATCGAAAACATGCATGAGAAACCCAGAAGATGGTACACCGTGTGATGGGGAAAGGTTTCTAAAACGCACCTCATTTCTCATCTCCTTGTGCTCGGGTTCGCCATTCCAGCCACTTTACTAGCAATCTCCCTACTTGGAGCATCAGCACCTTTAACCTCCTGTTCCGTACAGGTTGCAATTTGTCCTGAGGATGAACGGGAAGACGGGGAACCAATGAGAGACTAGCTCTTGGTGTTGGGACAGGCACAGGTCACTCTATTTTCCCATCAGGAAGAAGAATTAACCACAGGCTCAGCCTGCCCCCCGGAACCAGAACAGGGCCTGAAGCCATCCTGCGCTTTTGCGGCCGGCTCCCAAAAAAGCGACTTGTAAAATGGAGCTTCAGGGCCCTGCAATTCACAAACCTGCAGAGTTATAAATGATAACTCTCGTCCACAAATATATTGAGGGAAGGCAAAGAAGAGGATTTGAAATCAAGGCAGAATTGCAGGAAACAGATTTCAGGAGGTAGATTCGAATCGCCTTTAAAGCACATGAAAAGCGGCAAAACGTTGACAATGATGCCCTTGGCCAAAAAGGGCGTATGCGTTTTTTCCTGAATATATTCAGGAAAAAACGCATACGCCCTTTTTGGCCAACCAAGCAACCTGGAAAGGCAAATCAGCGCTACAAAGAAGTCTCGCTTCCCATCGGTCAAAAGGGCCATGCTGAAAAAAGTGTCAAAACCAGAAATGCAGGACAGGCCATGGAGAAATGGGAGCCTTGCTACACTGATGGGCGGGATGTACATTGCCAACAGCCACTCTGGAGAAGTTTACGGTGTGTCCTGAAACATCTAAAAAACACAGCTTAGAGAGCATAGGGCACTTCCACGCATGGGGGGATAAAGCGGGAAAATTGAAAATCAGCAAGACACAAGCACCCCAAAGTTTAGGGCTGCTCTGTTGACAAGGACCTCCACTTCCTTCCACCTTAAATATCCCAGGAAAGCGAAAAATGGATAAAAAAGTTGTGGTCCTTATGTACAATGGAATATCACTCAGCCATGAAATCAATGTCATAAAGCTAGTAGCAGCATGATGAGTGGATTTAGGTAAGACGATTCTAAGTGAAATAAGTCACACAGAAAAGGACACTTCTCATAAGGTGTCACTTACAGAGGGAATGTAAAAACCGTTACACTTGAACTGAATTACAAAACAGAACGGAGTCACACATGCAGAAAACACACTATGGCTGCTTAACGGGAAAGGTGAGGTGGGGTGATACATAAAACAAGAGTTTCAAATTAGCTCAGATACCGTTCCATAAACCCAATATGTAATAGACAAGACCTACTCCTTGCTCAGAGAACTGGACTCAACACGCCCGATTCACCGCACAAGAATATATCTGACTAGTAATAATCTTAAAACCTATGTATTGATATCTCTCTGTTAGTGTGTCAAGTGGGTGTAAAGCGGCCTAAACACAGCCGTGAAAAGCAGCTAAACCCCATTATAAAAATAAATTACTTTTAAAAACCCATGAAACAAAGACAGGGAAAGAGAGAGAAATTCTTACACAATTCGTTCAGGGGCTGTGATGCAACCTGGATTGACCATATCTAGACCCACAGCTGGATGAGACATAAGGGTGGACACTCTTGGGGCTGAGAGGTTTGGTGAGGTTGGGTGAGCAAACGCAGACCCTTTAAAGTAATACTGCGTGCTACCCATCGCATGGGTCCCAAATCTCCAGGTTCAAGGGCATCTTCCTACATCGAAAACATGCATGAGAAACCCAGAAGATGGTACACCGTGTGATGGGGAAAGGTTTCTAAAACGCACCTCATTTCTCATCTCCTTGTGCTCGGGTTCGCCATTCCAGCCACTTTACTAGCAATCTCCCTACTTGGAGCATCAGCACCTTTAACCTCCTGTTCCGTACAGGTTGCAATTTGTCCTGAGGATGAACGGGAAGACGGGGAACCAATGAGAGACTAGCTCTTGGTGTTGGGACAGGCACAGGTCACTCTATTTTCTCAACAGGAAGAAGAATTAACCACAGGCTCAGCCTGCCCCCCGGAACCAGAACAGGGCCTGAAGCCATCCGGCGCTTTTGCGGCCAGCTCCCGAAAAAGCGACTTGTAAAATGGAGCTTCAGGGCACTGCAATTCACTAACCTGCAGAGTTATAAATGACAACTCTCGTCCACAAATATATTGAGGGAAGGTAAAGAAGAGGATTAGAAATCAAGGCAGAATTGCAGGAAACAGATTTCAGGAGGTAGATTCGAATCGCCTTTAAAGCACATGAAAAGCGGCAAAACGTTGACAATGATGCCCTTGGCCAAAAAGGGCGTATGCGTTTTTTCCTGAATATATTCAGGAAAAAACGCATACGCCCTTTTTGGCCAACCAAGCAACCTGGAAAGGCAAATCAGCGCTACAAAGAAGTCTCGCTTCCCATCGGTCAAAAGGGCCATGCTGAAAAAAGTGTCAAAACCAGAAATGCAGGACAGGCCATGGAGAAATGGGAGCCTTGCCACACTGATGGGCGGGATGTACATTGCCAACAGCCACTCTGGAGAAGTGTACGGTGTGTCCTGAAACATCTAAAAAACACAGCTTAGAGAGCATAGGGCACTTCCACGCATGGGGGGATAAAGTGGGAAAATTGAAAATCAGCAAGACACAAGCACCCCAAAGTTTAGGGCTGCTCTGTTGACAAGGACCTCCACTTCCTTCCACCTTAAATATCCCAGGAAAGCGAAAAATGGATAAAAAAGTTGTGGTCCTTATGTACAATGGAATATCACTCAGCCATGAAATCAATGTCATAAGGCTAGTAGCAGCATGATGAGTGGATTTAGGTAAGACGATTCTAAGTGAAATAAGTCACACAGAAAAGGACACTTCTCATAAGGTGTCACTTATAGAGGGAATGTAAAAACCGTTACACTTGAACTGAATTACAAAACAGAACAGAGTCACACATGCAGAAAACACACTATGGCTGCTTAACGGGAAAGGTGAGGTGGGGTGATACATAAAACAAGAGTTTCAAATTAGCTCAGATACCGTTCCATAAACCCAATATGGAATAGACAAGACCTACTCCTTGCTCAGAGAACTGGACTCAACACGCCCGATTCACCGCACAAGAATATATCTGACTAGTAATAATCTTAAAACCTATGTATTGATATCTCTCTGTTAGTGTGTCAAGTGGGTGTAAAGCGGCCTAAACACAGCCGTGAAAAGCAGCTAAACCCCATTATAAAAATAAATTACTTTTAAAAACCCATGAAACAAAGACAGGGAAAGAGAGAGAAATTCTTACACAATTCGTTCAGGGGCTGTGATGCAACCTGGATTGACCATATCTAGACCCACAGCTGGATGAGACATAAGGGTGGACACTCTTGGGGCTGAGAGGTTTGGTGAGGTTGGGTGAGCAAACGCAGACCCTTTAAAGTAATACTGCGTGCTACCCATCGCATGGGTCCCAAATCTCCAGGTTCAAGGGCATCTTTCTACATCGAAAACATGCATGAGAAACCCAGAAGATGGTACACCGTGTGATGGGGAAAGGTTTCTAAAACGCACCTCATTTCTCATCTCCTTGTGCTCGGGTTCGCCATTCCAGCCACTTTACTAGCAATCTCCCTACTTGGAGCATCAGCACCTTTAACCTCCTGTTCCGTACAGGTTGCAATTTGTCCTGAGGATGAACGGGAAGACGGGGAACCAATGAGAGACTAGCTCTTGGTGTTGGGACAGGCACAGGTCACTCTATTTTCCCATCAGGAAGAAGAATTAACCACAGGCTCAGCCTGCCCCCCGGAACCAGAACAGGGCCTGAAGCCATCCTGCGCTTTTGCGGCCGGCTCCCAAAAAAGCGACTTGTAAAATGGAGCTTCAGGGCCCTGCAATTCACAAACCTGCAGAGTTATAAATGATAACTCTCGTCCACAAATATATTGAGGGAAGGCAAAGAAGAGGATTTGAAATCAAGGCAGAATTGCAGGAAACAGATTTCAGGAGGTAGATTCGAATCGCCTTTAAAGCACATGAAAAGCGGCAAAACGTTGACAATGATGCCCTTGGCCAAAAAGGGCGTATGCGTTTTTTCCTGAATATATTCAGGAAAAAACGCATACGCCCTTTTTGGCCAACCAAGCAACCTGGAAAGGCAAATCAGCGCTACAAAGAAGTCTCGCTTCCCATCGGTCAAAAGGGCCATGCTGAAAAAAGTGTCAAAACCAGAAATGCAGGACAGGCCATGGAGAAATGGGAGCCTTGCTACACTGATGGGCGGGATGTACATTGCCAACAGCCACTCTGGAGAAGTTTACGGTGTGTCCTGAAACATCTAAAAAACACAGCTTAGAGAGCATAGGGCACTTCCACGCATGGGGGGATAAAGCGGGAAAATTGAAAATCAGCAAGACACAAGCACCCCAAAGTTTAGGGCTGCTCTGTTGACAAGGACCTCCACTTCCTTCCACCTTAAATATCCCAGGAAAGCGAAAAATGGATACAAAAGTTGTGCTCCTTATGTACAATGGAATATCACTCAGCCATGAAATCAATGTCATAAGGCTAGTAGCAGCATGATGAGTGGATTTAGGTAAGACGATTCTAAGTGAAATAAGTCACACAGAAAAGGACACTTCTCATAAGGTGTCACTTATAGAGGGAATGTAAAAACCGTTACACTTGAACTGAATTACAAAACAGAACAGAGTCACACATGCAGAAAACACACTATGGCTGCTTAACGGGAAAGGTGAGGTGGGGTGATACATAAAACAAGAGTTTCAAATTAGCTCAGATACCGTTCCATAAACCCAATATGGAATAGACAAGACCTACTCCTTGCTCAGAGAACTGGACTCAACACGCCCGATTCACCGCACAAGAATATATCTGACCAGTAATAATCTTAAAACCTATGTATTGATATCTCTCTGTTAGTGTGTCAAGTGGGTGTAAAGCGGCCTAAACACAGCCGTGAAAAGCAGCTAAACCCCATTATAAAAATAAATTACTTTTAAAAACCCATGAAACAAAGACAGGGAAAGAGAGAGAAATTCTTACACAATTCGTTCAGGGGCTGTGATGCAACCTGGATTGACCATATCTAGACCCACAGCTGGATGAGACATAAGGGTGGACACTCTTGGGGCTGAGAGGTTTGGTGAGGTTGGGTGAGCAAACGCAGACCCTTTAAAGTAATACTGCGTGCTACCCATCGCATGGGTCCCAAATCTCCAGGTTCAAGGGCATCTTTCTACATCGAAAACATGCATGAGAAACCCAGAAGATGGTACACCGTGTGATGGGGAAAGGTTTCTAAAACGCACCTCATTTCTCATCTCCTTGTGCTCGGGTTCGCCATTCCAGCCACTTTACTAGCAATCTCCCTACTTGGAGCATCAGCACCTTTAACCTCCTGTTCCGTACAGGTTGCAATTTGTCCTGAGGATGAACGGGAAGACGGGGAACCAATGAGAGACTAGCTCTTGGTGTTGGGACAAGCACAGGTCACTCTATTTTCTCAACAGGAAGAAGAATTAACCACAGGCTCAGCCTGCCCCCCGGAACCAGAACAGGGCCTGAAGCCATCCGGCGCTTTTGCGGCCAGCTCCCGAAAAAGCGACTTGTAAAATGGAGCTTCAGGGCACTGCAATTCACTAACCTGCAGAGTTATAAATGACAACTCTCGTCCACAAATATATTGAGGGAAGGTAAAGAAGAGGATTAGAAATCAAGGCAGAATTGCAGGAAACAGATTTCAGGAGGTAGATTCGAATCGCCTTTAAAGCACATGAAAAGCGGCAAAACGTTGACAATGATGCCCTTGGCCAAAAAGGGCGTATGCGTTTTTTCCTGAATATATTCAGGAAAAAACGCATACGCCCTTTTTGGCCAACCAAGCAACCTGGAAAGGCAAATCAGCGCTACAAAGAAGTCTCGCTTCCCATCGGTCAAAAGGGCCATGCTGAAAAAAGTGTCAAAACCAGAAATGCAGGACAGGCCATGGAGAAATGGGAGCCTTGCCACACTGATGGGCGGGATGTACATTGCCAACAGCCACTCTGGAGAAGTGTACGGTGTGTCCTGAAACATCTAAAAAACACAGCTTAGAGAGCATAGGGCACTTCCACGCATGGGGGGATAAAGTGGGAAAATTGAAAATCAGCAAGACACAAGCACCCCAAAGTTTAGGGCTGCTCTGTTGACAAGGACCTCCACTTCCTTCCACCTTAAATATCCCAGGAAAGCGAAAAATGGATAAAAAAGTTGTGGTCCTTATGTACAATGGAATATCACTCAGCCATGAAATCAATGTCATAAGGCTAGTAGCAGCATGATGAGTGGATTTAGGTAAGACGATTCTAAGTGAAATAAGTCACACAGAAAAGGACACTTCTCATAAGGTGTCACTTACAGAGGGAATGTAAAAACCGTTACACTTGAACTGAATTACAAAACAGAACGGAGTCACACATGCAGAAAACACACTATGGCTGCTTAACGGGAAAGGTGAGGTGGGGTGATACATAAAACAAGAGTTTCAAATTAGCTCAGATACCGTTCCATAAACCCAATATGTAATAGACAAGACCTACTCCTTGCTCAGAGAACTGGACTCAACACGCCCGATTCACCGCACAAGAATATATCTGACTAGTAATAATCTTAAAACCTATGTATTGATATCTCTCTGTTAGTGTGTCAAGTGGGTGTAAAGCGGCCTAAACACAGCCGTGAAAAGCAGCTAAACCCCATTATAAAAATAAATTACTTTTAAAAACCCATGAAACAAAGACAGGGAAAGAGAGAGAAATTCTTACACAATTCGTTCAGGGGCTGTGATGCAACCTGGATTGACCATATCTAGACCCACAGCTGGATGAGACATAAGGGTGGACACTCTTGGGGCTGAGAGGTTTGGTGAGGTTGGGTGAGCAAACGCAGACCCTTTAAAGTAATACTGCGTGCTACCCATCGCATGGGTCCCAAATCTCCAGGTTCAAGGGCATCTTCCTACATCGAAAACATGCATGAGAAACCCAGAAGATGGTACACCGTGTGATGGGGAAAGGTTTCTAAAACGCACCTCATTTCTCATCCCCTTGTGCTCGGGTTCGCCATTCCAGCCACTTTACTAGCAATCTCCCTACTTGGAGCATCAGCACCTTTAACCTCCTGTTCCGTACAGGTTGCAATTTGTCCTGAGGATGAACGGGAAGACGGGGAACCAATGAGAGACTAGCTCTTGGTTTTGGGACAGGCACAGGTCACTCTATTTTCCCATCAGGAAGAAGAATTAACCACAGGCTCAGCCTGCCCCCCGGAACCAGAACAGGGCCTGAAGCCATCCGGCGCTTTTGCGGCCGGCTCCCAAAAAAGCGACTTGTAAAATGGAGCTTCAGCGCACTGCAATTCACAAACCTGCAGAGTTATAAATGATAACTCTCGTCCACAAATATATTGAGGGAAGGCAAAGAAGAGGATTTGAAATCAAGGCAGAATTGCAGGAAACAGATTTCAGGAGGTAGATTCGAATCGCCTTTAAAGCACATGAAAAGCGGCAAAACGTTGACAATGATGCCCTTGGCCAAAAAGGGCGTATGCGTTTTTTCCTGAATATATTCAGGAAAAAACGCATACGCCCTTTTTGGCCAACCAAGCAACCTGGAAAGGCAAATCAGCGCTACAAAGAAGTCTCGCTTCCCATCGGTCAAAAGGGCCATGCTGAAAAAAGTGTCAAAACCAGAAATGCAGGACAGGCCATGGAGAAATGGGAGCCTTGCCACACTGATGGGCGGGATGTACATTGCCAACAGCCACTCTGGAGAAGTGTACGGTGTGTCCTGAAACATCTAAAAAACACAGCTTAGAGAGCATAGGGCACTTCCACGCATGGGGGGATAAAGTGGGAAAATTGAAAATCAGCAAGACACAAGCACCCCAAAGTTTAGGGCTGCTCTGTTGACAAGGACCTCCACTTCCTTCCACCTTAAATATCCCAGGAAAGCGAAAAATGGATACAAAAGTTGTGGTCCTTATGTACAATGGAATATCACTCAGCCATGAAATCAATGTCATAAGGCTAGTAGCAGCATGATGAGTGGATTTAGGTAAGACGATTCTAAGTGAAATAAGTCACACAAAAAAGGACACTTCCCATAAGGTGTCACTTATAGAGGGAATGTAAAAACCGTTACACTTGAACTGAATTACAAAACAGAACAGAGTCACACATGCAGAAACCACACTATGGCTGCTTAACGGGAAAGGTGAGGTGGGGTGATACATAAAACAAGAGTTTCAAATTAGCTCAGATACCGTTCCATAAACCCAATATGGAATAGACAAGACCTACTCCTTGCTCAGAGAACTGGACTCAACACGCCCGATTCACCGCACAAGAATATATCTGACCAGTAATAATCTTAAAACCTATGTATTGATATCTCTCTGTTAGTGTGTCAAGTGGGTGTAAAGCGGCCTAAACACAGCCGTGAAAAGCAGCTAAACCCCATTATAAAAATAAATTACTTTTAAAAACCCATGAAACAAAGACAGGGAAAGAGAGAGAAATTCTTACACAATTCGTTCAGGGGCTGTGATGCAACCTGGATTGACCATATCTAGACCCACAGCTGGATGAGACATAAGGGTGGACACTCTTGGGGCTGAGAGGTTTGGTGAGGTTGGGTGAGCAAACGCAGACCCTTTAAAGTAATACTGCGTGCTACCCATCGCATGGGTCCCAAATCTCCAGGTTCAAGGGCATCTTCCTACATCGAAAACATGCATGAGAAACCCAGAAGATGGTACACCGTGTGATGGGGAAAGGTTTCTAAAACGCACCTCATTTCTCATCTCCTTGTGCTCGGGTTCGCCATTCCAGCCACTTTACTAGCAATCTCCCTACTTGGAGCATCAGCACCTTTAACCTCCTGTTCCGTACAGGTTGCAATTTGTCCTGAGGATGAACGGGAAGACGGGGAACCAATGAGAGACTAGCTCTTGGTGTTGGGACAGGCACAGGTCACTCTATTTTCCCATCAGGAAGAAGAATTAACCACAGGCTCAGCCTGCCCCCCGGAACCAGAACAGGGCCTGAAGCCATTCTGCGCTTTTGCGGCCGGCTCCCGAAAAAGCGACTTGTAAAATGGAGCTTCAGGGCACTGCAATTCACAAACCTGCAGAGTTATAAATGACAACTCTCGTCCACAAATATATTGAGGGAAGGCAAAGAAGAGGATTAGAAATCAAGGCAGAATAGCAGGAAACAGTTTTCAGGAGGTAGATTCGAATCGCCTTTAAAGCACATGAAAAGCGGCAAAACGTTGACAATGATGCCCTTGGCCAAAAAGGGCGTATGCGTTTTTTCCTGAATATATTCAGGAAAAAACGCATACGCCCTTTTTGGCCAACCAAGCAACCTGGAAAGGCAAATCAGCGCGACAAAGAAGTCTCGC
The DNA here is from genome assembly GCF_965194825.1 of Balaenoptera physalus. NCBI lineage: Eukaryota > Metazoa > Chordata > Mammalia > Artiodactyla > Balaenopteridae > Balaenoptera > Balaenoptera physalus. Next base: position 791,635 of record NW_028126457.1, on the reverse strand, counting down.
TTCCCATCGGTCAAAAGGGCCATGCTGAAAAAAGTGTCAAAACCAGAAATGCAGGACAGGCCATGGAGAAATGGGAGCCTTGCTACACTGATGGGCGGGATGTAAATTGGCAACAGCCACTCTGGAGAAGTGTACGGTGTGTCCTGAAACATCTAAAAAACACAGCTTAGAGAGCATAGGGCACTTCCACGCATGGGGGGATAAAGTGGGAAAATTGAAAATCAGCAAGACACAAGCACCCCAAAGTTTAGGGCTGCTCTGTTGACAAGGACCTCCACTTCCTTCCACCTTAAATATCCCAGGAAAGCGAAAAATGGATACAAAAGTTGTGGTCCTTATGTACAATGGAATATCACTCAGCCATGAAATCAATGTCATAAGGCTAGTAGCAGCATGATGAGTGGATTTAGGTAAGACGATTCTAAGTGAAATAAGTCACACAGAAAAGGACACTTCTCATAAGGTGTCACTTATAGAGGGAATGTAAAAACCGTTACACTTGAACTGAATTACAAAACAGAACAGAGTCACACATGCAGAAAACACACTATGGCTGCTTAACGGGAAAGGTGAGGTGGGGTGATACATAAAACAAGAGTTTCAAATTAGCTCAGATACCGTTCCATAAACCCAATATGGAATAGACAAGACCTACTCCTTGCTCAGAGAACTGGACTCAACACGCCCGATTCACCGCACAAGAATATATCTGACCAGTAATAATCTTAAAACCTATGTATTGATATCTCTCTGTTAGTGTGTCAAGTGGGTGTAAAGCGGCCTAAACACAGCCGTGAAAAGCAGCTAAACCCCATTATAAAAATAAATTACTTTTAAAAACCCATGAAACAAAGACAGGGAAAGAGAGAGAAATTCTTACACAATTCGTTCAGGGGCTGTGATGCAACCTGGATTGACCATATCTAGACCCACAGCTGGATGAGACATAAGGGTGGACACTCTTGGGGCTGAGAGGTTTGGTGAGGTTGGGTGAGCAAACGCAGACCCTTTAAAGTAATACTGCGTGCTACCCATCGCATGGGTCCCAAATCTCCAGGTTCAAGGGCATCTTCCTACATCGAAAACATGCATGAGAAACCCAGAAGATGGTACACCGTGTGATGGGGAAAGGTTTCTAAAACGCACCTCATTTCTCATCTCCTTGTGCTCGGGTTCGCCATTCCAGCCACTTTACTAGCAATCTCCCTACTTGGAGCATCAGCACCTTTAACCTCCTGTTCCGTACAGGTTGCAATTTGTCCTGAGGATGAACGGGAAGACGGGGAACCAATGAGAGACTAGCTCTTGGTGTTGGGACAGGCACAGGTCACTCTATTTTCCCATCAGGAAGAAGAATGAACCACAGGCTCAGCCTGCCCCCCGGAACCAGAACAGGGCCTGAAGCCATCCGGCGCTTTTGCGTCCGGCTCCCGAAAAAGCGACTTGTAAAATGGAGCTTCAGGGCCCTGCAATTCACAAACCTGCAGAGTTATAAATGACAACTCTCGTCCACAAATATATTGAGGGAAGGCAAAGAAGAGGATTAGAAATCAAGGCAGAATTGCAGGAAACAGATTTCAGGAGGTAGATTCGAATCGCCTTTAAAGCACATGAAAAGCGGCAAAACGTTGACAATGATGCCCTTTGCCAAAAAGGGCGTATGCGTTTTTTCCTGAATATATTCAGGAAAAAACGCATACGCCCTTTTTGGCCAACCAAGCAACCTGGAAAGGCAAATCAGCGCGACAAAGAAGTCTCGCTTCCCATCGGTCAAAAGGGCCATGCTGAAAAAAGTGTCAAAACCAGAAATGCAGGACAGGCCATGGAGAAATGGGAGCCTTGCTACACTGATGGGCGGGATGTAAATTGGCAACAGCCACTCTGGAGAAGTGTACGGTGTGTCCTGAAACATCTAAAAAACACAGCTTAGAGAGAATAGGGCACTTCCACGCATGGGGGGATAAAGTGGGAAAATTGAAAATCAGCAAGACACAAGCACCCCAAAGTTTAGGGCTGCTCTGTTGACAAGGACCTCCACTTCCTTCCACCTTAAATATCCCAGGAAAGCGAGAAATGGATACAAAAGTTGTGGTCCTTATGTACAATGGAATATCACTCAGCCATGAAATCAATGTCATAAGGCTAGTAGCAGCATGATGAGTGGATTTAGGTAAGACGATTCTAAGTGAAATAAGTCACACAGAAAAGGACACTTCTCATAAGGTGTCACTTATAGAGGGAATGTAAAAACCGTTACACTTGAACTGAATTACAAAACAGAACAGAGTCACACATGCAGAAAACACACTATGGCTGCTTAACGGGAAAGGTGAGGTGGGGTGATACATAAAACAAGAGTTTCAAATTAGCTCAGATACCGTTCCATAAACTCAATATGGAATAGACAAGACCTACTCCTTGCTCAGAGAACTGGACTCAACACGCCCGATTCACCGCACAAGAATATATCTGACTAGTAATAATCTTAAAACCTATGTATTGATATCTCTCTGTTAGTGTGTCAAGTGGGTGTAAAGCGGCCTAAACACAGCCGTGAAAAGCAGCTAAACCCCATTATAAAAATAAATTACTTTTAAAACCCCATGAAACAAAGACAGGGAAAGAGAGAGAAATTCTTACACAATTCGTTCAGGGGCTGTGATGCAACCTGGATTGACCATATCTAGACCCACAGCTGGATGAGACATAAGGGTGGACACTCTTGGGGCTGAGAGGTTTGGTGAGGTTGGGTGAGCAAACGCAGACCCTTTAAAGTAATACTGCGTGCTACCCATCGCATGGGTCCCAAATCTCCAGGTTCAAGGGCATCTTTCTACATCGAAAACATGCATGAGAAACCCAGAAGATGGTACACCGTGTGATGGGGAAAGGTTTCTAAAACGCACCTCATTTCTCATCTCCTTGTGCTCGGGTTCGCCATTCCAGCCACTTTACTAGCAATCTCCCTACTTGGAGCATCAGCACCTTTAACCTCCTGTTCCGTACAGGTTGCAATTTGTCCTGAGGATGAACGGGAAAACGGGGAACCAATGAGAGACTAGCTCTTGGTGTTGGGACAGGCACAGGTCACTCTATTTTCCCATCAGGAAGAAGAATTAACCACAGGCTCAGCCTGCCCCCCGGAACCAGAACAGGGCCTGAAGCTATCCTGCGCTTTTGCGGCCGGCTCCCAAAAAAGCGACTTGTAAAATGGAGCTTCAGGGCCCTGCAATTCACAAACCTGCAGAGTTATAAATGATAACTCTCGTCCACAAATATATTGAGGGAAGGCAAAGAAGAGGATTTGAAATCAAGGCAGAATTGCAGGAAACAGATTTCAGGAGGTAGATTCGAATCGCCTTTAAAGCACATGAAAAGCGGCAAAACGTTGACAATGATGCCCTTGGCCAAAAAGGGCGTATGCGTTTTTTCCTGAATATATTCAGGAAAAAACGCATACGCCCTTTTTGGCCAACCAAGCAACCTGGAAAGGCAAATCAGCGCTACAAAGAAGTCTCGCTTCCCATCGGTCAAAAGGGCCATGCTGAAAAAAGTGTCAAAACCAGAAATGCAGGACAGGCCATGGAGAAATGGGAGCCTTGCTACACTGATGGGCGGGATGTACATTGCCAACAGCCACTCTGGAGAAGTGTACGGTGTGTCCTGAAACATCTAAAAAACACAGCTTAGAGAGCATAGGGCACTTCCACGCATGGGGGGATAAAGTGGGAAAATTGAAAATCAGCAAGACACAAGCACCCCAAAGTTTAGGGCTGCTCTGTTGACAAGGACCTCCACTTCCTTCCACCTTAAATATCCCAGGAAAGCGAAAAATGGATAAAAAAGTTGTGGTCCTTATGTACAATGGAATATCACTCAGCCATGAAATCAATGTCATAAGGCTAGTAGCAGCATGATGAGTGGATTTAGGTAAGACGATTCTAAGTGAAATAAGTCACACAGAAAAGGACACTTCTCATAAGGTGTCACTTATAGAGGGAATGTAAAAACCGTTACACTTGAACTGAATTACAAAACAGAACAGAGTCACACATGCAGAAAACACACTATGGCTGCTTAACGGGAAAGGTGAGGTGGGGTGATACATAAAACAAGAGTTTCAAATTAGCTCAGATACCGTTCCATAAACCCAATATGGAATAGACAAGACCTACTCCTTGCTCAGAGAACTGGACTCAACACGCCCGATTCACCGCACAAGAATATATCTGACCAGTAATAATCTTAAAACCTATGTATTGATATCTCTCTGTTAGTGTGTCAAGTGGGTGTAAAGCGGCCTAAACACAGCCGTGAAAAGCAGCTAAACCCCATTATAAAAATATATTACTTTTAAAAACCCATGAAACAAAGACAGGGAAAGAGAGAGAAATTCTTACACAATTCGTTCAGGGGCTGTGATGCAACCTGGATTGACCATATCTAGACCCACAGCTGGATGAGACATAAGGGTGGATACTCTTGGGGCTGAGAGGTTTGGTGAGGTTGGGTGAGCAAACGCAGACCCTTTAAAGTAATACTGCATGCTACCCATCGCATGGGTCCCAAATCTCCAGGTTCAAGGGCATCTTTCTACATCGAAAACATGCATGAGAAACCCAGAAGATGGTACACCGTGTGATGGGGAAAGGTTTCTAAAACGCACCTCATTTCTCATCTCCTTGTGCTCGGGTTCGCCATTCCAGCCACTTTACTAGCAATCTCCCTACTTGGAGCATCAGCACCTTTAACCTCCTGTTCCGTACAGGTTGCAATTTGTCCTGAGGATGAACGGGAAGACGGGGAACCAATGAGAGACTAGCTCTTGGTGTTGGGACAGGCACAGGTCACTCTATTTTCTCAACAGGAAGAAGAATTAACCACAGGCTCAGCCTGCCCCCCGGAACCAGAACAGGGCCTGAAGCCATCCGGCGCTTTTGCGGCCAGCTCCCGAAAAAGCGACTTGTAAAATGGAGCTTCAGGGCACTGCAATTCACTAACCTGCAGAGTTATAAATGACAACTCTCGTCCACAAATATATTGAGGGAAGGTAAAGAAGAGGATTAGAAATCAAGGCAGAATTGCAGGAAACAGATTTCAGGAGGTAGATTCGAATCGCCTTTAAAGCACATGAAAAGCGGCAAAACGTTGACAATGATGCCCTTGGCCAAAAAGGGCGTATGCGTTTTTTCCTGAATATATTCAGGAAAAAACGCATACGCCCTTTTTGGCCAACCAAGCAACCTGGAAAGGCAAATCAGCGCTACAAAGAAGTCTCGCTTCCCATCGGTCAAAAGGGCCATGCTGAAAAAAGTGTCAAAACCAGAAATGCAGGACAGGCCATGGAGAAATGGGAGCCTTGCCACACTGATGGGCGGGATGTACATTGCCAACAGCCACTCTGGAGAAGTGTACGGTGTGTCCTGAAACATCTAAAAAACACAGCTTAGAGAGCATAGGGCACTTCCACGCATGGGGGGATAAAGTGGGAAAATTGAAAATCAGCAAGACACAAGCACCCCAAAGTTTAGGGCTGCTCTGTTGACAAGGACCTCCACTTCCTTCCACCTTAAATATCCCAGGAAAGCGAAAAATGGATAAAAAAGTTGTGGTCCTTATGTACAATGGAATATCACTCAGCCATGAAATCAATGTCATAAGGCTAGTAGCAGCATGATGAGTGGATTTAGGTAAGACGATTCTAAGTGAAATAAGTCACACAGAAAAGGACACTTCTCATAAGGTGTCACTTATAGAGGGAATGTAAAAACCGTTACACTTGAACTGAATTACAAAACAGAACAGAGTCACACATGCAGAAAACACACTATGGCTGCTTAACGGGAAAGGTGAGGTGGGGTGATACATAAAACAAGAGTTTCAAATTAGCTCAGATACCGTTCCATAAACCCAATATGGAATAGACAAGACCTACTCCTTGCTCAGAGAACTGGACTCAACACGCCCGATTCACCGCACAAGAATATATCTGACTAGTAATAATCCTAAAACCTATGTATTGATATCTCTCTGTTAGTGTGTCAAGTGGGTGTAAAGCGGCCTAAACACAGCCGTGAAAAGCAGCTAAACCCCATTATAAAAATAAATTACTTTTAAAAACCCATGAAACAAAGACAGGGAAAGAGAGAGAAATTCTTACACAATTCGTTCAGGGGCTGTGATGCAACCTGGATTGACCATATCTAGACCCACAGCTGGATGAGACATAAGGGTGGACACTCTTGGGGCTGAGAGGTTTGGTGAGGTTGGGTGAGCAAACGCAGACCCTTTAAAGTAATACTGCGTGCTACCCATCGCATGGGTCCCAAATCTCCAGGTTCAAGGGCATCTTTCTACATCGAAAACATGCATGAGAAACCCAGAAGATGGTACACCGTGTGATGGGGAAAGGTTTCTAAAACGCACCTCATTTCTCATCTCCTTGTGCTCGGGTTCGCCATTCCAGCCACTTTACTAGCAATCTCCCTACTTGGAGCATCAGCACCTTTAACCTCCTGTTCCGTACAGGTTGCAATTTGTCCTGAGGATGAACGGGAAGACGGGGAACCAATGAGAGACTAGCTCTTGGTGTTGGGACAGGCACAGGTCACTCTATTTTCCCATCAGGAAGAAGAATTAACCACAGGCTCAGCCTGCCCCCCGGAACCAGAACAGGGCCTGAAGCCATCCTGCGCTTTTGCGGCCGGCTCCCAAAAAAGCGACTTGTAAAATGGAGCTTCAGGGCCCTGCAATTCACAAACCTGCAGAGTTATAAATGATAACTCTCGTCCACAAATATATTGAGGGAAGGCAAAGAAGAGGATTTGAAATCAAGGCAGAATTGCAGGAAACAGATTTCAGGAGGTAGATTCGAATCGCCTTTAAAGCACATGAAAAGCGGCAAAACGTTGACAATGATGCCCTTGGCCAAAAAGGGCGTATGCGTTTTTTCCTGAATATATTCAGGAAAAAACGCATACGCCCTTTTTGGCCAACCAAGCAACCTGGAAAGGCAAATCAGCGCTACAAAGAAGTCTCGCTTCCCATCGGTCAAAAGGGCCATGCTGAAAAAAGTGTCAAAACCAGAAATGCAGGACAGGCCATGGAGAAATGGGAGCCTTGCTACACTGATGGGCGGGATGTACATTGCCAACAGCCACTCTGGAGAAGTTTACGGTGTGTCCTGAAACATCTAAAAAACACAGCTTAGAGAGCATAGGGCACTTCCACGCATGGGGGGATAAAGCGGGAAAATTGAAAATCAGCAAGACACAAGCACCCCAAAGTTTAGGGCTGCTCTGTTGACAAGGACCTCCACTTCCTTCCACCTTAAATATCCCAGGAAAGCGAAAAATGGATACAAAAGTTGTGGTCCTTATGTACAATGGAATATCACTCAGCCATGAAATCAATGTCATAAAGCTAGTAGCAGCATGATGAGTGGATTTAGGTAAGACGATTCTAAGTGAAATAAGTCACACAGAAAAGGACACTTCTCATAAGGTGTCACTTACAGAGGGAATGTAAAAACCGTTACACTTGAACTGAATTACAAAACAGAACGGAGTCACACATGCAGAAAACACACTATGGCTGCTTAACGGGAAAGGTGAGGTGGGGTGATACATAAAACAAGAGTTTCAAATTAGCTCAGATACCGTTCCATAAACCCAATATGGAATAGACAAGACCTACTCCTTGCTCAGAGAACTGGACTCAACACGCCCGATTCACCGCACAAGAATATATCTGACTAGTAATAATCTTAAAACCTATGTATTGATATCTCTCTGTTAGTGTGTCAAGTGGGTGTAAAGCGGCCTAAACACAGCCGTGAAAAGCAGCTAAACCCCATTATAAAAATAAATTACTTTTAAAAACCCATGAAACAAAGACAGGGAAAGAGAGAGAAATTCTTACACAATTCGTTCAGGGGCTGTGATGCAACCTGGATTGACCATATCTAGACCCACAGCTGGATGAGACATAAGGGTGGACACTCTTGGGGCTGAGAGGTTTGGTGAGGTTGGGTGAGCAAACGCAGACCCTTTAAAGTAATACTGCGTGCTACCCATCGCATGGGTCCCAAATCTCCAGGTTCAAGGGCATCTTCCTACATCGAAAACATGCATGAGAAACCCAGAAGATGGTACACCGTGTGATGGGGAAAGGTTTCTAAAACGCACCTCATTTCTCATCTCCTTGTGCTCGGGTTCGCCATTCCAGCCACTTTACTAGCAATCTCCCTACTTGGAGCATCAGCACCTTTAACCTCCTGTTCCGTACAGGTTGCAATTTGTCCTGAGGATGAACGGGAAGACGGGGAACCAATGAGAGACTAGCTCTTGGTGTTGGGACAGGCACAGGTCACTCTATTTTCCCATCAGGAAGAAGAATTAACCACAGGCTCAGCCTGCCCCCCGGAACCAGAACAGGGCCTGAAGCCATCCGGCGCTTTTGCGGCCGGCTCCCAAAAAAGCGACTTGTAAAATGGAGCTTCAGCGCACTGCAATTCACAAACCTGCAGAGTTATAAATGATAACTCTCGTCCACAAATATATTGAGGGAAGGCAAAGAAGAGGATTTGAAATCAAGGCAGAATTGCAGAAAACAGATTTCAGGAGGTAGATTCGAATCGCCTTTAAAGCACATGAAAAGCGGCAAAACGTTGACAATGATGCCCTTGGCCAAAAAGGGCGTATGCGTTTTTTCCTGAATATATTCAGGAAAAAACGCATACGCCCTTTTTGGCCAACCAAGCAACCTGGAAAGGCAAATCAGCGCTACAAAGAAGTCTCGCTTCCCATCGGTCAAAAGGGCCATGCTGAAAAAAGTGTCAAAACCAGAAATGCAGGACAGGCCATGGAGAAATGGGAGCCTTGCTACACTGATGGGCGGGATGTACATTGCCAACAGCCACTCTGGAGAAGTGTACGGTGTGTCCTGAAACATCTAAAAAACACAGCTTAGAGAGCATAGGGCACTTCCACGCATGGGGGGATAAAGTGGGAAAATTGAAAATCAGCAAGACACAAGCACCCCAAAGTTTAGGGCTGCTCTGTTGACAAGGACCTCCACTTCCTTCCACCTTAAATATCCCAGGAAAGCGAAAAATGGATACAAAAGTTGTGGTCCTTATGTACAATGGAATATCACTCAGCCATGAAATCAATGTCATAAGGCTAGTAGCAGAATGATGAGTGGATTTAGGTAAGACGATTCTAAGTGAAATAAGTCACACAAAAAAGGACACTTCCCATAAGGTGTCACTTATAGAGGGAATGTAAAAACCGTTACACTTGAACTGAATTACAAAACAGAACAGAGTCACACATGCAGAAACCACACTATGGCTGCTTAACGGGAAAGGTGAGGTGGGGTGATACATAAAACAAGAGTTTCAAATTAGCTCAGATACCGTTCCATAAACCCAATATGTAATAGACAAGACCTACTCCTTGCTCAGAGAACTGGACTCAACACGCCCGATTCACCGCACAAGAATATATCTGACCAGTAATAATCTTAAAACCTATGTATTGATATCTCTCTGTTAGTGTGTCAAGTGGGTGTAAAGCGGCCTAAACACAGCCGTGAAAAGCAGCTAAACCCCATTATAAAAATAAATTACTTTTAAAAACCCATGAAACAAAGACAGGGAAAGAGAGAGAAATTCTTACACAATTCGTTCAGGGGCTGTGATGCAACCTGGATTGACCATATCTAGACCCACAGCTGGATGAGACATAAGGGTGGACACTCTTGGGGCTGAGAGGTTTGGTGAGGTTGGGTGAGCAAACGCAGACCCTTTAAAGTAATACTGCGTGCTACCCATCGCATGGGTCCCAAATCTCCAGGTTCAAGGGCATCTTCCTACATCGAAAACATGCATGAGAAACCCAGAAGATGGTACACCGTGTGATGGGGAAAGGTTTCTAAAACGCACCTCATTTCTCATCTCCTTGTGCTCGGGTTCGCCATTCCAGCCACTTTACTAGCAATCTCCCTACTTGGAGCATCAGCACCTTTAACCTCCTGTTCCGTACAGGTTGCAATTTGTCCTGAGGATGAACGGGAAGACGGGGAACCAATGAGAGACTAGCTCTTGGTGTTGGGACAGGCACAGGTCACTCTATTTTCCCATCAGGAAGAAGAATTAACCACAGGCTCAGCCTGCCCCCCGGAACCAGAACAGGGCCTGAAGCCATTCTGCGCTTTTGCGGCCGGCTCCCGAAAAAGCGACTTGTAAAATGGAGCTTCAGGGCACTGCAATTCACAAACCTGCAGAGTTATAAATGACAACTCTCGTCCACAAATATATTGAGGGAAGGCAAAGAAGAGGATTAGAAATCAAGGCAGAATAGCAGGAAACAGTTTTCAGGAGGTAGATTCGAATCGCCTTTAAAGCACATGAAAAGCGGCAAAACGTTGACAATGATGCCCTTGGCCAAAAAGGGCGTATGCGTTTTTTCCTGAATATATTCAGGAAAAAACGCATACGCCCTTTTTGGCCAACCAAGCAACCTGGAAAGGCAAATCAGCGCGACAAAGAAGTCTCGCTTCCCATCGGTCAAAAGGGCCATGCTGAAAAAAGTGTCAAAACCAGAAATGCAGGACAGGCCATGGAGAAATGGGAGCCTTGCTACACTGATGGGCGGGATGTAAATTGGCAACAGCCACTCTGGAGAAGTGTACGGTGTGTCCTGAAACATCTAAAAAACACAGCTTAGAGAGCATAGGGCACTTCCACGCATGGGGGGATAAAGTGGGAAAATTGAAAATCAGCAAGACACAAGCACCCCAAAGTTTAGGGCTGCTCTGTTGACAAGGACCTCCACTTCCTTCCACCTTAAATATCCCAGGAAAGCGAAAAATGGATACAAAAGTTGTGGTCCTTATGTACAATGGAATATCACTCAGCCATGAAATCAATGTCATAAGGCTAGTAGCAGCATGATGAGTGGATTTAGGTAAGACGATTCTAAGTGAAATAAGTCACACAGAAAAGGACACTTCTCATAAGGTGTCACTTATAGAGGGAATGTAAAAACCGTTACACTTGAACTGAATTACAAAACAGAACAGAGTCACACATGCAGAAAACACACTATGGCTGCTTAACGGGAAAGGTGAGGTGGGGTGATACATAAAACAAGAGTTTCAAATTAGCTCAGATACCGTTCCATAAACCCAATATGGAATAGACAAGACCTACTCCTTGCTCAGAGAACTGGACTCAACACGCCCGATTCACCGCACAAGAATATATCTGACCAGTAATAATCTTAAAACCTATGTATTGATATCTCTCTGTTAGTGTGTCAAGTGGGTGTAAAGCGGCCTAAACACAGCCGTGAAAAGCAGCTAAACCCCATTATAAAAATAAATTACTTTTAAAAACCCATGAAACAAAGACAGGGAAAGAGAGAGAAATTCTGACACAATTCGTTCAGGGGCTGTGATGCAACCTGGATTGACCATATCTAGACCCACAGCTGGATGAGACATAAGGGTGGACACTCTTGGGGCTGAGAGGTTTGGTGAGGTTGGGTGAGCAAACGCAGACCCTTTAAAGTAATACTGCGTGCTACCCATCGCATGGGTCCCAAATCTCCAGGTTCAAGGGCATCTTCCTACATCGAAAACATGCATGAGAAACCCAGAAGATGGTACACCGTGTGATGGGGAAAGGTTTCTAAAACGCACCTCATTTCTCATCTCCTTGTGCTCGGGTTCGCCATTCCAGCCACTTTACTAGCAATCTCCCTACTTGGAGCATCAGCACCTTTAACCTCCTGTTCCGTACAGGTTGCAATTTGTCCTGAGGATGAACGGGAAGACGGGGAACCAATGAGAGACTAGCTCTTGGTGTTGGGACAGGCACAGGTCACTCTATTTTCCCATCAGGAAGAAGAATGAACCACAGGCTCAGCCTGCCCCCCGGAACCAGAACAGGGCCTGAAGCCATCCTGCGCTTTTGCGGCCGGCTCCCGAAAAAGCGACTTGTAAAATGGAGCTTCAGGGCACTGCAATTCACAAACCTGCAGAGTTATAAATGATAACTCTCGTCCACAAATATATTGAGGGAAGGCAAAGAAGAGGATTAGAAATCAAGGCAGAATTGCAGGAAACAGATTTCAGGAGGTAGATTCGAATTGCTTTTAAAGCACATGAAAAGCGGCAAAACGTTGACAATGATGCCCTTGGCCAAAAAGGGCGTATGCGTTTTTTCCTGAATATATTCAGGAAAAAACGCATACGCCCTTTTTGGCCAACCAAGGAACCTGGAAAGGCAAATCAGCGCTACAAAGAAGTCTCGCTTCCCATCGGTCAAAAGGGCCATGCTGAAAAAAGTGTCAAAACCAGAAATGCAGGACAGGCCATGGAGAAATGGGAGCCTTGCTACACTGATGGGCGGGATGTACATTGCCAACAGCCACTCTGGAGAAGTGTACGGTGTGTCCTGAAACATCTCAAAAACACAGCTTAGAGAGCATAGGGCACTTCCACGCATGGGGGGATAAAGTGGGAAAATTGAAAATCAGCAAGAAGCAAGCACCCCAAAGTTTAGGGCTGCTCTGTTGACAAGGACCTCCACTTCCTTCCACCTTAAATATCCCAGGAAAACGAAAAATGGATAAAAAATTTGTGGTCCTTATGTACAATGGAATATCACTCAGCCATGAAATCAATGTCATAAGGCTAGTAGCAGCATGATGAGTGGATTTAGGTAAGACGATTCTAAGTGAAATAAGTCACACAGAAAAGGACACTTCTCATAAGGTGTCACTTATAGAGGGAATGTAAAAACCGTTACACTTGAACTGAATTACAAAACAGAACAGAGTCACACATGCAGAAAACACACTATGGCTGCTTAACGGGAAAGGTGAGGTGGGGTGATACATAAAACAAGAGTTTCACATTAGCTCAGATACCGTTCCATAAACCCAATATGTAATAGACAAGACCTACTCCTTGCTCAGAGAACTGGACTCAACACGCCCGATTCACCGCACAAGAATATATCTGACCAGTAATAATCTTAAAACCTATGTATTGATATCTCTCTGTTAGTGTGTCAAGTGGGTGTAAAGCGGCCTAAACACAGCCGTGAAAAGCAGCTAAACCCCATTATAAAAATAAATTACTTTTAAAAACCCATGAAACAAAGACAGGGAAAGAGAGAGAAATTCTTACACAATTCGTTCAGGGGCTGTGATGCAACCTGGATTGACCATATCTAGACCCACAGCTGGATGAGACATAAGGGTGGACACTCTTGGGGCTGAGAGGTTTGGTGAGGTTGGGTGAGCAAACGCAGACCCTTTAAAGTAATACTGCGTGCTACCCATCGCATGGGTCCCAAATCTCCAGGTTCAAGGGCATCTTCCTACATCGAAAACATGCATGAGAAACCCAGAAGATGGTACACCGTGTGATGGGGAAAGGTTTCTAAAACGCACCTCATTTCTCATCTCCTTGTGCTCGGGTTCGCCATTCCAGCCACTTTACTAGCAATCTCCCTACTTGGAGCATCAGCACCTTTAACCTCCTGTTCCGTACAGGTTGCAATTTGTCCTGAGGATGAACGGGAAGACGGGGAACCAATGAGAGACTAGCTCTTGGTGTTGGGACAGGCACAGGTCACTCTATTTTCCCATCAGGAAGAAGAATTAACCACAGGCTCAGCCTGCCCCCCGGAACCAGAACAGGGCCTGAAGCCATCCTGCGCTTTTGCGGCCGGCTCCCGAAAAAGCGACTTGTAAAATGGAGCTTCAGGGCACTGCAATTCACAAACCTGCAGAGTTATAAATGATAACTCTCGTCCACAAATATATTGAGGGAAGGCAAAGAAGAGGATTAGAAATCAAGGCAGAATTGCAGGAAACAGATTTCAGGAGGTAGATTCGAATCGCCTTTAAAGCACATGAAAAGCGGCAAAACGTTGACAATGATGCCCTTGGCCAAAAAGGGCGTATGCGTTTTTTCCTGAATATATTCAGGAAAAAACGCATACGCCCTTTTTGGCCAACCAAGCAACCTGGAAAGGCAAATCAGCGCTACAAAGAAGTCTCGCTTCCCATCGGTCAAAAGGGCCATGCTGAAAAAAGTGTCAAAACCAGAAATGCAGGACAGGCCATGGAGAAATGGGAGCCTTGCTACACTGATGGGCGGGATGTACATTGCCAACAGCCACTCTGGAGAAGTGTACGGTGTGTCCTGAAACATCTCAAAAACACAGCTTAGAGAGCATAGGGCACTTCCACGCATGGGGGGATAAAGTGGGAAAATTGAAAATCAGCAAGACACAAGCACCCCAAAGTTTAGGGCTGCTCTGTTGACAAGGACCTCCACTTCCTTCCACCTTAAATATCCCAGGAAAGCGAAAAATGGATAAAAAAGTTGTGGTCCTTATGTACAATGGAATATCACTCAGCCATGAAATCAATGTCATAAGGCTAGTAGCAGCATGATGAGTGGATTTAGGTAAGACGATTCTAAGTGAAATAAGTCACACAGAAAAGGACACTTCTCATAAGGTGTCACTTATAGAGGGAATGTAAAAACCGTTACACTTGAACTGAATTACAAAACAGAACAGAGTCACACATGCAGAAAACACACTATGGCTGCTTAACGGGAAAGGTGAGGTGGGGTGATACATAAAACAAGAGTTTCAAATTAGCTCAGATACCGTTCCATAAACCCAATATGGAATAGACAAGACCTACTCCTTGCTCAGAGAACTGGACTCAACACGCCCGATTCACCGCACAAGAATATATCTGACCAGTAATAATCTTAAAACCTATGTATTGATATCTCTCTGTTAGTGTGTCAAGTGGGTGTAAAGCGGCCTAAACACAGCCGTGAAAAGCAGCTAAACCCCATTATAAAAATAAATTACTTTTAAAAACCCATGAAACAAAGACAGGGAAAGAGAGAGAAATTCTTACACAATTCGTTCAGGGGCTGTGATGCAACCTGGATTGACCATATCTAGACCCACAGCTGGATGAGACATAAGGGTGGACACTCTTGGGGCTGAGAGGTTTGGTGAGGTTGGGTGAGCAAACGCAGACCCTTTAAAGTAATACTGTGTGCTACCCATCGCATGGGTCCCAAATCTCCAGGTTCAAGGGCATCTTCCTACATCGAAAACATGCATGAGAAACCCAGAAGATGGTACACCGTGTGATGGGGAAAGGTTTCTAAAACGCACGTCATTTCTCATCTCCTTGTGCTCGGGTTCGCCATTCCAGCCACTTTACTAGCAATCTCCCTACTTGGAGCATCAGCACCTTTAACCTCCTGTTCCGTACAGGTTGCAATTTGTCCTGAGGATGAACGGGAAGACGGGGAACCAATGATAGACTAGCTCTTGGTGTTGGGACAGGCACAGGTCACTCTATTTTCCCATCAGGAAGAAGAATTAACCACAGGCTCAGCCTGCCCCCCGGAGCCAGAACAGGGCCTGAAGCCATCCTGCGCTTTTGCGGCCGGCTCCCGAAAAAGCGACTTGTAAAATGGAGCTTCAGGGCACTGCAATTCACAAACCTGCAGAGTTATAAATGATAACTCTCGTCCACAAATATATTGAGGGAAGGCAAAGAAGAGGATTAGAAATCAAGGCAGAATTGCAGGAAACAGATTTCAGGAGGTAGATTCGAATCGCTTTTAAAGCACATGAAAAGCGGCAAAACGTTGACAATGATGCCCTTGGCCAAAAAGGGCGTATGCGTTTTTTCCTGAATATATTCAGGAAAAAACGCATACGCCCTTTTTGGCCAACCAAGCAACCTGGAAAGGCAAATCAGCACTACAAAGAAGTCTCGCTTCCCATCGGTCAAAAGGGCCATGCTGAAAAAAGTGTCAAAACCAGAAATGCAGGACAGGCCATGGAGAAATGGGAGCCTTGCTACACTGATGGGCGGGATGTACATTGCCAACAGCCACTCTGGAGAAGTGTACGGTGTGTCCTGAAACATCTCAAAAACACAGCTTAGAGAGCATAGGGCACTTCCACGCATGGGGGGATAAAGTGGGAAAATTGAAAATCAGCAAGAAGCAAGCACCCCAAAGTTTAGGGCTGCTCTGTTGACAAGGACCTCCACTTCCTTCCACCTTAAATATCCCAGGAAAACGAAAAATGGATAAAAAATTTGTGGTCCTTATGTACAATGGAATATCACTCAGCCATGAAATCAATGTCATAAGGCTAGTAGCAGCATGATGAGTGGATTTAGGTAAGACGATTCTAAGTGAAATAAGTCACACAGAAAAGGACACTTCTCATAAGGTGTCACTTATAGAGGGAATGTAAAAACCGTTACACTTGAACTGAATTACAAAACAGAACAGAGTCACACATGCAGAAAACACACTATGGCTGCTTAACGGGAAAGGTGAGGTGGGGTGATACATAAAACAAGAGTTTCACATTAGCTCAGATACCGTTCCATAAACCCAATATGTAATAGACAAGACCTACTCCTTGCTCAGAGAACTGGACTCAACACGCCCGATTCACCGCACAAGAATATATCTGACCAGTAATAATCTTAAAACCTATGTATTGATATCTCTCTGTTAGTGTGTCAAGTGGGTGTAAAGCGGCCTAAACACAGCCGTGAAAAGCAGCTAAACCCCATTATAAAAATAAATTACTTTTAAAAACCCATGAAACAAAGACAGGGAAAGAGAGAGAAATTCTTACACAATTCGTTCAGGGGCTGTGATGCAACCTGGATTGACCATATCTAGACCCACAGCTGGATGAGACATAAGGGTGGACACTCTTGGGGCTGAGAGGTTTGGTGAGGTTGGGTGAGCAAACGCAGACCCTTTAAAGTAATACTGCGTGCTACCCATCGCATGGGTCCCAAATCTCCAGGTTCAAGGGCATCTTCCTACATCGAAAACATGCATGAGAAACCCAGAAGATGGTACACCGTGTGATGGGGAAAGGTTTCTAAAACGCACCTCATTTCTCATCTCCTTGTGCTCGGGTTCGCCATTCCAGCCACTTTACTAGCAATCTCCCTACTTGGAGCATCAGCACCTTTAACCTCCTGTTCCGTACAGGTTGCAATTTGTCCTGAGGATGAACGGGAAGACGGGGAACCAATGAGAGACTAGCTCTTGGTGTTGGGACAGGCACAGGTCACTCTATTTTCCCATCAGGAAGAAGAATTAACCACAGGCTCAGCCTGCCCCCCGGAACCAGAACAGGGCCTGAAGCCATCCTGCGCTTTTGCGGCCGGCTCCCGAAAAAGCGACTTGTAAAATGGAGCTTCAGGGCACTGCAATTCACAAACCTGCAGAGTTATAAATGATAACTCTCGTCCACAAATATATTGAGGGAAGGCAAAGAAGAGGATTAGAAATCAAGGCAGAATTGCAGGAAACAGATTTCAGGAGGTAGATTCGAATCGCCTTTAAAGCACATGAAAAGCGGCAAAACGTTGACAATGATGCCCTTGGCCAAAAAGGGCGTATGCGTTTTTTCCTGAATATATTCAGGAAAAAACGCATACGCACTTTTTGGCCAACCAAGCAACCTGGAAAGGCAAATCAGCGCTACAAAGAAGTCTCGCTTCCCATCGGTCAAAAGGGCCATGCTGAAAAAAGTGTCAAAACCAGAAATGCAGGACAGGCCATGGAGAAATGGGAGCCTTGCTACACTGATGGGCGGGATGTACATTGCCAACAGCCACTCTGGAGAAGTGTACGGTGTGTCCTGAAACATCTCAAAAACACAGCTTAGAGAGCATAGGGCACTTCCACGCATGGGGGGATAAAGTGGGAAAATTGAAAATCAGCAAGACACAAGCACCCCAAAGTTTAGGGCTGCTCTGTTGACAAGGACCTCCACTTCCTTCCACCTTAAATATCCCAGGAAAGCGAAAAATGGATAAAAAAGTTGTGGTCCTTATGTACAATGGAATATCACTCAGCCATGAAATCAATGTCATAAGGCTAGTAGCAGCATGATGAGTGGATTTAGGTAAGACGATTCTAAGTGAAATAAGTCACACAGAAAAGGACACTTCTCATAAGGTGTCACTTATAGAGGGAATGTAAAAACCGTTACACTTGAACTGAATTACAAAACAGAACAGAGTCACACATGCAGAAAACACACTATGGCTGCTTAACGGGAAAGGTGAGGTGGGGTGATACATAAAACAAGAGTTTCAAATTAGCTCAGATACCGTTCCATAAACCCAATATGGAATAGACAAGACCTACTCCTTGCTCAGAGAACTGGACTCAACACGCCCGATTCACCGCACAAGAATATATCTGACCAGTAATAATCTTAAAACCTATGTATTGATATCTCTCTGTTAGTGTGTCAAGTGGGTGTAAAGCGGCCTAAACACAGCCGTGAAAAGCAGCTAAACCCCATTATAAAAATAAATTACTTTTAAAAACCCATGAAACAAAGACAGGGAAAGAGAGAGAAATTCTTACACAATTCGTTCAGGGGCTGTGATGCAACCTGGATTGACCATATCTAGACCCACAGCTGGATGAGACATAAGGGTGGACACTCTTGGGGCTGAGAGGTTTGGTGAGGTTGGGTGAGCAAACGCAGACCCTTTAAAGTAATACTGTGTGCTACCCATCGCATGGGTCCCAAATCTCCAGGTTCAAGGGCATCTTCCTACATCGAAAACATGCATGAGAAACCCAGAAGATGGTACACCGTGTGATGGGGAAAGGTTTCTAAAACGCACGTCATTTCTCATCTCCTTGTGCTCGGGTTCGCCATTCCAGCCACTTTACTAGCAATCTCCCTACTTGGAGCATCAGCACCTTTAACCTCCTGTTCCGTACAGGTTGCAATTTGTCCTGAGGATGAACGGGAAGACGGGGAACCAATGATAGACTAGCTCTTGGTGTTGGGACAGGCACAGGTCACTCTATTTTCCCATCAGGAAGAAGAATTAACCACAGGCTCAGCCTGCCCCCCGGAGCCAGAACAGGGCCTGAAGCCATCCTGCGCTTTTGCGGCCGGCTCCCGAAAAAGCGACTTGTAAAATGGAGCTTCAGGGCACTGCAATTCACAAACCTGCAGAGTTATAAATGATAACTCTCGTCCACAAATATATTGAGGGAAGGCAAAGAAGAGGATTAGAAATCAAGGCAGAATTGCAGGAAACAGATTTCAGGAGGTAGATTCGAATCGCCTTTAAAGCACATGAAAAGCGGCAAAACGTTGACAATGATGCCCTTGGCCAAAAAGGGCGTATGCGTTTTTTCCTGAATATATTCAGGAAAAAACGCATACGCCCTTTTTGACCAACCAAGCCACCTGGAAAGGCAAATCAGCGCTACAAAGAAGTCTCGCTTCCCATCGGTCAAAAGGGCCATGCTGAAAAAAGTGTCAAAACCAGAAATGCAGGACAGGCCATGGAGAAATGGGAGCCTTGCTACACTGATGGGCGGGATGTACATTGCCAACAGCCACTCTGGAGAAGTGTACGGTGTGTCCTGAAACATCTCAAAAACACAGCTTAGAGAGCATAGGGCACTTCCACGCATGGGGGGATAAAGTGGGAAAATTGAAAATCAGCAAGACACAAGCACCCCAAAGTTTAGGGCTGCTCTGTTAACAAGGACCTCCACTTCCTTCCACCTTAAATATCCCAGGAAAGCGAAAAATGGATAAAAAAGTTGTGGTCCTTATGTACAATGGAATATCACTCAGCCATGAAATCAATGTCATAAGGCTAGTAGCAGCATGATGAGTGGATTTAGGTAAGACGATTCTAAGTGAAATAAGTCACACAGAAAAGGACACTTCTCATAAGGTGTCACTTATAGAGGGAATGTAAAAACCGTTACACTTGAACTGAATTACAAAACAGAACAGAGTCACACATGCAGAAAACACACTATGGCTGCTTAACGGGAAAGGTGAGGTGGGGTGATACATAAAACAAGAGTTTCAAATTAGCTCAGATACCGTTCCATAAACCCAATATGTAATAGACAAGACCTACTCCTTGCTCAGAGAACTGGACTCAACACGCCCAATTCACCGCACAAGAATATATCTGACCAGTAATAATCTTAAAACCTATGTATTGATATCTCTCTGTTAGTGTGTCAAGTGGGTGTAAAGCGGCCTAAACACAGCCGTGAAAAGCAGCTAAACCCCATTATAAAAATAAATTACTTTTAAAAACCCATGAAACAAAGACAGGGAAAGAGAGAGAAATTCTTACACAATTCGTTCAGGGGCTGTGATGCAACCTGGATTGACCATATCTAGACCCACAGCTGGATGAGACATAAGGGTGGACACTCTTGGGGCTGAGAGGTTTGGTGAGGTTGGGTGAGCAAACGCAGACCCTTTAAAGTAATACTGCGTGCTACCCATCGCATGGGTCCCAAATCTCCAGGTTCAAGGGCATCTTCCTACATCGAAAACATGCATGAGAAACCCAGAAGATGGTACACCGTGTGATGGGGAAAGGTTTCTAAAACGCACCTCATTTCTCATCTCCTTGTGCTCGAGTTCGCCATTCCAGCCACTTTACTAGCAATCTCCCTACTTGGAGCATCAGCACCTTTAACCTCCTGTTCCGTACAGGTTGCAATTTGTCCTGAGGATAACGGGAAGACGGGGAACCAATGAGAGACTAGCTCTTGGTGTTGGGACAGGCACAGGTCACTCTATTTTCCCATCAGGAAGAAGAATTAACCACAGGCTCAGCCTGCCCCCCGGAACCAGAACAGGGCCTGAAGCCATCCGGCGCTTTTGCGGCCGGCTCCCGAAAAAGCGACTTGTAAAATGGAGCTTCAGGGCACTGCAATTCACAAACCTGCAGAGTTATAAATGATAACTCTCGTCCACAAATATATTGAGGGAAGGCAAAGAAGAGGATTAGAAATCAAGGCAGAATTGCAGGAAACAGATTTCAGGAGGTAGATTCGAATCGCCTTTAAAGCACATGAAAAGCGGCAAAACGTTGACAATGATGCCCTTGGCCAAAAAGGGCGTATGCGTTTTTTCCTGAATATATTCAGGAAAAAACGCATACGCCCTTTTTGGCCAACCAAGCAACCTGGAAAGGCAAATCAGCGCTACAAAGAAGTCTCGCTTCCCATCGGTCAAAAGGGCCATGCTGAAAAAAGTGTCAAAACCAGAAATGCAGGACAGGCCATGGAGAAATGGGAGCCTTGCTACACTGATGGGCGGGATGTACATTGCCAACAGCCACTCTGGAGAAGTGTACGGTGTGTCCTGAAACATCTAAAAAACACAGCTTAGAGAGCATAGGGCACTTCCACGCATGGGGGGATAAAGTGGGAAAATTGAAAATCAGCAAGACGCAAGCACCCCAAAGTTTAGGGCTGCTCTGTTGACAAGGACCTCCACTTCCTTCCACCTTAAATATCCCAGGAAAGCGAAAAATGGATACAAAAGTTGTGGTCCTTATGTACAATGGAATATCACTCAGCCATGAAATCAATGTCATAAGGCTAGTAGCAGCATGATGAGTGGATTTAGGTAAGACGATTCTAAGTGAAATAAGTCACACAGAAAAGGACACTTCTCATAAGGTGTCACTTATAGAGGGAATGTAAAAACCGTTACACTTGAACTGAATTACAAAACAGAACAGAGTCACACATGCAGAAAACACACTATGGCTGCTTAACGGGAAAGGTGAGGTGGGGTGATACATAAAACAAGAGTTTCAAATTAGCTCAGATACCGTTCCATAAACCCAATATGGAATAGACAAGACCTACTCCTTGCTCAGAGAACTGGACTCAACACGCCCGATTCACCGCACAAGAATATATCTGACTAGTAATAATCTTAAAACCTATGTATTGATATCTCTCTGTTAGTGTGTCAAGTGGGTGTAAAGCGGCCTAAACACAGCCGTGAAAAGCAGCTAAACCCCATTATAAAAATAAATTACTTTTAAAAACCCATGAAACAAAGACAGGGAAAGAGAGAGAAATTCTTACACAATTCGTTCAGGGGCTGTGATGCAACCTGGATTGACCATATCTAGACCCACAGCTGGATGAGACATAAGGGTGGACACTCTTGGGGCTGAGAGGTTTGGTGAGGTTGGGTGAGCAAACGCAGACCCTTTAAAGTAATACTGCGTGCTACCCATCGCATGGGTCCGAAATCTCCAGGTTCAAGGGCATCTTCCTACATCGAAAACATGCATGAGAAACCCAGAAGATGGTACACCGTGTGATGGGGAAAGGTTTCTAAAACGCACCTCATTTCTCATCTCCTTGTGCTCGAGTTCGCCATTCCAGCCACTTTACTAGCAATCTCCCTACTTGGAGCATCAGCACCTTTAACCTCCTGTTCCGTACAGGTTGCAATTTGTCCTGAGGATAACGGGAAGACGGGGAACCAATGAGAGACTAGCTCTTGGTGTTGGGACAGGCACAGGTCACTCTATTTTCCCATCAGGAAGAAGAATTAACCACAGGCTCAGCCTGCCCCCCGGAACCAGAACAGGGCCTGAAGCCATCCGGCGCTTTTGCGGCCGGCTCCCGAAAAAGCGACTTGTAAAATGGAGCTTCAGGGCACTGCAATTCACAAACCTGCAGAGTTATAAATGATAACTCTCGTCCACAAATATATTGAGGGAAGGCAAAGAAGAGGATTAGAAATCAAGGCAGAATTGCAGGAAACAGATTTCAGGAGGTAGATTCGAATCGCCTTTAAAGCACATGAAAAGCGGCAAAACGTTGACAATGATGCCCTTGGCCAACAAGGGCGTATGCGTTTTTTCCTGAATATATTCAGGAAAAAACGCATACGCCCTTTTTGGCCAACCAAGCAACCTGGAAAGGCAAATCAGCGCTACAAAGAAGTCTCGCTTCCCATCGGTCAAAAGGGCCATGCTGAAAAAAGTGTCAAAACCAGAAATGCAGGACAGGCCATGGAGAAATGGGAGCCTTGCTACACTGATGGGCGGGATGTACATTGCCAACAGCCACTCTGGAGAAGTGTACGGTGTGTCCTGAAACATCTAAAAAACACAGCTTAGAGAGCATAGGGCACTTCCACGCATGGGGGGATAAAGTGGGAAAATTGAAAATCAGCAAGACGCAAGCACCCCAAAGTTTAGGGCTGCTCTGTTGACAAGGACCTCCACTTCCTTCCACCTTAAATATCCCAGGAAAGCGAAAAATGGATACAAAAGTTGTGGTCCTTATGTACAATGGAATATCACTCAGCCATGAAATCAATGTCATAAGGCTAGTAGCAGCATGATGAGTGGATTTAGGTAAGACGATTCTAAGTGAAATAAGTCACACAGAAAAGGACACTTCTCATAAGGTGTCACTTATAGAGGGAATGTAAAAACCGTTACACTTGAACTGAATTACAAAACAGAACAGAGTCACACATGCAGAAAACACACTATGGCTGCTTAACGGGAAAGGTGAGGTGGGGTGATACATAAAACAAGAGTTTCAAATTAGCTCAGATACCGTTCCATAAACCCAATATGGAATAGACAAGACCTACTCCTTGCTCAGAGAACTGGACTCAACACGCCCGATTCACCGCACAAGAATATATCTGACTAGTAATAATCTTAAAACCTATGTATTGATATCTCTCTGTTAGTGTGTCAAGTGGGTGTAAAGCGGCCTAAACACAGCCGTGAAAAGCAGCTAAACCCCATTATAAAAATAAATTACTTTTAAAAACCCATGAAACAAAGACAGGGAAAGAGAGAGAAATTCTTACACAATTCGTTCAGGGGCTGTGATGCAACCTGGATTGACCATATCTAGACCCACAGCTGGATGAGACATAAGGGTGGACACTCTTGGGGCTGAGAGGTTTGGTGAGGTTGGGTGAGCAAACGCAGACCCTTTAAAGTAATACTGCGTGCTACCCATCGCATGGGTCCCAAAT
This sequence comes from Balaenoptera physalus, assembly GCF_965194825.1. Taxonomy (NCBI): domain Eukaryota; kingdom Metazoa; phylum Chordata; class Mammalia; order Artiodactyla; family Balaenopteridae; genus Balaenoptera; species Balaenoptera physalus. Next base: position 767,706 of record NW_028126457.1, on the reverse strand, counting down.
CTCCAGGTTCAAGGGCATCTTTCTACATCGAAAACATGCATGAGAAACCCAGAAGATGGTACACCGTGTGATGGGGAAAGGTTTCTAAAACGCACCTCATTTCTCATCTCCTTGTGCTCGGGTTCGCCATTCCAGCCACTTTACTAGCAATCTCCCTACTTGGAGCATCAGCACCTTTAACCTCCTGTTCCGTACAGGTTGCAATTTGTCCTGAGGATGAACGGGAAGACGGGGAACCAATGAGAGACTAGCTCTTGGTGTTGGGACAGGCACAGGTCACTCTATTTTCCCATCAGGAAGAAGAATTAACCACAGGCTCAGCCTGCCCCCCGGAACCAGAACAGGGCCTGAAGCCATCCGGCGCTTTTGCGGCCGGCTCCCGAAAAAGCGACTTGTAAAATGGAGCTTCAGGGCACTGCAATTCACTAACCTGCAGAGTTATAAATGACAACTCTCGTCCACAAATATATTGAGGGAAGGCAAAGAAGAGGATTAGAAATCAAGGCAGAATTGCAGGAAACAGATTTCAGGAGGTAGATTCGAATCGCCTTTAAAGCACATGAAAAGCGGCAAAACGTTGACAATGATGCCCTTGGCCAAAAAGGGCGTATGCGTTTTTTCCTGAATATATTCAGGAAAAAACGCATACGCCCTTTTTGGCCAACCAAGCAACCTGGAAAGGCAAATCAGCGCTACAAAGAAGTCTCGCTTCCCATCGGTCAAAAGGGCCATGCTGAAAAAAGTGTCAAAACCAGAAATGCAGGACAGGCCATGGAGAAATGGGAGCCTTGCTACACTGATGGGCGGGATGTACATTGCCAACAGCCACTCTGGAGAAGTGTACGGTGTGTCCTGAAACATCTAAAAAACACAGCTTAGAGAGCATAGGGCACTTCCACGCATGGGGGGATAAAGTGGGAAAATTGAAAATCAGCAAGACACAAGCACCCCAAAGTTTAGGGCTGCTCTGTTGACAAGGACCTCCACTTCCTTCCACCTTAAATATCCCAGGAAAGCGAAAAATGGATACAAAAGTTGTGGTCCTTATGTACAATGGAATATCACTCAGCCATGAAATCAATGTCATAAGGCTAGTAGCAGCATGATGAGTGGATTTAGGTAAGACGATTCTAAGTGAAATAAGTCACACAGAAAAGGACACTTCTCATAAGGTGTCACTTACAGAGGGAATGTAAAAACCGTTACACTTGAACTGAATTACAAAACAGAACAGAGTCACACATGCAGAAAACACACTATGGCTGCTTAACGGGAAAGGTGAGGTGGGGTGATACATAAAACAAGAGTTTCAAATTAGCTCAGATACCGTTCCATAAACCCAATATGGAATAGACAAGACCTACTCCTTGCTCAGAGAACTGGACTCAACACGCCCGATTCACCGCACAAGAATATATCTGACTAGTAATAATCTTAAAACCTATGTATTGATATCTCTCTGTTAGTGTGTCAAGTGGGTGTAAAGCGGCCTAAACACAGCCGTGAAAAGCAGCTAAACCCCATTATAAAAATAAATTACTTTTAAAAACCCATGAAACAAAGACAGGGAAAGAGAGAGAAATTCTTACACAATTCGTTCAGGGGCTGTGATGCAACCTGGATTGACCATATCTAGACCCACAGCTGGATGAGACATAAGGGTGGACACTCTTGGGGCTGAGAGGTTTGGTGAGGTTGGGTGAGCAAACGCAGACCCTTTAAAGTAATACTGCGTGCTACCCATCGCATGGGTCCCAAATCTCCAGGTTCAAGGGCATCTTTCTACATCGAAAACATGCATGAGAAACCCAGAAGATGGTACACCGTGTGATGGGGAAAGGTTTCTAAAACGCACCTCATTTCTCATCTCCTTGTGCTCGGGTTCGCCATTCCAGCCACTTTACTAGCAATCTCCCTACTTGGAGCATCAGCACCTTTAACCTCCTGTTCCGTACAGGTTGCAATTTGTCCTGAGGATGAACGGGAAGACGGGGAACCAATGAGAGACTAGCTCTTGGTGTTGGGACAGGCACAGGTCACTCTATTTTCCCATCAGGAAGAAGAATTAACCACAGGCTCAGCCTGCCCCCCGGAACCAGAACAGGGCCTGAAGCCAACCGGCGCTTTTGCGGCCAGCTCCCGAAAAAGCGACTTGTAAAATGGAGCTTCAGGGCACTGCAATTCACTAACCTGCAGAGTTATAAATGACAACTCTCGTCCACAAATATATTGAGGGAAGGCAAAGAAGAGGATTAGAAATGAAGGCAGAATTGCAGGAAACAGATTTCAGGAGGTAGATTCGAATCGCCTTTAAAGCACATGAAAAGCGGCAAAACGTTGACAATGATGCCCTTGGCCAAAAAGGGCGTATGCGTTTTTTCCTGAATATATTCAGGAAAAAACGCATACGCCCTTTTTGGCCAACCAAGCAACCTGGAAAGGCAAATCAGCGCTACAAAGAAGTCTCGCTTCCCATCGGTCAAAAGGGCCATGCTGAAAAAAGTGTCAAAACCAGAAATGCAGGACAGGCCATGGAGAAATGGGAGCCTTGCTACACTGATGGGCGGGATGTACATTGCCAACAGCCACTCTGGAGAAGTGTACGGTGTGTCCTGAAACATCTAAAAAACACAGCTTAGAGAGCATAGGGCACTTCCACGCATGGGGGGATAAAGCGGGAAAATTGAAAATCAGCAAGACACAAGCACCCCAAAGTTTAGGGCTGCTCTGTTGACAAGGACCTCCACTTCCTTCCACCTTAAATATCCCAGGAAAGCGAAAAATGGATACAAAAGTTGTGGTCCTTATGTACAATGGAATATCACTCAGCCATGAAATCAATGTCATAAGTCTAGTAGCAGCATGATGAGTGGATTTAGGTAAGACGATTCTAAGTGAAATAAGTCACACAGAAAAGGACACTTCTCATAAGGTGTCACTTATAGAGAGAATGTAAAAACCGTTACACTTGAACTGAATTACAAAACAGAACAGAGTCACACATGCAGAAAACACACTATGGCTGCTTAACGGGAAAGGTGAGGTGGGGTGATACATAAAACAAGAGTTTCAAATTAGCTCAGATACCGTTCCATAAACCCAATATGTAATAGACAAGACCTACTCCTTGCTCAGAGAACTGGACTCAACACGCCCGATTCACCGCACAAGAATATATCTGACTAGTAATAATCTTAAAACCTATGTATTGATATCTCTCTGTTAGTGTGTCAAGTGGGTGTAAAGCGGCCTAAACACAGCCGTGAAAAGCAGCTAAACCCCATTATAAAAATAAATTACTTTTAAAAACCCATGAAACAAAGACAGGGAAAGAGAGAGAAATTCTTACACAATTCGTTCAGGGGCTGTGATGCAACCTGGATTGACCATATCTAGACCCACAGCTGGATGAGACATAAGGGTGGACACTCTTGGGGCTGAGAGGTTTGGTGAGGTTGGGTGAGCAAACGCAGACCCTTTAAAGTAATACTGCGTGCTACCCATCGCATGGGTCCCAAATCTCCAGGTTCAAGGGCATCTTTCTACATCGAAAACATGCATGAGAAACCCAGAAGATGGTACACCGTGTGATGGGGAAAGGTTTCTAAAACGCACCTCATTTCTCATCTCCTTGTGCTCGGGTTCGCCATTCCAGCCACTTTACTAGCAATCTCCCTACTTGGAGCATCAGCACCTTTAACCTCCTGTTCCGTACAGGTTGCAATTTGTCCTGAGGATGAACGGGAAGACGGGGAACCAATGAGAGACTAGCTCTTGGTGTTGGGACAGGCACAGGTCACTCTATTTTCTCAACAGGAAGAAGAATTAACCACAGGCTCAGCCTGCCCCCCGGAACCAGAACAGGGCCTGAAGCCATCCGGCGCTTTTGCGGCCAGCTCCCGAAAAAGCGACTTGTAAAATGGAGCTTCAGGGCACTGCAATTCACTAACCTGCAGAGTTATAAATGACAACTCTCGTCCACAAATATATTGAGGGAAGGTAAAGAAGAGGATTAGAAATCAAGGCAGAATTGCAGGAAACAGATTTCAGGAGGTAGATTCGAATCGCCTTTAAAGCACATGAAAAGCGGCAAAACGTTGACAATGATGCCCTTGGCCAAAAAGGGCGTATGCGTTTTTTCCTGAATATATTCAGGAAAAAACGCATACGCCCTTTTTGGCCAACCAAGCAACCTGGAAAGGCAAATCAGCGCTACAAAGAAGTCTCGCTTCCCATCGGTCAAAAGGGCCATGCTGAAAAAAGTGTCAAAACCAGAAATGCAGGACAGGCCATGGAGAAATGGGAGCCTTGCCACACTGATGGGCGGGATGTACATTGCCAACAGCCACTCTGGAGAAGTGTACGGTGTGTCCTGAAACATCTAAAAAACACAGCTTAGAGAGCATAGGGCACTTCCACGCATGGGGGGATAAAGTGGGAAAATTGAAAATCAGCAAGACACAAGCACCCCAAAGTTTAGGGCTGCTCTGTTGACAAGGACCTCCACTTCCTTCCACCTTAAATATCCCAGGAAAGCGAAAAATGGATAAAAAAGTTGTGGTCCTTATGTACAATGGAATATCACTCAGCCATGAAATCAATGTCATAAGGCTAGTAGCAGCATGATGAGTGGATTTAGGTAAGACGATTCTAAGTGAAATAAGTCACACAGAAAAGGACACTTCTCATAAGGTGTCACTTATAGAGGGAATGTAAAAACCGTTACACTTGAACTGAATTACAAAACAGAACAGAGTCACACATGCAGAAAACACACTATGGCTGCTTAACGGGAAAGGTGAGGTGGGGTGATACATAAAACAAGAGTTTCAAATTAGCTCAGATACCGTTCCATAAACCCAATATGGAATAGACAAGACCTACTCCTTGCTCAGAGAACTGGACTCAACACGCCCGATTCACCGCACAAGAATATATCTGACTAGTAATAATCTTAAAACCTATGTATTGATATCTCTCTGTTAGTGTGTCAAGTGGGTGTAAAGCGGCCTAAACACAGCCGTGAAAAGCAGCTAAACCCCATTATAAAAATAAATTACTTTTAAAAACCCATGAAACAAAGACAGGGAAAGAGAGAGAAATTCTTACACAATTCGTTCAGGGGCTGTGATGCAACCTGGATTGACCATATCTAGACCCACAGCTGGATGAGACATAAGGGTGGACACTCTTGGGGCTGAGAGGTTTGGTGAGGTTGGGTGAGCAAACGCAGACCCTTTAAAGTAATACTGCGTGCTACCCATCGCATGGGTCCCAAATCTCCAGGTTCAAGGGCATCTTTCTACATCGAAAACATGCATGAGAAACCCAGAAGATGGTACACCGTGTGATGGGGAAAGGTTTCTAAAACGCACCTCATTTCTCATCTCCTTGTGCTCGGGTTCGCCATTCCAGCCACTTTACTAGCAATCTCCCTACTTGGAGCATCAGCACCTTTAACCTCCTGTTCCGTACAGGTTGCAATTTGTCCTGAGGATGAACGGGAAGACGGGGAACCAATGAGAGACTAGCTCTTGGTGTTGGGACAGGCACAGGTCACTCTATTTTCCCATCAGGAAGAAGAATTAACCACAGGCTCAGCCTGCCCCCCGGAACCAGAACAGGGCCTGAAGCCATCCTGCGCTTTTGCGGCCGGCTCCCAAAAAAGCGACTTGTAAAATGGAGCTTCAGGGCCCTGCAATTCACAAACCTGCAGAGTTATAAATGATAACTCTCGTCCACAAATATATTGAGGGAAGGCAAAGAAGAGGATTTGAAATCAAGGCAGAATTGCAGGAAACAGATTTCAGGAGGTAGATTCGAATCGCCTTTAAAGCACATGAAAAGCGGCAAAACGTTGACAATGATGCCCTTGGCCAAAAAGGGCGTATGCGTTTTTTCCTGAATATATTCAGGAAAAAACGCATACGCCCTTTTTGGCCAACCAAGCAACCTGGAAAGGCAAATCAGCGCTACAAAGAAGTCTCGCTTCCCATCGGTCAAAAGGGCCATGCTGAAAAAAGTGTCAAAACCAGAAATGCAGGACAGGCCATGGAGAAATGGGAGCCTTGCTACACTGATGGGCGGGATGTACATTGCCAACAGCCACTCTGGAGAAGTTTACGGTGTGTCCTGAAACATCTAAAAAACACAGCTTAGAGAGCATAGGGCACTTCCACGCATGGGGGGATAAAGCGGGAAAATTGAAAATCAGCAAGACACAAGCACCCCAAAGTTTAGGGCTGCTCTGTTGACAAGGACCTCCACTTCCTTCCACCTTAAATATCCCAGGAAAGCGAAAAATGGATACAAAAGTTGTGGTCCTTATGTACAATGGAATATCACTCAGCCATGAAATCAATGTCATAAAGCTAGTAGCAGCATGATGAGTGGATTTAGGTAAGACGATTCTAAGTGAAATAAGTCACACAGAAAAGGACACTTCTCATAAGGTGTCACTTACAGAGGGAATGTAAAAACCGTTACACTTGAACTGAATTACAAAACAGAACGGAGTCACACATGCAGAAAACACACTATGGCTGCTTAACGGGAAAGGTGAGGTGGGGTGATACATAAAACAAGAGTTTCAAATTAGCTCAGATACCGTTCCATAAACCCAATATGTAATAGACAAGACCTACTCCTTGCTCAGAGAACTGGACTCAACACGCCCGATTCACCGCACAAGAATATATCTGACTAGTAATAATCTTAAAACCTATGTATTGATATCTCTCTGTTAGTGTGTCAAGTGGGTGTAAAGCGGCCTAAACACAGCCGTGAAAAGCAGCTAAACCCCATTATAAAAATAAATTACTTTTAAAAACCCATGAAACAAAGACAGGGAAAGAGAGAGAAATTCTTACACAATTCGTTCAGGGGCTGTGATGCAACCTGGATTGACCATATCTAGACCCACAGCTGGATGAGACATAAGGGTGGACACTCTTGGGGCTGAGAGGTTTGGTGAGGTTGGGTGAGCAAACGCAGACCCTTTAAAGTAATACTGCGTGCTACCCATCGCATGGGTCCCAAATCTCCAGGTTCAAGGGCATCTTCCTACATCGAAAACATGCATGAGAAACCCAGAAGATGGTACACCGTGTGATGGGGAAAGGTTTCTAAAACGCACCTCATTTCTCATCTCCTTGTGCTCGGGTTCGCCATTCCAGCCACTTTACTAGCAATCTCCCTACTTGGAGCATCAGCACCTTTAACCTCCTGTTCCGTACAGGTTGCAATTTGTCCTGAGGATGAACGGGAAGACGGGGAACCAATGAGAGACTAGCTCTTGGTGTTGGGACAGGCACAGGTCACTCTATTTTCTCAACAGGAAGAAGAATTAACCACAGGCTCAGCCTGCCCCCCGGAACCAGAACAGGGCCTGAAGCCATCCGGCGCTTTTGCGGCCAGCTCCCGAAAAAGCGACTTGTAAAATGGAGCTTCAGGGCACTGCAATTCACTAACCTGCAGAGTTATAAATGACAACTCTCGTCCACAAATATATTGAGGGAAGGTAAAGAAGAGGATTAGAAATCAAGGCAGAATTGCAGGAAACAGATTTCAGGAGGTAGATTCGAATCGCCTTTAAAGCACATGAAAAGCGGCAAAACGTTGACAATGATGCCCTTGGCCAAAAAGGGCGTATGCGTTTTTTCCTGAATATATTCAGGAAAAAACGCATACGCCCTTTTTGGCCAACCAAGCAACCTGGAAAGGCAAATCAGCGCTACAAAGAAGTCTCGCTTCCCATCGGTCAAAAGGGCCATGCTGAAAAAAGTGTCAAAACCAGAAATGCAGGACAGGCCATGGAGAAATGGGAGCCTTGCCACACTGATGGGCGGGATGTACATTGCCAACAGCCACTCTGGAGAAGTGTACGGTGTGTCCTGAAACATCTCAAAAACACAGCTTAGAGAGCATAGGGCACTTCCACGCATGGGGGGATAAAGTGGGAAAATTGAAAATCAGCAAGACACAAGCACCCCAAAGTTTAGGGCTGCTCTGTTGACAAGGACCTCCACTTCCTTCCACCTTAAATATCCCAGGAAAGCGAAAAATGGATAAAAAAGTTGTGGTCCTTATGTACAATGGAATATCACTCAGCCATGAAATCAATGTCATAAGGCTAGTAGCAGCATGATGAGTGGATTTAGGTAAGACGATTCTAAGTGAAATAAGTCACACAGAAAAGGACACTTCTCATAAGGTGTCACTTATAGAGGGAATGTAAAAACCGTTACACTTGAACTGAATTACAAAACAGAACAGAGTCACACATGCAGAAAACACACTATGGCTGCTTAACGGGAAAGGTGAGGTGGGGTGATACATAAAACAAGAGTTTCAAATTAGCTCAGATACCGTTCCATAAACCCAATATGGAATAGACAAGACCTACTCCTTGCTCAGAGAACTGGACTCAACACGCCCGATTCACCGCACAAGAATATATCTGACCAGTAATAATCTTAAAACCTATGTATTGATATCTCTCTGTTAGTGTGTCAAGTGGGTGTAAAGCGGCCTAAACACAGCCGTGAAAAGCAGCTAAACCCCATTATAAAAATAAATTACTTTTAAAAACCCATGAAACAAAGACAGGGAAAGAGAGAGAAATTCTTACACAATTCGTTCAGGGGCTGTGATGCAACCTGGATTGACCATATCTAGACCCACAGCTGGATGAGACATAAGGGTGGACACTCTTGGGGCTGAGAGGTTTGGTGAGGTTGGGTGAGCAAACGCAGACCCTTTAAAGTAATACTGCGTGCTACCCATCGCATGGGTCCCAAATCTCCAGGTTCAAGGGCATCTTTCTACATCGAAAACATGCATGAGAAACCCAGAAGATGGTACACCGTGTGATGGGGAAAGGTTTCTAAAACGCACCTCATTTCTCATCTCCTTGTGCTCGGGTTCGCCATTCCAGCCACTTTACTAGCAATCTCCCTACTTGGAGCATCAGCACCTTTAACCTCCTGTTCCGTACAGGTTGCAATTTGTCCTGAGGATGAACGGGAAGACGGGGAACCAATGAGAGACTAGCTCTTGGTGTTGGGACAGGCACAGGTCACTCTATTTTCCCATCAGGAAGAAGAATTAACCACAGGCTCAGCCTGCCCCCCGGAACCAGAACAGGGCCTGAAGCCATCCTGCGCTTTTGCGGCCGGCTCCCAAAAAAGCGACTTGTAAAATGGAGCTTCAGGGCCCTGCAATTCACAAACCTGCAGAGTTATAAATGATAACTCTCGTCCACAAATATATTGAGGGAAGGCAAAGAAGAGGATTTGAAATCAAGGCAGAATTGCAGGAAACAGATTTCAGGAGGTAGATTCGAATCGCCTTTAAAGCACATGAAAAGCGGCAAAACGTTGACAATGATGCCCTTGGCCAAAAAGGGCGTATGCGTTTTTTCCTGAATATATTCAGGAAAAAACGCATACGCCCTTTTTGGCCAACCAAGCAACCTGGAAAGGCAAATCAGCGCTACAAAGAAGTCTCGCTTCCCATCGGTCAAAAGGGCCATGCTGAAAAAAGTGTCAAAACCAGAAATGCAGGACAGGCCATGGAGAAATGGGAGCCTTGCTACACTGATGGGCGGGATGTACATTGCCAACAGCCACTCTGGAGAAGTTTACGGTGTGTCCTGAAACATCTAAAAAACACAGCTTAGAGAGCATAGGGCACTTCCACGCATGGGGGGATAAAGCGGGAAAATTGAAAATCAGCAAGACACAAGCACCCCAAAGTTTAGGGCTGCTCTGTTGACAAGGACCTCCACTTCCTTCCACCTTAAATATCCCAGGAAAGCGAAAAATGGATAAAAAAGTTGTGGTCCTTATGTACAATGGAATATCACTCAGCCATGAAATCAATGTCATAAGGCTAGTAGCAGCATGATGAGTGGATTTAGGTAAGACGATTCTAAGTGAAATAAGTCACACAGAAAAGGACACTTCTCATAAGGTGTCACTTATAGAGGGAATGTAAAAACCGTTACACTTGAACTGAATTACAAAACAGAACAGAGTCACACATGCAGAAAACACACTATGGCTGCTTAACGGGAAAGGTGAGGTGGGGTGATACATAAAACAAGAGTTTCAAATTAGCTCAGATACCGTTCCATAAACCCAATATGGAATAGACAAGACCTACTCCTTGCTCAGAGAACTGGACTCAACACGCCCGATTCACCGCACAAGAATATATCTGACCAGTAATAATCTTAAAACCTATGTATTGATATCTCTCTGTTAGTGTGTCAAGTGGGTGTAAAGCGGCCTAAACACAGCCGTGAAAAGCAGCTAAACCCCATTATAAAAATAAATTACTTTTAAAAACCCATGAAACAAAGACAGGGAAAGAGAGAGAAATTCTTACACAATTCGTTCAGGGGCTGTGATGCAACCTGGATTGACCATATCTAGACCCACAGCTGGATGAGACATAAGGGTGGACACTCTTGGGGCTGAGAGGTTTGGTGAGGTTGGGTGAGCAAACGCAGACCCTTTAAAGTAATACTGCGTGCTACCCATCGCATGGGTCCCAAATCTCCAGGTTCAAGGGCATCTTTCTACATCGAAAACATGCATGAGAAACCCAGAAGATGGTACACCGTGTGATGGGGAAAGGTTTCTAAAACGCACCTCATTTCTCATCTCCTTGTGCTCGGGTTCGCCATTCCAGCCACTTTACTAGCAATCTCCCTACTTGGAGCATCAGCACCTTTAACCTCCTGTTCCGTACAGGTTGCAATTTGTCCTGAGGATGAACGGGAAGACGGGGAACCAATGAGAGACTAGCTCTTGGTGTTGGGACAGGCACAGGTCACTCTATTTTCTCAACAGGAAGAAGAATTAACCACAGGCTCAGCCTGCCCCCCGGAACCAGAACAGGGCCTGAAGCCATCCGGCGCTTTTGCGGCCAGCTCCCGAAAAAGCGACTTGTAAAATGGAGCTTCAGGGCACTGCAATTCACTAACCTGCAGAGTTATAAATGACAACTCTCGTCCACAAATATATTGAGGGAAGGTAAAGAAGAGGATTAGAAATCAAGGCAGAATTGCAGGAAACAGATTTCAGGAGGTAGATTCGAATCGCCTTTAAAGCACATGAAAAGCGGCAAAACGTTGACAATGATGCCCTTGGCCAAAAAGGGCGTATGCGTTTTTTCCTGAATATATTCAGGAAAAAACGCATACGCCCTTTTTGGCCAACCAAGCAACCTGGAAAGGCAAATCAGCGCTACAAAGAAGTCTCGCTTCCCATCGGTCAAAAGGGCCATGCTGAAAAAAGTGTCAAAACCAGAAATGCAGGACAGGCCATGGAGAAATGGGAGCCTTGCCACACTGATGGGCGGGATGTACATTGCCAACAGCCACTCTGGAGAAGTGTACGGTGTGTCCTGAAACATCTAAAAAACACAGCTTAGAGAGCATAGGGCACTTCCACGCATGGGGGGATAAAGTGGGAAAATTGAAAATCAGCAAGACACAAGCACCCCAAAGTTTAGGGCTGCTCTGTTGACAAGGACCTCCACTTCCTTCCACCTTAAATATCCCAGGAAAGCGAAAAATGGATAAAAAAGTTGTGGTCCTTATGTACAATGGAATATCACTCAGCCATGAAATCAATGTCATAAGGCTAGTAGCAGCATGATGAGTGGATTTAGGTAAGACGATTCTAAGTGAAATAAGTCACACAGAAAAGGACACTTCTCATAAGGTGTCACTTATAGAGGGAATGTAAAAACCGTTACACTTGAACTGAATTACAAAACAGAACAGAGTCACACATGCAGAAAACACACTATGGCTGCTTAACGGGAAAGGTGAGGTGGGGTGATACATAAAACAAGAGTTTCAAATTAGCTCAGATACCGTTCCATAAACCCAATATGGAATAGACAAGACCTACTCCTTGCTCAGAGAACTGGACTCAACACGCCCGATTCACCGCACAAGAATATATCTGACCAGTAATAATCTTAAAACCTATGTATTGATATCTCTCTGTTAGTGTGTCAAGTGGGTGTAAAGCGGCCTAAACACAGCCGTGAAAAGCAGCTAAACCCCATTATAAAAATAAATTACTTTTAAAAACCCATGAAACAAAGACAGGGAAAGAGAGAGAAATTCTTACACAATTCGTTCAGGGGCTGTGATGCAACCTGGATTGACCATATCTAGACCCACAGCTGGATGAGACATAAGGGTGGACACTCTTGGGGCTGAGAGGTTTGGTGAGGTTGGGTGAGCAAACGCAGACCCTTTAAAGTAATACTGTGTGCTACCCATCGCATGGGTCCCAAATCTCCAGGTTCAAGGGCATCTTCCTACATCGAAAACATGCATGAGAAACCCAGAAGATGGTACACCGTGTGATGGGGAAAGGTTTCTAAAACGCACGTCATTTCTCATCTCCTTGTGCTCGGGTTCGCCATTCCAGCCACTTTACTAGCAATCTCCCTACTTGGAGCATCAGCACCTTTAACCTCCTGTTCCGTACAGGTTGCAATTTGTCCTGAGGATGAACGGGAAGACGGGGAACCAATGATAGACTAGCTCTTGGTGTTGGGACAGGCACAGGTCACTCTATTTTCCCATCAGGAAGAAGAATTAACCACAGGCTCAGCCTGCCCCCCGGAGCCAGAACAGGGCCTGAAGCCATCCTGCGCTTTTGCGGCCGGCTCCCGAAAAAGCGACTTGTAAAATGGAGCTTCAGGGCACTGCAATTCACAAACCTGCAGAGTTATAAATGATAACTCTCGTCCACAAATATATTGAGGGAAGGCAAAGAAGAGGATTAGAAATCAAGGCAGAATTGCAGGAAACAGATTTCAGGAGGTAGATTCGAATCGCCTTTAAAGCACATGAAAAGCGGCAAAACGTTGACAATGATGCCCTTGGCCAAAAAGGGCGTATGCGTTTTTTCCTGAATATATTCAGGAAAAAACGCATACGCCCTTTTTGACCAACCAAGCCACCTGGAAAGGCAAATCAGCGCTACAAAGAAGTCTCGCTTCCCATCGGTCAAAAGGGCCATGCTGAAAAAAGTGTCAAAACCAGAAATGCAGGACAGGCCATGGAGAAATGGGAGCCTTGCTACACTGATGGGCGGGATGTACATTGCCAACAGCCACTCTGGAGAAGTGTACGGTGTGTCCTGAAACATCTCAAAAACACAGCTTAGAGAGCATAGGGCACTTCCACGCATGGGGGGATAAAGTGGGAAAATTGAAAATCAGCAAGACACAAGCACCCCAAAGTTTAGGGCTGCTCTGTTAACAAGGACCTCCACTTCCTTCCACCTTAAATATCCCAGGAAAGCGAAAAATGGATAAAAAAGTTGTGGTCCTTATGTACAATGGAATATCACTCAGCCATGAAATCAATGTCATAAGGCTAGTAGCAGCATGATGAGTGGATTTAGGTAAGACGATTCTAAGTGAAATAAGTCACACAGAAAAGGACACTTCTCATAAGGTGTCACTTATAGAGGGAATGTAAAAACCGTTACACTTGAACTGAATTACAAAACAGAACAGAGTCACACATGCAGAAAACACACTATGGCTGCTTAACGGGAAAGGTGAGGTGGGGTGATACATAAAACAAGAGTTTCAAATTAGCTCAGATACCGTTCCATAAACCCAATATGTAATAGACAAGACCTACTCCTTGCTCAGAGAACTGGACTCAACACGCCCAATTCACCGCACAAGAATATATCTGACCAGTAATAATCTTAAAACCTATGTATTGATATCTCTCTGTTAGTGTGTCAAGTGGGTGTAAAGCGGCCTAAACACAGCCGTGAAAAGCAGCTAAACCCCATTATAAAAATAAATTACTTTTAAAAACCCATGAAACAAAGACAGGGAAAGAGAGAGAAATTCTTACACAATTCGTTCAGGGGCTGTGATGCAACCTGGATTGACCATATCTAGACCCACAGCTGGATGAGACATAAGGGTGGACACTCTTGGGGCTGAGAGGTTTGGTGAGGTTGGGTGAGCAAACGCAGACCCTTTAAAGTAATACTGCGTGCTACCCATCGCATGGGTCCCAAATCTCCAGGTTCAAGGGCATCTTCCTACATCGAAAACATGCATGAGAAACCCAGAAGATGGTACACCGTGTGATGGGGAAAGGTTTCTAAAACGCACCTCATTTCTCATCTCCTTGTGCTCGAGTTCGCCATTCCAGCCACTTTACTAGCAATCTCCCTACTTGGAGCATCAGCACCTTTAACCTCCTGTTCCGTACAGGTTGCAATTTGTCCTGAGGATAACGGGAAGACGGGGAACCAATGAGAGACTAGCTCTTGGTGTTGGGACAGGCACAGGTCACTCTATTTTCCCATCAGGAAGAAGAATTAACCACAGGCTCAGCCTGCCCCCCGGAACCAGAACAGGGCCTGAAGCCATCCGGCGCTTTTGCGGCCGGCTCCCGAAAAAGCGACTTGTAAAATGGAGCTTCAGGGCACTGCAATTCACAAACCTGCAGAGTTATAAATGATAACTCTCGTCCACAAATATATTGAGGGAAGGCAAAGAAGAGGATTAGAAATCAAGGCAGAATTGCAGGAAACAGATTTCAGGAGGTAGATTCGAATCGCCTTTAAAGCACATGAAAAGCGGCAAAACGTTGACAATGATGCCCTTGGCCAAAAAGGGCGTATGCGTTTTTTCCTGAATATATTCAGGAAAAAACGCATACGCCCTTTTTGGCCAACCAAGCAACCTGGAAAGGCAAATCAGCGCTACAAAGAAGTCTCGCTTCCCATCGGTCAAAAGGGCCATGCTGAAAAAAGTGTCAAAACCAGAAATGCAGGACAGGCCATGGAGAAATGGGAGCCTTGCTACACTGATGGGCGGGATGTACATTGCCAACAGCCACTCTGGAGAAGTGTACGGTGTGTCCTGAAACATCTAAAAAACACAGCTTAGAGAGCATAGGGCACTTCCACGCATGGGGGGATAAAGTGGGAAAATTGAAAATCAGCAAGACGCAAGCACCCCAAAGTTTAGGGCTGCTCTGTTGACAAGGACCTCCACTTCCTTCCACCTTAAATATCCCAGGAAAGCGAAAAATGGATACAAAAGTTGTGGTCCTTATGTACAATGGAATATCACTCAGCCATGAAATCAATGTCATAAGGCTAGTAGCAGCATGATGAGTGGATTTAGGTAAGACGATTCTAAGTGAAATAAGTCACACAGAAAAGGACACTTCTCATAAGGTGTCACTTATAGAGGGAATGTAAAAACCGTTACACTTGAACTGAATTACAAAACAGAACAGAGTCACACATGCAGAAAACACACTATGGCTGCTTAACGGGAAAGGTGAGGTGGGGTGATACATAAAACAAGAGTTTCAAATTAGCTCAGATACCGTTCCATAAACCCAATATGGAATAGACAAGACCTACTCCTTGCTCAGAGAACTGGACTCAACACGCCCGATTCACCGCACAAGAATATATCTGACTAGTAATAATCTTAAAACCTATGTATTGATATCTCTCTGTTAGTGTGTCAAGTGGGTGTAAAGCGGCCTAAACACAGCCGTGAAAAGCAGCTAAACCCCATTATAAAAATAAATTACTTTTAAAAACCCATGAAACAAAGACAGGGAAAGAGAGAGAAATTCTTACACAATTCGTTCAGGGGCTGTGATGCAACCTGGATTGACCATATCTAGACCCACAGCTGGATGAGACATAAGGGTGGACACTCTTGGGGCTGAGAGGTTTGGTGAGGTTGGGTGAGCAAACGCAGACCCTTTAAAGTAATACTGCGTGCTACCCATCGCATGGGTCCGAAATCTCCAGGTTCAAGGGCATCTTCCTACATCGAAAACATGCATGAGAAACCCAGAAGATGGTACACCGTGTGATGGGGAAAGGTTTCTAAAACGCACCTCATTTCTCATCTCCTTGTGCTCGAGTTCGCCATTCCAGCCACTTTACTAGCAATCTCCCTACTTGGAGCATCAGCACCTTTAACCTCCTGTTCCGTACAGGTTGCAATTTGTCCTGAGGATAACGGGAAGACGGGGAACCAATGAGAGACTAGCTCTTGGTGTTGGGACAGGCACAGGTCACTCTATTTTCCCATCAGGAAGAAGAATTAACCACAGGCTCAGCCTGCCCCCCGGAACCAGAACAGGGCCTGAAGCCATCCGGCGCTTTTGCGGCCGGCTCCCGAAAAAGCGACTTGTAAAATGGAGCTTCAGGGCACTGCAATTCACAAACCTGCAGAGTTATAAATGATAACTCTCGTCCACAAATATATTGAGGGAAGGCAAAGAAGAGGATTAGAAATCAAGGCAGAATTGCAGGAAACAGATTTCAGGAGGTAGATTCGAATCGCCTTTAAAGCACATGAAAAGCGGCAAAACGTTGACAATGATGCCCTTGGCCAACAAGGGCGTATGCGTTTTTTCCTGAATATATTCAGGAAAAAACGCATACGCCCTTTTTGGCCAACCAAGCAACCTGGAAAGGCAAATCAGCGCTACAAAGAAGTCTCGCTTCCCATCGGTCAAAAGGGCCATGCTGAAAAAAGTGTCAAAACCAGAAATGCAGGACAGGCCATGGAGAAATGGGAGCCTTGCTACACTGATGGGCGGGATGTACATTGCCAACAGCCACTCTGGAGAAGTGTACGGTGTGTCCTGAAACATCTAAAAAACACAGCTTAGAGAGCATAGGGCACTTCCACGCATGGGGGGATAAAGTGGGAAAATTGAAAATCAGCAAGACGCAAGCACCCCAAAGTTTAGGGCTGCTCTGTTGACAAGGACCTCCACTTCCTTCCACCTTAAATATCCCAGGAAAGCGAAAAATGGATACAAAAGTTGTGGTCCTTATGTACAATGGAATATCACTCAGCCATGAAATCAATGTCATAAGGCTAGTAGCAGCATGATGAGTGGATTTAGGTAAGACGATTCTAAGTGAAATAAGTCACACAGAAAAGGACACTTCTCATAAGGTGTCACTTATAGAGGGAATGTAAAAACCGTTACACTTGAACTGAATTACAAAACAGAACAGAGTCACACATGCAGAAAACACACTATGGCTGCTTAACGGGAAAGGTGAGGTGGGGTGATACATAAAACAAGAGTTTCAAATTAGCTCAGATACCGTTCCATAAACCCAATATGGAATAGACAAGACCTACTCCTTGCTCAGAGAACTGGACTCAACACGCCCGATTCACCGCACAAGAATATATCTGACTAGTAATAATCTTAAAACCTATGTATTGATATCTCTCTGTTAGTGTGTCAAGTGGGTGTAAAGCGGCCTAAACACAGCCGTGAAAAGCAGCTAAACCCCATTATAAAAATAAATTACTTTTAAAAACCCATGAAACAAAGACAGGGAAAGAGAGAGAAATTCTTACACAATTCGTTCAGGGGCTGTGATGCAACCTGGATTGACCATATCTAGACCCACAGCTGGATGAGACATAAGGGTGGACACTCTTGGGGCTGAGAGGTTTGGTGAGGTTGGGTGAGCAAACGCAGACCCTTTAAAGTAATACTGCGTGCTACCCATCGCATGGGTCCCAAATCTCCAGGTTCAAGGGCATCTTTCTACATCGAAAACATGCATGAGAAACCCAGAAGATGGTACACCGTGTGATGGGGAAAGGTTTCTAAAACGCACCTCATTTCTCATCTCCTTGTGCTCGGGTTCGCCATTCCAGCCACTTTACTAGCAATCTCCCTACTTGGAGCATCAGCACCTTTAACCTCCTGTTCCGTACAGGTTGCAATTTGTCCTGAGGATGAACGGGAAGACGGGGAACCAATGAGAGACTAGCTCTTGGTGTTGGGACAGGCACAGGTCACTCTATTTTCCCATCAGGAAGAAGAATTAACCACAGGCTCAGCCTGCCCCCCGGAACCAGAACAGGGCCTGAAGCCATCCGGCGCTTTTGCGGCCGGCTCCCGAAAAAGCGACTTGTAAAATGGAGCTTCAGGGCACTGCAATTCACTAACCTGCAGAGTTATAAATGACAACTCTCGTCCACAAATATATTGAGGGAAGGCAAAGAAGAGGATTAGAAATCAAGGCAGAATTGCAGGAAACAGATTTCAGGAGGTAGATTCGAATCGCCTTTAAAGCACATGAAAAGCGGCAAAACGTTGACAATGATGCCCTTGGCCAAAAAGGGCGTATGCGTTTTTTCCTGAATATATTCAGGAAAAAACGCATACGCCCTTTTTGGCCAACCAAGCAACCTGGAAAGGCAAATCAGCGCTACAAAGAAGTCTCGCTTCCCATCGGTCAAAAGGGCCATGCTGAAAAAAGTGTCAAAACCAGAAATGCAGGACAGGCCATGGAGAAATGGGAGCCTTGCTACACTGATGGGCGGGATGTACATTGCCAACAGCCACTCTGGAGAAGTGTACGGTGTGTCCTGAAACATCTAAAAAACACAGCTTAGAGAGCATAGGGCACTTCCACGCATGGGGGGATAAAGTGGGAAAATTGAAAATCAGCAAGACACAAGCACCCCAAAGTTTAGGGCTGCTCTGTTGACAAGGACCTCCACTTCCTTCCACCTTAAATATCCCAGGAAAGCGAAAAATGGATACAAAAGTTGTGGTCCTTATGTACAATGGAATATCACTCAGCCATGAAATCAATGTCATAAGGCTAGTAGCAGCATGATGAGTGGATTTAGGTAAGACGATTCTAAGTGAAATAAGTCACACAGAAAAGGACACTTCTCATAAGGTGTCACTTACAGAGGGAATGTAAAAACCGTTACACTTGAACTGAATTACAAAACAGAACAGAGTCACACATGCAGAAAACACACTATGGCTGCTTAACGGGAAAGGTGAGGTGGGGTGATACATAAAACAAGAGTTTCAAATTAGCTCAGATACCGTTCCATAAACCCAATATGGAATAGACAAGACCTACTCCTTGCTCAGAGAACTGGACTCAACACGCCCAATTCACCGCACAAGAATATATCTGACCAGTAATAATCTTAAAACCTATGTATTGATATCTCTCTGTTAGTGTGTCAAGTGGGTGTAAAGCGGCCTAAACACAGCCGTGAAAAGCAGCTAAACCCCATTATAAAAATAAATTACTTTTAAAAACCCATGAAACAAAGACAGGGAAAGAGAGAGAAATTCTTACACAATTCGTTCAGGGGCTGTGATGCAACCTGGATTGACCATATCTAGACCCACAGCTGGATGAGACATAAGGGTGGACACTCTTGGGGCTGAGAGGTTTGGTGAGGTTGGGTGAGCAAACGCAGACCCTTTAAAGTAATACTGCGTGCTACCCATCGCATGGGTCCCAAATCTCCAGGTTCAAGGGCATCTTCCTACATCGAAAACATGCATGAGAAACCCAGAAGATGGTACACCGTGTGATGGGGAAAGGTTTCTAAAACGCACCTCATTTCTCATCTCCTTGTGCTCGAGTTCGCCATTCCAGCCACTTTACTAGCAATCTCCCTACTTGGAGCATCAGCACCTTTAACCTCCTGTTCCGTACAGGTTGCAATTTGTCCTGAGGATAACGGGAAGACGGGGAACCAATGAGAGACTAGCTCTTGGTGTTGGGACAGGCACAGGTCACTCTATTTTCCCATCAGGAAGAAGAATTAACCACAGGCTCAGCCTGCCCCCCGGAACCAGAACAGGGCCTGAAGCCATCCGGCGCTTTTGCGGCCGGCTCCCGAAAAAGCGACTTGTAAAATGGAGCTTCAGGGCACTGCAATTCACAAACCTGCAGAGTTATAAATGATAACTCTCGTCCACAAATATATTGAGGGAAGGCAAAGAAGAGGATTAGAAATCAAGGCAGAATTGCAGGAAACAGATTTCAGGAGGTAGATTCGAATCGCCTTTAAAGCACATGAAAAGCGGCAAAACGTTGACAATGATGCCCTTGGCCAAAAAGGGCGTATGCGTTTTTTCCTGAATATATTCAGGAAAAAACGCATACGCCCTTTTTGGCCAACCAAGCAACCTGGAAAGGCAAATCAGCGCTACAAAGAAGTCTCGCTTCCCATCGGTCAAAAGGGCCATGCTGAAAAAAGTGTCAAAACCAGAAATGCAGGACAGGCCATGGAGAAATGGGAGCCTTGCTACACTGATGGGCGGGATGTACATTGCCAACAGCCACTCTGGAGAAGTGTACGGTGTGTCCTGAAACATCTAAAAAACACAGCTTAGAGAGCATAGGGCACTTCCACGCATGGGGGGATAAAGTGGGAAAATTGAAAATCAGCAAGACGCAAGCACCCCAAAGTTTAGGGCTGCTCTGTTGACAAGGACCTCCACTTCCTTCCACCTTAAATATCCCAGGAAAGCGAAAAATGGATACAAAAGTTGTGGTCCTTATGTACAATGGAATATCACTCAGCCATGAAATCAATGTCATAAGGCTAGTAGCAGCATGATGAGTGGATTTAGGTAAGACGATTCTAAGTGAAATAAGTCACACAGAAAAGGACACTTCTCATAAGGTGTCACTTATAGAGGGAATGTAAAAACCGTTACACTTGAACTGAATTACAAAACAGAACAGAGTCACACATGCAGAAAACACACTATGGCTGCTTAACGGGAAAGGTGAGGTGGGGTGATACATAAAACAAGAGTTTCAAATTAGCTCAGATACCGTTCCATAAACCCAATATGGAATAGACAAGACCTACTCCTTGCTCAGAGAACTGGACTCAACACGCCCGATTCACCGCACAAGAATATATCTGACTAGTAATAATCTTAAAACCTATGTATTGATATCTCTCTGTTAGTGTGTCAAGTGGGTGTAAAGCGGCCTAAACACAGCCGTGAAAAGCAGCTAAACCCCATTATAAAAATAAATTACTTTTAAAAACCCATGAAACAAAGACAGGGAAAGAGAGAGAAATTCTTACACAATTCGTTCAGGGGCTGTGATGCAACCTGGATTGACCATATCTAGACCCACAGCTGGATGAGACATAAGGGTGGACACTCTTGGGGCTGAGAGGTTTGGTGAGGTTGGGTGAGCAAACGCAGACCCTTTAAAGTAATACTGCGTGCTACCCATCGCATGGGTCCGAAATCTCCAGGTTCAAGGGCATCTTCCTACATCGAAAACATGCATGAGAAACCCAGAAGATGGTACACCGTGTGATGGGGAAAGGTTTCTAAAACGCACCTCATTTCTCATCTCCTTGTGCTCGAGTTCGCCATTCCAGCCACTTTACTAGCAATCTCCCTACTTGGAGCATCAGCACCTTTAACCTCCTGTTCCGTACAGGTTGCAATTTGTCCTGAGGATAACGGGAAGACGGGGAACCAATGAGAGACTAGCTCTTGGTGTTGGGACAGGCACAGGTCACTCTATTTTCCCATCAGGAAGAAGAATTAACCACAGGCTCAGCCTGCCCCCCGGAACCAGAACAGGGCCTGAAGCCATCCGGCGCTTTTGCGGCCGGCTCCCGAAAAAGCGACTTGTAAAATGGAGCTTCAGGGCACTGCAATTCACAAACCTGCAGAGTTATAAATGATAACTCTCGTCCACAAATATATTGAGGGAAGGCAAAGAAGAGGATTAGAAATCAAGGCAGAATTGCAGGAAACAGATTTCAGGAGGTAGATTCGAATCGCCTTTAAAGCACATGAAAAGCGGCAAAACGTTGACAATGATGCCCTTGGCCAACAAGGGCGTATGCGTTTTTTCCTGAATATATTCAGGAAAAAACGCATACGCCCTTTTTGGCCAACCAAGCAACCTGGAAAGGCAAATCAGCGCTACAAAGAAGTCTCGCTTCCCATCGGTCAAAAGGGCCATGCTGAAAAAAGTGTCAAAACCAGAAATGCAGGACAGGCCATGGAGAAATGGGAGCCTTGCTACACTGATGGGCGGGATGTACATTGCCAACAGCCACTCTGGAGAAGTGTACGGTGTGTCCTGAAACATCTAAAAAACACAGCTTAGAGAGCATAGGGCACTTCCACGCATGGGGGGATAAAGTGGGAAAATTGAAAATCAGCAAGACGCAAGCACCCCAAAGTTTAGGGCTGCTCTGTTGACAAGGACCTCCACTTCCTTCCACCTTAAATATCCCAGGAAAGCGAAAAATGGATACAAAAGTTGTGGTCCTTATGTACAATGGAATATCACTCAGCCATGAAATCAATGTCATAAGGCTAGTAGCAGCATGATGAGTGGATTTAGGTAAGACGATTCTAAGTGAAATAAGTCACACAGAAAAGGACACTTCTCATAAGGTGTCACTTATAGAGGGAATGTAAAAACCGTTACACTTGAACTGAATTACAAAACAGAACAGAGTCACACATGCAGAAAACACACTATGGCTGCTTAACGGGAAAGGTGAGGTGGGGTGATACATAAAACAAGAGTTTCAAATTAGCTCAGATACCGTTCCATAAACCCAATATGGAATAGACAAGACCTACTCCTTGCTCAGAGAACTGGACTCAACACGCCCGATTCACCGCACAAGAATATATCTGACTAGTAATAATCTTAAAACCTATGTATTGATATCTCTCTGTTAGTGTGTCAAGTGGGTGTAAAGCGGCCTAAACACAGCCGTGAAAAGCAGCTAAACCCCATTATAAAAATAAATTACTTTTAAAAACCCATGAAACAAAGACAGGGAAAGAGAGAGAAATTCTTACACAATTCGTTCAGGGGCTGTGATGCAACCTGGATTGACCATATCTAGACCCACAGCTGGATGAGACATAAGGGTGGACACTCTTGGGGCTGAGAGGTTTGGTGAGGTTGGGTGAGCAAACGCAGACCCTTTAAAGTAATACTGCGTGCTACCCATCGCATGGGTCCCAAATCTCCAGGTTCAAGGGCATCTTTCTACATCGAAAACATGCATGAGAAACCCAGAAGATGGTACACCGTGTGATGGGGAAAGGTTTCTAAAACGCACCTCATTTCTCATCTCCTTGTGCTCGGGTTCGCCATTCCAGCCACTTTACTAGCAATCTCCCTACTTGGAGCATCAGCACCTTTAACCTCCTGTTCCGTACAGGTTGCAATTTGTCCTGAGGATGAACGGGAAGACGGGGAACCAATGAGAGACTAGCTCTTGGTGTTGGGACAGGCACAGGTCACTCTATTTTCCCATCAGGAAGAAGAATTAACCACAGGCTCAGCCTGCCCCCCGGAACCAGAACAGGGCCTGAAGCCATCCGGCGCTTTTGCGGCCGGCTCCCGAAAAAGCGACTTGTAAAATGGAGCTTCAGGGCACTGCAATTCACTAACCTGCAGAGTTATAAATGACAACTCTCGTCCACAAATATATTGAGGGAAGGCAAAGAAGAGGATTAGAAATCAAGGCAGAATTGCAGGAAACAGATTTCAGGAGGTAGATTCGAATCGCCTTTAAAGCACATGAAAAGCGGCAAAACGTTGACAATGATGCCCTTGGCCAAAAAGGGCGTATGCGTTTTTTCCTGAATATATTCAGGAAAAAACGCATACGCCCTTTTTGGCCAACCAAGCAACCTGGAAAGGCAAATCAGCGCTACAAAGAAGTCTCGCTTCCCATCGGTCAAAAGGGCCATGCTGAAAAAAGTGTCAAAACCAGAAATGCAGGACAGGCCATGGAGAAATGGGAGCCTTGCTACACTGATGGGCGGGATGTACATTGCCAACAGCCACTCTGGAGAAGTGTACGGTGTGTCCTGAAACATCTAAAAAACACAGCTTAGAGAGCATAGGGCACTTCCACGCATGGGGGGATAAAGTGGGAAAATTGAAAATCAGCAAGACACAAGCACCCCAAAGTTTAGGGCTGCTCTGTTGACAAGGACCTCCACTTCCTTCCACCTTAAATATCCCAGGAAAGCGAAAAATGGATACAAAAGTTGTGGTCCTTATGTACAATGGAATATCACTCAGCCATGAAATCAATGTCATAAGGCTAGTAGCAGCATGATGAGTGGATTTAGGTAAGACGATTCTAAGTGAAATAAGTCACACAGAAAAGGACACTTCTCATAAGGTGTCACTTACAGAGGGAATGTAAAAACCGTTACACTTGAACTGAATTACAAAACAGAACAGAGTCACACATGCAGAAAACACACTATGGCTGCTTAACGGGAAAGGTGAGGTGGGGTGATACATAAAACAAGAGTTTCAAATTAGCTCAGATACCGTTCCATAAACCCAATATGGAATAGACAAGACCTACTCCTTGCTCAGAGAACTGGACTCAACACGCCCGATTCACCGCACAAGAATATATCTGACTAGTAATAATCTTAAAACCTATGTATTGATATCTCTCTGTTAGTGTGTCAAGTGGGTGTAAAGCGGCCTAAACACAGCCGTGAAAAGCAGCTAAACCCCATTATAAAAATAAATTACTTTTAAAAACCCATGAAACAAAGACAGGGAAAGAGAGAGAAATTCTTACACAATTCGTTCAGGGGCTGTGATGCAACCTGGATTGACCATATCTAGACCCACAGCTGGATGAGACATAAGGGTGGACACTCTTGGGGCTGAGAGGTTTGGTGAGGTTGGGTGAGCAAACGCAGACCCTTTAAAGTAATACTGCGTGCTACCCATCGCATGGGTCCCAAATCTCCAGGTTCAAGGGCATCTTTCTACATCGAAAACATGCATGAGAAACCCAGAAGATGGTACACCGTGTGATGGGGAAAGGTTTCTAAAACGCACCTCATTTCTCATCTCCTTGTGCTCGGGTTCGCCATTCCAGCCACTTTACTAGCAATCTCCCTACTTGGAGCATCAGCACTTTTAACCTCCTGTTCCGTACAGGTTGCAATTTGTCCTGAGGATGAACGGGAAGACGGGGAACCAATGAGAGACTAGCTCTTGGTGTTGGGACAGGCACAGGTCACTCTATTTTCCCATCAGGAAGAAGAATTAACCACAGGCTCAGCCTGCCCCCCGGAACCAGAACAGGGCCTGAAGCCAACCGGCGCTTTTGCGGCCGGCTCCCGAAAAAGCGACTTGTAAAATGGAGCTTCAGGGCACTGCAATTCACTAACCTGCAGAGTTATAAATGACAACTCTCGTCCACAAATATATTGAGGGAAGGCAAAGAAGAGGATTAGAAATGAAGGCAGAATTGCAGGAAACAGATTTCAGGAGGTAGATTCGAATCGCCTTTAAAGCACATGAAAAGCGGCAAAACGTTGACAATGATGCCCTTGGCCAAAAAGGGCGTATGCGTTTTTTCCTGAATATATTCAGGAAAAAACGCATACGCCCTTTTTGGCCAACCAAGCAACCTGGAAAGGCAAATCAGCGCTACAAAGAAGTCTCGCTTCCCATCGGTCAAAAGGGCCATGCTGAAAAAAGTGTCAAAACCAGAAATGCAGGACAGGCCATGGAGAAATGGGAGCCTTGCTACACTGATGGGCGGGATGTACATTGCCAACAGCCACTCTGGAGAAGTGTACGGTGTGTCCTGAAACATCTAAAAAACACAGCTTAGAGAGCATAGGGCACTTCCACGCATGGGGGGATAAAGCGGGAAAATTGAAAATCAGCAAGACACAAGCACCCCAAAGTTTAGGGCTGCTCTGTTGACAAGGACCTCCACTTCCTTCCACCTTAAATATCCCAGGAAAGCGAAAAATGGATACAAAAGTTGTGGTCCTTATGTACAATGGAATATCACTCAGCCATGAAATCAATGTCATAAGTCTAGTAGCAGCATGATGAGTGGATTTAGGTAAGACGATTCTAAGTGAAATAAGTCACACAGAAAAGGACACTTCTCATAAGGTGTCACTTATAGAGAGAATGTAAAAACCGTTACACTTCAACTGAATTACAAAACAGAACAGAGTCACACATGCAGAAAACACACTATGGCTGCTTAACGGGAAAGGTGAGGTGGGGTGATACATAAAACAAGAGTTTCAAATTAGCTCAGATACCGTTCCATAAACCCAATATGTAATAGACAAGACCTACTCCTTGCTCAGAGAACTGGACTCAACACGCCCGATTCACCGCACAAGAATATATCTGACTAGTAATAATCTTAAAACCTATGTATTGATATCTCTCTGTTAGTGTGTCAAGTGGGTGTAAAGCGGCCTAAACACAGCCGTGAAAAGCAGCTAAACCCCATTATAAAAATAAATTACTTTTAAAAACCCATGAAACAAAGACAGGGAAAGAGAGAGAAATTCTTACACAATTCGTTCAGGGGCTGTGATGCAACCTGGATTGACCATATCTAGACCCACAGCTGGATGAGACATAAGGGTGGACACTCTTGGGGCTGAGAGGTTTGGTGAGGTTGGGTGAGCAAACGCAGACCCTTTAAAGTAATACTGCGTGCTACCCATCGCATGGGTCCCAAATCTCCAGGTTCAAGGGCATCTTTCTACATCGAAAACATGCATGAGAAACCCAGAAGATGGTACACCGTGTGATGGGGAAAGGTTTCTAAAACGCACCTCATTTCTCATCTCCTTGTGCTCGGGTTCGCCATTCCAGCCACTTTACTAGCAATCTCCCTACTTGGAGCATCAGCACCTTTAACCTCCTGTTCCGTACAGGTTGCAATTTGTCCTGAGGATGAACGGGAAGACGGGGAACCAATGAGAGACTAGCTCTTGGTGTTGGGACAGGCACAGGTCACTCTATTTTCTCAACAGGAAGAAGAATTAACCACAGGCTCAGCCTGCCCCCCGGAACCAGAACAGGGCCTGAAGCCATCCGGCGCTTTTGCGGCCAGCTCCCGAAAAAGCGACTTGTAAAATGGAGCTTCAGGGCACTGCAATTCACTAACCTGCAGAGTTATAAATGACAACTCTCGTCCACAAATATATTGAGGGAAGGTAAAGAAGAGGATTAGAAATCAAGGCAGAATTGCAGGAAACAGATTTCAGGAGGTAGATTCGAATCGCCTTTAAAGCACATGAAAAGCGGCAAAACGTTGACAATGATGCCCTTGGCCAAAAAGGGCGTATGCGTTTTTTCCTGAATATATTCAGGAAAAAACGCATACGCCCTTTTTGGCCAACCAAGCAACCTGGAAAGGCAAATCAGCGCTACAAAGAAGTCTCGCTTCCCATCGGTCAAAAGGGCCATGCTGAAAAAAGTGTCAAAACCAGAAATGCAGGACAGGCCATGGAGAAATGGGAGCCTTGCCACACTGATGGGCGGGATGTACATTGCCAACAGCCACTCTGGAGAAGTGTACGGTGTGTCCTGAAACATCTAAAAAACACAGCTTAGAGAGCATAGGGCACTTCCACGCATGGGGGGATAAAGTGGGAAAATTGAAAATCAGCAAGACACAAGCACCCCAAAGTTTAGGGCTGCTCTGTTGACAAGGACCTCCACTTCCTTCCACCTTAAATATCCCAGGAAAGCGAAAAATGGATAAAAAAGTTGTGGTCCTTATGTACAATGGAATATCACTCAGCCATGAAATCAATGTCATAAGGCTAGTAGCAGCATGATGAGTGGATTTAGGTAAGACGATTCTAAGTGAAATAAGTCACACAGAAAAGGACACTTCTCATAAGGTGTCACTTATAGAGGGAATGTAAAAACCGTTACACTTGAACTGAATTACAAAACAGAACAGAGTCACACATGCAGAAAACACACTATGGCTGCTTAACGGGAAAGGTGAGGTGGGGTGATACATAAAACAAGAGTTTCAAATTAGCTCAGATACCGTTCCATAAACCCAATATGGAATAGACAAGACCTACTCCTTGCTCAGAGAACTGGACTCAACACGCCCGATTCACCGCACAAGAATATATCTGACTAGTAATAATCTTAAAACCTATGTATTGATATCTCTCTGTTAGTGTGTCAAGTGGGTGTAAAGCGGCCTAAACACAGCCGTGAAAAGCAGCTAAACCCCATTATAAAAATAAATTACTTTTAAAAACCCATGAAACAAAGACAGGGAAAGAGAGAGAAATTCTTACACAATTCGTTCAGGGGCTGTGATGCAACCTGGATTGACCATATCTAGACCCACAGCTGGATGAGACATAAGGGTGGACACTCTTGGGGCTGAGAGGTTTGGTGAGGTTGGGTGAGCAAACGCAGACCCTTTAAAGTAATACTGCGTGCTACCCATCGCATGGGTCCCAAATCTCCAGGTTCAAGGGCATCTTTCTACATCGAAAACATGCATGAGAAACCCAGAAGATGGTACACCGTGTGATGGGGAAAGGTTTCTAAAACGCACCTCATTTCTCATCTCCTTGTGCTCGGGTTCGCCATTCCAGCCACTTTACTAGCAATCTCCCTACTTGGAGCATCAGCACCTTTAACCTCCTGTTCCGTACAGGTTGCAATTTGTCCTGAGGATGAACGGGAAGACGGGGAACCAATGAGAGACTAGCTCTTGGTGTTGGGACAGGCACAGGTCACTCTATTTTCCCATCAGGAAGAAGAATTAACCACAGGCTCAGCCTGCCCCCCGGAACCAGAACAGGGCCTGAAGCCATCCTGCGCTTTTGCGGCCGGCTCCCAAAAAAGCGACTTGTAAAATGGAGCTTCAGGGCCCTGCAATTCACAAACCTGCAGAGTTATAAATGATAACTCTCGTCCACAAATATATTGAGGGAAGGCAAAGAAGAGGATTTGAAATCAAGGCAGAATTGCAGGAAACAGATTTCAGGAGGTAGATTCGAATCGCCTTTAAAGCACATGAAAAGCGGCAAAACGTTGACAATGATGCCCTTGGCCAAAAAGGGCGTATGCGTTTTTTCCTGAATATATTCAGGAAAAAACGCATACGCCCTTTTTGGCCAACCAAGCAACCTGGAAAGGCAAATCAGCGCTACAAAGAAGTCTCGCTTCCCATCGGTCAAAAGGGCCATGCTGAAAAAAGTGTCAAAACCAGAAATGCAGGACAGGCCATGGAGAAATGGGAGCCTTGCTACACTGATGGGCGGGATGTACATTGCCAACAGCCACTCTGGAGAAGTTTACGGTGTGTCCTGAAACATCTAAAAAACACAGCTTAGAGAGCATAGGGCACTTCCACGCATGGGGGGATAAAGCGGGAAAATTGAAAATCAGCAAGACACAAGCACCCCAAAGTTTAGGGCTGCTCTGTTGACAAGGACCTCCACTTCCTTCCACCTTAAATATCCCAGGAAAGCGAAAAATGGATACAAAAGTTGTGGTCCTTATGTACAATGGAATATCACTCAGCCATGAAATCAATGTCATAAAGCTAGTAGCAGCATGATGAGTGGATTTAGGTAAGACGATTCTAAGTGAAATAAGTCACACAGAAAAGGACACTTCTCATAAGGTGTCACTTACAGAGGGAATGTAAAAACCGTTACACTTGAACTGAATTACAAAACAGAACGGAGTCACACATGCAGAAAACACACTATGGCTGCTTAACGGGAAAGGTGAGGTGGGGTGATACATAAAACAAGAGTTTCAAATTAGCTCAGATACCGTTCCATAAACCCAATATGTAATAGACAAGACCTACTCCTTGCTCAGAGAACTGGACTCAACACGCCCGATTCACCGCACAAGAATATATCTGACTAGTAATAATCTTAAAACCTATGTATTGATATCTCTCTGTTAGTGTGTCAAGTGGGTGTAAAGCGGCCTAAACACAGCCGTGAAAAGCAGCTAAACCCCATTATAAAAATAAATTACTTTTAAAAACCCATGAAACAAAGACAGGGAAAGAGAGAGAAATTCTTACACAATTCGTTCAGGGGCTGTGATGCAACCTGGATTGACCATATCTAGACCCACAGCTGGATGAGACATAAGGGTGGACACTCTTGGGGCTGAGAGGTTTGGTGAGGTTGGGTGAGCAAACGCAGACCCTTTAAAGTAATACTGCGTGCTACCCATCGCATGGGTCCCAAATCTCCAGGTTCAAGGGCATCTTCCTACATCGAAAACATGCATGAGAAACCCAGAAGATGGTACACCGTGTGATGGGGAAAGGTTTCTAAAACGCACCTCATTTCTCATCTCCTTGTGCTCGGGTTCGCCATTCCAGCCACTTTACTAGCAATCTCCCTACTTGGAGCATCAGCACCTTTAACCTCCTGTTCCGTACAGGTTGCAATTTGTCCTGAGGATGAACGGGAAGACGGGGAACCAATGAGAGACTAGCTCTTGGTGTTGGGACAGGCACAGGTCACTCTATTTTCTCAACAGGAAGAAGAATTAACCACAGGCTCAGCCTGCCCCCCGGAACCAGAACAGGGCCTGAAGCCATCCGGCGCTTTTGCGGCCAGCTCCCGAAAAAGCGACTTGTAAAATGGAGCTTCAGGGCACTGCAATTCACTAACCTGCAGAGTTATAAATGACAACTCTCGTCCACAAATATATTGAGGGAAGGTAAAGAAGAGGATTAGAAATCAAGGCAGAATTGCAGGAAACAGATTTCAGGAGGTAGATTCGAATCGCCTTTAAAGCACATGAAAAGCGGCAAAACGTTGACAATGATGCCCTTGGCCAAAAAGGGCGTATGCGTTTTTTCCTGAATATATTCAGGAAAAAACGCATACGCCCTTTTTGGCCAACCAAGCAACCTGGAAAGGCAAATCAGCGCTACAAAGAAGTCTCGCTTCCCATCGGTCAAAAGGGCCATGCTGAAAAAAGTGTCAAAACCAGAAATGCAGGACAGGCCATGGAGAAATGGGAGCCTTGCCACACTGATGGGCGGGATGTACATTGCCAACAGCCACTCTGGAGAAGTGTACGGTGTGTCCTGAAACATCTAAAAAACACAGCTTAGAGAGCATAGGGCACTTCCACGCATGGGGGGATAAAGTGGGAAAATTGAAAATCAGCAAGACACAAGCACCCCAAAGTTTAGGGCTGCTCTGTTGACAAGGACCTCCACTTCCTTCCACCTTAAATATCCCAGGAAAGCGAAAAATGGATAAAAAAGTTGTGGTCCTTATGTACAATGGAATATCACTCAGCCATGAAATCAATGTCATAAGGCTAGTAGCAGCATGATGAGTGGATTTAGGTAAGACGATTCTAAGTGAAATAAGTCACACAGAAAAGGACACTTCTCATAAGGTGTCACTTATAGAGGGAATGTAAAAACCGTTACACTTGAACTGAATTACAAAACAGAACAGAGTCACACATGCAGAAAACACACTATGGCTGCTTAACGGGAAAGGTGAGGTGGGGTGATACATAAAACAAGAGTTTCAAATTAGCTCAGATACCGTTCCATAAACCCAATATGGAATAGACAAGACCTACTCCTTGCTCAGAGAACTGGACTCAACACGCCCGATTCACCGCACAAGAATATATCTGACTAGTAATAATCTTAAAACCTATGTATTGATATCTCTCTGTTAGTGTGTCAAGTGGGTGTAAAGCGGCCTAAACACAGCCGTGAAAAGCAGCTAAACCCCATTATAAAAATAAATTACTTTTAAAAACCCATGAAACAAAGACAGGGAAAGAGAGAGAAATTCTTACACAATTCGTTCAGGGGCTGTGATGCAACCTGGATTGACCATATCTAGACCCACAGCTGGATGAGACATAAGGGTGGACACTCTTGGGGCTGAGAGGTTTGGTGAGGTTGGGTGAGCAAACGCAGACCCTTTAAAGTAATACTGCGTGCTACCCATCGCATGGGTCCCAAATCTCCAGGTTCAAGGGCATCTTTCTACATCGAAAACATGCATGAGAAACCCAGAAGATGGTACACCGTGTGATGGGGAAAGGTTTCTAAAACGCACCTCATTTCTCATCTCCTTGTGCTCGGGTTCGCCATTCCAGCCACTTTACTAGCAATCTCCCTACTTGGAGCATCAGCACCTTTAACCTCCTGTTCCGTACAGGTTGCAATTTGTCCTGAGGATGAACGGGAAGACGGGGAACCAATGAGAGACTAGCTCTTGGTGTTGGGACAGGCACAGGTCACTCTATTTTCCCATCAGGAAGAAGAATTAACCACAGGCTCAGCCTGCCCCCCGGAACCAGAACAGGGCCTGAAGCCATCCTGCGCTTTTGCGGCCGGCTCCCAAAAAAGCGACTTGTAAAATGGAGCTTCAGGGCCCTGCAATTCACAAACCTGCAGAGTTATAAATGATAACTCTCGTCCACAAATATATTGAGGGAAGGCAAAGAAGAGGATTTGAAATCAAGGCAGAATTGCAGGAAACAGATTTCAGGAGGTAGATTCGAATCGCCTTTAAAGCACATGAAAAGCGGCAAAACGTTGACAATGATGCCCTTGGCCAAAAAGGGCGTATGCGTTTTTTCCTGAATATATTCAGGAAAAAACGCATACGCCCTTTTTGGCCAACCAAGCAACCTGGAAAGGCAAATCAGCGCTACAAAGAAGTCTCGCTTCCCATCGGTCAAAAGGGCCATGCTGAAAAAAGTGTCAAAACCAGAAATGCAGGACAGGCCATGGAGAAATGGGAGCCTTGCTACACTGATGGGCGGGATGTACATTGCCAACAGCCACTCTGGAGAAGTTTACGGTGTGTCCTGAAACATCTAAAAAACACAGCTTAGAGAGCATAGGGCACTTCCACGCATGGGGGGATAAAGCGGGAAAATTGAAAATCAGCAAGACACAAGCACCCCAAAGTTTAGGGCTGCTCTGTTGACAAGGACCTCCACTTCCTTCCACCTTAAATATCCCAGGAAAGCGAAAAATGGATACAAAAGTTGTGCTCCTTATGTACAATGGAATATCACTCAGCCATGAAATCAATGTCATAAGGCTAGTAGCAGCATGATGAGTGGATTTAGGTAAGACGATTCTAAGTGAAATAAGTCACACAGAAAAGGACACTTCTCATAAGGTGTCACTTATAGAGGGAATGTAAAAACCGTTACACTTGAACTGAATTACAAAACAGAACAGAGTCACACATGCAGAAAACACACTATGGCTGCTTAACGGGAAAGGTGAGGTGGGGTGATACATAAAACAAGAGTTTCAAATTAGCTCAGATACCGTTCCATAAACCCAATATGGAATAGACAAGACCTACTCCTTGCTCAGAGAACTGGACTCAACACGCCCGATTCACCGCACAAGAATATATCTGACCAGTAATAATCTTAAAACCTATGTATTGATATCTCTCTGTTAGTGTGTCAAGTGGGTGTAAAGCGGCCTAAACACAGCCGTGAAAAGCAGCTAAACCCCATTATAAAAATAAATTACTTTTAAAAACCCATGAAACAAAGACAGGGAAAGAGAGAGAAATTCTTACACAATTCGTTCAGGGGCTGTGATGCAACCTGGATTGACCATATCTAGACCCACAGCTGGATGAGACATAAGGGTGGACACTCTTGGGGCTGAGAGGTTTGGTGAGGTTGGGTGAGCAAACGCAGACCCTTTAAAGTAATACTGCGTGCTACCCATCGCATGGGTCCCAAATCTCCAGGTTCAAGGGCATCTTTCTACATCGAAAACATGCATGAGAAACCCAGAAGATGGTACACCGTGTGATGGGGAAAGGTTTCTAAAACGCACCTCATTTCTCATCTCCTTGTGCTCGGGTTCGCCATTCCAGCCACTTTACTAGCAATCTCCCTACTTGGAGCATCAGCACCTTTAACCTCCTGTTCCGTACAGGTTGCAATTTGTCCTGAGGATGAACGGGAAGACGGGGAACCAATGAGAGACTAGCTCTTGGTGTTGGGACAGGCACAGGTCACTCTATTTTCTCAACAGGAAGAAGAATTAACCACAGGCTCAGCCTGCCCCCCGGAACCAGAACAGGGCCTGAAGCCATCCGGCGCTTTTGCGGCCAGCTCCCGAAAAAGCGACTTGTAAAATGGAGCTTCAGGGCACTGCAATTCACTAACCTGCAGAGTTATAAATGACAACTCTCGTCCACAAATATATTGAGGGAAGGTAAAGAAGAGGATTAGAAATCAAGGCAGAATTGCAGGAAACAGATTTCAGGAGGTAGATTCGAATCGCCTTTAAAGCACATGAAAAGCGGCAAAACGTTGACAATGATGCCCTTGGCCAAAAAGGGCGTATGCGTTTTTTCCTGAATATATTCAGGAAAAAACGCATACGCCCTTTTTGGCCAACCAAGCAACCTGGAAAGGCAAATCAGCGCTACAAAGAAGTCTCGCTTCCCATCGGTCAAAAGGGCCATGCTGAAAAAAGTGTCAAAACCAGAAATGCAGGACAGGCCATGGAGAAATGGGAGCCTTGCCACACTGATGGGCGGGATGTACATTGCCAACAGCCACTCTGGAGAAGTGTACGGTGTGTCCTGAAACATCTAAAAAACACAGCTTAGAGAGCATAGGGCACTTCCACGCATGGGGGGATAAAGTGGGAAAATTGAAAATCAGCAAGACACAAGCACCCCAAAGTTTAGGGCTGCTCTGTTGACAAGGACCTCCACTTCCTTCCACCTTAAATATCCCAGGAAAGCGAAAAATGGATAAAAAAGTTGTGGTCCTTATGTACAATGGAATATCACTCAGCCATGAAATCAATGTCATAAGGCTAGTAGCAGCATGATGAGTGGATTTAGGTAAGACGATTCTAAGTGAAATAAGTCACACAGAAAAGGACACTTCTCATAAGGTGTCACTTACAGAGGGAATGTAAAAACCGTTACACTTGAACTGAATTACAAAACAGAACGGAGTCACACATGCAGAAAACACACTATGGCTGCTTAACGGGAAAGGTGAGGTGGGGTGATACATAAAACAAGAGTTTCAAATTAGCTCAGATACCGTTCCATAAACCCAATATGTAATAGACAAGACCTACTCCTTGCTCAGAGAACTGGACTCAACACGCCCGATTCACCGCACAAGAATATATCTGACTAGTAATAATCTTAAAACCTATGTATTGATATCTCTCTGTTAGTGTGTCAAGTGGGTGTAAAGCGGCCTAAACACAGCCGTGAAAAGCAGCTAAACCCCATTATAAAAATAAATTACTTTTAAAAACCCATGAAACAAAGACAGGGAAAGAGAGAGAAATTCTTACACAATTCGTTCAGGGGCTGTGATGCAACCTGGATTGACCATATCTAGACCCACAGCTGGATGAGACATAAGGGTGGACACTCTTGGGGCTGAGAGGTTTGGTGAGGTTGGGTGAGCAAACGCAGACCCTTTAAAGTAATACTGCGTGCTACCCATCGCATGGGTCCCAAATCTCCAGGTTCAAGGGCATCTTCCTACATCGAAAACATGCATGAGAAACCCAGAAGATGGTACACCGTGTGATGGGGAAAGGTTTCTAAAACGCACCTCATTTCTCATCCCCTTGTGCTCGGGTTCGCCATTCCAGCCACTTTACTAGCAATCTCCCTACTTGGAGCATCAGCACCTTTAACCTCCTGTTCCGTACAGGTTGCAATTTGTCCTGAGGATGAACGGGAAGACGGGGAACCAATGAGAGACTAGCTCTTGGTTTTGGGACAGGCACAGGTCACTCTATTTTCCCATCAGGAAGAAGAATTAACCACAGGCTCAGCCTGCCCCCCGGAACCAGAACAGGGCCTGAAGCCATCCGGCGCTTTTGCGGCCGGCTCCCAAAAAAGCGACTTGTAAAATGGAGCTTCAGCGCACTGCAATTCACAAACCTGCAGAGTTATAAATGATAACTCTCGTCCACAAATATATTGAGGGAAGGCAAAGAAGAGGATTTGAAATCAAGGCAGAATTGCAGGAAACAGATTTCAGGAGGTAGATTCGAATCGCCTTTAAAGCACATGAAAAGCGGCAAAACGTTGACAATGATGCCCTTGGCCAAAAAGGGCGTATGCGTTTTTTCCTGAATATATTCAGGAAAAAACGCATACGCCCTTTTTGGCCAACCAAGCAACCTGGAAAGGCAAATCAGCGCTACAAAGAAGTCTCGCTTCCCATCGGTCAAAAGGGCCATGCTGAAAAAAGTGTCAAAACCAGAAATGCAGGACAGGCCATGGAGAAATGGGAGCCTTGCCACACTGATGGGCGGGATGTACATTGCCAACAGCCACTCTGGAGAAGTGTACGGTGTGTCCTGAAACATCTAAAAAACACAGCTTAGAGAGCATAGGGCACTTCCACGCATGGGGGGATAAAGTGGGAAAATTGAAAATCAGCAAGACACAAGCACCCCAAAGTTTAGGGCTGCTCTGTTGACAAGGACCTCCACTTCCTTCCACCTTAAATATCCCAGGAAAGCGAAAAATGGATACAAAAGTTGTGGTCCTTATGTACAATGGAATATCACTCAGCCATGAAATCAATGTCATAAGGCTAGTAGCAGCATGATGAGTGGATTTAGGTAAGACGATTCTAAGTGAAATAAGTCACACAAAAAAGGACACTTCCCATAAGGTGTCACTTATAGAGGGAATGTAAAAACCGTTACACTTGAACTGAATTACAAAACAGAACAGAGTCACACATGCAGAAACCACACTATGGCTGCTTAACGGGAAAGGTGAGGTGGGGTGATACATAAAACAAGAGTTTCAAATTAGCTCAGATACCGTTCCATAAACCCAATATGTAATAGACAAGACCTACTCCTTGCTCAGAGAACTGGACTCAACACGCCCGATTCACCGCACAAGAATATATCTGACCAGTAATAATCTTAAAACCTATGTATTGATATCTCTCTGTTAGTGTGTCAAGTGGGTGTAAAGCGGCCTAAACACAGCCGTGAAAAGCAGCTAAACCCCATTATAAAAATAAATTACTTTTAAAAACCCATGAAACAAAGACAGGGAAAGAGAGAGAAATTCTTACACAATTCGTTCAGGGGCTGTGATGCAACCTGGATTGACCATATCTAGACCCACAGCTGGATGAGACATAAGGGTGGACACTCTTGGGGCTGAGAGGTTTGGTGAGGTTGGGTGAGCAAACGCAGACCCTTTAAAGTAATACTGCGTGCTACCCATCGCATGGGTCCCAAATCTCCAGGTTCAAGGGCATCTTCCTACATCGAAAACATGCATGAGAAACCCAGAAGATGGTACACCGTGTGATGGGGAAAGGTTTCTAAAACGCACCTCATTTCTCATCTCCTTGTGCTCGGGTTCGCCATTCCAGCCACTTTACTAGCAATCTCCCTACTTGGAGCATCAGCACCTTTAACCTCCTGTTCCGTACAGGTTGCAATTTGTCCTGAGGATGAACGGGAAGACGGGGAACCAATGAGAGACTAGCTCTTGGTGTTGGGACAGGCACAGGTCACTCTATTTTCCCATCAGGAAGAAGAATTAACCACAGGCTCAGCCTGCCCCCCGGAACCAGAACAGGGCCTGAAGCCATTCTGCGCTTTTGCGGCCGGCTCCCGAAAAAGCGACTTGTAAAATGGAGCTTCAGGGCACTGCAATTCACAAACCTGCAGAGTTATAAATGACAACTCTCGTCCACAAATATATTGAGGGAAGGCAAAGAAGAGGATTAGAAATCAAGGCAGAATAGCAGGAAACAGTTTTCAGGAGGTAGATTCGAATCGCCTTTAAAGCACATGAAAAGCGGCAAAACGTTGACAATGATGCCCTTGGCCAAAAAGGGCGTATGCGTTTTTTCCTGAATATATTCAGGAAAAAACGCATACGCCCTTTTTGGCCAACCAAGCAACCTGGAAAGGCAAATCAGCGCGACAAAGAAGTCTCGCTTCCCATCGGTCAAAAGGGCCATGCTGAAAAAAGTGTCAAAACCAGAAATGCAGGACAGGCCATGGAGAAATGGGAGCCTTGCTACACTGATGGGCGGGATGTAAATTGGCAACAGCCACTCTGGAGAAGTGTACGGTGTGTCCTGAAACATCTAAAAAACACAGCTTAGAGAGCATAGGGCACTTCCACGCATGGGGGGATAAAGTGGGAAAATTGAAAATCAGCAAGACACAAGCACCCCAAAGTTTAGGGCTGCTCTGTTGACAAGGACCTCCACTTCCTTCCACCTTAAATATCCCAGGAAAGCGAAAAATGGATACAAAAGTTGTGGTCCTTATGTACAATGGAATATCACTCAGCCATGAAATCAATGTCATAAGGCTAGTAGCAGCATGATGAGTGGATTTAGGTAAGACGATTCTAAGTGAAATAAGTCACACAGAAAAGGACACTTCTCATAAGGTGTCACTTATAGAGGGAATGTAAAAACCGTTACACTTGAACTGAATTACAAAACAGAACAGAGTCACACATGCAGAAAACACACTATGGCTGCTTAACGGGAAAGGTGAGGTGGGGTGATACATAAAACAAGAGTTTCAAATTAGCTCAGATACCGTTCCATAAACCCAATATGGAATAGACAAGACCTACTCCTTGCTCAGAGAACTGGACTCAACACGCCCGATTCACCGCACAAGAATATATCTGACCAGTAATAATCTTAAAACCTATGTATTGATATCTCTCTGTTAGTGTGTCAAGTGGGTGTAAAGCGGCCTAAACACAGCCGTGAAAAGCAGCTAAACCCCATTATAAAAATAAATTACTTTTAAAAACCCATGAAACAAAGACAGGGAAAGAGAGAGAAATTCTTACACAATTCGTTCAGGGGCTGTGATGCAACCTGGATTGACCATATCTAGACCCACAGCTGGATGAGACATAAGGGTGGACACTCTTGGGGCTGAGAGGTTTGGTGAGGTTGGGTGAGCAAACGCAGACCCTTTAAAGTAATACTGCGTGCTACCCATCGCATGGGTCCCAAATCTCCAGGTTCAAGGGCATCTTCCTACATCGAAAACATGCATGAGAAACCCAGAAGATGGTACACCGTGTGATGGGGAAAGGTTTCTAAAACGCACCTCATTTCTCATCTCCTTGTGCTCGGGTTCGCCATTCCAGCCACTTTACTAGCAATCTCCCTACTTGGAGCATCAGCACCTTTAACCTCCTGTTCCGTACAGGTTGCAATTTGTCCTGAGGATGAACGGGAAGACGGGGAACCAATGAGAGACTAGCTCTTGGTGTTGGGACAGGCACAGGTCACTCTATTTTCCCATCAGGAAGAAGAATGAACCACAGGCTCAGCCTGCCCCCCGGAACCAGAACAGGGCCTGAAGCCATCCGGCGCTTTTGCGGCCGGCTCCCGAAAAAGCGACTTGTAAAATGGAGCTTCAGGGCCCTGCAATTCACAAACCTGCAGAGTTATAAATGACAACTCTCGTCCACAAATATATTGAGGGAAGGCAAAGAAGAGGATTAGAAATCAAGGCAGAATTGCAGGAAACAGATTTCAGGAGGTAGATTCGAATCGCCTTTAAAGCACATGAAAAGCGGCAAAACGTTGACAATGATGCCCTTGGCCAAAAAGGGCGTATGCGTTTTTTCCTGAATATATTCAGGAAAAAACGCATACGCCCTTTTTGGCCAACCAAGCAACCTGGAAAGGCAAATCAGCGCTACAAAGAAGTCTCGCTTCCCATCGGTCAAAAGGGCCATGCTGAAAAAAGTGTCAAAACCAGAAATGCAGGACAGGCCATGGAGAAATGGGAGCCTTGCCACACTGATGGGCGGGATGTACATTGCCAACAGCCACTCTGGAGAAGTGTACGGTGTGTCCTGAAACATCTAAAAAACACAGCTTAGAGAGCATAGGGCACTTCCACGCATGGGGGGATAAAGTGGGAAAATTGAAAATCAGCAAGACACAAGCACCCCAAAGTTTAGGGCTGCTCTGTTGACAAGGACCTCCACTTCCTTCCACCTTAAATATCCCAGGAAAGCGAAAAATGGATAAAAAAGTTGTGGTCCTTATGTACAATGGAATATCACTCAGCCATGAAATCAATGTCATAAGGCTAGTAGCAGCATGATGAGTGGATTTAGGTAAGACGATTCTAAGTGAAATAAGTCACACAGAAAAGGACACTTCTCATAAGGTGTCACTTATAGAGGGAATGTAAAAACCGTTACACTTGAACTGAATTACAAAACAGAACAGAGTCACACATGCAGAAAACACACTATGGCTGCTTAACGGGAAAGGTGAGGTGGGGTGATACATAAAACAAGAGTTTCAAATTAGCTCAGATACCGTTCCATAAACCCAATATGTAATAGACAAGACCTACTCCTTGCTCAGAGAACTGGACTCAACACGCCCGATTCACCGCACAAGAATATATCTGACCAGTAATAATCTTAAAACCTATGTATTGATATCTCTCTGTTAGTGTGTCAAGTGGGTGTAAAGCGGCCTAAACACAGCCGTGAAAAGCAGCTAAACCCCATTATAAAAATAAATTACTTTTAAAAACCCATGAAACAAAGACAGGGAAAGAGAGAGAAATTCTTACACAATTCGTTCAGGGGCTGTGATGCAACCTGGATTGACCATATCTAGACCCACAGCTGGATGAGACATAAGGGTGGACACTCTTGGGGCTGAGAGGTTTGGTGAGGTTGGGTGAGCAAACGCAGACCCTTTAAAGTAATACTGCTTGCTACCCATCGCATGGGTCCCAAATCTCCAGGTTCAAGGGCATCTTCCTACATCGAAAACATGCATGAGAAACCCAGAAGATGGTACACCGTGTGATGGGGAAAGGTTTCTAAAACGCACCTCATTTCTCATCTCCTTGTGCTCGGGTTCGCCATTCCAGCCACTTTACTAGCAATCTCCCTACTTGGAGCATCAGCACCTTTAACCTCCTGTTCCGTACAGGTTGCAATTTGTCCTGAGGATGAACGGGAAGACGGGGAACCAATGAGAGACTAGCTCTTGGTGTTGGGACAGGCACAGGTCACTCTATTTTCCCATCAGGAAGAAGAATTAACCACAGGCTCAGCCTGCCCCCCGGAACCAGAACAGGGCCTGAAGCCATTCTGCTCTTTTGCGGCCGGCTCCCGAAAAAGCGACTTGTAAAATGGAGCTTCAGGGCACTGCAATTCACAAACCTGCAGAGTTATAAATGACAACTCTCGTCCACAAATATATTGAGGGAAGGCAAAGAAGAGGATTAGAAATCAAGGCAGAATAGCAGGAAACAGTTTTCAGGAGGTAGATTCGAATCGCCTTTAAAGCACATGAAAAGCGGCAAAACGTTGACAATGATGCCCTTGGCCAAAAAGGGCGTATGCGTTTTTTCCTGAATATATTCAGGAAAAAACGCATACGCCCTTTTTGGCCAACCAAGCAACCTGGAAAGGCAAATCAGCGCGACAAAGAAGTCTCGCTTCCCATCGGTCAAAAGGGCCATGCTGAAAAAAGTGTCAAAACCAGAAATGCAGGACAGGCCATGGAGAAATGGGAGCCTTGCTACACTGATGGGCGGGATGTAAATTGGCAACAGCCACTCTGGAGAAGTGTACGGTGTGTCCTGAAACATCTAAAAAACACAGCTTAGAGAGCATAGGGCACTTCCACGCATGGGGGGATAAAGTGGGAAAATTGAAAATCAGCAAGACACAAGCACCCCAAAGTTTAGGGCTGCTCTGTTGACAAGGACCTCCACTTCCTTCCACCTTAAATATCCCAGGAAAGCGAAAAATGGATACAAAAGTTGTGGTCCTTATGTACAATGGAATATCACTCAGCCATGAAATCAATGTCATAAGGCTAGTAGCAGCATGATGAGTGGATTTAGGTAAGACGATTCTAAGTGAAATAAGTCACACAGAAAAGGACACTTCTCATAAGGTGTCACTTATAGAGGGAATGTAAAAACCGTTACACTTGAACTGAATTACAAAACAGAACAGAGTCACACATGCAGAAAACACACTATGGCTGCTTAACGGGAAAGGTGAGGTGGGGTGATACATAAAACAAGAGTTTCAAATTAGCTCAGATACCGTTCCATAAACCCAATATGGAATAGACAAGACCTACTCCTTGCTCAGAGAACTGGACTCAACACGCCCGATTCACCGCACAAGAATATATCTGACCAGTAATAATCTTAAAACCTATGTATTGATATCTCTCTGTTAGTGTGTCAAGTGGGTGTAAAGCGGCCTAAACACAGCCGTGAAAAGCAGCTAAACCCCATTATAAAAATAAATTACTTTTAAAAACCCATGAAACAAAGACAGGGAAAGAGAGAGAAATTCTGACACAATTCGTTCAGGGGCTGTGATGCAACCTGGATTGACCATATCTAGACCCACAGCTGGATGAGACATAAGGGTGGACACTCTTGGGGCTGAGAGGTTTGGTGAGGTTGGGTGAGCAAACGCAGACCCTTTAAAGTAATACTGCGTGCTACCCATCGCATGGGTCCCAAATCTCCAGGTTCAAGGGCATCTTCCTACATCGAAAACATGCATGAGAAACCCAGAAGATGGTACACCGTGTGATGGGGAAAGGTTTCTAAAACGCACCTCATTTCTCATCTCCTTGTGCTCGGGTTCGCCATTCCAGCCACTTTACTAGCAATCTCCCTACTTGGAGCATCAGCACCTTTAACCTCCTGTTCCGTACAGGTTGCAATTTGTCCTGAGGATGAACGGGAAGACGGGGAACCAATGAGAGACTAGCTCTTGGTGTTGGGACAGGCACAGGTCACTCTATTTTCCCATCAGGAAGAAGAATGAACCACAGGCTCAGCCTGCCCCCCGGAACCAGAACAGGGCCTGAAGCCATCCGGCGCTTTTGCGGCCGGCTCCCGAAAAAGCGACTTGTAAAATGGAGCTTCAGGGCCCTGCAATTCACAAACCTGCAGAGTTATAAATGACAACTCTCGTCCACAAATATATTGAGGGAAGGCAAAGAAGAGGATTAGAAATCAAGGCAGAATTGCAGGAAACAGATTTCAGGAGGTAGATTCGAATCGCCTTTAAAGCACATGAAAAGCGGCAAAACGTTGACAATGATGCCCTTGGCCAAAAAGGGCGTATGCGTTTTTTCCTGAATATATTCAGGAAAAAACGCATACGCCCTTTTTGGCCAACCAAGCAACCTGGAAAGGCAAATCAGCGCGACAAAGAAGTCTCGCTTCCCATCGGTCAAAAGGGCCATGCTGAAAAAAGTGTCAAAACCAGAAATGCAGGACAGGCCATGGAGAAATGGGAGCCTTGCTACACTGATGGGCGGGATGTAAATTGGCAACAGCCACTCTGGAGAAGTGTACGGTGTGTCCTGAAACATCTAAAAAACACAGCTTAGAGAGCATAGGGCACTTCCACGCATGGGGGGATAAAGTGGGAAAATTGAAAATCAGCAAGACACAAGCACCCCAAAGTTTAGGGCTGCTCTGTTGACAAGGACCTCCACTTCCTTCCACCTTAAATATCCCAGGAAAGCGAGAAATGGATACAAAAGTTGTGGTCCTTATGTACAATGGAATATCACTCAGCCATGAAATCAATGTCATAAGGCTAGTAGCAGCATGATGAGTGGATTTAGGTAAGACGATTCTAAGTGAAATAAGTCACACAGAAAAGGACACTTCTCATAAGGTGTCACTTATAGAGGGAATGTAAAAACCGTTACACTTGAACTGAATTACAAAACAGAACAGAGTCACACATGCAGAAAACACACTATGGCTGCTTAACGGGAAAGGTGAGGTGGGGTGATACATAAAACAAGAGTTTCAAATTAGCTCAGATACCGTTCCATAAACTCAATATGGAATAGACAAGACCTACTCCTTGCTCAGAGAACTGGACTCAACACGCCCGATTCACCGCACAAGAATATATCTGACTAGTAATAATCTTAAAACCTATGTATTGATATCTCTCTGTTAGTGTGTCAAGTGGGTGTAAAGCGGCCTAAACACAGCCGTGAAAAGCAGCTAAACCCCATTATAAAAATAAATTACTTTTAAAAACCCATGAAACAAAGACAGGGAAAGAGAGAGAAATTCTTACACAATTCGTTCAGGGGCTGTGATGCAACCTGGATTGACCATATCTAGACCCACAGCTGGATGAGACATAAGGGTGGACACTCTTGGGGCTGAGAGCTTTGGTGAGGTTGGGTGAGCAAACGCAGACCCTTTAAAGTAATACTGCGTGCTACCCATCGCATGGGTCCCAAATCTCCAGGTTCAAGGGCATCTTTCTACATCGAAAACATGCATGAGAAACCCAGAAGATGGTACACCGTGTGATGGGGAAAGGTTTCTAAAACGCACCTCATTTCTCATCTCCTTGTGCTCGGGTTCGCCATTCCAGCCACTTTACTAGCAATCTCCCTACTTGGAGCATCAGCACCTTTAACCTCCTGTTCCGTACAGGTTGCAATTTGTCCTGAGGATGAACGGGAAGACGGGGAACCAATGAGAGACTAGCTCTTGGTGTTGGGACAGGCACAGGTCACTCTATTTTCCCATCAGGAAGAAGAATTAACCACAGGCTCAGCCTGCCCCCCGGAACCAGAACAGGGCCTGAAGCCATCCTGCGCTTTTGCGGCCGGCTCCCAAAAAAGCGACTTGTAAAATGGAGCTTCAGGGCCCTGCAATTCACAAACCTGCAGAGTTATAAATGATAACTCTCGTCCACAAATATATTGAGGGAAGGCAAAGAAGAGGATTTGAAATCAAGGCAGAATTGCAGGAAACAGATTTCAGGAGGTAGATTCGAATCGCCTTTAAAGCACATGAAAAGCGGCAAAACGTTGACAATGATGCCCTTGGCCAAAAAGGGCGTATGCGTTTTTTCCTGAATATATTCAGGAAAAAACGCATACGCCCTTTTTGGCCAACCAAGCAACCT
Organism: Balaenoptera physalus; assembly: GCF_965194825.1. NCBI lineage: Eukaryota > Metazoa > Chordata > Mammalia > Artiodactyla > Balaenopteridae > Balaenoptera > Balaenoptera physalus. Next base: position 723,035 of record NW_028126457.1, on the reverse strand, counting down.
GGAAAGGCAAATCAGCGCTACAAAGAAGTCTCGCTTCCCATCGGTCAAAAGGGCCATGCTGAAAAAAGTGTCAAAACCAGAAATGCAGGACAGGCCATGGAGAAATGGGAGCCTTGCTACACTGATGGGCGGGATGTACATTGCCAACAGCCACTCTGGAGAAGTTTACGGTGTGTCCTGAAACATCTAAAAAACACAGCTTAGAGAGCATAGGGCACTTCCACGCATGGGGGGATAAAGCGGGAAAATTGAAAATCAGCAAGACACAAGCACCCCAAAGTTTAGGGCTGCTCTGTTGACAAGGACCTCCACTTCCTTCCACCTTAAATATCCCAGGAAAGCGAAAAATGGATACAAAAGTTGTGGTCCTTATGTACAATGGAATATCACTCAGCCATGAAATCAATGTCATAAAGCTAGTAGCAGCATGATGAGTGGATTTAGGTAAGACGATTCTAAGTGAAATAAGTCACACAGAAAAGGACACTTCTCATAAGGTGTCACTTACAGAGGGAATGTAAAAACCGTTACACTTGAACTGAATTACAAAACAGAACGGAGTCACACATGCAGAAAACACACTATGGCTGCTTAACGGGAAAGGTGAGGTGGGGTGATACATAAAACAAGAGTTTCAAATTAGCTCAGATACCGTTCCATAAACCCAATATGTAATAGACAAGACCTACTCCTTGCTCAGAGAACTGGACTCAACACGCCCGATTCACCGCACAAGAATATATCTGACTAGTAATAATCTTAAAACCTATGTATTGATATCTCTCTGTTAGTGTGTCAAGTGGGTGTAAAGCGGCCTAAACACAGCCGTGAAAAGCAGCTAAACCCCATTATAAAAATAAATTACTTTTAAAAACCCATGAAACAAAGACAGGGAAAGAGAGAGAAATTCTTACACAATTCGTTCAGGGGCTGTGATGCAACCTGGATTGACCATATCTAGACCCACAGCTGGATGAGACATAAGGGTGGACACTCTTGGGGCTGAGAGGTTTGGTGAGGTTGGGTGAGCAAACGCAGACCCTTTAAAGTAATACTGCGTGCTACCCATCGCATGGGTCCCAAATCTCCAGGTTCAAGGGCATCTTCCTACATCGAAAACATGCATGAGAAACCCAGAAGATGGTACACCGTGTGATGGGGAAAGGTTTCTAAAACGCACCTCATTTCTCATCTCCTTGTGCTCGGGTTCGCCATTCCAGCCACTTTACTAGCAATCTCCCTACTTGGAGCATCAGCACCTTTAACCTCCTGTTCCGTACAGGTTGCAATTTGTCCTGAGGATGAACGGGAAGACGGGGAACCAATGAGAGACTAGCTCTTGGTGTTGGGACAGGCACAGGTCACTCTATTTTCCCATCAGGAAGAAGAATTAACCACAGGCTCAGCCTGCCCCCCGGAACCAGAACAGGGCCTGAAGCCATCCGGCGCTTTTGCGGCCGGCTCCCAAAAAAGCGACTTGTAAAATGGAGCTTCAACGCACTGCAATTCACAAACCTGCAGAGTTATAAATGATAACTCTCGTCCACAAATATATTGAGGGAAGGCAAAGAAGAGGATTTGAAATCAAGGCAGAATTGCAGGAAACAGATTTCAGGAGGTAGATTCGAATCGCCTTTAAAGCACATGAAAAGCGGCAAAACGTTGACAATGATGCCCTTGGCCAAAAAGGGCGTATGCGTTTTTTCCTGAATATATTCAGGAAAAAACGCATACGCCCTTTTTGGCCAACCAAGCAACCTGGAAAGGCAAATCAGCGCTACAAAGAAGTCTCGCTTCCCATCGGTCAAAAGGGCCATGCTGAAAAAAGTGTCAAAACCAGAAATGCAGGACAGGCCATGGAGAAATGGGAGCCTTGCTACACTGATGGGCGGGATGTACATTGCCAACAGCCACTCTGGAGAAGTGTACGGTGTGTCCTGAAACATCTAAAAAACACAGCTTAGAGAGCATAGGGCACTTCCACGCATGGGGGGATAAAGTGGGAAAATTGAAAATCAGCAAGACACAAGCACCCCAAAGTTTAGGGCTGCTCTGTTGACAAGGACCTCCACTTCCTTCCACCTTAAATATCCCAGGAAAGCGAAAAATGGATAAAAAAGTTGTGGTCCTTATGTACAATGGAATATCACTCAGCCATGAAATCAATGTCATAAGGCTAGTAGCAGCATGATGAGTGGATTTAGGTAAGACGATTCTAAGTGAAATAAGTCACACAGAAAAGGACACTTCTCATAAGGTGTCACTTATAGAGGGAATGTAAAAACCGTTACACTTGAACTGAATTACAAAACAGAACAGAGTCACACATGCAGAAAACACACTATGGCTGCTTAACGGGAAAGGTGAGGTGGGGTGATACATAAAACAAGAGTTTCAAATTAGCTCAGATACCGTTCCATAAACCCAATATGGAATAGACAAGACCTACTCCTTGCTCAGAGAACTGGACTCAACACGCCCGATTCACCGCACAAGAATATATCTGACCAGTAATAATCTTAAAACCTATGTATTGATATCTCTCTGTTAGTGTGTCAAGTGGGTGTAAAGCGGCCTAAACACAGCCGTGAAAAGCAGCTAAACCCCATTATAAAAATAAATTACTTTTAAAAACCCATGAAACAAAGACAGGGAAAGAGAGAGAAATTCTTACACAATTCGTTCAGGGGCTGTGATGCAACCTGGATTGACCATATCTAGACCCACAGCTGGATGAGACATAAGGGTGGACACTCTTGGGGCTGAGAGGTTTGGTGAGGTTGGGTGAGCAAACGCAGACCCTTTAAAGTAATACTGCGTGCTACCCATCGCATGGGTCCCAAATCTCCAGGTTCAAGGGCATCTTCCTACATCGAAAACATGCATGAGAAACCCAGAAGATGGTACACCGTGTGATGGGGAAAGGTTTCTAAAACGCACCTCATTTCTCATCTCCTTGTGCTCGGGTTCGCCATTCCAGCCACTTTACTAGCAATCTCCCTACTTGGAGCATCAGCACCTTTAACCTCCTGTTCCGTACAGGTTGCAATTTGTCCTGAGGATGAACGGGAAGACGGGGAACCAATGAGAGACTAGCTCTTGGTGTTGGGACAGGCACAGGTCACTCTATTTTCCCATCAGGAAGAAGAATTAAGCACAGGCTCAGCCTGCCCACCGGAACCAGAACAGGGCCTGAAGCCATCCGGCGCTTTTGCGGCCGGCTCCCGAAAAAGCGACTTGTAAAATGGAGCTTCAGGGCCCTGCAATTCACAAACCTGCAGAGTTATAAATGACAACTCTCGTCCACAAATATATTGAGGGAAGGCAAAGAAGAGGATTAGAAATCAAGGCAGAATTGCAGGAAACAGATTTCAGGAGGTAGATTCGAATCGCCTTTAAAGCACATGAAAAGCGGCAAAACGTTGACAATGATGCCCTTGGCCAAAAAGGGCGTATGCGTTTTTTCCTGAATATATTCAGGAAAAAACGCATACGCCCTTTTTGGCCAACCAAGCAACCTGGAAAGGCAAATCAGCGCGACAAAGAAGTCTCGCTTCCCATCGGTCAAAAGGGCCATGCTGAAAAAAGTGTCAAAACCAGAAATGCAGGACAGGCCATGGAGAAATGGGAGCCTTGCTACACTGATGGGCGGGATGTAAATTGGCAACAGCCACTCTGGAGAAGTGTACGGTGTGTCCTGAAACATCTAAAAAACACAGCTTAGAGAGCATAGGGCACTTCCACGCATGGGGGGATAAAGTGGGAAAATTGAAAATCAGCAAGACACAAGCACCCCAAAGTTTAGGGCTGCTCTGTTGACAAGGACCTCCACTTCCTTCCACCTTAAATATCCCAGGAAAGCGAAAAATGGATACAAAAGTTGTGGTCCTTATGTACAATGGAATATCACTCAGCCATGAAATCAATGTCATAAGGCTAGTAGCAGCATGATGAGTGGATTTAGGTAAGACGATTCTAAGTGAAATAAGTCACACAGAAAAGGACACTTCTCATAAGGTGTCACTTATAGAGGGAATGTAAAAACCGTTACACTTGAACTGAATTACAAAACAGAACAGAGTCACACATGCAGAAAACACACTATGGCTGCTTAACGGGAAAGGTGAGGTGGGGTGATACATAAAACAAGAGTTTCAAATTAGCTCAGATACCGTTCCATAAACCCAATATGGAATAGACAAGACCTACTCCTTGCTCAGAGAACTGGACTCAACACGCCCGATTCACCGCACAAGAATATATCTGACCAGTAATAATCTTAAAACCTATGTATTGATATCTCTCTGTTAGTGTGTCAAGTGGGTGTAAAGCGGCCTAAACACAGCCGTGAAAAGCAGCTAAACCCCATTATAAAAATAAATTACTTTTAAAAACCCATGAAACAAAGACAGGGAAAGAGAGAGAAATTCTTACACAATTCGTTCAGGGGCTGTGATGCAACCTGGATTGACCATATCTAGACCCACAGCTGGATGAGACATAAGGGTGGACACTCTTGGGGCTGAGAGGTTTGGTGAGGTTGGGTGAGCAAACGCAGACCCTTTAAAGTAATACTGCGTGCTACCCATCGCATGGGTCCCAAATCTCCAGGTTCAAGGGCATCTTCCTACATCGAAAACATGCATGAGAAACCCAGAAGATGGTACACCGTGTGATGGGGAAAGGTTTCTAAAACGCACCTCATTTCTCATCTCCTTGTGCTCGGGTTCGCCATTCCAGCCACTTTACTAGCAATCTCCCTACTTGGAGCATCAGCACCTTTAACCTCCTGTTCCGTACAGGTTGCAATTTGTCCTGCGGATGAACGGGAAGACGGGGAACCAATGAGAGACTAGCTCTTGGTGTTGGGACAGGCACAGGTCACTCTATTTTCCCATCAGGAAGAAGAATTAACCACAGGCTCAGCCTGCCCCCCGGAACCAGAACAGGGCCTGAAGCCATCCGGCGCTTTTGCGGCCGGCTCCCAAAAAAGTGACTTGTAAAATGGAGCTTCAGGGCCCTGCAATTCACTAACCTGCAGAGTTATAAATGACAACTCTCGTCCACAAATATATTGAGGGAAGGCAAAGAAGAGGATTTGAAATCAAGGCAGAATTGCAGGAAACAGATTTCAGGAGGTAGATTCGAATCGCCTTTAAAGCACATGAAAAGCGGCAAAACGTTGACAATGATGCCCTTGGCCAAAAAGGGCGTATGCGTTTTTTCCTGAATATATTCAGGAAAAAACGCATACGCCCTTTTTGGCCAACCAAGCAACCTGGAAAGGCAAATCAGCGCGACAAAGAAGTCTCGCTTCCCATCGGTCAAAAGGGCCATGCTGAAAAAAGTGTCAAAACCAGAAATGCAGGACAGGCCATGGAGAAATGGGAGCCTTGCTACACTGATGGGCGGGATGTACATTGCCAACAGCCACTCTGGAGAAGTGTACGGTGTGTCCTGAAACATCTAAAAAACACAGCTTAGAGAGCATAGGGCACTTCCACGCATGGGGAGATAAAGCGGGAAAATTGAAAATCAGCAAGACACAAGCACCCCAAAATTTAGGGCTGCTCTGTTGACAAGGATCTCCACTTCCTTCCACCTTAAATATCCCAGGAAAGCGAAAAATGGATACAAAAGTTGTGGTCCTTATGTACAATGGAATATCACTCAGCCATGAAATCAATGTCATAAGGCTAGTAGCAGCATGATGAGTGGATTTAGGTAAGACGATTCTAAGTGAAATAAGTCACACAGAAAAGGACACTTCTCATAAGGTGTCACTTATAGAGGGAATGTAAAAACCGTTACACTTGAACTGAATTACAAAACAGAACAGAGTCACACATGCAGAAAACACACTATGGCTGCTTAACGGGAAAGGTGAGGTGGGGTGATACATAAAACAAGAGTTTCAAATTAGCTCAGATACCGTTCCATAAACCCAATATGGAATAGACAAGACCTACTCCTTGCTCAGAGAACTGGACTCAACACGCCCGATTCACCGCACAAGAATATATCTGACTAGTAATAATCTTAAAACCTATGTATTGATATCTCTCTGTTCGTGTGTCAAGTGGGTGTAAAGCGGCCTAAACACAGCCGTGAAAAGCAGCTAAACCCCATTATAAAAATAAATTACTTTTAAAAACCCATGAAACAAAGACAGGGAAAGAGAGAGAAATTCTTACACAATTCGTTCAGGGGCTGTGATGCAACCTGGATTGACCATATCTAGACCCACAGCTGGATGAGACATAAGGGTGGACACTCTTGGGGCTGAGAGGTTTGGTGAGGTTGGGTGAGCAAACGCAGACCCTTTAAAGTAATACTGCGTGCTACCCATCGCATGGGTCCCAAATCTCCAGGTTCAAGGGCATCTTCCTACATCGAAAACATGCATGAGAAACCCAGAAGATGGTACACCGTGTGATGGGGAAAGGTTTCTAAAACGCACCTCATTTCTCATCTCCTTGTGCTCGGGTTCGCCATTCCAGCCACTTTACTAGCAATCTCCCTACTTGGAGCATCAGCACCTTTAACCTCCTGTTCCGTACAGGTTGCAATTTGTCCTGAGGATGAACGGGAAGACGGGGAACCAATGAGAGACTAGCTCTTGGTGTTGGGACAGGCACAGGTCACTCTATTTTCCCATCAGGAAGAAGAATTAACCACAGGCTCAGCCTGACCCCCGGAACCAGAACAGGGCCTGAAGCCATCCGGCGCTTTTGCGGCCGGCTCCCGAAAAAGCGACTTGTAAAATGGAGCTTCAGGGCACTGCAATTCACAAACCTGCAGAGTTATAAATGATAACTCTCGTCCACAAATATATTGAGGGAAGGCAAAGAAGAGGATTTGAAATCAAGGCAGAATTGCAGGAAACAGATTTCAGGAGGTAGATTCGAATCGCCTTTAAAGCACATGAAAAGCGGCAAAACGTTGACAATGATGCCCTTGGCCAAAAAGGGCGTATGCGTTTTTTCCTGAATATATTCAGGAAAAAACGCATACGCCCTTTTTGGCCAACCAAGCAACCTGGAAAGGCAAATCAGCGCGACAAAGAAGTCTCGCTTCCCATCGGTCAAAAGGGCCATGCTGAAAAAAGTGTCAAAACCAGAAATGCAGGACAGGCCATGGAGAAATGGGAGCCTTGCTACACTGATGGGCGGGATGTACATTGCCAACAGCCACTCTGGAGAAGTGTACGGTGTGTCCTGAAACATCTAAAAAACACAGCTTAGAGAGCATAGGGCACTTCCACGCATGGGGGGATAAAGCGGGAAAATTGAAAATCAGCAAGACACAAGCACCCCAAAGTTTAGGGCTGCTCTGTTGACAAGGACCTCCACTTCCTTCCACCTTAAATATCCCAGGAAAGCGAAAAATGGATACAAAAGTTGTGGTCCTTATGTACAATGGAATATCACTCAGCCATGAAATCAATGTCATAAGGCTAGTAGCAGCATGATGAGTGGATTTAGGTAAGACGATTCTAAGTGAAATAAGTCACACAGAAAAGGACACTTCTCATAACGTGTCACTTATAGAGGGAATGTAAAAACCGTTACACTTGAACTGAATTACAAAACAGAACAGAGTCACACATGCAGAAAACACACTATGGCTGCTTAACGGGAAAGGTGAGGTGGGGTGATACATAAAACAAGAGTTTCAAATTAGCTCAGATACCGTTCCATAAACCCAATATGGAATAGACAAGACCTACTCCTTGCTCAGAGAACTGGACTCAACACGCCCGATTCACCGCACAAGAATATATCTGACTAGTAATAATCTTAAAACCTATGTATTGATATCTCTCTGTTAGTGTGTCAAGTGGGTGTAAAGCGGCCTAAACACAGCCGTGAAAAGCAGCTAAACCCCATTATAAAAATAAATTACTTTTAAAAACCCATGAAACAAAGACAGGGAAAGAGAGAGAAATTCTTACACAATTCGTTCAGGGGCTGTGATGCAACCTGGATTGACCATATCTAGACCCACAGCTGGATGAGACATAAGGGTGGACACTCTTGGGGCTGAGAGGTTTGGTGAGGTTGGGTGAGCAAACGCAGACCCTTTAAAGTAATACTGCGTGCTACCCATCGCATGGGTCCCAAATCTCCAGGTTCAAGGGCATCTTCCTACATCGAAAACATGCATGAGAAACCCAGAAGATGGTACACCGTGTGATGGGGAAAGGTTTCTAAAACGCACCTCATTTCTCATCTCCTTGTGCTCGGGTTCGCCATTCCAGCCACTTTACTAGCAATCTCCCTACTTGGAGCCTCAGCACTTTTAACCTCCTGTTCCGTACAGGTTGCAATTTGTCCTGAGGATGAACGGGAAGACGGGGAACCAATGAGAGACTAGCTCTTGGTGTTGGGACAGGCACAGGTCACTCTATTTTCCCATCAGGAAGAAGAATTAACCACAGGCTCAGCCTGCCCCCCGGAACCAGAACAGGGCCTGAAGCCATCCGGCGCTTTTGTGGCCGGCTCCCAAAAAAGCGACTTGTAAAATGGAGCTTCAGCGCACTGCAATTCACAAACCTGCAGAGTTATAAATGATAACTCTCGTCCACAAATATATTGAGGGAAGGCAAAGAAGAGGATTTGAAATCAAGGCAGAATTGCAGGAAACAGATTTCAGGAGGTAGATTCGAATCGCCTTTAAAGCACATGAAAAGCGGCAAAACGTTGACAATGATGCCCTTGGCCAAAAAGGGCGTATGCGTTTTTTCCTGAATATATTCAGGAAAAAACGCATACGCCCTTTTTGGCCAACCAAGCAACCTGGAAAGGCAAATCAGCGCGACAAAGAAGTCTCGCTTCCCATCGGTCAAAAGGGCCATGCTGAAAAAAGTGTCAAAACCAGAAATGCAGGACAGGCCATGGAGAAATGGGAGCCTTGCTACACTGATGGGCGGGAGGTACATTGCCAACAGCCACTCTGGAGAAGTGTACGGTGTGTCCTGAAACATCTAAAAAACACAGCTTAGAGAGCATAGGGCACTTCCACGCATGGGGGGATAAAGCGGGAAAATTGAAAATCAGCAAGACACAAGCACCCCAAAGTTTAGGGCTGCTCTGTTGACAAGGACCTCCACTTCCTTCCACCTTAAATATCCCAGGAAAGCGAAAAATGGATACAAAAGTTGTGGTCCTTATGTACAATGGAATATCACTCAGCCATGAAATCAATGTCATAAGGCTAGTAGCAGCATGATGAGTGGATTTAGGTAAGACGATTCTAAGTGAAATAAGTCACACAGAAAAGGACACTTCTCATAAGGTGTCACTTATAGAGGGAATGTAAAAACCGTTACACTTGAACTGAATTACAAAACAGAACAGAGTCACACATGCAGAAAACACACTATGGCTGCTTAACGGGAAAGGTGAGGTGGGGTGATACATAAAACAAGAGTTTCAAATTAGCTCAGATACCGTTCCATAAACCCAATATGGAATAGACAAGACCTACTCCTTGCTCAGAGAACTGGACTCAACACGCCCGATTCACCGCACAAGAATATATCTGACTAGTAATAATCTTAAAACCTATGTATTGATATCTCTCTGTTCGTGTGTCAAGTGGGTGTAAAGCGGCCTAAACACAGCCGTGCAAAGCAGCTAAACCCCATTATAAAAATAAATTACTTTTAAAAACCCATGAAACAAAGACAGGGAAAGAGAGAGAAATTCTTACACAATTCGTTCAGGGGCTGTGATGCAACCTGGATTGACCATATCTAGACCCACAGCTGGATGAGACATAAGGGTGGACACTCTTGGGGCTGAGAGGTTTGGTGAGGTTGGGTGAGCAAACGCAGACCCTTTAAAGTAATACTGCGTGCTACCCATCGCATGGGTCCCAAATCTCCAGGTTCAAGGGCATCTTCCTACATCGAAAACATGCATGAGAAACCCAGAAGATGGTACACCGTGTGATGGGGAAAGGTTTCTAAAACGCACCACATTTCTCATCTCCTTGTGCTCGGGTTCGCCATTCCAGCCACTTTACTAGCAATCTCCCTACTTGGAGCCTCAGCACCTTTAACCTCCTGTTCCGTACAGGTTGCAATTTGTCCTGAGGATGAACGGGAAGACGGGGAACCAATGAGAGACTAGCTCTTGGTGTTGGGACAGGCACAGGTCACTCTATTTTCCCATCAGGAAGAAGAATGAACCACAGGCTCAGCCTGCCCCCCGGAACCAGAACAGGGCCTGAAGCCATCCGGCGCTTTTGCGGCCGGCTCCCAAAAAAGCGACTTGTAAAATGGAGCTTCAACGCACTGCAATTCACAAACCTGCAGAGTTATAAATGATAACTCTCGTCCACAAATATATTGAGGGAAGGCAAAGAAGAGGATTTGAAATCAAGGCAGAATTGCAGGAAACAGATTTCAGGAGGTAGATTCGAATCGCCTTTAAAGCACATGAAAAGCGGCAAAACGTTGACAATGATGCCCTTGGCCAAAAAGGGCGTATGCGTTTTTTCCTGAATATATTCAGGAAAAAACGCATACGCCCTTTTTGGCCAACCAAGCAACCTGGAAAGGCAAATCAGCGCGACAAAGAAGTCTCGCTTCCCATCGGTCAAAAGGGCCATGCTGAAAAAAGTGTCAAAACCAGAAATGCAGGACAGGCCATGGAGAAATGGGAGCCTTGCTACACTGATGGGCGGGATGTACATTGCCAACAGCCACTCTGGAGAAGTGTACGGTGTGTCCTGAAACATCTAAAAAACACAGCTTAGAGAGCATAGGGCACTTCCACGCATGGGGGGATAAAGCGGGAAAATTGAAAATCAGCAAGACACAAGCACCCCAAAGTTTAGGGCTGCTCTGTTGACAAGGACCTCCACTTCCTTCCACCTTAAATATCCCAGGAAAGCGAAAAATGGATACAAAAGTTGTGGTCCTTATGTACAATGGAATATCACTCAGCCATGAAATCAATGTCATAAGGCTAGTAGCAGCATGATGAGTGGATTTAGGTAAGACGATTCTAAGTGAAATAAGTCACACAGAAAAGGACACTTCTCATAAGGTGTCACTTATAGAGGGAATGTAAAAACCGTTACACTTGAACTGAATTACAAAACAGAACAGAGTCACACATGCAGAAAACACACTATGGCTGCTTAACGGGAAAGGTGAGGTGGGGTGATACATAAAACAAGAGTTTCAAATTAGCTCAGATACCGTTCCATAAACCCAATATGGAATAGACAAGACCTACTCCTTGCTCAGAGAACTGGACTCAACACGCCCGATTCACCGCACAAGAATATATCTGACTAGTAATAATCTTAAAACCTATGTATTGATATCTCTCTGTTAGTGTGTCAAGTGGGTGTAAAGCGGCCTAAACACAGCCGTGAAAAGCAGCTAAACCCCATTATAAAAATAAATTACTTTTAAAAACCCATGAAACAAAGACAGGGAAAGAGAGAGAAATTCTTACACAATTCGTTCAGGGGCTGTGATGCAACCTGGATTGACCATATCTAGACCCACAGCTGGATGAGACATAAGGGTGGACACTCTTGGGGCTGAGAGGTTTGGTGAGGTTGGGTGAGCAAACGCAGACCCTTTAAAGTAATACTGCGTGCTACCCATCGCATGGGTCCCAAATCTCCAGGTTCAAGGGCATCTTCCTACATCGAAAACATGCATGAGAAACCCAGAAGATGGTACACCGTGTGATGGGGAAAGGTTTCTAAAACGCACCTCATTTCTCATCTCCTTGTGCTCGGGTTCGCCATTCCAGCCACTTTACTAGCAATCTCCCTACTTGGAGCATCAGCACCTTTAACCTCCTGTTCCGTACAGGTTGCAATTTGTCCTGAGGATGAACGGGAAGACGGGGAACCAATGAGAGACTAGCTCTTGGTGTTGGGACAGGCACAGGTCACTCTATTTTCCCATCAGGAAGAAGAATGAACCACAGGCTCAGCCTGCCCCCCGGAACCAGAACAGGGCCTGAAGCCATCCGGCGCTTTTGCGGCCGGCTCCCAAAAAAGCGACTTGTAAAATGGAGCTTCAGGGCCCTGCAATTCACAAACCTGCAGAGTTATAAATGATAACTCTCGTCCACAAATATATTGAGGGAAGGCAAAGAAGAGGATTTGAAATCAAGGCAGAATTGCAGGAAACAGATTTCAGGAGGTAGATTCGAATCGCCTTTAAAGCACATGAAAAGCGGCAAAACGTTGACAATGATGCCCTTGGCCAAAAAGGGCGTATGCGTTTTTTCCTGAATATATTCAGGAAAAAACGCATACGCCCTTTTTGGCCAACCAAGCAACCTGGAAAGGCAAATCAGCGCTACAAAGAAGTCTCGCTTCCCATCGGTCAAAAGGGCCATGCTGAAAAAAGTGTCAAAACCAGAAATGCAGGACAGGCCATGGAGAAATGGGAGCCTTGCTACACTGATGGGCGGGATGTACATTGCCAACAGCCACTCTGGAGAAGTGTACGGTGTGTCCTGAAACATCTAAAAAACACAGCTTAGAGAGCATAGGGCACTTCCACGCATGGGGAGATAAAGCGGGAAAATTGAAAATCAGCAAGACACAAGCACCCCAAAGTTTAGGGCTGCTCTGTTGACAAGGACCTCCACTTCCTTCCACCTTAAATATCCCAGGAAAGCGAAAAATGGATACAAAAGTTGTGGTCCTTATGTACAATGGAATATCACTCAGCCATGAAATCAATGTCATAAGGCTAGTAGCAGCATGATGAGTGGATTTAGGTAAGACGATTCTAAGTGAAATAAGTCACACAGAAAAGGACACTTCTCATAAGGTGTCACTTATAGAGGGAATGTAAAAACCGTTACACTTGAACTGAATTACAAAACAGAACAGAGTCACACATGCAGAAAACACACTATGGCTGCTTAACGGGAAAGGTGAGGTGGGGTGATACATAAAACAAGAGTTTCAAATTAGCTCAGATACCGTTCCATAAACCCAATATGGAATAGACAAGACCTACTCCTTGCTCAGAGAACTGGACTCAACACGCCCGATTCACCGCACAAGAATATATCTGACTAGTAATAATCTTAAAACCTATGTATTGATATCTCTCTGTTAGTGTGTCAAGTGGGTGTAAAGCGGCCTAAACACAGCCGTGAAAAGCAGCTAAACCCCATTATAAAAATAAATTACTTTTAAAAACCCATGAAACAAAGACAGGGAAAGAGAGAGAAATTCTTACACAATTCGTTCAGGGGCTGTGATGCAACCTGGATTGACCATATCTAGACCCACAGCTGGATGAGACATAAGGGTGGACACTCTTGGGGCTGAGAGGTTTGGTGAGGTTGGGTGAGCAAACGCAGACCCTTTAAAGTAATACTGCGTGCTACCCATCGCATGGGTCCCAAATCTCCAGGTTCAAGGGCATCTTCCTACATCGAAAACATGCATGAGAAACCCAGAAGATGGTACACCGTGTGATGGGGAAAGGTTTCTAAAACGCACCTCATTTCTCATCTCCTTGTGCTCGGGTTCGCCATTCCAGCCACTTTACTAGCAATCTCCCTACTTGGAGCATCAGCACCTTTAACCTCCTGTTCCGTACAGGTTGCAATTTGTCCTGAGGATGAACGGGAAGACGGGGAACCAATGAGAGACTAGCTCTTGGTGTTGGGACAGGCACAGGTCACTCTATTTTCCCATCAGGAAGAAGAATTAACCACAGGCTCAGCCTGCCCCCCGGAACCAGAACAGGGCCTGAAGCCATCCGGCGCTTTTGCGGCCGGCTCCCGAAAAAGCGACTTGTAAAATGGAGCTTCAGGGCACTGCAATTCACAAACCTGCAGAGTTATAAATGACAACTCTCGTCCACAAATATATTGAGGGAAGGCAAAGAAGAGGATTTGAAATCAAGGCAGAATTGCAGGAAACAGATTTCAGGAGGTAGATTCGAATCGCCTTTAAAGCACATGAAAAGCGGCAAAACGTTGACAATGATGCCCTTGGCCAAAAAGGGCGTATGCGTTTTTTCCTGAATATATTCAGGAAAAAAAGCATACGCCCTTTTTGGCCAACCAAGCCACTTGGAAAGGCAAATCAGCGCTACAAAGAAGTCTCGCTTCCCATCGGTCAAAAGGGCCATGCTGAAAAAAGTGTCAAAACCAGAAATGCAGGACAGGCCATGGAGAAATGGGAGCCTTGCTACACTGATGGGCGGGATGTACATTGCCAACAGCCACTCTGGAGAAGTGTACGGTGTGTCCTGAAACATCTAAAAAACACAGCTTAGAGAGCATAGGGCACTTCCACGCATGGGGGGATAAAGCGGGAAAATTGAAAATCAGCAAGACACAAGCACCCCAAAGTTTAGGGCTGCTCTGTTGACAAGGACCTCCACTTCCTTCCACCTTAAATATCCCAGGAAAGCGAAAAATGGATACAAAAGTTGTGGTCCTTATGTACAATGGAATATCACTCAGCCATGAAATCAATGTCATAAGGCTAGTAGCAGCATGATGAGTGGATTTAGGTAAGACGATTCTAAGTGAAATAAGTCACACAGAAAAGGACACTTCTCATAAGGTGTCACTTATAGAGGGAATGTAAAAACCGTTACACTTGAACTGAATTACAAAACAGAACAGAGTCACACATGCAGAAAACACACTATGGCTGCTTAACGGGAAAGGTGAGGTGGGGTGATACATAAAACAAGAGTTTCAAATTAGCTCAGATACCGTTCCATAAACCCAATATGGAATAGACAAGACCTACTCCTTGCTCAGAGAACTGGACTCAACACGCCCGATTCACCGCACAAGAATATATCTGACTAGTAATAATCTTAAAACCTATGTATTGATATCTCTCTGTTAGTGTGTCAAGTGGGTGTAAAGCGGCCTAAACACAGCCGTGAAAAGCAGCTAAACCCCATTATAAAAATAAATTACTTTTAAAAACCCATGAAACAAAGACAGGGAAAGAGAGAGAAATTCTTACACAATTCGTTCAGGGGCTGTGATGCAACCTGGATTGACCATATCTAGACCCACAGCTGGATGAGACATAAGGGTGGACACTCTTGGGGCTGAGAGGTTTGGTGAGGTTGGGTGAGCAAACGCAGACCCTTTAAAGTAATACTGCGTGCTACCCATCGCATGGGTCCCAAATCTCCAGGTTCAAGGGCATCTTCCTACATCGAAAACATGCATGAGAAACCCAGAAGATGGTACACCGTGTGATGGGGAAAGGTTTCTAAAACGCACCTCATTTCTCATCTCCTTGTGCTCGGGTTCGCCATTCCAGCCACTTTACTAGCAATCTCCCTACTTGGAGCATCAGCACCTTTAACCTCCTGTTCCGTACAGGTTGCAATTTGTCCTGAGGATGAACGGGAAGACGGGGAACCAATGAGAGACTAGCTCTTGGTGTTGGGACAGGCACAGGTCACTCTATTTTCCCATCAGGAAGAAGAATTAACCACAGGCTCAGCCTGCCCCCCGGAACCAGAACAGGGCCTGAAGCCATCCTGCGCTTTTGCGGCCGGCTCCCGAAAAAGCGACTTGTAAAATGGAGCTTCAGGGCACTGCAATTCACTAACCTGCAGAGTTATAAATGACAACTCTCGTCCACAAATATATTGAGGGAAGGCAAAGAAGAGGATTAGAAATCAAGGCAGAATTGCAGGAAACAGATTTCAGGAGGTAGATTCGAATCGCCTTTAAAGCACATGAAAAGCGGCAAAACGTTGACAATGATGCCCTTGGCCAAAAAGGGCGTATGCGTTTTTTCCTGAATATATTCAGGAAAAAACGCATACGCCCTTTTTGGCCAACCAAGCAACCTGGAAAGGCAAATCAGCGCTACAAAGAAGTCTCGCTTCCCATCGGTCAAAAGGGCCATGCTGAAAAAAGTGTCAAAACCAGAAATGCAGGACAGGCCATGGAGAAATGGGAGCCTTGCTACACTGATGGGCGGGATGTACATTGCCAACAGCCACTCTGGAGAAGTGTACGGTGTGTCCTGAAACATCTAAAAAACACAGCTTAGAGAGCATAGGGCACTTCCACGCATGGGGAGATAAAGCGGGAAAATTGAAAATCAGCAAGAGACAAGCACCCCAAAGTTTAGGGCTGCTCTGTTGACAAGGACCTCCACTTCCTTCCACCTTAAATATCCCAGGAAAGCGAAAAATGGATACAAAACTTGTGGTCCTTATGTACAATGGAATATCACTCAGCCATGAAATCAATGTCATAAGGCTAGTAGCAGCATGATGAGTGGATTTAGGTAAGACGATTCTAAGTGAAATAAGTCACACAGAAAAGGACACTTCTCATAAGGTGTCACTTATAGAGGGAATGTAAAAACCGTTACACTTGAACTGAATTACAAAACAGAACAGAGTCACACATGCAGAAAACACACTATGGCTGCTTAACGGGAAAGGTGAGGTGGGGTGATACATAAAACAAGAGTTTCAAATTAGCTCAGATACCGTTCCATAAACCCAATATGGAATAGACAAGACCTACTCCTTGCTCAGAGAACTGGACTCAACACGCCCGATTCACCGCACAAGAATATATCTGACTAGTAATAATCTTAAAACCTATGTATTGATATCTCTCTGTTAGTGTGTCAAGTGGGTGTAAAGCGGCCTAAACACAGCCGTGAAAAGCAGCTAAACCCCATTATAAAAATAAATTACTTTTAAAAACCCATGAAACAAAGACAGGGAAAGAGAGAGAAATTCTTACACAATTCGTTCAGGGGCTGTGATGCAACCTGGATTGACCATATCTAGACCCACAGCTGGATGAGATATAAGGGTGGACACTCTTGGGGCTGAGAGGTTTGGTGAGGTTGGGTGAGCAAACGCAGACCCTTTAAAGTAATACTGCGTGCTACCCATCGCATGGGTCCCAAATCTCCAGGTTCAAGGGCATCTTCCTACATCGAAAACATGCATGAGAAACCCAGAAGATGGTACACCGTGTGATGGGGAAAGGTTTCTAAAACGCACCTCATTTCTCATCTCCTTGTGCTCGGGTTCGCCATTCCAGCCACTTTACTAGCAATCTCCCTACTTGGAGCATCAGCACCTTTAACCTCCTGTTCCGTACAGGTTGCAATTTGTCCTGAGGATGAACGGGAAGACGGGGAACCAATGAGAGACTAGCTCTTGGTGTTGGGACAGGCACAGGTCACTCTATTTTCCCATCAGGAAGAAGAATGAACCACAGGCTCAGCCTGCCCCCCGGAACCAGAACAGGGCCTGAAGCCATCCGGCGCTTTTGCGGCCGGCTCCCGAAAAAGCGACTTGTAAAATGGAGCTTCAGGGCACTGCAATTCACAAACCTGCAGAGTTATAAATGACAACTCTCGTCCACAAATATATTGAGGGAAGGCAAAGAAGAGGATTTGAAATCAAGGCAGAATTGCAGGAAACAGATTTCAGGAGGTAGATTCGAATCGCCTTTAAAGCACATGAAAAGCGGCAAAACGTTGACAATGATGCCCTTGGCCAAAAAGGGCGTATGCGTTTTTTCCTGAATATATTCAGGAAAAAACGCATACGCCCTTTTTGGCCAACCAAGCAACCTGGAAAGGCAAATCAGCGCGACAAAGAAGTCTCGCTTCCCATCGGTCAAAAGGGCCATGCTGAAAAAAGTGTCAAAACCAGAAATGCAGGACAGGCCATGGAGAAATGGGAGCCTTGCTACACTGATGGGCGGGATGTACATTGCCAACAGCCACTCTGGAGAAGTGTACGGTGTGTCCTGAAACATCTAAAAAACACAGCTTAGAGAGCATAGGGCACTTCCACGCATGGGGGGATAAAGCGGGAAAATTGAAAATCAGCAAGACACAAGCACCCCAAAGTTTAGGGCTGCTCTGTTGACAAGGACCTCCACTTCCTTCCACCTTAAATATCCCAGGAAAGCGAAAAATGGATACAAAAGTTGTGGTCCTTATGTACAATGGAATATCACTCAGCCATGAAATCAATGTCATAAGGCTAGTAGCAGCATGATGAGTGGATTTAGGTAAGACGATTCTAAGTGAAATAAGTCACACAGAAAAGGACACTTCTCATAAGGTGTCACTTATAGAGGGAATGTAAAAACCGTTACACTTGAACTGAATTACAAAACAGAACAGAGTCACACATGCAGAAAACACACTATGGCTGCTTAACGGGAAAGGTGAGGTGGGGTGATACATAAAACAAGAGTTTCAAATTAGCTCAGATACCGTTCCATAAACCCAATATGGAATAGACAAGACCTACTCCTTGCTCAGAGAACTGGACTCAACACGCCCGATTCACCGCACAAGAATATATCTGACTAGTAATAATCTTAAAACCTATGTATTGATATCTCTCTGTTAGTGTGTCAAGTGGGTGTAAAGCGGCCTAAACACAGCCGTGAAAAGCAGCTAAACCCCATTATAAAAATAAATTACTTTTAAAAACCCATGAAACAAAGACAGGGAAAGAGAGAGAAATTCTTACACAATTCGTTCAGGGGCTGTGATGCAACCTGGATTGACCATATCTAGACCCACAGCTGGATGAGACATAAGGGTGGACACTCTTGGGGCTGAGAGGTTTGGTGAGGTTGGGTGAGCAAACGCAGACCCTTTAAAGTAATACTGCGTGCTACCCATCGCATGGGTCCCAAATCTCCAGGTTCAAGGGCATCTTCCTACATCGAAAACATGCATGAGAAACCCAGAAGATGGTACACCGTGTGATGGGGAAAGGTTTCTAAAACGCACCTCATTTCTCATCTCCTTGTGCTCGGGTTCGCCATTCCAGCCACTTTACTAGCAATCTCCCTACTTGGAGCCTCAGCACCTTTAACCTCCTGTTCCGTACAGGTTGCAATTTGTCCTGAGGATGAACGGGAAGACGGGGAACCAATGAGAGACTAGCTCTTGGTGTTGGGACAGGCACAGGTCACTCTATTTTCCCATCAGGAAGAAGAATGAACCACAGGCTCAGCCTGCCCCCCGGAACCAGAACAGGGCCTGAAGCCATCCGGCGCTTTTGCGGCCGGCTCCCAAAAAAGCGACTTGTAAAATGGAGCTTCAACGCACTGCAATTCACAAACCTGCAGAGTTATAAATGATAACTCTCGTCCACAAATATATTGAGGGAAGGCAAAGAAGAGGATTTGAAATCAAGGCAGAATTGCAGGAAACAGATTTCAGGAGGTAGATTCGAATCGCCTTTAAAGCACATGAAAAGCGGCAAAACGTTGACAATGATGCCCTTGGCCAAAAAGGGCGTATGCGTTTTTTCCTGAATATATTCAGGAAAAAACGCATACGCCCTTTTTGGCCAACCAAGCAACCTGGAAAGGCAAATCAGCGCGACAAAGAAGTCTCGCTTCCCATCGGTCAAGAGGGCCATGCTGAAAAAAGTGTCAAAACCAGAAATGCAGGACA
Source organism: Balaenoptera physalus (assembly GCF_965194825.1). NCBI lineage: Eukaryota > Metazoa > Chordata > Mammalia > Artiodactyla > Balaenopteridae > Balaenoptera > Balaenoptera physalus. Next base: position 703,583 of record NW_028126457.1, on the reverse strand, counting down.
GGCCATGGAGAAATGGGAGCCTTGCTACACTGATGGGCGGGATGTACATTGCCAACAGCCACTCTGGAGAAGTGTACGGTGTGTCCTGAAACATCTAAAAAACACAGCTTAGAGAGCATAGGGCACTTCCACGCATGGGGGGATAAAGCGGGAAAATTGAAAATCAGCAAGACACAAGCACCCCAAAGTTTAGGGCTGCTCTGTTGACAAGGACCTCCACTTCCTTCCACCTTAAATATCCCAGGAAAGCGAAAAATGGATACAAAAGTTGTGGTCCTTATGTACAATGGAATATCACTCAGCCATGAAATCAATGTCATAAGGCTAGTAGCAGCATGATGAGTGGATTTAGGTAAGACGATTCTAAGTGAAATAAGTCACACAGAAAAGGACACTTCTCATAAGGTGTCACTTATAGAGGGAATGTAAAAACCGTTACACTTGAACTGAATTACAAAACAGAACAGAGTCACACATGCAGAAAACACACTATGGCTGCTTAACGGGAAAGGTGAGGTGGGGTGATACATAAAACAAGAGTTTCAAATTAGCTCAGATACCGTTCCATAAACCCAATATGGAATAGACAAGACCTACTCCTTGCTCAGAGAACTGGACTCAACACGCCCGATTCACCGCACAAGAATATATCTGACTAGTAATAATCTTAAAACCTATGTATTGATATCTCTCTGTTCGTGTGTCAAGTGGGTGTAAAGCGGCCTAAACACAGCCGTGAAAAGCAGCTAAACCCCATTATAAAAATAAATTACTTTTAAAAACCCATGAAACAAAGACAGGGAAAGAGAGAGAAATTCTTACACAATTCGTTCAGGGGCTGTGATGCAACCTGGATTGACCATATCTAGACCCACAGCTGGATGAGACATAAGGGTGGACACTCTTGGGGCTGAGAGGTTTGGTGAGGTTGGGTGAGCAAACGCAGACCCTTTAAAGTAATACTGCGTGCTACCCATCGCATGGGTCCCAAATCTCCAGGTTCAAGGGCATCTTCCTACATCGAAAACATGCATGAGAAACCCAGAAGATGGTACACCGTGTGATGGGGAAAGGTTTCTAAAACGCACCTCATTTCTCATCTCCTTGTGCTCGGGTTCGCCATTCCAGCCACTTTACTAGCAATCTCCCTACTTGGAGCATCAGCACCTTTAACCTCCTGTTCCGTACAGGTTGCAATTTGTCCTGAGGATGAACGGGAAGACGGGGAACCAATGAGAGACTAGCTCTTGGTGTTGGGACAGGCACAGGTCACTCTATTTTCCCATCAGGAAGAAGAATTAACCACAGGCTCAGCCTGCCCCCCGGAACCAGAACAGGGCCTGAAGCCATCCGGCGCTTTTGCGGCCGGCTCCCGAAAAAGCGACTTGTAAAATGGAGCTTCAGGGCACTGCAATTCACAAACCTGCAGAGTTATAAATGACAACTCTCGTCCACAAATATATTGAGGGAAGGCAAAGAAGAGGATTTGAAATCAAGGCAGAATTGCAGGAAACAGATTTCAGGAGGTAGATTCGAATCGCCTTTAAAGCACATGAAAAGCGGCAAAACGTTGACAATGATGCCCTTGGCCAAAAAGGGCGTATGCGTTTTTTCCTGAATATATTCAGGAAAAAAAGCATACGCCCTTTTTGGCCAACCAAGCCACTTGGAAAGGCAAATCAGCGCTACAAAGAAGTCTCGCTTCCCATCGGTCAAAAGGGCCATGCTGAAAAAAGTGTCAAAACCAGAAATGCAGGACAGGCCATGGAGAAATGGGAGCCTTGCTACACTGATGGGCGGGATGTACATTGCCAACAGCCACTCTGGAGAAGTGTACGGTGTGTCCTGAAACATCTAAAAAACACAGCTTAGAGAGCATAGGGCACTTCCACGCATGGGGGGATAAAGCGGGAAAATTGAAAATCAGCAAGACACAAGCACCCCAAAGTTTAGGGCTGCTCTGTTGACAAGGACCTCCACTTCCTTCCACCTTAAATATCCCAGGAAAGCGAAAAATGGATACAAAAGTTGTGGTCCTTATGTACAATGGAATATCACTCAGCCATGAAATCAATGTCATAAGGCTAGTAGCAGCATGATGAGTGGATTTAGGTAAGACGATTCTAAGTGAAATAAGTCACACAGAAAAGGACACTTCTCATAAGGTGTCACTTATAGAGGGAATGTAAAAACCGTTACACTTGAACTGAATTACAAAACAGAACAGAGTCACACATGCAGAAAACACACTATGGCTGCTTAACGGGAAAGGTGAGGTGGGGTGATACATAAAACAAGAGTTTCAAATTAGCTCAGATACCGTTCCATAAACCCAATATGGAATAGACAAGACCTACTCCTTGCTCAGAGAACTGGACTCAACACGCCCGATTCACCGCACAAGAATATATCTGACTAGTAATAATCTTAAAACCTATGTATTGATATCTCTCTGTTAGTGTGTCAAGTGGGTGTAAAGCGGCCTAAACACAGCCGTGAAAAGCAGCTAAACCCCATTATAAAAATAAATTACTTTTAAAAACCCATGAAACAAAGACAGGGAAAGAGAGAGAAATTCTTACACAATTCGTTCAGGGGCTGTGATGCAACCTGGATTGACCATATCTAGACCCACAGCTGGATGAGACATAAGGGTGGACACTCTTGGGGCTGAGAGGTTTGGTGAGGTTGGGTGAGCAAACGCAGACCCTTTAAAGTAATACTGCGTGCTACCCATCGCATGGGTCCCAAATCTCCAGGTTCAAGGGCATCTTCCTACATCGAAAACATGCATGAGAAACCCAGAAGATGGTACACCGTGTGATGGGGAAAGGTTTCTAAAACGCACCTCATTTCTCATCTCCTTGTGCTCGGGTTCGCCATTCCAGCCACTTTACTAGCAATCTCCCTACTTGGAGCATCAGCACCTTTAACCTCCTGTTCCGTACAGGTTGCAATTTGTCCTGAGGATGAACGGGAAGACGGGGAACCAATGAGAGACTAGCTCTTGGTGTTGGGACAGGCACAGGTCACTCTATTTTCCCATCAGGAAGAAGAATTAACCACAGGCTCAGCCTGCCCCCCGGAACCAGAACAGGGCCTGAAGCCATCCTGCGCTTTTGCGGCCGGCTCCCGAAAAAGCGACTTGTAAAATGGAGCTTCAGGGCACTGCAATTCACTAACCTGCAGAGTTATAAATGACAACTCTCGTCCACAAATATATTGAGGGAAGGCAAAGAAGAGGATTAGAAATCAAGGCAGAATTGCAGGAAACAGATTTCAGGAGGTAGATTCGAATCGCCTTTAAAGCACATGAAAAGCGGCAAAACGTTGACAATGATGCCCTTGGCCAAAAAGGGCGTATGCGTTTTTTCCTGAATATATTCAGGAAAAAACGCATACGCCCTTTTTGGCCAACCAAGCAACCTGGAAAGGCAAATCAGCGCTACAAAGAAGTCTCGCTTCCCATCGGTCAAAAGGGCCATGCTGAAAAAAGTGTCAAAACCAGAAATGCAGGACAGGCCATGGAGAAATGGGAGCCTTGCTACACTGATGGGCGGGATGTACATTGCCAACAGCCACTCTGGAGAAGTGTACGGTGTGTCCTGAAACATCTAAAAAACACAGCTTAGAGAGCATAGGGCACTTCCACGCATGGGGAGATAAAGCGGGAAAATTGAAAATCAGCAAGAGACAAGCACCCCAAAGTTTAGGGCTGCTCTGTTGACAAGGACCTCCACTTCCTTCCACCTTAAATATCCCAGGAAAGCGAAAAATGGATACAAAACTTGTGGTCCTTATGTACAATGGAATATCACTCAGCCATGAAATCAATGTCATAAGGCTAGTAGCAGCATGATGAGTGGATTTAGGTAAGACGATTCTAAGTGAAATAAGTCACACAGAAAAGGACACTTCTCATAAGGTGTCACTTATAGAGGGAATGTAAAAACCGTTACACTTGAACTGAATTACAAAACAGAACAGAGTCACACATGCAGAAAACACACTATGGCTGCTTAACGGGAAAGGTGAGGTGGGGTGATACATAAAACAAGAGTTTCAAATTAGCTCAGATACCGTTCCATAAACCCAATATGGAATAGACAAGACCTACTCCTTGCTCAGAGAACTGGACTCAACACGCCCGATTCACCGCACAAGAATATATCTGACTAGTAATAATCTTAAAACCTATGTATTGATATCTCTCTGTTAGTGTGTCAAGTGGGTGTAAAGCGGCCTAAACACAGCCGTGAAAAGCAGCTAAACCCCATTATAAAAATAAATTACTTTTAAAAACCCATGAAACAAAGACAGGGAAAGAGAGAGAAATTCTTACACAATTCGTTCAGGGGCTGTGATGCAACCTGGATTGACCATATCTAGACCCACAGCTGGATGAGATATAAGGGTGGACACTCTTGGGGCTGAGAGGTTTGGTGAGGTTGGGTGAGCAAACGCAGACCCTTTAAAGTAATACTGCGTGCTACCCATCGCATGGGTCCCAAATCTCCAGGTTCAAGGGCATCTTCCTACATCGAAAACATGCATGAGAAACCCAGAAGATGGTACACCGTGTGATGGGGAAAGGTTTCTAAAACGCACCTCATTTCTCATCTCCTTGTGCTCGGGTTCGCCATTCCAGCCACTTTACTAGCAATCTCCCTACTTGGAGCATCAGCACCTTTAACCTCCTGTTCCGTACAGGTTGCAATTTGTCCTGAGGATGAACGGGAAGACGGGGAACCAATGAGAGACTAGCTCTTGGTGTTGGGACAGGCACAGGTCACTCTATTTTCCCATCAGGAAGAAGAATGAACCACAGGCTCAGCCTGCCCCCCGGAACCAGAACAGGGCCTGAAGCCATCCGGCGCTTTTGCGGCCGGCTCCCGAAAAAGCGACTTGTAAAATGGAGCTTCAGGGCACTGCAATTCACAAACCTGCAGAGTTATAAATGACAACTCTCGTCCACAAATATATTGAGGGAAGGCAAAGAAGAGGATTTGAAATCAAGGCAGAATTGCAGGAAACAGATTTCAGGAGGTAGATTCGAATCGCCTTTAAAGCACATGAAAAGCGGCAAAACGTTGACAATGATGCCCTTGGCCAAAAAGGGCGTATGCGTTTTTTCCTGAATATATTCAGGAAAAAACGCATACGCCCTTTTTGGCCAACCAAGCCACCTGGAAAGGCAAATCAGCGCTACAAAGAAGTCTCGCTTCCCATCGGTCAAAAGGGCCATGCTGAAAAAAGTGTCAAAACCAGAAATGCAGGACAGGCCATGGAGAAATGGGAGCCTTGCTACACTGATGGGCGGGATGTACATTGCCAACAGCCACTCTGGAGAAGTGTACGGTGTGTCCTGAAACATCTAAAAAACACAGCTTAGAGAGCATAGGGCACTTCCACGCATGGGGGGATAAAGCGGGAAAATTGAAAATCAGCAAGACACAAGCACCCCAAAGTTTAGGGCTGCTCTGTTGACAAGGACCTCCACTTCCTTCCACCTTAAATATCCCAGGAAAGCGAAAAATGGATACAAAAGTTGTGGTCCTTATGTACAATGGAATATCACTCAGCCATGAAATCAATGTCATAAGGCTAGTAGCAGCATGATGAGTGGATTTAGGTAAGACGATTCTAAGTGAAATAAGTCACACAGAAAAGGACACTTCTCATAAGGTGTCACTTATAGAGGGAATGTAAAAACCGTTACACTTGAACTGAATTACAAAACAGAACAGAGTCACACATGCAGAAAACACACTATGGCTGCTTAACGGGAAAGGTGAGGTGGGGTGATACATAAAACAAGAGTTTCAAATTAGCTCAGATACCGTTCCATAAACCCAATATGGAATAGACAAGACCTACTCCTTGCTCAGAGAACTGGACTCAACACGCCCGATTCACCGCACAAGAATATATCTGACTAGTAATAATCTTAAAACCTATGTATTGATATCTCTCTGTTAGTGTGTCAAGTGGGTGTAAAGCGGCCTAAACACAGCCGTGAAAAGCAGCTAAACCCCATTATAAAAATAAATTACTTTTAAAAACCCATGAAACAAAGACAGGGAAAGAGAGAGAAATTCTTACACAATTCGTTCAGGGGCTGTGATGCAACCTGGATTGACCATATCTAGACCCACAGCTGGATGAGACATAAGGGTGGACACTCTTGGGGCTGAGAGGTTTGGTGAGGTTGGGTGAGCAAACGCAGACCCTTTAAAGTAATACTGCGTGCTACCCATCGCATGGGTCCCAAATCTCCAGGTTCAAGGGCATCTTCCTACATCGAAAACATGCATGAGAAACCCAGAAGATGGTACACCGTGTGATGGGGAAAGGTTTCTAAAACGCACCTCATTTCTCATCTCCTTGTGCTCGGGTTCGCCATTCCAGCCACTTTACTAGCAATCTCCCTACTTGGAGCCTCAGCACCTTTAACCTCCTGTTCCGTACAGGTTGCAATTTGTCCTGAGGATGAACGGGAAGACGGGGAACCAATGAGAGACTAGCTCTTGGTGTTGGGACAGGCACAGGTCACTCTATTTTCCCATCAGGAAGAAGAATGAACCACAGGCTCAGCCTGCCCCCCGGAACCAGAACAGGGCCTGAAGCCATCCGGCGCTTTTGCGGCCGGCTCCCAAAAAAGCGACTTGTAAAATGGAGCTTCAACGCACTGCAATTCACAAACCTGCAGAGTTATAAATGATAACTCTCGTCCACAAATATATTGAGGGAAGGCAAAGAAGAGGATTTGAAATCAAGGCAGAATTGCAGGAAACAGATTTCAGGAGGTAGATTCGAATCGCCTTTAAAGCACATGAAAAGCGGCAAAACGTTGACAATGATGCCCTTGGCCAAAAAGGGCGTATGCGTTTTTTCCTGAATATATTCAGGAAAAAACGCATACGCCCTTTTTGGCCAACCAAGCAACCTGGAAAGGCAAATCAGCGCGACAAAGAAGTCTCGCTTCCCATCGGTCAAGAGGGCCATGCTGAAAAAAGTGTCAAAACCAGAAATGCAGGACAGGCCATGGAGAAATGGGAGCCTTGCTACACTGATGGGCGGGATGTACATTGCCAACAGCCACTCTGGAGAAGTGTACGGTGTGTCCTGAAACATCTAAAAAACACAGCTTAGAGAGCATAGGGCACTTCCACGCATGGGGGGATAAAGCGGGAAAATTGAAAATCAGCAAGACACAAGCACCCCAAAGTTTAGGGCTGCTCTGTTGACAAGGACCTCCACTTCCTTCCACCTTAAATATCCCAGGAAAGCGAAAAATGGATACAAAAGTTGTGGTCCTTATGTACAATGGAATATCACTCAGCCATGAAATCAATGTCATAAGGCTAGTAGCAGCATGATGAGTGGATTTAGGTAAGACGATTCTAAGTGAAATAAGTCACACAGAAAAGGACACTTCTCATAAGGTGTCACTTATAGAGGGAATGTAAAAACCGTTACACTTGAACTGAATTACAAAACAGAACAGAGTCACACATGCAGAAAACACACTATGGCTGCTTAACGGGAAAGGTGAGGTGGGGTGATACATAAAACAAGAGTTTCAAATTAGCTCAGATACCGTTCCATAAACCCAATATGGAATAGACAAGACCTACTCCTTGCTCAGAGAACTGGACTCAACACGCCCGATTCACCGCACAAGAATATATCTGACTAGTAATAATCTTAAAACCTATGTATTGATATCTCTCTGTTCGTGTGTCAAGTGGGTGTAAAGCGGCCTAAACACAGCCGTGAAAAGCAGCTAAACCCCATTATAAAAATAAATTACTTTTAAAAACCCATGAAACAAAGACAGGGAAAGAGAGAGAAATTCTTACACAATTCGTTCAGGGGCTGTGATGCAACCTGGATTGACCATATCTAGACCCACAGCTGGATGAGACATAAGGGTGGACACTCTTGGGGCTGAGAGGTTTGGTGAGGTTGGGTGAGCAAACGCAGACCCTTTAAAGTAATACTGCGTGCTACCCATCGCATGGGTCCCAAATCTCCAGGTTCAAGGGCATCTTCCTACATCGAAAACATGCATGAGAAACCCAGAAGATGGTACACCGTGTGATGGGGAAAGGTTTCTAAAACGCACCTCATTTCTCATCTCCTTGTGCTCGGGTTCGCCATTCCAGCCACTTTACTAGCAATCTCCCTACTTGGAGCATCAGCACCTTTAACCTCCTGTTCCGTACAGGTTGCAATTTGTCCTGAGGATGAACGGGAAGACGGGGAACCAATGAGAGACTAGCTCTTGGTGTTGGGACAGGCACAGGTCACTCTATTTTCCCATCAGGAAGAAGAATTAACCACAGGCTCAGCCTGACCCCCGGAACCAGAACAGGGCCTGAAGCCATCCGGCGCTTTTGCGGCCGGCTCCCGAAAAAGCGACTTGTAAAATGGAGCTTCAGGGCACTGCAATTCACAAACCTGCAGAGTTATAAATGATAACTCTCGTCCACAAATATATTGAGGGAAGGCAAAGAAGAGGATTTGAAATCAAGGCAGAATTGCAGGAAACAGATTTCAGGAGGTAGATTCGAATCGCCTTTAAAGCACATGAAAAGCGGCAAAACGTTGACAATGATGCCCTTGGCCAAAAAGGGCGTATGCGTTTTTTCCTGAATATATTCAGGAAAAAACGCATACGCCCTTTTTGGCCAACCAAGCCACCTGGAAAGGCAAATCAGCGCGACAAAGAAGTCTCGCTTCCCATCGGTCAAAAGGGCCATGCTGAAAAAAGTGTCAAAACCAGAAATGCAGGACAGGCCATGGAGAAATGGGAGCCTTGCTACACTGATGGGCGGGATGTACATTGCCAACAGCCACTCTGGAGAAGTGTACGGTGTGTCCTGAAACATCTAAAAAACACAGCTTAGAGAGCATAGGGCACTTCCACGCATGGGGGGATAAAGCGGGAAAATTGAAAATCAGCAAGACACAAGCACCCCAAAGTTTAGGGCTGCTCTGTTGACAAGGACCTCCACTTCCTTCCACCTTAAATATCCCAGGAAAGCGAAAAATGGATACAAAAGTTGTGGTCCTTATGTACAATGGAATATCACTCAGCCATGAAATCAATGTCATAAGGCTAGTAGCAGCATGATGAGTGGATTTAGGTAAGACGATTCTAAGTGAAATAAGTCACACAGAAAAGGACACTTCTCATAACGTGTCACTTATAGAGGGAATGTAAAAACCGTTACACTTGAACTGAATTACAAAACAGAACAGAGTCACACATGCAGAAAACACACTATGGCTGCTTAACGGGAAAGGTGAGGTGGGGTGATACATAAAACAAGAGTTTCAAATTAGCTCAGATACCGTTCCATAAACCCAATATGGAATAGACAAGACCTACTCCTTGCTCAGAGAACTGGACTCAACACGCCCGATTCACCGCACAAGAATATATCTGACTAGTAATAATCTTAAAACCTATGTATTGATATCTCTCTGTTCGTGTGTCAAGTGGGTGTAAAGCGGCCTAAACACAGCCGTGAAAAGCAGCTAAACCCCATTATAAAAATAAATTACTTTTAAAAACCCATGAAACAAAGACAGGGAAAGAGAGAGAAATTCTTACACAATTCGTTCAGGGGCTGTGATGCAACCTGGATTGACCATATCTAGACCCACAGCTGGATGAGACATAAGGGTGGACACTCTTGGGGCTGAGAGGTTTGGTGAGGTTGGGTGAGCAAACGCAGACCCTTTAAAGTAATACTGCGTGCTACCCATCGCATGGGTCCCAAATCTCCAGGTTCAAGGGCATCTTCCTACATCGAAAACATGCATGAGAAACCCAGAAGATGGTACACCGTGTGATGGGGAAAGGTTTCTAAAACGCACCTCATTTCTCATCTCCTTGTGCTCGGGTTCGCCATTCCAGCCACTTTACTAGCAATCTCCCTACTTGGAGCCTCAGCACTTTTAACCTCCTGTTCCGTACAGGTTGCAATTTGTCCTGAGGATGAACGGGAAGACGGGGAACCAATGAGAGACTAGCTCTTGGTGTTGGGACAGGCACAGGTCACTCTATTTTCCCATCAGGAAGAAGAATGAACCACAGGCTCAGCCTGCCCCCCGGAACCAGAACAGGGCCTGAAGCCATCCGGCGCTTTTGTGGCCGGCTCCCGAAAAAGCGACTTGTAAAATGGAGCTTCAGCGCACTGCAATTCACAAACCTGCAGAGTTATAAATGATAACTCTCGTCCACAAATATATTGAGGGAAGGCAAAGAAGAGGATTTGAAATCAAGGCAGAATTGCAGGAAACAGATTTCAGGAGGTAGATTCGAATCGCCTTTAAAGCACATGAAAAGCGGCAAAACGTTGACAATGATGCCCTTGGCCAAAAAGGGCGTATGCGTTTTTTCCTGAATATATTCAGGAAAAAACGCATACGCCCTTTTTGGCCAACCAAGCAACCTGGAAAGGCAAATCAGCGCGACAAAGAAGTCTCGCTTCCCATCGGTCAAAAGGGCCATGCTGAAAAAAGTGTCAAAACCAGAAATGCAGGACAGGCCATGGAGAAATGGGAGCCTTGCTACACTGATGGGCGGGATGTACATTGCCAACAGCCACTCTGGAGAAGTGTACGGTGTGTCCTGAAACATCTAAAAAACACAGCTTAGAGAGCATAGGGCACTTCCACGCATGGGGGGATAAAGCGGGAAAATTGAAAATCAGCAAGACACAAGCACCCCAAAGTTTAGGGCTGCTCTGTTGACAAGGACCTCCACTTCCTTCCACCTTAAATATCCCAGGAAAGCGAAAAATGGATACAAAAGTTGTGGTCCTTATGTACAATGGAATATCACTCAGCCATGAAATCAATGTCATAAGGCTAGTAGCAGCATGATGAGTGGATTTAGGTAAGACGATTCTAAGTGAAATAAGTCACACAGAAAAGGACACTTCTCATAACGTGTCACTTATAGAGGGAATGTAAAAACCGTTACACTTGAACTGAATTACAAAACAGAACAGAGTCACACATGCAGAAAACACACTATGGCTGCTTAACGGGAAAGGTGAGGTGGGGTGATACATAAAACAAGAGTTTCAAATTAGCTCAGATACCGTTCCATAAACCCAATATGGAATAGACAAGACCTACTCCTTGCTCAGAGAACTGGACTCAACACGCCCGATTCACCGCACAAGAATATATCTGACTAGTAATAATCTTAAAACCTATGTATTGATATCTCTCTGTTAGTGTGTCAAGTGGGTGTAAAGCGGCCTAAACACAGCCGTGAAAAGCAGCTAAACCCCATTATAAAAATAAATTACTTTTAAAAACCCATGAAACAAAGACAGGGAAAGAGAGAGAAATTCTTACACAATTCGTTCAGGGGCTGTGATGCAACCTGGATTGACCATATCTAGACCCACAGCTGGATGAGATATAAGGGTGGACACTCTTGGGGCTGAGAGGTTTGGTGAGGTTGGGTGAGCAAACGCAGACCCTTTAAAGTAATACTGCGTGCTACCCATCGCATGGGTCCCAAATCTCCAGGTTCAAGGGCATCTTCCTACATCGAAAACATGCATGAGAAACCCAGAAGATGGTACACCGTGTGATGGGGAAAGGTTTCTAAAACGCACCTCATTTCTCATCTCCTTGTGCTCGGGTTCGCCATTCCAGCCACTTTACTAGCAATCTCCCTACTTGGAGCATCAGCACCTTTAACCTCCTGTTCCGTACAGGTTGCAATTTGTCCTGAGGATGAACGGGAAGACGGGGAACCAATGAGAGACTAGCTCTTGGTGTTGGGACAGGCACAGGTCACTCTATTTTCCCATCAGGAAGAAGAATGAACCACAGGCTCAGCCTGCCCCCCGGAACCAGAACAGGGCCTGAAGCCATCCGGCGCTTTTGCGGCCGGCTCCCGAAAAAGCGACTTGTAAAATGGAGCTTCAGGGCACTGCAATTCACAAACCTGCAGAGTTATAAATGACAACTCTCGTCCACAAATATATTGAGGGAAGGCAAAGAAGAGGATTTGAAATCAAGGCAGAATTGCAGGAAACAGATTTCAGGAGGTAGATTCGAATCGCCTTTAAAGCACATGAAAAGCGGCAAAACGTTGACAATGATGCCCTTGGCCAAAAAGGGCGTATGCGTTTTTTCCTGAATATATTCAGGAAAAAACGCATACGCCCTTTTTGGCCAACCAAGCAACCTGGAAAGGCAAATCAGCGCTACAAAGAAGTCTCGCTTCCCATCGGTCAAAAGGGCCATGCTGAAAAAAGTGTCAAAACCAGAAATGCAGGACAGGCCATGGAGAAATGGGAGCCTTGCTACACTGATGGGCGGGATGTACATTGCCAACAGCCACTCTGGAGAAGTGTACGGTGTGTCCTGAAACATCTAAAAAACACAGCTTAGAGAGCATAGGGCACTTCCACGCATGGGGGGATAAAGCGGGAAAATTGAAAATCAGCAAGACACAAGCACCCCAAAGTTTAGGGCTGCTCTGTTGACAAGGACCTCCACTTCCTTCCACCTTAAATATCCCAGGAAAGCGAAAAATGGATACAAAAGTTGTGGTCCTTATGTACAATGGAATATCACTCAGCCATGAAATCAATGTCATAAGGCTAGTAGCAGCATGATGAGTGGATTTAGGTAAGACGATTCTAAGTGAAATAAGTCACACAGAAAAGGACACTTCTCATAAGGTGTCACTTATAGAGGGAATGTAAAAACCGTTACACTTGAACTGAATTACAAAACAGAACAGAGTCACACATGCAGAAAACACACTATGGCTGCTTAACGGGAAAGGTGAGGTGGGGTGATACATAAAACAAGAGTTTCAAATTAGCTCAGATACCGTTCCATAAACCCAATATGGAATAGACAAGACCTACTCCTTGCTCAGAGAACTGGACTCAACACGCCCGATTCACCGCACAAGAATATATCTGACTAGTAATAATCTTAAAACCTATGTATTGATATCTCTCTGTTAGTGTGTCAAGTGGGTGTAAAGCGGCCTAAACACAGCCGTGAAAAGCAGCTAAACCCCATTATAAAAATAAATTACTTTTAAAAACCCATGAAACAAAGACAGGGAAAGAGAGAGAAATTCTTACACAATTCGTTCAGGGGCTGTGATGCAACCTGGATTGACCATATCTAGACCCACAGCTGGATGAGACATAAGGGTGGACACTCTTGGGGCTGAGAGGTTTGGTGAGGTTGGGTGAGCAAACGCAGACCCTTTAAAGTAATACTGCGTGCTACCCATCGCATGGGTCCCAAATCTCCAGGTTCAAGGGCATCTTCCTACATCGAAAACATGCATGAGAAACCCAGAAGATGGTACACCGTGTGATGGGGAAAGGTTTCTAAAACGCACCTCATTTCTCATCTCCTTGTGCTCGGGTTCGCCATTCCAGCCACTTTACTAGCAATCTCCCTACTTGGAGCCTCAGCACCTTTAACCTCCTGTTCCGTACAGGTTGCAATTTGTCCTGAGGATGAACGGGAAGACGGGGAACCAATGAGAGACTAGCTCTTGGTGTTGGGACAGGCACAGGTCACTCTATTTTCCCATCAGGAAGAAGAATGAACCACAGGCTCAGCCTGCCCCCCGGAACCAGAACAGGGCCTGAAGCCATCCGGCGCTTTTGCGGCCGGCTCCCAAAAAAGCGACTTGTAAAATGGAGCTTCAACGCACTGCAATTCACAAACCTGCAGAGTTATAAATGATAACTCTCGTCCACAAATATATTGAGGGAAGGCAAAGAAGAGGATTTGAAATCAAGGCAGAATTGCAGGAAACAGATTTCAGGAGGTAGATTCGAATCGCCTTTAAAGCACATGAAAAGCGGCAAAACGTTGACAATGATGCCCTTGGCCAAAAAGGGCGTATGCGTTTTTTCCTGAATATATTCAGGAAAAAACGCATACGCCCTTTTTGGCCAACCAAGCAACCTGGAAAGGCAAATCAGCGCGACAAAGAAGTCTCGCTTCCCATCGGTCAAGAGGGCCATGCTGAAAAAAGTGTCAAAACCAGAAATGCAGGACAGGCCATGGAGAAATGGGAGCCTTGCTACACTGATGGGCGGGATGTACATTGCCAACAGCCACTCTGGAGAAGTGTACGGTGTGTCCTGAAACATCTAAAAAACACAGCTTAGAGAGCATAGGGCACTTCCACGCATGGGGGGATAAAGCGGGAAAATTGAAAATCAGCAAGACACAAGCACCCCAAAGTTTAGGGCTGCTCTGTTGACAAGGACCTCCACTTCCTTCCACCTTAAATATCCCAGGAAAGCGAAAAATGGATACAAAAGTTGTGGTCCTTATGTACAATGGAATATCACTCAGCCATGAAATCAATGTCATAAGGCTAGTAGCAGCATGATGAGTGGATTTAGGTAAGACGATTCTAAGTGAAATAAGTCACACAGAAAAGGACACTTCTCATAAGGTGTCACTTATAGAGGGAATGTAAAAACCGTTACACTTGAACTGAATTACAAAACAGAACAGAGTCACACATGCAGAAAACACACTATGGCTGCTTAACGGGAAAGGTGAGGTGGGGTGATACATAAAACAAGAGTTTCAAATTAGCTCAGATACCGTTCCATAAACCCAATATGGAATAGACAAGACCTACTCCTTGCTCAGAGAACTGGACTCAACACGCCCGATTCACCGCACAAGAATATATCTGACTAGTAATAATCTTAAAACCTATGTATTGATATCTCTCTGTTCGTGTGTCAAGTGGGTGTAAAGCGGCCTAAACACAGCCGTGAAAAGCAGCTAAACCCCATTATAAAAATAAATTACTTTTAAAAACCCATGAAACAAAGACAGGGAAAGAGAGAGAAATTCTTACACAATTCGTTCAGGGGCTGTGATGCAACCTGGATTGACCATATCTAGACCCACAGCTGGATGAGACATAAGGGTGGACACTCTTGGGGCTGAGAGGTTTGGTGAGGTTGGGTGAGCAAACGCAGACCCTTTAAAGTAATACTGCGTGCTACCCATCGCATGGGTCCCAAATCTCCAGGTTCAAGGGCATCTTCCTACATCGAAAACATGCATGAGAAACCCAGAAGATGGTACACCGTGTGATGGGGAAAGGTTTCTAAAACGCACCTCATTTCTCATCTCCTTGTGCTCGGGTTCGCCATTCCAGCCACTTTACTAGCAATCTCCCTACTTGGAGCATCAGCACCTTTAACCTCCTGTTCCGTACAGGTTGCAATTTGTCCTGAGGATGAACGGGAAGACGGGGAACCAATGAGAGACTAGCTCTTGGTGTTGGGACAGGCACAGGTCACTCTATTTTCCCATCAGGAAGAAGAATTAACCACAGGCTCAGCCTGCCCCCCGGAACCAGAACAGGGCCTGAAGCCATCCGGCGCTTTTGCGGCCGGCTCCCGAAAAAGCGACTTGTAAAATGGAGCTTCAGGGCACTGCAATTCACAAACCTGCAGAGTTATAAATGACAACTCTCGTCCACAAATATATTGAGGGAAGGCAAAGAAGAGGATTTGAAATCAAGGCAGAATTGCAGGAAACAGATTTCAGGAGGTAGATTCGAATCGCCTTTAAAGCACATGAAAAGCGGCAAAACGTTGACAATGATGCCCTTGGCCAAAAAGGGCGTATGCGTTTTTTCCTGAATATATTCAGGAAAAAAAGCATACGCCCTTTTTGGCCAACCAAGCCACTTGGAAAGGCAAATCAGCGCTACAAAGAAGTCTCGCTTCCCATCGGTCAAAAGGGCCATGCTGAAAAAAGTGTCAAAACCAGAAATGCAGGACAGGCCATGGAGAAATGGGAGCCTTGCTACACTGATGGGCGGGATGTACATTGCCAACAGCCACTCTGGAGAAGTGTACGGTGTGTCCTGAAACATCTAAAAAACACAGCTTAGAGAGCATAGGGCACTTCCACGCATGGGGGGATAAAGCGGGAAAATTGAAAATCAGCAAGACACAAGCACCCCAAAGTTTAGGGCTGCTCTGTTGACAAGGACCTCCACTTCCTTCCACCTTAAATATCCCAGGAAAGCGAAAAATGGATACAAAAGTTGTGGTCCTTATGTACAATGGAATATCACTCAGCCATGAAATCAATGTCATAAGGCTAGTAGCAGCATGATGAGTGGATTTAGGTAAGACGATTCTAAGTGAAATAAGTCACACAGAAAAGGACACTTCTCATAAGGTGTCACTTATAGAGGGAATGTAAAAACCGTTACACTTGAACTGAATTACAAAACAGAACAGAGTCACACATGCAGAAAACACACTATGGCTGCTTAACGGGAAAGGTGAGGTGGGGTGATACATAAAACAAGAGTTTCAAATTAGCTCAGATACCGTTCCATAAACCCAATATGGAATAGACAAGACCTACTCCTTGCTCAGAGAACTGGACTCAACACGCCCGATTCACCGCACAAGAATATATCTGACTAGTAATAATCTTAAAACCTATGTATTGATATCTCTCTGTTAGTGTGTCAAGTGGGTGTAAAGCGGCCTAAACACAGCCGTGAAAAGCAGCTAAACCCCATTATAAAAATAAATTACTTTTAAAAACCCATGAAACAAAGACAGGGAAAGAGAGAGAAATTCTTACACAATTCGTTCAGGGGCTGTGATGCAACCTGGATTGACCATATCTAGACCCACAGCTGGATGAGACATAAGGGTGGACACTCTTGGGGCTGAGAGGTTTGGTGAGGTTGGGTGAGCAAACGCAGACCCTTTAAAGTAATACTGCGTGCTACCCATCGCATGGGTCCCAAATCTCCAGGTTCAAGGGCATCTTCCTACATCGAAAACATGCATGAGAAACCCAGAAGATGGTACACCGTGTGATGGGGAAAGGTTTCTAAAACGCACCTCATTTCTCATCTCCTTGTGCTCGGGTTCGCCATTCCAGCCACTTTACTAGCAATCTCCCTACTTGGAGCATCAGCACCTTTAACCTCCTGTTCCGTACAGGTTGCAATTTGTCCTGAGGATGAACGGGAAGACGGGGAACCAATGAGAGACTAGCTCTTGGTGTTGGGACAGGCACAGGTCACTCTATTTTCCCATCAGGAAGAAGAATTAACCACAGGCTCAGCCTGCCCCCCGGAACCAGAACAGGGCCTGAAGCCATCCTGCGCTTTTGCGGCCGGCTCCCGAAAAAGCGACTTGTAAAATGGAGCTTCAGGGCACTGCAATTCACTAACCTGCAGAGTTATAAATGACAACTCTCGTCCACAAATATATTGAGGGAAGGCAAAGAAGAGGATTAGAAATCAAGGCAGAATTGCAGGAAACAGATTTCAGGAGGTAGATTCGAATCGCCTTTAAAGCACATGAAAAGCGGCAAAACGTTGACAATGATGCCCTTGGCCAAAAAGGGCGTATGCGTTTTTTCCTGAATATATTCAGGAAAAAACGCATACGCCCTTTTTGGCCAACCAAGCAACCTGGAAAGGCAAATCAGCGCTACAAAGAAGGCTCGCTTCCCATCGGTCAAAAGGGCCATGCTGAAAAAAGTGTCAAAACCAGAAATGCAGGACAGGCCATGGAGAAATGGGAGCCTTGCTACACTGATGGGCGGGATGTACATTGCCAACAGCCACTCTGGAGAAGTGTACGGTGTGTCCTGAAACATCTAAAAAACACAGCTTAGAGAGCATAGGGCACTTCCACGCATGGGGAGATAAAGCGGGAAAATTGAAAATCAGCAAGAGACAAGCACCCCAAAGTTTAGGGCTGCTCTGTTGACAAGGACCTCCACTTCCTTCCACCTTAAATATCCCAGGAAAGCGAAAAATGGATACAAAACTTGTGGTCCTTATGTACAATGGAATATCACTCAGCCATGAAATCAATGTCATAAGGCTAGTAGCAGCATGATGAGTGGATTTAGGTAAGACGATTCTAAGTGAAATAAGTCACACAGAAAAGGACACTTCTCATAAGGTGTCACTTATAGAGGGAATGTAAAAACCGTTACACTTGAACTGAATTACAAAACAGAACAGAGTCACACATGCAGAAAACACACTATGGCTGCTTAACGGGAAAGGTGAGGTGGGGTGATACATAAAACAAGAGTTTCAAATTAGCTCAGATACCGTTCCATAAACCCAATATGGAATAGACAAGACCTACTCCTTGCTCAGAGAACTGGACTCAACACGCCCGATTCACCGCACAAGAATATATCTGACTAGTAATAATCTTAAAACCTATGTATTGATATCTCTCTGTTAGTGTGTCAAGTGGGTGTAAAGCGGCCTAAACACAGCCGTGAAAAGCAGCTAAACCCCATTATAAAAATAAATTACTTTTAAAAACCCATGAAACAAAGACAGGGAAAGAGAGAGAAATTCTTACACAATTCGTTCAGGGGCTGTGATGCAACCTGGATTGACCATATCTAGACCCACAGCTGGATGAGATATAAGGGTGGACACTCTTGGGGCTGAGAGGTTTGGTGAGGTTGGGTGAGCAAACGCAGACCCTTTAAAGTAATACTGCGTGCTACCCATCGCATGGGTCCCAAATCTCCAGGTTCAAGGGCATCTTCCTACATCGAAAACATGCATGAGAAACCCAGAAGATGGTACACCGTGTGATGGGGAAAGGTTTCTAAAACGCACCTCATTTCTCATCTCCTTGTGCTCGGGTTCGCCATTCCAGCCACTTTACTAGCAATCTCCCTACTTGGAGCATCAGCACCTTTAACCTCCTGTTCCGTACAGGTTGCAATTTGTCCTGAGGATGAACGGGAAGACGGGGAACCAATGAGAGACTAGCTCTTGGTGTTGGGACAGGCACAGGTCACTCTATTTTCCCATCAGGAAGAAGAATGAACCACAGGCTCAGCCTGCCCCCCGGAACCAGAACAGGGCCTGAAGCCATCCGGCGCTTTTGCGGCCGGCTCCCGAAAAAGCGACTTGTAAAATGGAGCTTCAGGGCACTGCAATTCACAAACCTGCAGAGTTATAAATGACAACTCTCGTCCACAAATATATTGAGGGAAGGCAAAGAAGAGGATTTGAAATCAAGGCAGAATTGCAGGAAACAGATTTCAGGAGGTAGATTCGAATCGCCTTTAAAGCACATGAAAAGCGGCAAAACGTTGACAATGATGCCCTTGGCCAAAAAGGGCGTATGCGTTTTTTCCTGAATATATTCAGGAAAAAACGCATACGCCCTTTTTGGCCAACCAAGCCACCTGGAAAGGCAAATCAGCGCTACAAAGAAGTCTCGCTTCCCATCGGTCAAAAGGGCCATGCTGAAAAAAGTGTCAAAACCAGAAATGCAGGACAGGCCATGGAGAAATGGGAGCCTTGCTACACTGATGGGCGGGATGTACATTGCCAACAGCCACTCTGGAGAAGTGTACGGTGTGTCCTGAAACATCTAAAAAACACAGCTTAGAGAGCATAGGGCACTTCCACGCATGGGGGGATAAAGCGGGAAAATTGAAAATCAGCAAGACACAAGCACCCCAAAGTTTAGGGCTGCTCTGTTGACAAGGACCTCCACTTCCTTCCACCTTAAATATCCCAGGAAAGCGAAAAATGGATACAAAAGTTGTGGTCCTTATGTACAATGGAATATCACTCAGCCATGAAATCAATGTCATAAGGCTAGTAGCAGCATGATGAGTGGATTTAGGTAAGACGATTCTAAGTGAAATAAGTCACACAGAAAAGGACACTTCTCATAAGGTGTCACTTATAGAGGGAATGTAAAAACCGTTACACTTGAACTGAATTACAAAACAGAACAGAGTCACACATGCAGAAAACACACTATGGCTGCTTAACGGGAAAGGTGAGGTGGGGTGATACATAAAACAAGAGTTTCAAATTAGCTCAGATACCGTTCCATAAACCCAATATGGAATAGACAAGACCTACTCCTTGCTCAGAGAACTGGACTCAACACGCCCGATTCACCGCACAAGAATATATCTGACTAGTAATAATCTTAAAACCTATGTATTGATATCTCTCTGTTAGTGTGTCAAGTGGGTGTAAAGCGGCCTAAACACAGCCGTGAAAAGCAGCTAAACCCCATTATAAAAATAAATTACTTTTAAAAACCCATGAAACAAAGACAGGGAAAGAGAGAGAAATTCTTACACAATTCGTTCAGGGGCTGTGATGCAACCTGGATTGACCATATCTAGACCCACAGCTGGATGAGACATAAGGGTGGACACTCTTGGGGCTGAGAGGTTTGGTGAGGTTGGGTGAGCAAACGCAGACCCTTTAAAGTAATACTGCGTGCTACCCATCGCATGGGTCCCAAATCTCCAGGTTCAAGGGCATCTTCCTACATCGAAAACATGCATGAGAAACCCAGAAGATGGTACACCGTGTGATGGGGAAAGGTTTCTAAAACGCACCTCATTTCTCATCTCCTTGTGCTCGGGTTCGCCATTCCAGCCACTTTACTAGCAATCTCCCTACTTGGAGCCTCAGCACCTTTAACCTCCTGTTCCGTACAGGTTGCAATTTGTCCTGAGGATGAACGGGAAGACGGGGAACCAATGAGAGACTAGCTCTTGGTGTTGGGACAGGCACAGGTCACTCTATTTTCCCATCAGGAAGAAGAATGAACCACAGGCTCAGCCTGCCCCCCGGAACCAGAACAGGGCCTGAAGCCATCCGGCGCTTTTGCGGCCGGCTCCCAAAAAAGCGACTTGTAAAATGGAGCTTCAACGCACTGCAATTCACAAACCTGCAGAGTTATAAATGATAACTCTCGTCCACAAATATATTGAGGGAAGGCAAAGAAGAGGATTTGAAATCAAGGCAGAATTGCAGGAAACAGATTTCAGGAGGTAGATTCGAATCGCCTTTAAAGCACATGAAAAGCGGCAAAACGTTGACAATGATGCCCTTGGCCAAAAAGGGCGTATGCGTTTTTTCCTGAATATATTCAGGAAAAAACGCATACGCCCTTTTTGGCCAACCAAGCAACCTGGAAAGGCAAATCAGCGCGACAAAGAAGTCTCGCTTCCCATCGGTCAAGAGGGCCATGCTGAAAAAAGTGTCAAAACCAGAAATGCAGGACAGGCCATGGAGAAATGGGAGCCTTGCTACACTGATGGGCGGGATGTACATTGCCAACAGCCACTCTGGAGAAGTGTACGGTGTGTCCTGAAACATCTAAAAAACACAGCTTAGAGAGCATAGGGCACTTCCACGCATGGGGGGATAAAGCGGGAAAATTGAAAATCAGCAAGACACAAGCACCCCAAAGTTTAGGGCTGCTCTGTTGACAAGGACCTCCACTTCCTTCCACCTTAAATATCCCAGGAAAGCGAAAAATGGATACAAAAGTTGTGGTCCTTATGTACAATGGAATATCACTCAGCCATGAAATCAATGTCATAAGGCTAGTAGCAGCATGATGAGTGGATTTAGGTAAGACGATTCTAAGTGAAATAAGTCACACAGAAAAGGACACTTCTCATAAGGTGTCACTTATAGAGGGAATGTAAAAACCGTTACACTTGAACTGAATTACAAAACAGAACAGAGTCACACATGCAGAAAACACACTATGGCTGCTTAACGGGAAAGGTGAGGTGGGGTGATACATAAAACAAGAGTTTCAAATTAGCTCAGATACCGTTCCATAAACCCAATATGGAATAGACAAGACCTACTCCTTGCTCAGAGAACTGGACTCAACACGCCCGATTCACCGCACAAGAATATATCTGACTAGTAATAATCTTAAAACCTATGTATTGATATCTCTCTGTTCGTGTGTCAAGTGGGTGTAAAGCGGCCTAAACACAGCCGTGAAAAGCAGCTAAACCCCATTATAAAAATAAATTACTTTTAAAAACCCATGAAACAAAGACAGGGAAAGAGAGAGAAATTCTTACACAATTCGTTCAGGGGCTGTGATGCAACCTGGATTGACCATATCTAGACCCACAGCTGGATGAGACATAAGGGTGGACACTCTTGGGGCTGAGAGGTTTGGTGAGGTTGGGTGAGCAAACGCAGACCCTTTAAAGTAATACTGCGTGCTACCCATCGCATGGGTCCCAAATCTCCAGGTTCAAGGGCATCTTCCTACATCGAAAACATGCATGAGAAACCCAGAAGATGGTACACCGTGTGATGGGGAAAGGTTTCTAAAACGCACCTCATTTCTCATCTCCTTGTGCTCGGGTTCGCCATTCCAGCCACTTTACTAGCAATCTCCCTACTTGGAGCATCAGCACCTTTAACCTCCTGTTCCGTACAGGTTGCAATTTGTCCTGAGGATGAACGGGAAGACGGGGAACCAATGAGAGACTAGCTCTTGGTGTTGGGACAGGCACAGGTCACTCTATTTTCCCATCAGGAAGAAGAATTAACCACAGGCTCAGCCTGACCCCCGGAACCAGAACAGGGCCTGAAGCCATCCGGCGCTTTTGCGGCCGGCTCCCGAAAAAGCGACTTGTAAAATGGAGCTTCAGGGCACTGCAATTCACAAACCTGCAGAGTTATAAATGATAACTCTCGTCCACAAATATATTGAGGGAAGGCAAAGAAGAGGATTTGAAATCAAGGCAGAATTGCAGGAAACAGATTTCAGGAGGTAGATTCGAATCGCCTTTAAAGCACATGAAAAGCGGCAAAACGTTGACAATGATGCCCTTGGCCAAAAAGGGCGTATGCGTTTTTTCCTGAATATATTCAGGAAAAAACGCATACGCCCTTTTTGGCCAACCAAGCCACCTGGAAAGGCAAATCAGCGCGACAAAGAAGTCTCGCTTCCCATCGGTCAAAAGGGCCATGCTGAAAAAAGTGTCAAAACCAGAAATGCAGGACAGGCCATGGAGAAATGGGAGCCTTGCTACACTGATGGGCGGGATGTACATTGCCAACAGCCACTCTGGAGAAGTGTACGGTGTGTCCTGAAACATCTAAAAAACACAGCTTAGAGAGCATAGGGCACTTCCACGCATGGGGGGATAAAGCGGGAAAATTGAAAATCAGCAAGACACAAGCACCCCAAAGTTTAGGGCTGCTCTGTTGACAAGGACCTCCACTTCCTTCCACCTTAAATATCCCAGGAAAGCGAAAAATGGATACAAAAGTTGTGGTCCTTATGTACAATGGAATATCACTCAGCCATGAAATCAATGTCATAAGGCTAGTAGCAGCATGATGAGTGGATTTAGGTAAGACGATTCTAAGTGAAATAAGTCACACAGAAAAGGACACTTCTCATAACGTGTCACTTATAGAGGGAATGTAAAAACCGTTACACTTGAACTGAATTACAAAACAGAACAGAGTCACACATGCAGAAAACACACTATGGCTGCTTAACGGGAAAGGTGAGGTGGGGTGATACATAAAACAAGAGTTTCAAATTAGCTCAGATACCGTTCCATAAACCCAATATGGAATAGACAAGACCTACTCCTTGCTCAGAGAACTGGACTCAACACGCCCGATTCACCGCACAAGAATATATCTGACTAGTAATAATCTTAAAACCTATGTATTGATATCTCTCTGTTCGTGTGTCAAGTGGGTGTAAAGCGGCCTAAACACAGCCGTGAAAAGCAGCTAAACCCCATTATAAAAATAAATTACTTTTAAAAACCCATGAAACAAAGACAGGGAAAGAGAGAGAAATTCTTACACAATTCGTTCAGGGGCTGTGATGCAACCTGGATTGACCATATCTAGACCCACAGCTGGATGAGACATAAGGGTGGACACTCTTGGGGCTGAGAGGTTTGGTGAGGTTGGGTGAGCAAACGCAGACCCTTTAAAGTAATACTGCGTGCTACCCATCGCATGGGTCCCAAATCTCCAGGTTCAAGGGCATCTTCCTACATCGAAAACATGCATGAGAAACCCAGAAGATGGTACACCGTGTGATGGGGAAAGGTTTCTAAAACGCACCTCATTTCTCATCTCCTTGTGCTCGGGTTCGCCATTCCAGCCACTTTACTAGCAATCTCCCTACTTGGAGCCTCAGCACTTTTAACCTCCTGTTCCGTACAGGTTGCAATTTGTCCTGAGGATGAACGGGAAGACGGGGAACCAATGAGAGACTAGCTCTTGGTGTTGGGACAGGCACAGGTCACTCTATTTTCCCATCAGGAAGAAGAATGAACCACAGGCTCAGCCTGCCCCCCGGAACCAGAACAGGGCCTGAAGCCATCCGGCGCTTTTGTGGCCGGCTCCCGAAAAAGCGACTTGTAAAATGGAGCTTCAGCGCACTGCAATTCACAAACCTGCAGAGTTATAAATGATAACTCTCGTCCACAAATATATTGAGGGAAGGCAAAGAAGAGGATTTGAAATCAAGGCAGAATTGCAGGAAACAGATTTCAGGAGGTAGATTCGAATCGCCTTTAAAGCACATGAAAAGCGGCAAAACGTTGACAATGATGCCCTTGGCCAAAAAGGGCGTATGCGTTTTTTCCTGAATATATTCAGGAAAAAACGCATACGCCCTTTTTGGCCAACCAAGCAACCTGGAAAGGCAAATCAGCGCGACAAAGAAGTCTCGCTTCCCATCGGTCAAAAGGGCCATGCTGAAAAAAGTGTCAAAACCAGAAATGCAGGACAGGCCATGGAGAAATGGGAGCCTTGCTACACTGATGGGCGGGATGTACATTGCCAACAGCCACTCTGGAGAAGTGTACGGTGTGTCCTGAAACATCTAAAAAACACAGCTTAGAGAGCATAGGGCACTTCCACGCATGGGGGGATAAAGCGGGAAAATTGAAAATCAGCAAGACACAAGCACCCCAAAGTTTAGGGCTGCTCTGTTGACAAGGACCTCCACTTCCTTCCACCTTAAATATCCCAGGAAAGCGAAAAATGGATACAAAAGTTGTGGTCCTTATGTACAATGGAATATCACTCAGCCATGAAATCAATGTCATAAGGCTAGTAGCAGCATGATGAGTGGATTTAGGTAAGACGATTCTAAGTGAAATAAGTCACACAGAAAAGGACACTTCTCATAACGTGTCACTTATAGAGGGAATGTAAAAACCGTTACACTTGAACTGAATTACAAAACAGAACAGAGTCACACATGCAGAAAACACACTATGGCTGCTTAACGGGAAAGGTGAGGTGGGGTGATACATAAAACAAGAGTTTCAAATTAGCTCAGATACCGTTCCATAAACCCAATATGGAATAGACAAGACCTACTCCTTGCTCAGAGAACTGGACTCAACACGCCCGATTCACCGCACAAGAATATATCTGACTAGTAATAATCTTAAAACCTATGTATTGATATCTCTCTGTTAGTGTGTCAAGTGGGTGTAAAGCGGCCTAAACACAGCCGTGAAAAGCAGCTAAACCCCATTATAAAAATAAATTACTTTTAAAAACCCATGAAACAAAGACAGGGAAAGAGAGAGAAATTCTTACACAATTCGTTCAGGGGCTGTGATGCAACCTGGATTGACCATATCTAGACCCACAGCTGGATGAGACATAAGGGTGGACACTCTTGGGGCTGAGAGGTTTGGTGAGGTTGGGTGAGCAAACGCAGACCCTTTAAAGTAATACTGCGTGCTACCCATCGCATGGGTCCCAAATCTCCAGGTTCAAGGGCATCTTCCTACATCGAAAACATGCATGAGAAACCCAGAAGATGGTACACCGTGTGATGGGGAAAGGTTTCTAAAACGCACCTCATTTCTCATCTCCTTGTGCTCGGGTTCGCCATTCCAGCCACTTTACTAGCAATCTCCCTACTTGGAGCCTCAGCACCTTTAACCTCCTGTTCCGTACAGGTTGCAATTTGTCCTGAGGATGAACGGGAAGACGGGGAACCAATGAGAGACTAGCTCTTGGTGTTGGGACAGGCACAGGTCACTCTATTTTCCCATCAGGAAGAAGAATTAACCACAGGCTCAGCCTGCCCCCCGGAACCAGAACAGGGCCTGAAGCCATCCGGTGCTTTTGCGGCCGGCTCCCAAAAAATCGACTTGTAAAATGGAGCTTCAGGGCACTGCAATTCACAAACCTGCAGAGTTATAAATGATAACTCTCGTCCACAAATATATTGAGGGAAGGCAAAGAAGAGGATTTGAAATCAAGGCAGAATTGCAGGAAACAGATTTCAGGAGGTAGATTCGAATCGCCTTTAAAGCACATGAAAAGCGGCAAAACGTTGACAATGATGCCCTTGGCCAAAAAGGGCGTATGCGTTTTTTCCTGAATATATTCAGGAAAAAACGCATACGCCCTTTTTGGCCAACCAAGCAACCTGGAAAGGCAAATCAGCGCGACAAAGAAGTCTCGCTTCCCATCGGTCAAAAGGGCCATGCTGAAAAAAGTGTCAAAACCAGAAATGCAGGACAGGCCATGGAGAAATGGGAGCCTTGCTACACTGATGGGCGGGATGTACATTGCCAACAGCCACTCTGGAGAAGTGTACGGTGTGTCCTGAAACATCTAAAAAACACAGCTTAGAGAGCATAGGGCACTTCCACGCATGGGGGGATAAAGCGGGAAAATTGAAAATCAGCAAGACACAAGCACCCCAAAGTTTAGGGCTGCTCTGTTGACAAGGACCTCCACTTCCTTCCACCTTAAATATCCCAGGAAAGCGAAAAATGGATACAAAAGTTGTGGTCCTTATGTACAATGGAATATCACTCAGCCATGAAATCAATGTCATAAGGCTAGTAGCAGCATGATGAGTGGATTTAGGTAAGACGATTCTAAGTGAAATAAGTCACACAGAAAAGGACACTTCTCATAAGGTGTCACTTATAGAGGGAATGTAAAAACCGTTACACTTGAACTGAATTACAAAACAGAACAGAGTCACACATGCAGAAAACACACTATGGCTGCTTAACGGGAAAGGTGAGGTGGGGTGATACATAAAACAAGAGTTTCAAATTAGCTCAGATACCGTTCCATAAACCCAATATGGAATAGACAAGACCTACTCCTTGCTCAGAGAACTGGACTCAACACGCCCGATTCACCGCACAAGAATATATCTGACTAGTAATAATCTTAAAACCTATGTATTGATATCTCTCTGTTCGTGTGTCAAGTGGGTGTAAAGCGGCCTAAACACAGCCGTGCAAAGCAGCTAAACCCCATTATAAAAATAAATTACTTTTAAAAACCCATGAAACAAAGACAGGGAAAGAGAGAGAAATTCTTACACAATTCGTTCAGGGGCTGTGATGCAACCTGGATTGACCATATCTAGACCCACAGCTGGATGAGACATAAGGGTGGACACTCTTGGGGCTGAGAGGTTTGGTGAGGTTGGGTGAGCAAACGCAGACCCTTTAAAGTAATACTGCGTGCTACCCATCGCATGGGTCCCAAATCTCCAGGTTCAAGGGCATCTTCCTACATCGAAAACATGCATGAGAAACCCAGAAGATGGTACACCGTGTGATGGGGAAAGGTTTCTAAAACGCACCTCATTTCTCATCTCCTTGTGCTCGGGTTCGCCATTCCAGCCACTTTACTAGCAATCTCCCTACTTGGAGCCTCAGCACCTTTAACCTCCTGTTCCGTACAGGTTGCAATTTGTCCTGAGGATGAACGGGAAGACGGGGAACCAATGAGAGACTAGCTCTTGGTGTTGGGACAGGCACAGGTCACTCTATTTTCCCATCAGGAAGAAGAATGAACCACAGGCTCAGCCTGCACCCCGGAACCAGAACAGGGCCTGAAGCCATCCGGCGCTTTTGCGGCCGGCTCCCGAAAAAGCGACTTGTAAAATGGAGCTTCAGGGCACTGCAATTCACAAACCTGCAGAGTTATAAATGACAACTCTCGTCCACAAATATATTGAGGGAAGGCAAAGAAGAGGATTTGAAATCAAGGCAGAATTGCAGGAAACAGATTTCAGGAGGTAGATTCGAATCGCCTTTAAAGCACATGAAAAGCGGCAAAACGTTGACAATGATGCCCTTGGCCAAAAAGGGCGTATGCGTTTTTTCCTGAATATATTCAGGAAAAAACGCATACGCCCTTTTTGGCCAACCAAGCCACCTGGAAAGGCAAATCAGCGCTACAAAGAAGTCTCGCTTCCCATCGGTCAAAAGGGCCATGCTGAAAAAAGTGTCAAAACCAGAAATGCAGGACAGGCCATGGAGAAATGGGAGCCTTGCTACACTGATGGGCGGGATGTACATTGCCAACAGCCACTCTGGAGAAGTGTACGGTGTGTCCTGAAACATCTAAAAAACACAGCTTAGAGAGCATAGGGCACTTCCACGCATGGGGGGATAAAGCGGGAAAATTGAAAATCAGCAAGACACAAGCACCCCAAAGTTTAGGGCTGCTCTGTTGACAAGGACCTCCACTTCCTTCCACCTTAAATATCCCAGGAAAGCGAAAAATGGATACAAAAGTTGTGGTCCTTATGTACAATGGAATATCACTCAGCCATGAAATCAATGTCATAAGGCTAGTAGCAGCATGATGAGTGGATTTAGGTAAGACGATTCTAAGTGAAGTAAGTCACACAGAAAAGGACACTTCTCATAAGGTGTCACTTATAGAGGGAATGTAAAAACCGTTACACTTGAACTGAATTACAAAACAGAACAGAGTCACACATGCAGAAAACACACTATGGCTGCTTAACGGGAAAGGTGAGGTGGGGTGATACATAAAACAAGAGTTTCAAATTAGCTCAGATACCGTTCCATAAACCCAATATGGAATAGACAAGACCTACTCCTTGCTCAGAGAACTGGACTCAACACGCCCGATTCACCGCACAAGAATATATCTGACTAGTAATAATCTTAAAACCTATGTATTGATATCTCTCTGTTAGTGTGTCAAGTGGGTGTAAAGCGGCCTAAACACAGCCGTGAAAAGCAGCTAAACCCCATTATAAAAATAAATTACTTTTAAAAACCCATGAAACAAAGACAGGGAAAGAGAGAGAAATTCTTACACAATTCGTTCAGGGGCTGTGATGCAACCTGGATTGACCATATCTAGACCCACAGCTGGATGAGACATAAGGGTGGACACTCTTGGGGCTGAGAGGTTTGGTGAGGTTGGGTGAGCAAACGCAGACCCTTTAAAGTAATACTGCGTGCTACCCATCGCATGGGTCCCAAATCTCCAGGTTCAAGGGCATCTTCCTACATCGAAAACATGCATGAGAAACCCAGAAGATGGTACACCGTGTGATGGGGAAAGGTTTCTAAAACGCACCTCATTTCTCATCTCCTTGTGCTCGGGTTCGCCATTCCAGCCACTTTACTAGCAATCTCCCTACTTGGAGCATCAGCACCTTTAACCTCCTGTTCCGTACAGGTTGCAATTTGTCCTGAGGATGAACGGGAAGACGGGGAACCAATGAGAGACTAGCTCTTGGTGTTGGGACAGGCACAGGTCACTCTATTTTCCCATCAGGAAGAAGAATTAACCACAGGCTCAGCCTGCCCCCCGGAACCAGAACAGGGCCTGAAGCCATCCGGCGCTTTTGCGGCCGGCTCCCGAAAAAGCGACTTGTAAAATGGAGCTTCAGGGCACTGCAATTCACAAACCTGCAGAGTTATAAATGACAACTCTCGTCCACAAATATATTGAGGGAAGGCAAAGAAGAGGATTTGAAATCAAGGCAGAATTGCAGGAAACAGATTTCAGGAGGTAGATTCGAATCGCCTTTAAAGCACATGAAAAGCGGCAAAACGTTGACAATGATGCCCTTGGCCAAAAAGGGCGTATGCGTTTTTTCCTGAATATATTCAGGAAAAAAAGCATACGCCCTTTTTGGCCAACCAAGCCACCTGGAAAGGCAAATCAGCGCTACAAAGAAGTCTCGCTTCCCATCGGTCAAAAAGGCCATGCTGAAAAAAGTGTCAAAACCAGAAATGCAGGACAGGCCATG
The DNA here is from genome assembly GCF_965194825.1 of Balaenoptera physalus. NCBI lineage: Eukaryota > Metazoa > Chordata > Mammalia > Artiodactyla > Balaenopteridae > Balaenoptera > Balaenoptera physalus. The sequence continues at coordinate 673,656 of NW_028126457.1, read as the reverse complement.
GAGAAATGGGAGCCTTGCTACACTGATGGGCGGGATGTACATTGCCAACAGCCACTCTGGAGAAGTGTACGGTGTGTCCTGAAACATCTAAAAAACACAGCTTAGAGAGCATAGGGCACTTCCACGCATGGGGGGATAAAGCGGGAAAATTGAAAATCAGCAAGACACAAGCACCCCAAAGTTTAGGGCTGCTCTGTTGACAAGGACCTCCACTTCCTTCCACCTTAAATATCCCAGGAAAGCGAAAAATGGATACAAAAGTTGTGGTCCTTATGTACAATGGAATATCACTCAGCCATGAAATCAATGTCATAAGGCTAGTAGCAGCATGATGAGTGGATTTAGGTAAGACGATTCTAAGTGAAATAAGTCACACAGAAAAGGACACTTCTCATAAGGTGTCACTTATAGAGGGAATGTAAAAACCGTTACACTTGAACTGAATTACAAAACAGAACAGAGTCACACATGCAGAAAACACACTATGGCTGCTTAACGGGAAAGGTGAGGTGGGGTGATACATAAAACAAGAGTTTCAAATTAGCTCAGATACCGTTCCATAAACCCAATATGGAATAGACAAGACCTACTCCTTGCTCAGAGAACTGGACTCAACACGCCCGATTCACCGCACAAGAATATATCTGACCAGTAATAATCTTAAAACCTATGTATTGATATCTCTCTGTTAGTGTGTCAAGTGGGTGTAAAGCGGCCTAAACACAGCCGTGAAAAGCAGCTAAACCCCATTATAAAAATAAATTACTTTTAAAAACCCATGAAACAAAGACAGGGAAAGAGAGAGAAATTCTTACACAATTCGTTCAGGGGCTGTGATGCAACCTGGATTAACCATATCTAGACCCACAGCTGGATGAGACATAAGGGTGGACACTCTTGGGGCTGAGAGGTTTGGTGAGGTTGGGTGAGCAAACGCAGACCCTTTAAAGTAATACTGCGTGCTACCCATCGCATGGGTCCCAAATCTCCAGGTTCAAGGGCATCTTCCTACATCGAAAACATGCATGAGAAACCCAGAAGATGGTACACCGTGTGATGGGGAAAGGTTTCTAAAACGCACCTCATTTCTCATCTCCTTGTGCTCGGGTTCGCCATTCCAGCCACTTTACTAGCAATCTCCCTACTTGGAGCATCAGCACCTTTAACCTCCTGTTCCGTACAGGTTGCAATTTGTCCTGAGGATGAACGGGAAGACGGGGAACCAATGAGAGACTAGCTCTTGGTGTTGGGACAGGCACAGGTCACTCTATTTTCCCATCAGGAAGAAGAATTAACCACAGGCTCAGCCTGCCCCCCGGAACCAGAACAGGGCCTGAAGCCATCCTGCGCTTTTGCGGCCGGCTCCCGAAAAAGCGACTTGTAAAATGGAGCTTCAGGGCACTGCAATTCACTAACCTGCAGAGTTATAAATGACAACTCTCGTCCACAAATATATTGAGGGAAGGCAAAGAAGAGGATTAGAAATCAAGGCAGAATTGCAGGAAACAGATTTCAGGAGGTAGATTCGAATCGCCTTTAAAGCACATGAAAAGCGGCAAAACGTTGACAATGATGCCCTTGGCCAAAAAGGGCGTATGCGTTTTTTCCTGAATATATTCAGGAAAAAACGCATACGCCCTTTTTGGCCAACCAAGCAACCTGGAAAGGCAAATCAGCGCGACAAAGAAGTCTCGCTTCCCATCGGTCAAAAGGGCCATGCTGAAAAAAGTGTCAAAACCAGAAATGCAGGACAGGCCATGGAGAAATGGGAGCCTTGCTACACTGATGGGCGGGATGTACATTGCCAACAGCCACTCTGGAGAAGTGTACGGTGTGTCCTGAAACATCTAAAAAACACAGCTTAGAGAGCATAGGGCACTTCCACGCATGGGGAGATAAAGCGGGAAAATTGAAAATCAGCAAGAGACAAGCACCCCAAAGTTTAGGGCTGCTCTGTTGACAAGGACCTCCACTTCCTTCCACCTTAAATATCCCAGGAAAGCGAAAAATGGATACAAAAGTTGTGGTCCTTATGTACAATGGAATATCACTCAGCCATGAAATCAATGTCATAAGGCTAGTAGCAGCATGATGAGTGGATTTAGGTAAGACGATTCTAAGTGAAATAAGTCACACAGAAAAGGACACTTCTCATAAGGTGTCACTTATAGAGGGAATGTAAAAACCGTTACACTTGAACTGAATTACAAAACAGAACAGAGTCACACATGCAGAAAACACACTATGGCTGCTTAACGGGAAAGGTGAGGTGGGGTGATACATAAAACAAGAGTTTCAAATTAGCTCAGATACCGTTCCATAAACCCAATATGGAATAGACAAGACCTACTCCTTGCTCAGAGAACTGGACTCAACACGCCCGATTCACCGCACAAGAATATATCTGACTAGTAATAATCTTAAAACCTATGTATTGATATCTCTCTGTTAGTGTGTCAAGTGGGTGTAAAGCGGCCTAAACACAGCCGTGAAAAGCAGCTAAACCCCATTATAAAAATAAATTACTTTTAAAAACCCATGAAACAAAGACAGGGAAAGAGAGAGAAATTCTTACACAATTCGTTCAGGGGCTGTGATGCAACCTGGATTGACCATATCTAGACCCACAGCTGGATGAGATATAAGGGTGGACACTCTTGGGGCTGAGAGGTTTGGTGAGGTTGGGTGAGCAAACGCAGACCCTTTAAAGTAATACTGCGTGCTACCCATCGCATGGGTCCCAAATCTCCAGGTTCAAGGGCATCTTCCTACATCGAAAACATGCATGAGAAACCCAGAAGATGGTACACCGTGTGATGGGGAAAGGTTTCTAAAACGCACCTCATTTCTCATCTCCTTGTGCTCGGGTTCGCCATTCCAGCCACTTTACTAGCAATCTCCCTACTTGGAGCATCAGCACCTTTAACCTCCTGTTCCGTACAGGTTGCAATTTGTCCTGAGGATGAACGGGAAGACGGGGAACCAATGAGAGACTAGCTCTTGGTGTTGGGACAGGCACAGGTCACTCTATTTTCCCATCAGGAAGAAGAATGAACCACAGGCTCAGCCTGCCCCCCGGAACCAGAACAGGGCCTGAAGCCATCCGGCGCTTTTGCGGCCGGCTCCCGAAAAAGCGACTTGTAAAATGGAGCTTCAGGGCACTGCAATTCACAAACCTGCAGAGTTATAAATGACAACTCTCGTCCACAAATATATTGAGGGAAGGCAAAGAAGAGGATTTGAAATCAAGGCAGAATTGCAGGAAACAGATTTCAGGAGGTAGATTCGAATCGCCTTTAAAGCACATGAAAAGCGGCAAAACGTTGACAATGATGCCCTTGGCCAAAAAGGGCGTATGCGTTTTTTCCTGAATATATTCAGGAAAAAACGCATACGCCCTTTTTGGCCAACCAAGCCACCTGGAAAGGCAAATCAGCGCTACAAAGAAGTCTCGCTTCCCATCGGTCAAAAGGGCCATGCTGAAAAAAGTGTCAAAACCAGAAATGCAGGACAGGCCATGGAGAAATGGGAGCCTTGCTACACTGATGGGCGGGATGTACATTGCCAACAGCCACTCTGGAGAAGTGTACGGTGTGTCCTGAAACATCTAAAAAACACAGCTTAGAGAGCATAGGGCACTTCCACGCATGGGGGGATAAAGCGGGAAAATTGAAAATCAGCAAGACACAAGCACCCCAAAGTTTAGGGCTGCTCTGTTGACAAGGACCTCCACTTCCTTCCACCTTAAATATCCCAGGAAAGCGAAAAATGGATACAAAAGTTGTGGTCCTTATGTACAATGGAATATCACTCAGCCATGAAATCAATGTCATAAGGCTAGTAGCAGCATGATGAGTGGATTTAGGTAAGACGATTCTAAGTGAAATAAGTCACACAGAAAAGGACACTTCTCATAAGGTGTCACTTATAGAGGGAATGTAAAAACCGTTACACTTGAACTGAATTACAAAACAGAACAGAGTCACACATGCAGAAAACACACTATGGCTGCTTAACGGGAAAGGTGAGGTGGGGTGATACATAAAACAAGAGTTTCAAATTAGCTCAGATACCGTTCCATAAACCCAATATGGAATAGACAAGACCTACTCCTTGCTCAGAGAACTGGACTCAACACGCCCGATTCACCGCACAAGAATATATCTGACTAGTAATAATCTTAAAACCTATGTATTGATATCTCTCTGTTAGTGTGTCAAGTGGGTGTAAAGCGGCCTAAACACAGCCGTGAAAAGCAGCTAAACCCCATTATAAAAATAAATTACTTTTAAAAACCCATGAAACAAAGACAGGGAAAGAGAGAGAAATTCTTACACAATTCGTTCAGGGGCTGTGATGCAACCTGGATTGACCATATCTAGACCCACAGCTGGATGAGACATAAGGGTGGACACTCTTGGGGCTGAGAGGTTTGGTGAGGTTGGGTGAGCAAACGCAGACCCTTTAAAGTAATACTGCGTGCTACCCATCGCATGGGTCCCAAATCTCCAGGTTCAAGGGCATCTTCCTACATCGAAAACATGCATGAGAAACCCAGAAGATGGTACACCGTGTGATGGGGAAAGGTTTCTAAAACGCACCTCATTTCTCATCTCCTTGTGCTCGGGTTCGCCATTCCAGCCACTTTACTAGCAATCTCCCTACTTGGAGCCTCAGCACCTTTAACCTCCTGTTCCGTACAGGTTGCAATTTGTCCTGAGGATGAACGGGAAGACGGGGAACCAATGAGAGACTAGCTCTTGGTGTTGGGACAGGCACAGGTCACTCTATTTTCCCATCAGGAAGAAGAATTAACCACAGGCTCAGCCTGCCCCCCGGAACCAGAACAGGGCCTGAAGCCATCCTGCGCTTTTGCGGCCGGCTCCCGAAAAAGCGACTTGTAAAATGGAGCTTCAGGGCACTGCAATTCACTAACCTGCAGAGTTATAAATGACAACTCTCGTCCACAAATATATTGAGGGAAGGCAAAGAAGAGGATTAGAAATCAAGGCAGAATTGCAGGAAACAGATTTCAGGAGGTAGATTCGAATCGCCTTTAAAGCACATGAAAAGCGGCAAAACGTTGACAATGATGCCCTTGGCCAAAAAGGGCGTATGCGTTTTTTCCTGAATATATTCAGGAAAAAACGCATACGCCCTTTTTGGCCAACCAAGCAACCTGGAAAGGCAAATCAGCGCTACAAAGAAGTCTCGCTTCCCATCGGTCAAAAGGGCCATGCTGAAAAAAGTGTCAAAACCAGAAATGCAGGACAGGCCATGGAGAAATGGGAGCCTTGCTACACTGATGGGCGGGATGTACATTGCCAACAGCCACTCTGGAGAAGTGTACGGTGTGTCCTGAAACATCTAAAAAACACAGCTTAGAGAGCATAGGGCACTTCCACGCATGGGGAGATAAAGCGGGAAAATTGAAAATCAGCAAGACACAAGCACCCCAAAATTTAGGGCTGCTCTGTTGACAAGGATCTCCACTTCCTTCCACCTTAAATATCCCAGTAAAGCGAAAAATGGATACAAAAGTTGTGGTCCTTATGTACAATGGAATATCACTCAGCCATGAAATCAATGTCATAAGGCTAGTAGCAGCATGATGAGTGGATTTAGGTAAGACGATTCTAAGTGAAATAAGTCACACAGAAAAGGACACTTCTCATAAGGTGTCACTTATAGAGGGAATGTAAAAACCGTTACACTTGAACTGAATTACAAAACAGAACAGAGTCACACATGCAGAAAACACACTATGGCTGCTTAACGGGAAAGGTGAGGTGGGGTGATACATAAAACAAGAGTTTCAAATTAGCTCAGATACCGTTCCATAAACCCAATATGGAATAGACAAGACCTACTCCTTGCTCAGAGAACTGGACTCAACACGCCCGATTCACCGCACAAGAATATATCTGACTAGTAATAATCTTAAAACCTATGTATTGATATCTCTCTGTTCGTGTGTCAAGTGGGTGTAAAGCGGCCTAAACACAGCCGTGAAAAGCAGCTAAACCCCATTATAAAAATAAATTACTTTTAAAAACCCATGAAACAAAGACAGGGAAAGAGAGAGAAATTCTTACACAATTCGTTCAGGGGCTGTGATGCAACCTGGATTGACCATATCTAGACCCACAGCTGGATGAGACATAAGGGTGGACACTCTTGGGGCTGAGAGGTTTGGTGAGGTTGGGTGAGCAAACGCAGACCCTTTAAAGTAATACTGCGTGCTACCCATCGCATGGGTCCCAAATCTCCAGGTTCAAGGGCATCTTCCTACATCGAAAACATGCATGAGAAACCCAGAAGATGGTACACCGTGTGATGGGGAAAGGTTTCTAAAACGCACCTCATTTCTCATCTCCTTGTGCTCGGGTTCGCCATTCCAGCCACTTTACTAGCAATCTCCCTACTTGGAGCATCAGCACCTTTAACCTCCTGTTCCGTACAGGTTGCAATTTGTCCTGAGGATGAACGGGAAGACGGGGAACCAATGAGAGACTAGCTCTTGGTGTTGGGACAGGCACAGGTCACTCTATTTTCCCATCAGGAAGAAGAATTAACCACAGGCTCAGCCTGACCCCCGGAACCAGAACAGGGCCTGAAGCCATCCGGCGCTTTTGCGGCCGGCTCCCGAAAAAGCGACTTGTAAAATGGAGCTTCAGGGCACTGCAATTCACAAACCTGCAGAGTTATAAATGATAACTCTCGTCCACAAATATATTGAGGGAAGGCAAAGAAGAGGATTTGAAATCAAGGCAGAATTGCAGGAAACAGATTTCAGGAGGTAGATTCGAATCGCCTTTAAAGCACATGAAAAGCGGCAAAACGTTGACAATGATGCCCTTGGCCAAAAAGGGCGTATGCGTTTTTTCCTGAATATATTCAGGAAAAAACGCATACGCCCTTTTTGGCCAACCAAGCAACCTGGAAAGGCAAATCAGCGCGACAAAGAAGTCTCGCTTCCCATCGGTCAAAAGGGCCATGCTGAAAAAAGTGTCAAAACCAGAAATGCAGGACAGGCCATGGAGAAATGGGAGCCTTGCTACACTGATGGGCGGGATGTACATTGCCAACAGCCACTCTGGAGAAGTGTACGGTGTGTCCTGAAACATCTAAAAAACACAGCTTAGAGAGCATAGGGCACTTCCACGCATGGGGGGATAAAGCGGGAAAATTGAAAATCAGCAAGACACAAGCACCCCAAAGTTTAGGGCTGCTCTGTTGACAAGGACCTCCACTTCCTTCCACCTTAAATATCCCAGGAAAGCGAAAAATGGATACAAAAGTTGTGGTCCTTATGTACAATGGAATATCACTCAGCCATGAAATCAATGTCATAAGGCTAGTAGCAGCATGATGAGTGGATTTAGGTAAGACGATTCTAAGTGAAATAAGTCACACAGAAAAGGACACTTCTCATAAGGTGTCACTTATAGAGGGAATGTAAAAACCGTTACACTTGAACTGAATTACAAAACAGAACAGAGTCACACATGCAGAAAACACACTATGGCTGCTTAACGGGAAAGGTGAGGTGGGGTGATACATAAAACAAGAGTTTCAAATTAGCTCAGATACCGTTCCATAAACCCAATATGGAATAGACAAGACCTACTCCTTGCTCAGAGAACTGGACTCAACACGCCCGATTCACCGCACAAGAATATATCTGACTAGTAATAATCTTAAAACCTATGTATTGATATCTCTCTGTTAGTGTGTCAAGTGGGTGTAAAGCGGCCTAAACACAGCCGTGAAAAGCAGCTAAACCCCATTATAAAAATAAATTACTTTTAAAAACCCATGAAACAAAGACAGGGAAAGAGAGAGAAATTCTTACACAATTCGTTCAGGGGCTGTGATGCAACCTGGATTGACCATATCTAGACCCACAGCTGGATGAGACATAAGGGTGGACACTCTTGGGGCTGAGAGGTTTGGTGAGGTTGGGTGAGCAAACGCAGACCCTTTAAAGTAATACTGCGTGCTACCCATCGCATGGGTCCCAAATCTCCAGGTTCAAGGGCATCTTCCTACATCGAAAACATGCATGAGAAACCCAGAAGATGGTACACCGTGTGATGGGGAAAGGTTTCTAAAACGCACCTCATTTCTCATCTCCTTGTGCTCGGGTTCGCCATTCCAGCCACTTTACTAGCAATCTCCCTACTTGGAGCCTCAGCACTTTTAACCTCCTGTTCCGTACAGGTTGCAATTTGTCCTGAGGATGAACGGGAAGACGGGGAACCAATGAGAGACTAGCTCTTGGTGTTGGGACAGGCACAGGTCACTCTATTTTCCCATCAGGAAGAAGAATTAACCACAGGCTCAGCCTGCCCCCCGGAACCAGAACAGGGCCTGAAGCCATCCGGCGCTTTTGTGGCCGGCTCCCAAAAAAGCGACTTGTAAAATGGAGCTTCAGCGCACTGCAATTCACAAACCTGCAGAGTTATAAATGATAACTCTCGTCCACAAATATATTGAGGGAAGGCAAAGAAGAGGATTTGAAATCAAGGCAGAATTGCAGGAAACAGATTTCAGGAGGTAGATTCGAATCGCCTTTAAAGCACATGAAAAGCGGCAAAACGTTGACAATGATGCCCTTGGCCAAAAAGGGCGTATGCGTTTTTTCCTGAATATATTCAGGAAAAAACGCATACGCCCTTTTTGGCCAACCAAGCAACCTGGAAAGGCAAATCAGCGCGACAAAGAAGTCTCGCTTCCCATCGGTCAAAAGGGCCATGCTGAAAAAAGTGTCAAAACCAGAAATGCAGGACAGGCCATGGAGAAATGGGAGCCTTGCTACACTGATGGGCGGGATGTACATTGCCAACAGCCACTCTGGAGAAGTGTACGGTGTGTCCTGAAACATCTAAAAAACACAGCTTAGAGAGCATAGGGCACTTCCACGCATGGGGGGATAAAGCGGGAAAATTGAAAATCAGCAAGACACAAGCACCCCAAAGTTTAGGGCTGCTCTGTTGACAAGGACCTCCACTTCCTTCCACCTTAAATATCCCAGGAAAGCGAAAAATGGATAAAAAAGTTGTGGTCCTTATGTACAATGGAATATCACTCAGCCATGAAATCAATGTCATAAGGCTAGTAGCAGCATGATGAGTGGATTTAGGTAAGACGATTCTAAGTGAAATAAGTCACACAGAAAAGGACACTTCTCATAAGGTGTCACTTATAGAGGGAATGTAAAAACCGTTACACTTGAACTGAATTACAAAACAGAACAGAGTCACACATGCAGAAAACACACTATGGCTGCTTAACGGGAAAGGTGAGGTGGGGTGATACATAAAACAAGAGTTTCAAATTAGCTCAGATACCGTTCCATAAACCCAATATGGAATAGACAAGACCTACTCCTTGCTCAGAGAACTGGACTCAACACGCCCGATTCACCGCACAAGAATATATCTGACTAGTAATAATCTTAAAACCTATGTATTGATATCTCTCTGTTAGTGTGTCAAGTGGGTGTAAAGCGGCCTAAACACAGCCGTGAAAAGCAGCTAAACCCCATTATAAAAATAAATTACTTTTAAAAACCCATGAAACAAAGACAGGGAAAGAGAGAGAAATTCTTACACAATTCGTTCAGGGGCTGTGATGCAACCTGGATTGACCATATCTAGACCCACAGCTGGATGAGACATAAGGGTGGACACTCTTGGGGCTGAGAGGTTTGGTGAGGTTGGGTGAGCAAACGCAGACCCTTTAAAGTAATACTGCGTGCTACCCATCGCATGGGTCCCAAATCTCCAGGTTCAAGGGCATCTTCCTACATCGAAAACATGCATGAGAAACCCAGAAGATGGTACACCGTGTGATGGGGAAAGGTTTCTAAAACGCACCTCATTTCTCATCTCCTTGTGCTCGGGTTCGCCATTCCAGCCACTTTACTAGCAATCTCCCTACTTGGAGCATCAGCACCTTTAACCTCCTGTTCCGTACAGGTTGCAATTTGTCCTGAGGATGAACGGGAAGACGGGGAACCAATGAGAGACTAGCTCTTGGTGTTGGGACAGGCACAGGTCACTCTATTTTCCCATCAGGAAGAAGAATTAACCACAGGCTCAGCCTGCCCCCCGGAACCAGAACAGGGCCTGAAGCCATCCTGCGCTTTTGCGGCCGGCTCCCGAAAAAGCGACTTGTAAAATGGAGCTTCAGGGCACTGCAATTCACTAACCTGCAGAGTTATAAATGACAACTCTCGTCCACAAATATATTGAGGGAAGGCAAAGAAGAGGATTAGAAATCAAGGCAGAATTGCAGGAAACAGATTTCAGGAGGTAGATTCGAATCGCCTTTAAAGCACATGAAAAGCGGCAAAACGTTGACAATGATGCCCTTGGCCAAAAAGGGCGTATGCGTTTTTTCCTGAATATATTCAGGAAAAAACGCATACGCCCTTTTTGGCCAACCAAGCAACCTGGAAAGGCAAATCAGCGCTACAAAGAAGTCTCGCTTCCCATCGGTCAAAAGGGCCATGCTGAAAAAAGTGTCAAAACCAGAAATGCAGGACAGGCCATGGAGAAATGGGAGCCTTGCTACACTGATGGGCGGGATGTACATTGCCAACAGCCACTCTGGAGAAGTGTACGGTGTGTCCTGAAACATCTAAAAAACACAGCTTAGAGAGCATAGGGCACTTCCACGCATGGGGAGATAAAGCGGGAAAATTGAAAATCAGCAAGACACAAGCACCCCAAAATTTAGGGCTGCTCTGTTGACAAGGACCTCCACTTCCTTCCACCTTAAATATCCCAGGAAAGCGAAAAATGGATACAAAAGTTGTGGTCCTTATGTACAATGGAATATCACTCAGCCATGAAATCAATGTCATAAGGCTAGTAGCAGCATGATGAGTGGATTTAGGTAAGACGATTCTAAGTGAAATAAGTCACACAGAAAAGGACACTTCTCATAAGGTGTCACTTATAGAGGGAATGTAAAAACCGTTACACTTGAACTGAATTACAAAACAGAACAGAGTCACACATGCAGAAAACACACTATGGCTGCTTAACGGGAAAGGTGAGGTGGGGTGATACATAAAACAAGAGTTTCAAATTAGCTCAGATACCGTTCCATAAACCCAATATGGAATAGACAAGACCTACTCCTTGCTCAGAGAACTGGACTCAACACGCCCGATTCACCGCACAAGAATATATCTGACTAGTAATAATCTTAAAACCTATGTATTGATATCTCTCTGTTCGTGTGTCAAGTGGGTGTAAAGCGGCCTAAACACAGCCGTGCAAAGCAGCTAAACCCCATTATAAAAATAAATTACTTTTAAAAACCCATGAAACAAAGACAGGGAAAGAGAGAGAAATTCTTACACAATTCGTTCAGGGGCTGTGATGCAACCTGGATTGACCATATCTAGACCCACAGCTGGATGAGACATAAGGGTGGACACTCTTGGGGCTGAGAGGTTTGGTGAGGTTGGGTGAGCAAACGCAGACCCTTTAAAGTAATACTGCGTGCTACCCATCGCATGGGTCCCAAATCTCCAGGTTCAAGGGCATCTTCCTACATCGAAAACATGCATGAGAAACCCAGAAGATGGTACACCGTGTGATGGGGAAAGGTTTCTAAAACGCACCTCATTTCTCATCTCCTTGTGCTCGGGTTCGCCATTCCAGCCACTTTACTAGCAATCTCCCTACTTGGAGCATCAGCACCTTTAACCTCCTGTTCCGTACAGGTTGCAATTTGTCCTGAGGATGAACGGGAAGACGGGGAACCAATGAGAGACTAGCTCTTGGTGTTGGGACAGGCACAGGTCACTCTATTTTCCCATCAGGAAGAAGAATTAACCACAGGCTCAGCCTGACCCCCGGAACCAGAACAGGGCCTGAAGCCATCCGGCGCATTTGCGGCCGGCTCCCGAAAAAGCGACTTGTAAAATGGAGCTTCAGGGCACTGCAATTCACAAACCTGCAGAGTTATAAATGATAACTCTCGTCCACAAATATATTGAGGGAAGGCAAAGAAGAGGATTTGAAATCAAGGCAGAATTGCAGGAAACAGATTTCAGGAGGTAGATTCGAATCGCCTTTAAAGCACATGAAAAGCGGCAAAACGTTGACAATGATGCCCTTGGCCAAAAAGGGCGTATGCGTTTTTTCCTGAATATATTCAGGAAAAAACGCATACGCCCTTTTTGGCCAACCAAGCAACCTGGAAAGGCAAATCAGCGCTACAAAGAAGTCTCGCTTCCCATCGGTCAAAAGGGCCATGCTGAAAAAAGTGTCAAAACCAGAAATGCAGGACAGGCCATGGAGAAATGGGAGCCTTGCTACACTGATGGGCGGGATGTACATTGCCAACAGCCACTCTGGAGAAGTGTACGGTGTGTCCTGAAACATCTAAAAAACACAGCTTAGAGAGCATAGGGCACTTCCACGCATTGGGAGATAAAGTGGGAAAATTGAAAATCAGCAAGACACAAGCACCCCAAAGTTTAGGGCTGCTCTGTTGACAAGGACCTCCACTTCCTTCCACCTTAAATATCCCAGGAAAGCGAAAAATGGATACAAAAGTTGTGGTCCTTATGTACAATGGAATATCACTCAGCCATGAAATCAATGTCATAAGGCTAGTAGCAGCATGATGAGTGGATTTAGGTAAGACGATTCTAAGTGAAATAAGTCACACAGAAAAGGACACTTCTCATAAGGTGTCACTTACAGAGGGAATGTAAAAACCGTTACACTTGAACTGAATTACAAAACAGAACAGAGTCACACATGCAGAAAACACACTATGGCTGCTTAACGGGAAAGGTGAGGTGGGGTGATACATAAAACAAGAGTTTCAAATTAGCTCAGATACCGTTCCATAAACCCAATATGGAATAGACAAGACCTACTCCTTGCTCAGAGAACTGGACTCAACACGCCCGATTCACCGCACAAGAATATATCTGACTAGTAATAATCTTAAAACCTATGTATTGATATCTCTCTGTTAGTGTGTCAAGTGGGTGTAAAGCGGCCTAAACACAGCCGTGAAAAGCAGCTAAACCCCATTATAAAAATAAATTACTTTTAAAAACCCATGAAACAAAGACAGGGAAAGAGAGAGAAATTCTTACACAATTCGTTCAGGGGCTGTGATGCAACCTGGATTGACCATATCTAGACCCACAGCTGGATGAGACATAAGGGTGGACACTCTTGGGGCTGAGAGGTTTGGTGAGGTTGGGTGAGCAAACGCAGACCCTTTAAAGTAATACTGCGTGCTACCCATCGCATGGGTCCCAAATCTCCAGGTTCAAGGGCATCTTCCTACATCGAAAACATGCATGAGAAACCCAGAAGATGGTACACCGTGTGATGGGGAAAGGTTTCTAAAACGCACCTCATTTCTCATCTCCTTGTGCTCGGGTTCGCCATTCCAGCCACTTTACTAGCAATCTCCCTACTTGGAGCATCAGCACCTTTAACCTCCTGTTCCGTACAGGTTGCAATTTGTCCTGAGGATGAACGGGAAGACGGGGAACCAATGAGAGACTAGCTCTTGGTGTTGGGACAGGCACAGGTCACTCTATTTTCCCATCAGGAAGAAGAATTAACCACAGGCTCAGCCTGCCCCCCGGAACCAGAACAGGGCCTGAAGCCATCCGGCGCTTTTGCGGCCGGCTCCCGAAAAAGCGACTTGTAAAATGGAGCTTCAGGGCACTGCAATTCACAAACCTGCAGAGTTATAAATGATAACTCTCGTCCACAAATATATTGAGGGAAGGCAAAGAAGAGGATTTGAAATCAAGGCAGAATTGCAGGAAACAGATTTCAGGAGGTAGATTCGAATCGCCTTTAAAGCACATGAAAAGCGGCAAAACGTTGACAATGATGCCCTTGGCCAAAAAGGGCGTATGCGTTTTTTCCTGAATATATTCAGGAAAAAACGCATACGCCCTTTTTGGCCAACCAAGCAACCTGGAAAGGCAAATCAGCGCTACAAAGAAGTCTCGCTTCCCATCGGTCAAAAGGGCCATGCTGAAAAAAGTGTCAAAACCAGAAATGCAGGACAGGCCATGGAGAAATGGGAGCCTTGCTACACTGATGGGCGGGATGTACATTGCCAACAGCCACTCTGGAGAAGTGTACGGTGTGTCCTGAAACATCTAAAAAACACAGCTTAGAGAGCATAGGGCACTTCCACGCATGGGGAGATAAAGCGGTAAAATTGAAAATCAGCAAGACACAAGCACCCCAAAGTTTAGGGCTGCTCTGTTGACAAGGACCTCCACTTCCTTCCACCTTAAATATCCCAGGAAAGCGAAAAATGGATACAAAAGTTGTGGTCCTTATGTACAATGGAATATCACTCAGCCATGAAATCAATGTCATAAGGCTAGTAGCAGCATGATGAGTGGATTTAGGTAAGACGATTCTAAGTGAAATAAGTCACACAGAAAAGGACACTTCTCATAAGGTGTCACTTATAGAGGGAATGTAAAAACCGTTACACTTGAACTGAATTACAAAACAGAACAGAGTCACACATGCAGAAAACACACTATGGCTGCTTAACGGGAAAGGTGAGGTGGGGTGATACATAAAACAAGAGTTTCAAATTAGCTCAGATACCGTTCCATAAACCCAATATGGAATAGACAAGACCTACTCCTTGCTCAGAGAACTGGACTCAACACGCCCGATTCACCGCACAAGAATATATCTGACTAGTAATAATCTTAAAACCTATGTATTGATATCTCTCTGTTAGTGTGTCAAGTGGGTGTAAAGCGGCCTAAACACAGCCGTGAAAAGCAGCTAAACCCCATTATAAAAATAAATTACTTTTAAAAACCCATCAAACAAAGACAGGGAAAGAGAGAGAAATTCTTACACAATTCGTTCAGGGGCTGTGATGCAACCTGGATTGACCATATCTAGACCCACAGCTGGATGAGACATAAGGGTGGACACTCTTGGGGCTGAGAGGTTTGGTGAGGTTGGGTGAGCAAACGCAGACCCTTTAAAGTAATACTGCGTGCTACCCATCGCATGGGTCCCAAATCTCCAGGTTCAAGGGCATCTTCCTACATCGAAAACATGCATGAGAAACCCAGAAGATGGTACACCGTGTGATGGGGAAAGGTTTCTAAAACGCACCTCATTTCTCATCTCCTTGTGCTCGGGTTCGCCATTCCAGCCACTTTACTAGCAATCTCCCTACTTGGAGCATCAGCACCTTTAACCTCCTGTTCCGTACAGGTTGCAATTTGTCCTGAGGATGAACGGGAAGACGGGGAACCAATGAGAGACTAGCTCTTGGTGTTGGGACAGGCACAGGTCACTCTATTTTCCCATCAGGAAGAAGAATTAACCACAGGCTCAGCCTGCCCCCCGGAACCAGAACAGGGCCTGAAGCCATCCGGCGCTTTTGCGGCCTGCTCCCAAAAAAGCGACTTGTAAAATGGAGCTTCAGGGCACTGCAATTCACAAACCTGCAGAGTTATAAATGATAACTCTCGTCCACAAATATATTGAGGGAAGGCAAAGAAGAGGATTTGAAATCAAGGCAGAATTGCAGGAAACAGATTTCAGGAGGTAGATTCGAATCGCCTTTAAAGCACATGAAAAGCGGCAAAACGTTGACAATGATGCCCTTGGCCAAAAAGGGCGTATGCGTTTTTTCCTGAATATATTCAGGAAAAAACGCATACGCCCTTTTTGGCCAACCAAGCAACCTGGAAAGGCAAATCAGCGCTACAAAGAAGTCTCGCTTCCCATCGGTCAAAAGGGCCATGCTGAAAAAAGTCTCAAAACCAGAAATGCAGGACAGGCCATGGAGAAATGGGAGCCTTGCTACACTGATGGGCGGGATGTACATTGCCAACAGCCACTCTGGAGAAGTGTACGGTGTGTCCTGAAACATCTAAAAAACACAGCTTAGAGAGCATAGGGCACTTCCACGCATGGGGGGATAAAGCGGGAAAATTGAAAATCAGCAAGACACAAGCACCCCAAAGTTTAGGGCTGCTCTGTTGACAAGGACCTCCACTTCCTTCCACCTTAAATATCCCAGGAAAGCGAAAAATGGATACAAAAGTTGTGGTCCTTATGTACAATGGAATATCACTCAGCCATGAAATCAATGTCATAAGGCTAGGAGCAGCATGATGAGTGGATTTAGGTAAGACGATTCTAAGTGAAATAAGTCACACAGAAAAGGACACTTCTCATAACGTGTCACTTATAGAGGGAATGTAAAAACCGTTACACTTGAACTGAATTACAAAACAGAACAGAGTCACACATGCAGAAAACACACTATGGCTGCTTAACGGGAAAGGTGAGGTGGGGTGATACATAAAACAAGAGTTTCAAATTAGCTCAGATACCGTTCCATAAACCCAATATGGAATAGACAAGACCTACTCCTTGCTCAGAGAACTGGACTCAACACGCCCGATTCACCGCACAAGAATATATCTGACTAGTAATAATCTTAAAACCTATGTATTGATATCTCTCTGTTAGTGTGTCAAGTGGGTGTAAAGCGGCCTAAACACAGCCGTGAAAAGCAGCTAAACCCCATTATAAAAATAAATTACTTTTAAAAACCCATCAAACAAAGACAGGGAAAGAGAGAGAAATTCTTACACAATTCGTTCAGGGGCTGTGATGCAACCTGGATTGACCATATCTAGACCCACAGCTGGATGAGACATAAGGGTGGACACTCTTGGGGCTGAGAGGTTTGGTGAGGTTGGGTGAGCAAACGCAGACCCTTTAAAGTAATACTGCGTGCTACCCATCGCATGGGTCCCAAATCTCCAGGTTCAAGGGCATCTTCCTACATCGAAAACATGCATGAGAAACCCAGAAGATGGTACACCGTGTGATGGGGAAAGGTTTCTAAAACGCACCTCATTTCTCATCTCCTTGTGCTCGGGTTCGCCATTCCAGCCACTTTACTAGCAATCTCCCTACTTGGAGCATCAGCACCTTTAACCTCCTGTTCCGTACAGGTTGCAATTTGTCCTGAGGATGAACGGGAAGACGGGGAACCAATGAGAGACTAGCTCTTGGTGTTGGGACAGGCACAGGTCACTCTATTTTCCCATCAGGAAGAAGAATTAACCACAGGCTCAGCCTGCCCCCCGGAACCAGAACAGGGCCTGAAGCCATCCGGCGCTTTTGCGGCCTGCTCCCAAAAAAGCGACTTGTAAAATGGAGCTTCAGGGCACTGCAATTCACAAACCTGCAGAGTTATAAATGATAACTCTCGTCCACAAATATATTGAGGGAAGGCAAAGAAGAGGATTTGAAATCAAGGCAGAATTGCAGGAAACAGATTTCAGGAGGTAGATTCGAATCGCCTTTAAAGCACATGAAAAGCGGCAAAACGTTGACAATGATGCCCTTGGCCAAAAAGGGCGTATGCGTTTTTTCCTGAATATATTCAGGAAAAAACGCATACGCCCTTTTTGGCCAACCAAGCAACCTGGAAAGGCAAATCAGCGCTACAAAGAAGTCTCGCTTCCCATCGGTCAAAAGGGCCATGCTGAAAAAAGTCTCAAAACCAGAAATGCAGGACAGGCCATGGAGAAATGGGAGCCTTGCTACACTGATGGGCGGGATGTACATTGCCAACAGCCACTCTGGAGAAGTGTACGGTGTGTCCTGAAACATCTAAAAAACACAGCTTAGAGAGCATAGGGCACTTCCACGCATGGGGGGATAAAGCGGGAAAATTGAAAATCAGCAAGACACAAGCACCCCAAAGTTTAGGGCTGCTCTGTTGACAAGGACCTCCACTTCCTTCCACCTTAAATATCCCAGGAAAGCGAAAAATGGATACAAAAGTTGTGGTCCTTATGTACAATGGAATATCACTCAGCCATGAAATCAATGTCATAAGGCTAGGAGCAGCATGATGAGTGGATTTAGGTAAGACGATTCTAAGTGAAATAAGTCACACAGAAAAGGACACTTCTCATAACGTGTCACTTATAGAGGGAATGTAAAAACCGTTACACTTGAACTGAATTACAAAACAGAACAGAGTCACACATGCAGAAAACACACTATGGCTGCTTAACGGGAAAGGTGAGGTGGGGTGATACATAAAACAAGAGTTTCAAATTAGCTCAGATACCGTTCCATAAACCCAATATGGAATAGACAAGACCTACTCCTTGCTCAGAGAACTGGACTCAACACGCCCGATTCACCGCACAAGAATATATCTGACTAGTAATAATCTTAAAACCTATGTATTGATATCTCTCTGTTAGTGTGTCAAGTGGGTGTAAAGCGGCCTAAACACAGCCGTGAAAAGCAGCTAAACCCCATTATAAAAATAAATTACTTTTAAAAACCCATGAAACAAAGACAGGGAAAGAGAGAGAAATTCTTACACAATTCGTTCAGGGGCTGTGATGCAACCTGGATTGACCATATCTAGACCCACAGCTGGATGAGACATAAGGGTGGACACTCTTGGGGCTGAGAGGTTTGGTGAGGTTGGGTGAGCAAACGCAGACCCTTTAAAGTAATACTGCGTGCTACCCATCGCATGGGTCCCAAATCTCCAGGTTCAAGGGCATCTTCCTACATCGAAAACATGCATGAGAAACCCAGAAGATGGTACACCGTGTGATGGGGAAAGGTTTCTAAAACGCACCTCATTTCTCATCTCCTTGTGCTCGGGTTCGCCATTCCAGCCACTTTACTAGCAATCTCCCTACTTGGAGCCTCAGCACCTTTAACCTCCTGTTCCGTACAGGTTGCAATTTGTCCTGAGGATGAACGGGAAGACGGGGAACCAATGAGAGACTAGCTCTTGGTGTTGGGACAGGCACAGGTCACTCTATTTTCCCATCAGGAAGAAGAATGAACCACAGGCTCAGCCTGCCCCCCGGAACCAGAACAGGGCCTGAAGCCATCCGGCGCTTTTGCGGCCGGCTCCCAAAAAAGCGACTTGTAAAATGGAGCTTCAACGCACTGCAATTCACAAACCTGCAGAGTTATAAATGATAACTCTCGTCCACAAATATATTGAGGGAAGGCAAAGAAGAGGATTTGAAATCAAGGCAGAATTGCAGGAAACAGATTTCAGGAGGTAGATTCGAATCGCCTTTAAAGCACATGAAAAGCGGCAAAACGTTGACAATGATGCCCTTGGCCAAAAAGGGCGTATGCGTTTTTTCCTGAATATATTCAGGAAAAAACGCATACGCCCTTTTTGGCCAACCAAGCAACCTGGAAAGGCAAATCAGCGCGACAAAGAAGTCTCGCTTCCCATCGGTCAAAAGGGCCATGCTGAAAAAAGTGTCAAAACCAGAAATGCAGGACAGGCCATGGAGAAATGGGAGCCTTGCTACACTGATGGGCGGGATGTACATTGCCAACAGCCACTCTGGAGAAGTGTACGGTGTGTCCTGAAACATCTAAAAAACACAGCTTAGAGAGCATAGGGCACTTCCACGCATGGGGGGATAAAGCGGGAAAATTGAAAATCAGCAAGACACAAGCACCCCAAAGTTTAGGGCTGCTCTGTTGACAAGGACCTCCACTTCCTTCCACCTTAAATATCCCAGGAAAGCGAAAAATGGATACAAAAGTTGTGGTCCTTATGTACAATGGAATATCACTCAGCCATGAAATCAATGTCATAAGGCTAGTAGCAGCATGATGAGTGGATTTAGGTAAGACGATTCTAAGTGAAATAAGTCACACAGAAAAGGACACTTCTCATAAGGTGTCACTTATAGAGGGAATGTAAAAACCGTTACACTTGAACTGAATTACAAAACAGAACAGAGTCACACATGCAGAAAACACACTATGGCTGCTTAACGGGAAAGGTGAGGTGGGGTGATACATAAAACAAGAGTTTCAAATTAGCTCAGATACCGTTCCATAAACCCAATATGGAATAGACAAGACCTACTCCTTGCTCAGAGAACTGGACTCAACACGCCCGATTCACCGCACAAGAATATATCTGACTAGTAATAATCTTAAAACCTATGTATTGATATCTCTCTGTTAGTGTGTCAAGTGGGTGTAAAGCGGCCTAAACACAGCCGTGAAAAGCAGCTAAACCCCATTATAAAAATAAATTACTTTTAAAAACCCATGAAACAAAGACAGGGAAAGAGAGAGAAATTCTTACACAATTCGTTCAGGGGCTGTGATGCAACCTGGATTGACCATATCTAGACCCACAGCTGGATGAGACATAAGGGTGGACACTCTTGGGGCTGAGAGGTTTGGTGAGGTTGGGTGAGCAAACGCAGACCCTTTAAAGTAATACTGCGTGCTACCCATCGCATGGGTCCCAAATCTCCAGGTTCAAGGGCATCTTCCTACATCGAAAACATGCATGAGAAACCCAGAAGATGGTACACCGTGTGATGGGGAAAGGTTTCTAAAACGCACCTCATTTCTCATCTCCTTGTGCTCGGGTTCGCCATTCCAGCCACTTTACTAGCAATCTCCCTACTTGGAGCATCAGCACCTTTAACCTCCTGTTCCGTACAGGTTGCAATTTGTCCTGAGGATGAACGGGAAGACGGGGAACCAATGAGAGACTAGCTCTTGGTGTTGGGACAGGCACAGGTCACTCTATTTTCCCATCAGGAAGAAGAATGAACCACAGGCTCAGCCTGCCCCCCGGAACCAGAACAGGGCCTGAAGCCATCCGGCGCTTTTGCGGCCGGCTCCCAAAAAAGCGACTTGTAAAATGGAGCTTCAGGGCCCTGCAATTCACAAACCTGCAGAGTTATAAATGATAACTCTCGTCCACAAATATATTGAGGGAAGGCAAAGAAGAGGATTTGAAATCAAGGCAGAATTGCAGGAAACAGATTTCAGGAGGTAGATTCGAATCGCCTTTAAAGCACATGAAAAGCGGCAAAACGTTGACAATGATGCCCTTGGCCAAAAAGGGCGTATGCGTTTTTTCCTGAATATATTCAGGAAAAAACGCATACGCCCTTTTTGGCCAACCAAGCAACCTGGAAAGGCAAATCAGCGCTACAAAGAAGTCTCGCTTCCCATCGGTCAAAAGGGCCATGCTGAAAAAAGTGTCAAAACCAGAAATGCAGGACAGGCCATGGAGAAATGGGAGCCTTGCTACACTGATGGGCGGGATGTACATTGCCAACAGCCACTCTGGAGAAGTGTACGGTGTGTCCTGAAACATCTAAAAAACACAGCTTAGAGAGCATAGGGCACTTCCACGCATGGGGAGATAAAGCGGGAAAATTGAAAATCAGCAAGACACAAGCACCCCAAAGTTTAGGGCTGCTCTGTTGACAAGGACCTCCACTTCCTTCCACCTTAAATATCCCAGGAAAGCGAAAAATGGATACAAAAGTTGTGGTCCTTATGTACAATGGAATATCACTCAGCCATGAAATCAATGTCATAAGGCTAGTAGCAGCATGATGAGTGGATTTAGGTAAGACGATTCTAAGTGAAATAAGTCACACAGAAAAGGACACTTCTCATAAGGTGTCACTTATAGAGGGAATGTAAAAACCGTTACACTTGAACTGAATTACAAAACAGAACAGAGTCACACATGCAGAAAACACACTATGGCTGCTTAACGGGAAAGGTGAGGTGGGGTGATACATAAAACAAGAGTTTCAAATTAGCTCAGATACCGTTCCATAAACCCAATATGGAATAGACAAGACCTACTCCTTGCTCAGAGAACTGGACTCAACACGCCCGATTCACCGCACAAGAATATATCTGACTAGTAATAATCTTAAAACCTATGTATTGATATCTCTCTGTTAGTGTGTCAAGTGGGTGTAAAGCGGCCTAAACACAGCCGTGAAAAGCAGCTAAACCCCATTATAAAAATAAATTACTTTTAAAAACCCATGAAACAAAGACAGGGAAAGAGAGAGAAATTCTTACACAATTCGTTCAGGGGCTGTGATGCAACCTGGATTGACCATATCTAGACCCACAGCTGGATGAGACATAAGGGTGGACACTCTTGGGGCTGAGAGGTTTGGTGAGGTTGGGTGAGCAAACGCAGACCCTTTAAAGTAATACTGCGTGCTACCCATCGCATGGGTCCCAAATCTCCAGGTTCAAGGGCATCTTCCTACATCGAAAACATGCATGAGAAACCCAGAAGATGGTACACCGTGTGATGGGGAAAGGTTTCTAAAACGCACCTCATTTCTCATCTCCTTGTGCTCGGGTTCGCCATTCCAGCCACTTTACTAGCAATCTCCCTACTTGGAGCATCAGCACCTTTAACCTCCTGTTCCGTACAGGTTGCAATTTGTCCTGAGGATGAACGGGAAGACGGGGAACCAATGAGAGACTAGCTCTTGGTGTTGGGACAGGCACAGGTCACTCTATTTTCCCATCAGGAAGAAGAATTAACCACAGGCTCAGCCTGCCCCCCGGAACCAGAACAGGGCCTGAAGCCATCCGGCGCTTTTGCGGCCGGCTCCCAAAAAATCGACTTGTAAAATGGAGCTTCAGGGCACTGCAATTCACAAACCTGCAGAGTTATAAATGATAACTCTCGTCCACAAATATATTGAGGGAAGGCAAAGAAGAGGATTTGAAATCAAGGCAGAATTGCAGGAAACAGATTTCAGGAGGTAGATTCGAATCGCCTTTAAAGCACATGAAAAGCGGCAAAACGTTGACAATGATGCCCTTGGCCAAAAAGGGCGTATGCATTTTTTCCTGAATATATTCAGGAAAAAACGCATACGCCCTTTTTGGCCAACCAAGCCACCTGGAAAGGCAAATCAGCGCTACAAAGAAGTCTCGCTTCCCATCGGTCAAAAGGGCCATGCTGAAAAAAGTGTCAAAACCAGAAATGCAGGACAGGCCATGGAGAAATGGGAGCCTTGCTACACTGATGGGCGGGATGTACATTGCCAACAGCCACTCTGGAGAAGTGTACGGTGTGTCCTGAAACATCTAAAAAACACAGCTTAGAGAGCATAGGGCACTTCCACGCATGGGGGGATAAAGCGGGAAAATTGAAAATCAGCAAGACACAAGCACCCCAAAGTTTAGGGCTGCTCTGTTGACAAGGACCTCCACTTCCTTCCACCTTAAATATCCCAGGAAAGCGAAAAATGGATACAAAAGTTGTGGTCCTTATGTACAATGGAATATCACTCAGCCATGAAATCAATGTCATAAGGCTAGTAGCAGCATGATGAGTGGATTTAGGTAAGACGATTCTAAGTGAAATAAGTCACACAGAAAAGGACACTTCTCATAAGGTGTCACTTATAGAGGGAATGTAAAAACCGTTACACTTGAACTGAATTACAAAACAGAACAGAGTCACACATGCAGAAAACACACTATGGCTGCTTAACGGGAAAGGTGAGGTGGGGTGATACATAAAACAAGAGTTTCAAATTAGCTCAGATACCGTTCCATAAACCCAATATGGAATAGACAAGACCTACTCCTTGCTCAGAGAACTGGACTCAACACGCCCGATTCACCGCACAAGAATATATCTGACTAGTAATAATCTTAAAACCTATGTATTGATATCTCTCTGTTAGTGTGTCAAGTGGGTGTAAAGCGGCCTAAACACAGCCGTGAAAAGCAGCTAAACCCCATTATAAAAATAAATTACTTTTAAAAACCCATGAAACAAAGACAGGGAAAGAGAGAGAAATTCTTACACAATTCGTTCAGGGGCTGTGATGCAACCTGGATTGACCATATCTAGACCCACAGCTGGATGAGATATAAGGGTGGACACTCTTGGGGCTGAGAGGTTTGGTGAGGTTGGGTGAGCAAACGCAGACCCTTTAAAGTAATACTGCGTGCTACCCATCGCATGGGTCCCAAATCTCCAGGTTCAAGGGCATCTTCCTACATCGAAAACATGCATGAGAAACCCAGAAGATGGTACACCGTGTGATGGGGAAAGGTTTCTAAAACGCACCTCATTTCTCATCTCCTTGTGCTCGGGTTCGCCATTCCAGCCACTTTACTAGCAATCTCCCTACTTGGAGCATCAGCACCTTTAACCTCCTGTTCCGTACAGGTTGCAATTTGTCCTGAGGATGAACGGGAAGACGGGGAACCAATGAGAGACTAGCTCTTGGTGTTGGGACAGGCACAGGTCACTCTATTTTCCCATCAGGAAGAAGAATGAACCACAGGCTCAGCCTGCCCCCCGGAACCAGAACAGGGCCTGAAGCCATCCGGCGCTTTTGCGGCCGGCTCCCGAAAAAGCGACTTGTAAAATGGAGCTTCAGGGCACTGCAATTCACAAACCTGCAGAGTTATAAATGACAACTCTCGTCCACAAATATATTGAGGGAAGGCAAAGAAGAGGATTTGAAATCAAGGCAGAATTGCAGGAAACAGATTTCAGGAGGTAGATTCGAATCGCCTTTAAAGCACATGAAAAGCGGCAAAACGTTGACAATGATGCCCTTGGCCAAAAAGGGCGTATGCGTTTTTTCCTGAATATATTCAGGAAAAAACGCATACGCCCTTTTTGGCCAACCAAGCCACCTGGAAAGGCAAATCAGCGCTACAAAGAAGTCTCGCTTCCCATCGGTCAAAAGGGCCATGCTGAAAAAAGTGTCAAAACCAGAAATGCAGGACAGGCCATGGAGAAATGGGAGCCTTGCTACACTGATGGGCGGGATGTACATTGCCAACAGCCACTCTGGAGAAGTGTACGGTGTGTCCTGAAACATCTAAAAAACACAGCTTAGAGAGCATAGGGCACTTCCACGCATGGGGGGATAAAGCGGGAAAATTGAAAATCAGCAAGACACAAGCACCCCAAAGTTTAGGGCTGCTCTGTTGACAAGGACCTCCACTTCCTTCCACCTTAAATATCCCAGGAAAGCGAAAAATGGATACAAAAGTTGTGGTCCTTATGTACAATGGAATATCACTCAGCCATGAAATCAATGTCATAAGGCTAGTAGCAGCATGATGAGTGGATTTAGGTAAGACGATTCTAAGTGAAATAAGTCACACAGAAAAGGACACTTCTCATAAGGTGTCACTTATAGAGGGAATGTAAAAACCGTTACACTTGAACTGAATTACAAAACAGAACAGAGTCACACATGCAGAAAACACACTATGGCTGCTTAACGGGAAAGGTGAGGTGGGGTGATACATAAAACAAGAGTTTCAAATTAGCTCAGATACCGTTCCATAAACCCAATATGGAATAGACAAGACCTACTCCTTGCTCAGAGAACTGGACTCAACACGCCCGATTCACCGCACAAGAATATATCTGACTAGTAATAATCTTAAAACCTATGTATTGATATCTCTCTGTTAGTGTGTCAAGTGGGTGTAAAGCGGCCTAAACACAGCCGTGAAAAGCAGCTAAACCCCATTATAAAAATAAATTACTTTTAAAAACCCATGAAACAAAGACAGGGAAAGAGAGAGAAATTCTTACACAATTCGTTCAGGGGCTGTGATGCAACCTGGATTGACCATATCTAGACCCACAGCTGGATGAGACATAAGGGTGGACACTCTTGGGGCTGAGAGGTTTGGTGAGGTTGGGTGAGCAAACGCAGACCCTTTAAAGTAATACTGCGTGCTACCCATCACATGGGTCCCAAATCTCCAGGTTCAAGGGCATCTTCCTACATCGAAAACATGCATGAGAAACCCAGAAGATGGTACACCGTGTGATGGGGAAAGGTTTCTAAAACGCACCTCATTTCTCATCTCCTTGTGCTCGGGTTCGCCATTCCAGCCACTTTACTAGCAATCTCCCTACTTGGAGCATCAGCACCTTTAACCTCCTGTTCCGTACAGGTTGCAATTTGTCCTGAGGATGAACGGGAAGACGGGGAACCAATGAGAGACTAGCTCTTGGTGTTGGGACAGGCACAGGTCACTCTATTTTCCCATCAGGAAGAAGAATGAACCACAGGCTCAGCCTGCCCCCCGGAACCAGAAGAGGGCCTGAAGCCATCCGGCGCTTTTGCGGCCGGCTCCCGAAAAAGCGACTTGTAAAATGGAGCTTCAGGGCACTGCAATTCACAAACCTGCAGAGTTATAAATGACAACTCTCGTCCACAAATATATTGAGGGAAGGCAAAGAAGAGGATTTGAAATCAAGGCAGAATTGCAGGAAACAGATTTCAGGAGGTAGATTCGAATCGCCTTTAAAGCACATGAAAAGCGGCAAAACGTTGACAATGATGCCCTTGGCCAAAAAGGGCGTATGCGTTTTTTCCTGAATATATTCAGGAAAAAACGCATACGCCCTTTTTGGCCAACCAAGCCACCTGGAAAGGCAAATCAGCGCTACAAAGAAGTCTCGCTTCCCATCGGTCAAAAAGGCCATGCTGAAAAAAGTGTCAAAACCAGAAATGCAGGACAGGCCATGGAGAAATGGGAGCCTTGCTACACTGATGGGCGGGATGTACATTGCCAACAGCCACTCTGGAGAAGTGTACGGTGTGTCCTGAAACATCTAAAAAACACAGCTTAGAGAGCATAGGGCACTTCCACGCATGGGGGGATAAAGCGGGAAAATTGAAAATCAGCAAGACACAAGCACCCCAAAGTTTAGGGCTGCTCTGTTGACAAGGACCTCCACTTCCTTCCACCTTAACTTTCCCAGGAAAGCGAAAAATGGATACAAAAGTTGTGGTCCTTATGTACAATGGAATATCACTCAGCCATGAAATCAATGTCATAAGGCTAGTAGCAGCATGATGAGTGGATTTAGGTAAGACGATTCTAAGTGAAATAAGTCACACAGAAAAGGACACTTCTCATAAGGTGTCACTTATAGAGGGAATGTAAAAACCGTTACACTTGAACTGAATTACAAAACAGAACAGAGTCACACATGCAGAAAACACACTATGGCTGCTTAACGGGAAAGGTGAGGTGGGGTGATACATAAAACAAGAGTTTCAAATTAGCTCAGATACCGTTCCATAAACCCAATATGGAATAGACAAGACCTACTCCTTGCTCAGAGAACTGGACTCAACACGCCCGATTCACCGCACAAGAATATATCTGACTAGTAATAATCTTAAAACCTATGTATTGATATCTCTCTGTTAGTGTGTCAAGTGGGTGTAAAGCGGCCTAAACACAGCCGTGAAAAGCAGCTAAACCCCATTATAAAAATAAATTACTTTTAAAAACCCATGAAACAAAGACAGGGAAAGAGAGAGAAATTCTTACACAATTCGTTCAGGGGCTGTGATGCAACCTGGATTGACCATATCTAGACCCACAGCTGGATGAGACATAAGGGTGGACACTCTTGGGGCTGAGAGGTTTGGTGAGGTTGGGTGAGCAAACGCAGACCCTTTAAAGTAATACTGCGTGCTACCCATCGCATGGGTCCCAAATCTCCAGGTTCAAGGGCATCTTCCTACATCGAAAACATGCATGAGAAACCCAGAAGATGGTACACCGTGTGATGGGGAAAGGTTTCTAAAACGCACCTCATTTCTCATCTCCTTGTGCTCGGGTTCGCCATTCCAGCCACTTTACTAGCAATCTCCCTACTTGGAGCATCAGCACCTTTAACCTCCTGTTCCGTACAGGTTGCAATTTGTCCTGAGGATGAACGGGAAGACGGGGAACCAATGAGAGACTAGCTCTTGGTGTTGGGACAGGCACAGGTCACTCTATTTTCCCATCAGGAAGAAGAATTAACCACAGGCTCAGCCTGACCCCCGGAACCAGAACAGGGCCTGAAGCCATCCTGCGCTTTTGCGGCCGGCTCCCGAAAAAGCGACTTGTAAAATGGAGCTTCAGGGCACTGCAATTCACAAACCTGCAGAGTTATAAATGATAACTCTCGTCCACAAATATATTGAGGGAAGGCAAAGAAGAGGATTAGAAATCAAGGCAGAATTGCAGGAAACAGATTTCAGGAGGTAGATTCGAATCGCCTTTAAAGCACATGAAAAGCGGCAAAACGTTGACAATGATGCCCTTGGCCAAAAAGGGCGTATGCGTTTTTTCCTGAATATATTCAGGAAAAAACGCATACGCCCTTTTTGGCCAACCAAGCAACCTGGAAAGGCAAATCAGCGCTACAAAGAAGTCTCGCTTCCCATCGGTCAAAAGGGCCATGCTGAAAAAAGTGTCAAAACCAGAAATGCAGGACAGGCCATGGAGAAATGGGAGCCTTGCTACACTGATGGGCGGGATGTACATTGCCAACAGCCACTCTGGAGAAGTGTACGGTGTGTCCTGAAACATCTAAAAAACACAGCTTAGAGAGCATAGGGCACTTCCACGCATGGGGAGATAAAGCGGGAAAATTGAAAATCAGCAAGACACAAGCACCCCAAAGTTTAGGGCTGCTCTGTTGACAAGGACCTCCACTTCCTTCCACCTTAAATATCCCAGGAAAGCGAAAAATGGATACAAAAGTTGTGGTCCTTATGTACAATGGAATATCACTCAGCCATGAAATCAATGTCATAAGGCTAGTAGCAGCATGATGAGTGGATTTAGGTAAGACGATTCTAAGTGAAATAAGTCACACAGAAAAGGACACTTCTCATAAGGTGTCACTTATAGAGGGAATGTAAAAACCGTTACACTTGAACTGAATTACAAAACAGAACAGAGTCACACATGCAGAAAACACACTATGGCTGCTTAACGGGAAAGGTGAGGTGGGGTGATACATAAAACAAGAGTTTCAAATTAGCTCAGATACCGTTCCATAAACCCAATATGGAATAGACAAGACCTACTCCTTGCTCAGAGAACTGGACTCAACACGCCCGATTCACCGCACAAGAATATATCTGACTAGTAATAATCTTAAAACCTATGTATTGATATCTCTCTGTTAGTGTGTCAAGTGGGTGTAAAGCGGCCTAAACACAGCCGTGAAAAGCAGCTAAACCCCATTATAAAAATAAATTACTTTTAAAAACCCATGAAACAAAGACAGGGAAAGAGAGAGAAATTCTTACACAATTCGTTCAGGGGCTGTGATGCAACCTGGATTGACCATATCTAGACCCACAGCTGGATGAGACATAAGGGTGGACACTCTTGGGGCTGAGAGGTTTGGTGAGGTTGGGTGAGCAAACGCAGACCCTTTAAAGTAATACTGCGTGCTACCCATCGCATGGGTCCCAAATCTCCAGGTTCAAGGGCATCTTCCTACATCGAAAACATGCATGAGAAACCCAGAAGATGGTACACCGTGTGATGGGGAAAGGTTTCTAAAACGCACCTCATTTCTCATCTCCTTGTGCTCGGGTTCGCCATTCCAGCCACTTTACTAGCAATCTCCCTACTTGGAGCATCAGCACCTTTAACCTCCTGTTCCGTACAGGTTGCAATTTGTCCTGAGGATGAACGGGAAGACGGGGAACCAATGAGAGACTAGCTCTTGGTGTTGGGACAGGCACAGGTCACTCTATTTTCCCATCAGGAAGAAGAATTAACCACAGGCTCAGCCTGCCCCCCGGAACCAGAACAGGGCCTGAAGCCATCCTGCGCTTTTGCGGCCGGCTCCCGAAAAAGCGACTTGTAAAATGGAGCTTCAGGGCACTGCAATTCACTAACCTGCAGAGTTATAAATGACAACTCTCGTCCACAAATATATTGAGGGAAGGCAAAGAAGAGGATTAGAAATCAAGGCAGAATTGCAGGAAACAGATTTCAGGAGGTAGATTCGAATCGCCTTTAAAGCACATGAAAAGCGGCAAAACGTTGACAATGATGCCCTTGGCCAAAAAGGGCGTATGCGTTTTTTCCTGAATATATTCAGGAAAAAACGCATACGCCCTTTTTGGCCAACCAAGCAACCTGGAAAGGCAAATCAGCGCTACAAAGAAGTCTCGCTTCCCATCGGTCAAAAGGGCCATGCTGAAAAAAGTGTCAAAACCAGAAATGCAGGACAGGCCATGGAGAAATGGGAGCCTTGCTACACTGATGGGCGGGATGTACATTGCCAACAGCCACTCTGGAGAAGTGTACGGTGTGTCCTGAAACATCTAAAAAACACAGCTTAGAGAGCATAGGGCACTTCCACGCATGGGGAGATAAAGCGGGAAAATTGAAAATCAGCAAGACACAAGCACCCCAAAGTTTAGGGCTGCTCTGTTGACAAGGACCTCCACTTCCTTCCACCTTAAATATCCCAGGAAAGCGAAAAATGGATACAAAAGTTGTGGTCCTTATGTACAATGGAATATCACTCAGCCATGAAATCAATGTCATAAGGCTAGTAGCAGCATGATGAGTGGATTTAGGTAAGACGATTCTAAGTGAAATAAGTCACACAGAAAAGGACACTTCTCATAAGGTGTCACTTATAGAGGGAATGTAAAAACCGTTACACTTGAACTGAATTACAAAACAGAACAGAGTCACACATGCAGAAAACACACTATGGCTGCTTAACGGGAAAGGTGAGGTGGGGTGATACATAAAACAAGAGTTTCAAATTAGCTCAGATACCGTTCCATAAACCCAATATGGAATAGACAAGACCTACTCCTTGCTCAGAGAACTGGACTCAACACGCCCGATTCACCGCACAAGAATATATCTGACTAGTAATAATCTTAAAACCTATGTATTGATATCTCTCTGTTAGTGTGTCAAGTGGGTGTAAAGCGGCCTAAACACAGCCGTGAAAAGCAGCTAAACCCCATTATAAAAATAAATTACTTTTAAAAACCCATGAAACAAAGACAGGGAAAGAGAGAGAAATTCTTACACAATTCGTTCAGGGGCTGTGATGCAACCTGGATTGACCATATCTAGACCCACAGCTGGATGAGATATAAGGGTGGACACTCTTGGGGCTGAGAGGTTTGGTGAGGTTGGGTGAGCAAACGCAGACCCTTTAAAGTAATACTGCGTGCTACCCATCGCATGGGTCCCAAATCTCCAGGTTCAAGGGCATCTTCCTACATCGAAAACATGCATGAGAAACCCAGAAGATGGTACACCGTGTGATGGGGAAAGGTTTCTAAAACGCACCTCATTTCTCATCTCCTTGTGCTCGGGTTCGCCATTCCAGCCACTTTACTAGCAATCTCCCTACTTGGAGCATCAGCACCTTTAACCTCCTGTTCCGTACAGGTTGCAATTTGTCCTGAGGATGAACGGGAAGACGGGGAACCAATGAGAGACTAGCTCTTGGTGTTGGGACAGGCACAGGTCACTCTATTTTCCCATCAGGAAGAAGAATTAACCACAGGCTCAGCCTGCCCCCCGGAACCAGAACAGGGCCTGAAGCCATCCGGCGCTTTTGCGGCCGGCTCCCGAAAAAGCGACTTGTAAAATGGAGCTTCAGGGCACTGCAATTCACAAACCTGCAGAGTTATAAATGACAACTCTCGTCCACAAATATATTGAGGGAAGGCAAAGAAGAGGATTAGAAATCAAGGCAGAATTGCAGGAAACAGATTTCAGGAGGTAGATTCGAATCGCCTTTAAAGCACATGAAAAGCGGCAAAACGTTGACAATGATGCCCTTGGCCAAAAAGGGCGTATGCGTTTTTTCCTGAATATATTCAGGAAAAAACGCATACGCCCTTTTTGGCCAACCAAGCAACCTGGAAAGGCAAATCAGCGCTACAAAGAAGTCTCGCTTCCCATCGGTCAAAAGGGCCATGCTGAAAAAAGTGTCAAAACCAGAAATGCAGGACAGGCCATGGAGAAATGGGAGCCTTGCTACACTGATGGGCGGGATGTACATTGCCAACAGCCACTCTGGAGAAGTGTACGGTGTGTCCTGAAACATCTAAAAAACACAGCTTAGAGAGCATAGGGCACTTCCACGCATGGGGAGATAAAGCGGGAAAATTGAAAATCAGCAAGACACAAGCACCCCAAAGTTTAGGGCTGCTCTGTTGACAAGGACCTCCACTTCCTTCCACCTTAAATATCCCAGGAAAGCGAAAAATGGATACAAAAGTTGTGGTCCTTATGTACAATGGAATATCACTCAGCCATGAAATCAATGTCATAAGGCTAGTAGCAGCATGATGAGTGGATTTAGGTAAGACGATTCTAAGTGAAATAAGTCACACAGAAAAGGACACTTCTCATAAGGTGTCACTTATAGAGGGAATGTAAAAACCGTTACACTTGAACTGAATTACAAAACAGAACAGAGTCACACATGCAGAAAACACACTATGGCTGCTTAACGGGAAAGGTGAGGTGGGGTGATACATAAAACAAGAGTTTCAAATTAGCTCAGATACCGTTCCATAAACCCAATATGGAATAGACAAGACCTACTCCTTGCTCAGAGAACTGGACTCAACACGCCCGATTCACCGCACAAGAATATATCTGACTAGTAATAATCTTAAAACCTATGTATTGATATCTCTCTGTTAGTGTGTCAAGTGGGTGTAAAGCGGCCTAAACACAGCCGTGAAAAGCAGCTAAACCCCATTATAAAAATAAATTACTTTTAAAAACCCATGAAACAAAGACAGGGAAAGAGAGAGAAATTCTTACACAATTCGTTCAGGGGCTGTGATGCAACCTGGATTGACCATATCTAGACCCACAGCTGGATGAGATATAAGGGTGGACACTCTTGGGGCTGAGAGGTTTGGTGAGGTTGGGTGAGCAAACGCAGACCCTTTAAAGTAATACTGCGTGCTACCCATCGCATGGGTCCCAAATCTCCAGGTTCAAGGGCATCTTCCTACATCGAAAACATGCATGAGAAACCCAGAAGATGGTACACCGTGTGATGGGGAAAGGTTTCTAAAACGCACCTCATTTCTCATCTCCTTGTGCTCGGGTTCGCCATTCCAGCCACTTTACTAGCAATCTCCCTACTTGGAGCATCAGCACCTTTAACCTCCTGTTCCGTACAGGTTGCAATTTGTCCTGAGGATGAACGGGAAGACGGGGAACCAATGAGAGACTAGCTCTTGGTGTTGGGACAGGCACAGGTCACTCTATTTTCCCATCAGGAAGAAGAATTAACCACAGGCTCAGCCTGCCCCCCGGAACCAGAACAGGGCCTGAAGCCATCCGGCGCTTTTGCGGCCGGCTCCCGAAAAAGCGACTTGTAAAATGGAGCTTCAGGGCACTGCAATTCACAAACCTGCAGAGTTATAAATGACAACTCTCGTCCACAAATATATTGAGGGAAGGCAAAGAAGAGGATTTGAAATCAAGGCAGAATTGCAGGAAACAGATTTCAGGAGGTAGATTCGAATCGCCTTTAAAGCACATGAAAAGCGGCAAAACGTTGACAATGATGCCCTTGGCCAAAAAGGGCGTATGCGTTTTTTCCTGAATATATTCAGGAAAAAACGCATACGCCCTTTTTGGCCAACCAAGCCACCTGGAAAGGCAAATCAGCGCTACAAAGAAGTCTCGCTTCCCATCGGTCAAAAGGGCCATGCTGAAAAAAGTCTCAAAACCAGAAATGCAGGACAGGCCATGGAGAAATGGGAGCCTTGCTACACTGATGGGCGGGATGTACATTGCCAACAGCCACTCTGGAGAAGTGTACGGTGTGTCCTGAAACATCTAAAAAACACAGCTTAGAGAGCATAGGGCACTTCCACGCATGGGGGGATAAAGCGGGAAAATTGAAAATCAGCAAGACACAAGCACCCCAAAGTTTAGGGCTGCTCTGTTGACAAGGACCTCCACTTCCTTCCACCTTAAATATCCCAGGAAAGCGAAAAATGGATACAAAAGTTGTGGTCCTTATGTACAATGGAATATCACTCAGCCATGAAATCAATGTCATAAGGCTAGTAGCAGCATGATGAGTGGATTTAGGTAAGACGATTCTAAGTGAAATAAGTCACACAGAAAAGGACACTTCTCATAAGGTGTCACTTATAGAGGGAATGTAAAAACCGTTACACTTGAACTGAATTACAAAACAGAACAGAGTCACACATGCAGAAAACACACTATGGCTGCTTAACGGGAAAGGTGAGGTGGGGTGATACATAAAACAAGAGTTTCAAATTAGCTCAGATACCGTTCCATAAACCCAATATGGAATAGACAAGACCTACTCCTTGCTCAGAGAACTGGACTCAACACGCCCGATTCACCGCACAAGAATATATCTGACTAGTAATAATCTTAAAACCTATGTATTGATATCTCTCTGTTAGTGTGTCAAGTGGGTGTAAAGCGGCCTAAACACAGCCGTGAAAAGCAGCTAAACCCCATTATAAAAATAAATTACTTTTAAAAACCCATGAAACAAAGACAGGGAAAGAGAGAGAAATTCTTACACAATTCGTTCAGGGGCTGTGATGCAACCTGGATTGACCATATCTAGACCCACAGCTGGATGAGACATAAGGGTGGACACTCTTGGGGCTGAGAGGTTTGGTGAGGTTGGGTGAGCAAACGCAGACCCTTTAAAGTAATACTGCGTGCTACCCATCGCATGGGTCCCAAATCTCCAGGTTCAAGGGCATCTTCCTACATCGAAAACATGCATGAGAAACCCAGAAGATGGTACACCGTGTGATGGGGAAAGGTTTCTAAAACGCACCTCATTTCTCATCTCCTTGTGCTCGGGTTCGCCATTCCAGCCACTTTACTAGCAATCTCCCTACTTGGAGCATCAGCACCTTTAACCTCCTGTTCCGTACAGGTTGCAATTTGTCCTGAGGATGAACGGGAAGACGGGGAACCAATGAGAGACTAGCTCTTGGTGTTGGGACAGGCACAGGTCACTCTATTTTCCCATCAGGAAGAAGAATTAACCACAGGCTCAGCCTGCCCCCCGGAACCAGAACAGGGCCTGAAGCCATCCTGCGCTTTTGCGGCCGGCTCCCGAAAAAGCGACTTGTAAAATGGAGCTTCAGGGCACTGCAATTCACTAACCTGCAGAGTTATAAATGACAACTCTCGTCCACAAATATATTGAGGGAAGGCAAAGAAGAGGATTAGAAATCAAGGCAGAATTGCAGGAAACAGATTTCAGGAGGTAGATTCGAATCGCCTTTAAAGCACATGAAAAGCGGCAAAACGTTGACAATGATGCCCTTGGCCAAAAAGGGCGTATGCGTTTTTTCCTGAATATATTCAGGAAAAAACGCATACGCCCTTTTTGGCCAACCAAGCAACCTGGAAAGGCAAATCAGCGCTACAAAGAAGTCTCGCTTCCCATCGGTCAAAAGGGCCATGCTGAAAAAAGTGTCAAAACCAGAAATGCAGGACAGGCCATGGAGAAATGGGAGCCTTGCTACACTGATGGGCGGGATGTACATTGCCAACAGCCACTCTGGAGAAGTGTACGGTGTGTCCTGAAACATCTAAAAAACACAGCTTAGAGAGCATAGGGCACTTCCACGCATGGGGAGATAAAGCGGGAAAATTGAAAATCAGCAAGACACAAGCACCCCAAAATTTAGGGCTGCTCTGTTGACAAGGACCTCCACTTCCTTCCACCTTAAATATCCCAGGAAAGCGAAAAATGGATACAAAAGTTGTGGTCCTTATGTACAATGGAATATCACTCAGCCATGAAATCAATGTCATAAGGCTAGTAGCAGCATGATGAGTGGATTTAGGTAAGACGATTCTAAGTGAAATAAGTCACACAGAAAAGGACACTTCTCATAAGGTGTCACTTATAGAGGGAATGTAAAAACCGTTACACTTGAACTGAATTACAAAACAGAACAGAGTCACACATGCAGAAAACACACTATGGCTGCTTAACGGGAAAGGTGAGGTGGGGTGATACATAAAACAAGAGTTTCAAATTAGCTCAGATACCGTTCCATAAACCCAATATGGAATAGACAAGACCTACTCCTTGCTCAGAGAACTGGACTCAACACGCCCGATTCACCGCACAAGAATATATCTGACTAGTAATAATCTTAAAACCTATGTATTGATATCTCTCTGTTCGTGTGTCAAGTGGGTGTAAAGCGGCCTAAACACAGCCGTGAAAAGCAGCTAAACCCCATTATAAAAATAAATTACTTTTAAAAACCCATGAAACAAAGACAGGGAAAGAGAGAGAAATTCTTACACAATTCGTTCAGGGGCTGTGATGCAACCTGGATTGACCATATCTAGACCCACAGCTGGATGAGACATAAGGGTGGACACTCTTGGGGCTGAGAGGTTTGGTGAGGTTGGGTGAGCAAACGCAGACCCTTTAAAGTAATACTGCGTGCTACCCATCGCATGGGTCCCAAATCTCCAGGTTCAAGGGCATCTTCCTACATCGAAAACATGCATGAGAAACCCAGAAGATGGTACACCGTGTGATGGGGAAAGGTTTCTAAAACGCACCTCATTTCTCATCTCCTTGTGCTCGGGTTCGCCATTCCAGCCACTTTACTAGCAATCTCCCTACTTGGAGCATCAGCACCTTTAACCTCCTGTTCCGTACAGGATGCAATTTGTCCTGAGGATGAACGGGAAGACGGGGAACCAATGAGAGACTAGCTCTTGGTGTTGGGACAGGCACAGGTCACTCTATTTTCCCATCAGGAAGAAGAATTAACCACAGGCTCAGCCTGACCCCCGGAACCAGAACAGGGCCTGAAGCCATCCGGCGCTTTTGCGGCCGGCTCCCGAAAAAGCGACTTGTAAAATGGAGCTTCAGGGCACTGCAATTCACAAACCTGCAGAGTTATAAATGATAACTCTCGTCCACAAATATATTGAGGGAAGGCAAAGAAGAGGATTTGAAATCAAGGCAGAATTGCAGGAAACAGATTTCAGGAGGTAGATTCGAATCGCCTTTAAAGCACATGAAAAGCGGCAAAACGTTGACAATGATGCCCTTGGCCAAAAAGGGCGTATGCGTTTTTTCCTGAATATATTCAGGAAAAAACGCATACGCCCTTTTTGGCCAACCAAGCAACCTGGAAAGGCAAATCAGCGCTACAAAGAAGTCTCGCTTCCCATCGGTCAAAAGGGCCATGCTGAAAAAAGTCTCAAAACCAGAAATGCAGGACAGGCCATGGAGAAATGGGAGCCTTGCTACACTGATGGGCGGGATGTACATTGCCAACAGCCACTCTGGAGAAGTGTACGGTGTGTCCTGAAACATCTAAAAAACACAGCTTAGAGAGCATAGGGCACTTCCACGCATGGGGAGATAAAGTGGGAAAATTGAAAATCAGCAAGACACAAGCACCCCAAAGTTTAGGGCTGCTCTGTTGACAAGGAACTCCACTTCCTTCCACCTTAAATATCCCAGGAAAGCGAAAAATGGATACAAAAGTTGTGGTCCTTATGTACAATGGAATATCACTCAGCCATGAAATCAATGTCATAAGGCTAGTAGCAGCATGATGAGTGGATTTAGGTAAGACGATTCTAAGTGAAATAAGTCACACAGAAAAGGACACTTCTCATAAGGTGTCACTTACAGAGGGAATGTAAAAACCGTTACACTTGAACTGAATTACAAAACAGAACAGAGTCACACATGCAGAAAACACACTATGGCTGCTTAACGGGAAAGGTGAGGTGGGGTGATACATAAAACAAGAGTTTCAAATTAGCTCAGATACCGTTCCATAAACCCAATATGGAATAGACAAGACCTACTCCTTGCTCAGAGAACTGGACTCAACACGCCCGATTCACCGCACAAGAATATATCTGACTAGTAATAATCTTAAAACCTATGTATTGATATCTCTCTGTTAGTGTGTCAAGTGGGTGTAAAGCGGCCTAAACACAGCCGTGAAAAGCAGCTAAACCCCATTATAAAAATAAATTACTTTTAAAAACCCATGAAACAAAGACAGGGAAAGAGAGAGAAATTCTTACACAATTCGTTCAGGGGCTGTGATGCAACCTGGATTGACCATATCTAGACCCACAGCTGGATGAGACATAAGGGTGGACACTCTTGGGGCTGAGAGGTTTGGTGAGGTTGGGTGAGCAAACGCAGACCCTTTAAAGTAATACTGCGTGCTACCCATCGCATGGGTCCCAAATCTCCAGGTTCAAGGGCATCTTCCTACATCGAAAACATGCATGAGAAACCCAGAAGATGGTACACCGTGTGATGGGGAAAGATTTCTAAAACGCACCTCATTTCTCATCTCCTTGTGCTCGGGTTCGCCATTCCAGCCACTTTACTAGCAATCTCCCTACTTGGAGCATCAGCACCTTTAACCTCCTGTTCCGTACAGGTTGCAATTTGTCCTGAGGATGAACGGGAAGACGGGGAACCAATGAGAGACTAGCTCTTGGTGTTGGGACAGGCACAGGTCACTCTATTTTCCCATCAGGAAGAAGAATTAACCACAGGCTCAGCCTGCCCCCCGGAACCAGAACAGGGCCTGAAGCCATCCGGCGCTTTTGCGGCCGGCTCCCGAAAAAGCGACTTGTAAAATGGAGCTTCAGGGCACTGCAATTCACAAACCTGCAGAGTTATAAATGATAACTCTCGTCCACAAATATATTGAGGGAAGGCAAAGAAGAGGATTTGAAATCAAGGCAGAATTGCAGGAAACAGATTTCAGGAGGTAGATTCGAATCGCCTTTAAAGCACATGAAAAGCGGCAAAACGTTGACAATGATGCCCTTGGCCAAAAAGGGCGTATGCGTTTTTTCCTGAATATATTCAGGAAAAAACGCATACGCCCTTTTTGGCCAACCAAGCAACCTGGAAAGGCAAATCAGCGCTACAAAGAAGTCTCGCTTCCCATCGGTCAAAAGGGCCATGCTGAAAAAAGTCTCAAAACCAGAAATGCAGGACAGGCCATGGAGAAATGGGAGCCTTGCTACACTGATGGGCGGGATGTACATTGCCAACAGCCACTCTGGAGAAGTGTACGGTGTGTCCTGAAACATCTAAAAAACACAGCTTAGAGAGCATAGGGCACTTCCACGCATGGGGAGATAAAGCGGTAAAATTGAAAATCAGCAAGACACAAGCACCCCAAAGTTTAGGGCTGCTCTGTTGACAAGGACCTCCACTTCCTTCCACCTTAAATATCCCAGGAAAGCGAAAAATGGATACAAAAGTTGTGGTCCTTATGTACAATGGAATATCACTCAGCCATGAAATCAATGTCATAAGGCTAGGAGCAGCATGATGAGTGGATTTAGGTAAGACGATTCTAAGTGAAATAAGTCACACAGAAAAGGACACTTCTCATAAGGTGTCACTTATAGAGGGAATGTAAAAACCGTTACACTTGAACTGAATTACAAAACAGAACAGAGTCACACATGCAGAAAACACACTATGGCTGCTTAACTGGAAAGGTGAGGTGGGGTGATACATAAAACAAGAGTTTCAAATTAGCTCAGATACCGTTCCATAAACCCAATATGGAATAGACAAGACCTACTCCTTGCTCAGAGAACTGGACTCAACACGCCCGATTCACCGCACAAGAATATATCTGACTAGTAATAATCTTAAAACCTATGTATTGATATCTCTCTGTTAGTGTGTCAAGTGGGTGTAAAGCGGCCTAAACACAGCCGTGAAAAGCAGCTAAACCCCATTATAAAAATAAATTACTTTTAAAAACCCATGAAACAAAGACAGGGAAAGAGAGAGAAATTCTTACACAATTCGTTCAGGGGCTGTGATGCAACCTGGATTGACCATATCTAGACCCACAGCTGGATGAGACATAAGGGTGGACACTCTTGGGGCTGAGAGGTTTGGTGAGGTTGGGTGAGCAAACGCAGACCCTTTAAAGTAATACTGCGTGCTACCCATCGCATGGGTCCCAAATCTCCAGGTTCAAGGGCATCTTCCTACATTGAAAACATGCATGAGAAACCCAGAAGATGGTACACCGTGTGATGGGGAAAGGTTTCTAAAACGCACCTCATTTCTCATCTCCTTGTGCTCGGGTTCGCCATTCCAGCCACTTTACTAGCAATCTCCCTACTTGGAGCATCAGCACCTTTAACCTCCTGTTCCGTACAGGTTGCAATTTGTCCTGAGGATGAACGGGAAGACGGGGAACCAATGAGAGACTAGCTCTTGGTGTTGGGACAGGCACAGGTCACTCTATTTTCCCATCAGGAAGAAGAATTAACCACAGGCTCAGCCTGACCCCCGGAACCAGAACAGGGCCTGAAGCCATCCTGCGCTTTTGCGGCCGGCTCCCAAAAAAGCGACTTGTAAAATGGAGCTTCAGGGCACTGCAATTCACAAACCTGCAGAGTTATAAATGACAACTCTCGTCCACAAATATATTGAGGGAAGGCAAAGAAGAGGATTTGAAATCAAGGCAGAATTGCAGGAAACAGATTTCAGGAGGTAGATTCGAATCGCCTTTAAAGCACATGAAAAGCGGCAAAACGTTGACAATGATGCCCTTGGCCAAAAAGGGCGTATGCGTTTTTTCCTGAATATATTCAGGAAAAAACGCATACGCCCTTTTTGGCCAACCAAGCAACCTGGAAAGGCAAATCAGCGCTACAAAGAAGTCTCGCTTCCCATCGGTCAAAAGGGCCATGCTGAAAAAAGTGTCAAAACCAGAAATGCAGGACAGGCCATGGAGAAATGGGAGCCTTGCTACACTGATGGGCGGGATGTACATTGCCAACAGCCACTCTGGAGAAGTGTACGGTGTGTCCTGAAACATCTAAAAAACACAGCTTAGAGAGCATAGGGCACTTCCACGCATGGGGGGATAAAGTGGGAAAATTGAAAATCAGCAAGACACAAGCACCCCAAAGTTTAGGGCTGCTCTGTTGACAAGGACCTCCACTTCCTTCCACCTTAAATATCCCAGGAAAGCGAAAAATGGATAAAAAAGTTGTGGTCCTTATGTACAATGGAATATCACTCAGCCATGAAATCAATGTCATAAGGCTAGTAGCAGCATGATGAGTGGATTTAGGTAAGACGATTCTAAGTGAAATAAGTCACACAGAAAAGGACACTTCTCATAAGGTGTCACTTACAGAGGGAATGTAAAAACCGTTACACTTGAACTGAATTACAAAACAGAACAGAGTCACACATGCAGAAAACACACTATGGCTGCTTAACGGGAAAGGTGAGGTGGGGTGATACATAAAACAAGAGTTTCAAATTAGCTCAGATACCGTTCCATAAACCCAATATGGAATAGACAAGACCTACTCCTTGCTCAGAGAACTGGACTCAACACGCCCGATTCACCGCACAAGAATATATCTGACTAGTAATAATCTTAAAACCTATGTATTGATATCTCTCTGTTAGTGTGTCAAGTGGGTGTAAAGCGGCCTAAACACAGCCGTGAAAAGCAGCTAAACCCCATTATAAAAATAAATTACTTTTAAAAACCCATGAAACAAAGACAGGGAAAGAGAGAGAAATTCTTACACAATTCGTTCAGGGGCTGTGATGCAACCTGGATTGACCATATCTAGACCCACAGCTGGATGAGACATAAGGGTGGACACTCTTGGGGCTGAGAGGTTTGGTGAGGTTGGGTGAGCAAACGCAGACCCTTTAAAGTAATACTGCGTGCTACCCATCGCATGGGTCCCAAATCTCCAGGTTCAAGGGCATCTTCCTACATCGAAAACATGCATGAGAAACCCAGAAGATGGTACACCGTGTGATGGGGAAAGGTTTCTAAAACGCACCTCATTTCTCATCTCCTTGTGCTCGGGTTCGCCATTCCAGCCACTTTACTAGCAATCTCCCTACTTGGAGCATCAGCACCTTTAACCTCCTGTTCCGTACAGGTTGCAATTTGTCCTGAGGATGAACGGGAAGACGGGGAACCAATGAGAGACTAGCTCTTGGTGTTGGGACAGGCACAGGTCACTCTATTTTCCCATCAGGAAGAAGAATTAACCACAGGCTCAGCCTGCCCCCCGGAACCAGAACAGGGCCTGAAGCCATCCGGCGCTTTTGCGGCCGGCTCCCAAAAAAGCGACTTGTAAAATGGAGCTTCAGGGCACTGCAATTCACAAACCTGCAGAGTTATAAATGATAACTCTCGTCCACAAATATATTGAGGGAAGGCAAAGAAGAGGATTTGAAATCAAGGCAGAATTGCAGGAAACAGATTTCAGGAGGTAGATTCGAATCGCCTTTAAAGCACATGAAAAGCGGCAAAACGTTGACAATGATGCCCTTGGCCAAAAAGGGCGTATGCGTTTTTTCCTGAATATATTCAGGAAAAAACGCATACGCCCTTTTTGGCCAACCAAGCAACCTGGAAAGGCAAATCAGCGCTACAAAGAAGTCTCGCTTCCCATCGGTCAAAAGGGCCATGCTGAAAAAAGTGTCAAAACCAGAAATGCAGGACAGGCCATGGAGAAATGGGAGCCTTGCTACACTGATGGGCGGGATGTACATTGCCAACAGCCACTCTGGAGAAGTGTACGGTGTGTCCTGAAACATCTAAAAAACACAGCTTAGAGAGCATAGGGCACTTCCACGCATGGGGGGATAAAGCGGGAAAATTGAAAATCAGCAAGACACAAGCACCCCAAAGTTTAGGGCTGCTCTGTTGACAAGGACCTCCACTTCCTTCCACCTTAAATATCCCAGGAAAGCGAAAAATGGATACAAAAGTTGTGGTCCTTATGTACAATGGAATATCACTCAGCCATGAAATCAATGTCATAAGGCTAGTAGCAGAATGATGAGTGGATTTAGGTAAGACGATTCTAAGTGAAATAAGTCACACAGAAAAGGACACTTCTCATAAGGTGTCACTTATAGAGGGAATGTAAAAACCGTTACACTTGAACTGAATTACAAAACAGAACAGAGTCACACATGCAGAAAACACACTATGGCTGCTTAACGGGAAAGGTGAGGTGGGGTGATACATAAAACAAGAGTTTCAAATTAGCTCAGATACCGTTCCATAAACCCAATATGGAATAGACAAGACCTACTCCTTGCTCAGAGAACTGGACTCAACACGCCCGATTCACCGCACAAGAATATATCTGACTAGTAATAATCTTAAAACCTATGTATTGATATCTCTCTGTTAGTGTGTCAAGTGGGTGTAAAGCGGCCTAAACACAGCCGTGAAAAGCAGCTAAACCCCATTATAAAAATAAATTACTTTTAAAAACCCATGAAACAAAGACAGGGAAAGAGAGAGAAATTCTTACACAATTCGTTCAGGGGCTGTGATGCAACCTGGATTGACCATATCTAGACCCACAGCTGGATGAGATATAAGGGTGGACACTCTTGGGGCTGAGAGGTTTGGTGAGGTTGGGTGAGCAAACGCAGACCCTTTAAAGTAATACTGCGTGCTACCCATCGCATGGGTCCCAAATCTCCAGGTTCAAGGGCATCTTCCTACATCGAAAACATGCATGAGAAACCCAGAAGATGGTACACCGTGTGATGGGGAAAGGTTTCTAAAACGCACCTCATTTCTCATCTCCTTGTGCTCGGGTTCGCCATTCCAGCCACTTTACTAGCAATCTCCCTACTTGGAGCATCAGCACCTTTAACCTCTTGTTCCGTACAGGTTGCAATTTGTCCTGAGGATGAACGGGAAGACGGGGAACCAATGAGAGACTAGCTCTTGGTGTTGGGACAGGCACAGGTCACTCTATTTTCCCATCAGGAAGAAGAATTAACCACAGGCTCAGCCTGCCCCCCGGAACCAGAACAGGGCCTGAAGCCATCCTGCGCTTTTGCGGCCGGCTCCCGAAAAAGCGACTTGTAAAATGGAGCTTCAGGGCACTGCAATTCACTAACCTGCAGAGTTATAAATGACAACTCTCGTCCACAAATATATTGAGGGAAGGCAAAGAAGAGGATTAGAAATCAAGGCAGAATTGCAGGAAACAGATTTCAGGAGGTAGATTCGAATCGCCTTTAAAGCACATGAAAAGCGGCAAAACGTTGACAATGATGCCCTTGGCCAAAAAGGGCGTATGCGTTTTTTCCTGAATATATTCAGGAAAAAACGCATACGCCCTTTTTGGCCAACCAAGCCACCTGGAAAGGCAAATCAGCGCTTCAAAGAAGTCTCGCTTCCCATCGGTCAAAAGGGCCATGCTGAAAAAAGTGTCAAAACCAGAAATGCAGGAAAGGCCATGGAGAAATGGGAGCCTTGCTACACTGATGGGCGGGATGTACATTGCCAACAGCCACTCTGGAGAAGTGTACGGTGTGTCCTGAAACATCTAAAAAACACAGCTTAGAGAGCATAGGGCACTTCCACGCATGGGGGGATAAAGCGGGAAAATTGAAAATCAGCAAGACACAAGCACCCCAAAGTTTAGGGCTGCTCTGTTGACAAGGACCTCCACTTCCTTCCACCTTAAATATCCCAGGAAAGCGAAAAATGGATACAAAAGTTGTGGTCCTTATGTACAATGGAATATCACTCAGCCATGAAATCAATGTCATAAGGCTAGTAGCAGCATGATGAGTGGATTTAGGTAAGACGATTCTAAGTGAAATAAGTCACACAGAAAAGGACACTTCTCATAAGGTGTCACTTATAGAGGGAATGTAAAAACCGTTACACTTGAACTGAATTACAAAACAGAACAGAGTCACACATGCAGAAAACACACTATGGCTGCTTAACGGGAAAGGTGAGGTGGGGTGATACATAAAACAAGAGTTTCAAATTAGCTCAGATACCGTTCCATAAACCCAATATGGAATAGACAAGACCTACTCCTTGCTCAGAGAACTGGACTCAACACGCCCGATTCACCGCACAAGAATATATCTGACTAGTAATAATCTTAAAACCTATGTATTGATATCTCTCTGTTAGTGTGTCAAGTGGGTGTAAAGCGGCCTAAACACAGCCGTGAAAAGCAGCTAAACCCCATTATAAAAATAAATTACTTTTAAAAACCCATGAAACAAAGACACGGAAGGAGAGAGAAATTCTTACAC
Organism: Balaenoptera physalus; assembly: GCF_965194825.1. Lineage (NCBI taxonomy): Eukaryota > Metazoa > Chordata > Mammalia > Artiodactyla > Balaenopteridae > Balaenoptera > Balaenoptera physalus. The sequence continues at coordinate 628,839 of NW_028126457.1, read as the reverse complement.
AATTCGTTCAGGGGCTGTGATGCAACCTGGATTGACCATATCTAGACCCACAGCTGGATGAGACATAAGGGTGGACACTCTTGGGGCTGAGAGGTTTGGTGAGGTTGGGTGAGCAAACGCAGACCCTTTAAAGTAATACTGCGTGCTACCCATCGCATGGGTCCCAAATCTCCAGGTTCAAGGGCATCTTCCTACATCGAAAACATGCATGAGAAACCCAGAAGATGGTACACCGTGTGATGGGGAAAGGTTTCTAAAACGCACCTAATTTCTCATCTCCTTGTGCTCGGGTTCGCCATTCCAGCCACTTTACTAGCAATCTCCCTACTTGGAGCATCAGCACCTTTAACCTCCTGTTCCGTACAGGTTGCAATTTGTCCTGAGGATGAACGGGAAGACGGGGAACCAATGAGAGACTAGCTCTTGTTGTTGGGACAGGCACAGGTCACTCTATTTTCCCATCAGGAAGAAGAATTAACCACAGGCTCAGCCTGCCCCCCGGAACCAGAACAGGGCCTGAAGCCATCCGGCGCTTTTGCGGCCTGCTCCCAAAAAAGCGACTTGTAAAATGGAGCTTCAGGGCACTGCAATTCACAAACCTGCAGAGTTATAAATGATAACTCTCGTCCACAAATATATTGAGGGAAGGCAAAGAAGAGGATTTGAAATCAAGGCAGAATTGCAGGAAACAGATTTCAGGAGGTAGATTCGAATCGCCTTTAAAGCACATGAAAAGCGGCAAAACGTTGACAATGATGCCCTTGGCCAAAAAGGGCGTATGCGTTTTTTCCTGAATATATTCAGGAAAAAACGCATACGCCCTTTTTGGCCAACCAAGCCACCTGGAAAGGCAAATCAGCGCTACAAAGAAGTCTCGCTTCCCATCGGTCAAAAGGGCCATGCTGAAAAAAGTGTCAAAACCAGAAATGCAGGACAGGCCATGGAGAAATGGGAGCCTTGCTACACTGATGGGCGGGATGTACATTGCCAACAGCCACTCTGGAGAAGTGTACGGTGTGTCCTGAAACATCTAAAAAACACAGCTTAGAGAGCATAGGGCACTTCCACGCATGGGGGGATAAAGCGGGAAAATTGAAAATCAGCAAGACACAAGCACCCCAAAGTTTAGGGCTGCTCTGTTGACAAGGACCTCCACTTCCTTCCACCTTAAATATCCCAGGAAAGCGAAAAATGGATACAAAAGTTGTGGTCCTTATGTACAATGGAATATCACTCAGCCATGAAATCAATGTCATAAGGCTAGGAGCAGCATGATGAGTGGATTTAGGTAAGACGATTCTAAGTGAAATAAGTCACACAGAAAAGGACACTTCTCATAAGGTGTCACTTATAGAGGGAATGTAAAAACCGTTACACTTGAACTGAATTACAAAACAGAACAGAGTCACACATGCAGAAAACACACTATGGCTGCTTAACGGGAAAGGTGAGGTGGAGTGATACATAAAACAAGAGTTTCAAATTAGCTCAGATACCGTTCCATAAACCCAATATGGAATAGACAAGACCTACTCCTTGCTCAGAGAACTGGACTCAACACGCCCGATTCACCGCACAAGAATATATCTGACTAGTAATAATCTTAAAACCTATGTATTGATATCTCTCTGTTAGTGTGTCAAGTGGGTGTAAAGCGGCCTAAACACAGCCGTGAAAAGCAGCTAAACCCCATTATAAAAATAAATTACTTTTAAAAACCCATGAAACAAAGACAGGGAAAGAGAGAGAAATTCTTACACAATTCATTCAGGGGCTGTGATGCAACCTGGATTGACCATATCTAGACCCACAGCTGGATGAGACATAAGGGTGGACACTCTTGGGGCTGAGAGGTTTGGTGAGGTTGGGTGAGCAAACGCAGACCCTTTAAAGTAATACTGCGTGCTACCCATCGCATGGGTCCCAAATCTCCAGGTTCAAGGGCATCTTCCTACATCGAAAACATGCATGAGAAACCCAGAAGATGGTACACCGTGTGATGGGGAAAGGTTTCTAAAACGCACCTCATTTCTCATCTCCTTGTGCTCGGGTTCGCCATTCCAGCCACTTTACTAGCAATCTCCCTACTTGGAGCATCAGCACCTTTAACCTCCTGTTCCGTACAGGTTGCAATTTGTCCTGAGGATGAACGGGAAGACGGGGAACCAATGAGAGACTAGCTCTTGGTGTTGGGACAGGCACAGGTCACTCTATTTTCCCATCAGGAAGAAGAATTAACCACAGGCTCAGCCTGCCCCCCGGAACCAGAACAGGGCCTGAAGCCATCCGGCGCTTTTGCGGCCGGCTCCCAAAAAAGCGACTTGTAAAATGGAGCTTCAGGGCACTGCAATTCACAAACCTGCAGAGTTATAAATGATAACTCTCGTCCACAAATATATTGAGGGAAGGCAAAGAAGAGGATTTGAAATCAAGGCAGAATTGCAGGAAACAGATTTCAGGAGGTAGATTCGAATCGCCTTTAAAGCACATGAAAAGCGGCAAAACGTTGACAATGATGCCCTTGGCCAAAAAGGGCGTATGCGTTTTTTCCTGAATATATTCAGGAAAAAACGCATACGCCCTTTTTGGCCAACCAAGCAACCTGGAAAGGCAAATCAGCGCTACAAAGAAGTCTCGCTTCCCATCGGTCAAAAGGGCCATGCTGAAAAAAGTCTCAAAACCAGAAATGCAGGACAGGCCATGGAGAAATGGGAGCCTTGCTACACTGATGGGCGGGATGTACATTGCCAACAGCCACTCTGGAGAAGTGTACGGTGTGTCCTGAAACATCTAAAAAACACAGCTTAGAGAGCATAGGGCACTTCCACGCATGGGGGGATAAAGCGGGAAAATTGAAAATCAGCAAGACACAAGCACCCCAAAGTTTAGGGCTGCTCTGTTGACAAGGACCTCCATTTCCTTCCACCTTAAATATCCCAGGAAAGCGAAAAATGGATAAAAAAGTTGTGGTCCTTATGTACAATGGAATATCACTCAGCCATGAAATCAATGTCATAAGGCTAGTAGCAGCATGATGAGTGGATTTAGGTAAGACGATTCTAAGTGAAATAAGTCACACAGAAAAGGACACTTCTCATAAGGTGTCACTTATAGAGGGAATGTAAAAACCGTTACACTTGAACTGAATTACAAAACAGAACAGAGTCACACATGCAGAAAACACACTATGGCTGCTTAACGGGAAAGGTGAGGTGGGGTGATACATAAAACAAGAGTTTCAAATTAGCTCAGATACCGTTCCATAAACCCAATATGTAATAGACAAGACCTACTCCTTGCTCAGAGAACTGGACTCAACACGCCCGATTCACCGCACAAGAATATATCTGACTAGTAATAATCTTAAAACCTATGTATTGATATCTCTCTGTTAGTGTGTCAAGTGGGTGTAAAGCGGCCTAAACACAGCCGTGAAAAGCAGCTAAACCCCATTATAAAAATAAATTACTTTTAAAAACCCATGAAACAAAGACAGGGAAAGAGAGAGAAATTCTTACACAATTCGTTCAGGGGCTGTGATGCAACCTGGATTGACCATATCTAGACCCACAGCTGGATGAGACATAAGGGTGGACACTCTTGGGGCTGAGAGGTTTGGTGAGGTTGGGTGAGCAAACGCAGACCCTTTAAAGTAATACTGCGTGCTACCCATCGTATGGGTCCCAAATCTCCAGGTTCAAGGGCATCTTCCTACATCGAAAACATGCATGAGAAACCCAGAAGATGGTACACCGTGTGATGGGGAAAGGTTTCTAAAACGCACCTCATTTCTCATCTCCTTGTGCTCGGGTTCGCCATTCCAGCCACTTTACTAGCAATCTCCCTACTTGGAGCATCAGCACCTTTAACCTCCTGTTCCGTACAGGTTGCAATTTGTCCTGAGGATGAACGGGAAGACGGGGAACCAATGAGAGACTAGCTCTTGGTGTTGGGACAGGCACAGGTCACTCTATTTTCCCATCAGGAAGAAGAATTAACCACAGGCTCAGCCTGCCCACCGGAACCAGAACAGGGCCTGAAGCCATCCGGCGCTTTTGCGGCCGGCTCCCAAAAAAGCGACTTGTAAAATGGAGCTTCAGGGCACTGCAATTCACAAACCTGCAGAGTTATAAATGATAACTCTCGTCCACAAATATATTGAGGGAAGGCAAAGAAGAGGATTTGAAATCAAGGCAGAATTGCAGGAAACAGATTTCAGGAGGTAGATTCGAATCGCCTTTAAAGCACATGAAAAGCGGCAAAACGTTGACAATGATGCCCTTGGCCAAAAAGGGCGTATGCGTTTTTTCCTGAATATATTCAGGAAAAAACGCATACGCCCTTTTTGGCCAACCAAGCAACCTGGAAAGGCAAATCAGCGCTACAAAGAAGTCTCGCTTCCCATCGGTCAAAAGGGCCATGCTGAAAAAAGTCTCAAAACCAGAAATGCAGGACAGGCCATGGAGAAATGGGAGCCTTGCTACACTGATGGGCGGGATGTACATTGCCAACAGCCACTCTGGAGAAGTGTACGGTGTTTCCTGAAACATCTAAAAAACACAGCTTAGAGAGCATAGGGCACTTCCACGCATGGGGGGATAAAGCGGGAAAATTGAAAATCAGCAAGACACAAGCACCCCAAAGTTTAGGGCTGCTCTGTTGACAAGGACCTCCACTTCCTTCCACCTTAAATATCCCAGGAAAGCGAAAAATGGATAAAAAAGTTGTGGTCCTTATGTACAATGGAATATCACTCAGCCATGAAATCAATGTCATAAGGCTAGTAGCAGCATGATGAGGGGATTTAGGTAAGACGATTCTAAGTGAAATAAGTCACACAGAAAAGGACACTTCTCATTAGGTGTCACTTATAGAGGGAATGTAAAAACCGTTACACTTGAACTGAATTACAAAACAGAACAGAGTCACACATGCAGAAAACACACTATGGCTGCTTAACGGGAAAGGTGAGGTGGGGTGATACATAAAACAAGAGTTTCAAATTAGCTCAGATACCGTTCCATAAACCCAATATGTAATAGACAAGACCTACTCCTTGCTCAGAGAACTGGACTCAACACGCCCGATTCACCGCACAAGAATATATCTGACTAGTAATAATCTTAAAACCTATGTATTGATATCTCTCTGTTAGTGTGTCAAGTGGGTGTAAAGCGGCCTAAACACAGCCGTGAAAAGCAGCTAAACCCCATTATAAAAATAAATTACTTTTAAAAACCCATGAAACAAAGACAGGGAAAGAGAGAGAAATTCTTACACAATTCGTTCAGGGGCTGTGATGCAACCTGGATTGACCATATCTAGACCCACAGCTGGATGAGACATAAGGGTGGACACTCTTGGGGCTGAGAGGTTTGGTGAGGTTGGGTGAGCAAACGCAGACCCTTTAAAGTAATACTGCGTGCTACCCATCGCATGGGTCCCAAATCTCCAGGTTCAAGGGCATCTTCCTACATCGAAAACATGCATGAGAAACCCAGAAGATGGTACACCGTGTGATGGGGAAAGGTTTCTAAAACGCACCTCATTTCTCATCTCCTTGTGCTCGGGTTCGCCATTCCAGCCACTTTACTAGCAATCTCCCTACTTGGAGCATCAGCACCTTTAACCTCCTGTTCCGTACAGGTTGCAATTTGTCCTGAGGATGAACGGGAAGACGGGGAACCAATGAGAGACTAGCTCTTGGTGTTGGGACAGGCACAGGTCACTCTATTTTCCCATCAGGAAGAAGAATTAACCACAGGCTCAGCCTGCCCCCCGGAACCAGAACAGGGCCTGAAGCCATCCGGCGCTTTTGCGGCCGGCTCCCAAAAAAGCGACTTGTAAAATGGAGCTTCAGGGCACTGCAATTCACAAACCTGCAGAGTGATAAATGATAACTCTCGTCCACAAATATATTGAGGGAAGGCAAAGAAGAGGATTTGAAATCAAGGCAGAATTGCAGGAAACAGATTTCAGGAGGTAGATTCGAATCGCCTTTAAAGCACATGAAAAGTGGCAAAACGTTGACAATGATGCCCTTGGCCAAAAAGGGCGTATGCGTTTTTTCCTGAATATATTCAGGAAAAAACGCATACGCCCTTTTTGGCCAACCAAGCAACATGGAAAGGCAAATCAGCGCTACAAAGAAGTCTCGCTTCCCATCGGTCAAAAGGGCCATGCTGAAAAAAGTGTCAAAACCAGAAATGCAGGACAGGCCATGGAGAAATGGGAGCCTTGCTACACTGATGGGCGGGATGTACATTGCCAACAGCCACTCTGGAGAAGTGTACGGTGTGTCCTGAAACATCTAAAAAACACAGCTTAGAGAGCATAGGGCACTTCCACGCATGGGGGGATAAAGCGGGAAAATTGAAAATCAGCAAGACACAAGCACCCCAAAGTTTAGGGCTGCTCTGTTGACAAGGACCTCCACTTCCTTCCACCTTAAATATCCCAGGAAAGCGAAAAATGGATACAAAAGTTGTGGTCCTTATGTACAATGGAATATCACTCAGCCATGAAATCAATGTCATAAGGCTAGTAGCAGCATGATGAGTGGATTTAGGTAAGACGATTCTAAGTGAAATAAGTCACACAGAAAAGGACACTTCTCATAAGGTGTCACTTACAGAGGGAATGTAAAAACCGTTACACTTGAACTGAATTACAAAACAGAACAGAGTCACACATGCAGAAAACACACTATGGCTGCTTAACGGGAAAGGTGAGGTGGGGTGATACATAAAACAAGAGTTTCAAATTAGCTCAGATACCGTTCCATAAACCCAATATGGAATAGACAAGACCTACTCCTTGCTCAGAGAACTGGACTCAACACGCCCGATTCACCGCACAAGAATATATCTGACTAGTAATAATCTTAAAACCTATGTATTGATATCTCTCTGTTAGTGTGTCAAGTGGGTGTAAAGCGGCCTAAACACAGCCGTGAAAAGCAGCTAAACCCCATTATAAAAATAAATTACTTTTAAAAACCCATGAAACAAAGACAGGGAAAGAGAGAGAAATTCTTACACAATTCGTTCAGGGGCTGTGATGCAACCTGGATTGACCATATCTAGACCCACAGCTGGATGAGACATAAGGGTGGACACTCTTGGGGCTGAGAGGTTTGGTGAGGTTGGGTGAGCAAACCCAGACCCTTTAAAGTAATACTGCGTGCTACCCATCGCATGGGTCCCAAATCTCCAGGTTCAAGGGCATCTTCCTACATCGAAAACATGCATGAGAAACCCAGAAGATGGTACACCGTGTGATGGGGAAAGGTTTCTAAAACGCACCTCATTTCTCATCTCCTTGTGCTCGGGTTCGCCATTCCAGCCACTTTACTAGCAATCTCCCTACTTGGAGCATCAGCACCTTTAACCTCCTGTTCCGTACAGGTTGCAATTTGTCCTGAGGATGAACGGGAAGACGGGGAACCAATGAGAGACTAGCTCTTGGTGTTGGGACAGGCACAGGTCACTCTATTTTCCCATCAGGAAGAAGAATTAACCACAGGCTCAGCCTGCCCCCCGGAACCAGAACAGGGCCTGAAGCCATCCGGCGCTTTTGCGGCCGGCTCCCAAAAAAGCGACTTGTAAAATGGAGCTTCAGGGCACTGCAATTCACAAACCTGCAGAGTTATAAATGATAACTCTCGTCCACAAATATATTGAGGGAAGGCAAAGAAGAGGATTTGAAATCAAGGCAGAATTGCAGGAAACAGATTTCAGGAGGTAGATTCGAATCGCCTTTAAAGCACATGAAAAGCGGCAAAACGTTGACAATGATGCCCTTGGCCAAAAAGGGCGTATGCGTTTTTTCCTGAATATATTCAGGAAAAAACTCATACGCCCTTTTTGACCAACCAAGCCACCTGGAAAGGCAAATCAGCGCTACAAAGAAGTCTCGCTTCCCATCGGTCAAAAGGGCCATGCTGAAAAAAGTGTCAAAACCAGAAATGCAGGACAGGCCATGGAGAAATGGGAGCCTTGCTACACTGACGGGCGGGATATACATTGCCAACAGCCACTCTGGAGAAGTGTACGGTGTGTCCTGAAACATCTAAAAAACACAGCTTAGAGAGCATAGGGCACTTCCACGCATGGGGGGATAAAGCGGGAAAATTGAAAATCAGCAAGACACAAGCACCCCAAAGTTTAGGGCTGCTCTGTTGACAAGGACCTCCACTTCCTTCCACCTTAAATATCCCAGGAAAGCGAAAAATGGATACAAAAGTTGTGGTCCTTATGTACAATGGAATATCACTCAGCCATGAAATCAATGTCATAAGGCTAGGAGCAGCATGATGAGTGGATTTAGGTAAGACGATTCTAAGTGAAATAAGTCACACAGAAAAGGACACTTCTCATAAGGTGTCACTTATAGAGGGAATGTAAAAACCGTTACACTTGAACTGAATTACAAAACAGAACAGAGTCACACATGCAGAAAACACACTATGTCTGCTTAACGGGAAAGGTGAGGTGGGGTGATACATAAAACAAGAGTTTCAAATTAGCTCAGATACCGTTCCATAAACCCAATATGGAATAGACAAGACCTACTCCTTGCTCAGAGAACTGGACTCAACACGCCCGATTCACCGCACAAGAATATATCTGACTAGTAATAATCTTAAAACCTATGTATTGATATCTCTCTGTTAGTGTGTCAAGTGGGTGTAAAGCGGCCTAAACACAGCCGTGAAAAGCAGCTAAACCCCATTATAAAAATGAATTACTTTTAAAAACCCAAGAAACAAAGACAGGGAAAGAGAGAGAAATTCTTACACAATTCGTTCAGGGGCTGTGATGCCACCTGGATTGACCATATCTAGACCCACAGCTGGATGAGACATAAGGGTGGACACTCTTGGGGCTGAGAGGTTTGGTGAGGTTGGGTGAGCAAACGCAGACCCTTTAAAGTAATACTGCGTGCTACCCATCGCATGGGTCCCAAATCTCCAGGTTCAAGGGCATCTTCCTACATCGAAAACATGCATGAGAAACCCAGAAGATGGTACACCGTGTGATGGGGAAAGGTTTCTAAAACGCACCTCATTTCTCATCTCCTTGTGCTCGGGTTCGCCATTCCAGCCACTTTACTAGCAATCTCCCTACTTGGAGCATCAGCACCTTTAACCTCCTGTTCCGTACAGGTTGCAATTTGTCCTGAGGATGAACGGGAAGACGGGGAACCAATGAGAGACTAGCTCTTGGTGTTGGGACAGGCACAGGTCACTCTATTTTCCCATCAGGAAGAAGAATTAACCACAGGCTCAGCCTGCCCCCCGGAACCAGAACAGGGCCTGAAGCCATCCGGCGCTTTTGCGGCCGGCTCCCAAAAAAGCGACTTGTAAAATGGAGCTTCAGGGCACTGCAATTCACAAACCTGCAGAGTTATAAATGATAACTCTCGTCCACAAATATATTGAGGGAAGGCAAAGAAGAGGATTAGAAATCAAGGCAGAATTGCAGGAAACAGATTTCAGGAGGTAGATTCGAATCGCCTTTAAAGCACATGAAAAGCGGCAAAACGTTGACAATGATGCCCTTGGCCAAAAAGGGCGTATGCGTTTTTTCCTGAATATATTCAGGAAAAAACGCATACGCCCTTTTTGACCAACCAAGCCACCTGGAAAGGCAAATCAGCGCTACAAAGAAGTCTCGCTTCCCATCGGTCAAAAGGGCCATGCTGAAAAAAGTGTCAAAACCAGAAATGCAGGACAGGCCATGGAGAAATGGGAGCCTTGCTACACTGATGGGCGGGATGTACATTGCCAACAGCCACTCTGGAGAAGTGTACGGTGTGTCCTGAAACATCTAAAAAACACAGCTTAGAGAGCATAGGGCACTTCCACGCATGGGGGGATAAAGCGGGAAAATTGAAAATCAGCAAGACACAAGCACCCCAAAGTTTAGGGCTGCTCTGTTGACAAGGACCTCCACTTCCTTCCACCTTAAATATCCCAGGAAAGCGAAAAATGGATACAAAAGTTGTGGTCCTTATGTACAATGGAATATCACTCAGCCATGAAATCAATGTCATAAGGCTAGGAGCAGCATGATGAGTGGATTTAGGTAAGACGATTCTAAGTGAAATAAGTCACACAGAAAAGGACACTTCTCATAAGGTGTCACTTACAGAGGGAATGTAAAAACCGTTACACTTGAACTGAATTACAAAACAGAACAGAGTCACACATGCAGAAAACACACTATGGCTGCTTAACGGGAAAGGTGAGGTGGGGTGATACATAAAACAAGAGTTTCAAATTAGCTCAGATACCGTTCCATAAACCCAATATGGAATAGACAAGACCTACTCCTTGCTCAGAGAACTGGACTCAACACGCCCGATTCACCGCACAAGAATATATCTGACTAGTAATAATCTTAAAACCTATGTATTGATATCTCTCTGTTAGTGTGTCAAGTGGGTGTAAAGCGGCCTAAACACAGCCGTGAAAAGCAGCTAAACCCCATTATAAAAATAAATTACTTTTAAAAACCCATGAAACAAAGACAGGGAAAGAGAGAGAAATTCTTACACAATTCGTTCAGGGGCTGTGATGCAACCTGGATTGACCATATCTAGACCCACAGCTGGATGAGACATAAGGGTGGACACTCTTGGGGCTGAGAGGTTTGGTGAGGTTGGGTGAGCAAACGCAGACCCTTTAAAGTAATACTGCGTGCTACCCATCGCATGGGTCCCAAATCTCCAGGTTCAAGGGCATCTTCCTACATCGAAAACATGCATGAGAAACCCAGAAGATGGTACACCGTGTGATGGGGAAAGGTTTCTAAAACGCACCTCATTTCTCATCTCCTTGTGCTCGGGTTCGCCATTCCAGCCACTTTACTAGCAATCTCCCTACTTGGAGCATCAGCACCTTTAACCTCCTGTTCCGTACAGGTTGCAATTTGTCCTGAGGATGAACGGGAAGACGGGGAACCAATGAGAGACTAGCTCTTGGTGTTGGGACAGGCACAGGTCACTCTATTTTCCCATCAGGAAGAAGAATTAACCACAGGCTCAGCCTGCCCCCCGGAACCAGAACAGGGCCTGAAGCCATCCGGCGCTTTTGCGGCCGGCTCCCAAAAAAGCGACTTGTAAAATGGAGCTTCAGGGCACTGCAATTCACAAACCTGCAGAGTTATAAATGATAACTCTCGTCCACAAATATATTGAGGGAAGGCAAAGAAGAGGATTTGAAATCAAGGCAGAATTGCAGGAAACAGATTTCAGGAGGTAGATTCGAATCGCCTTTAAAGCACATGAAAAGCGGCAAAACGTTGACAATGATGCCCTTGGCCAAAAAGGGCGTATGCGTTTTTTCCTGAATATATTCAGGAAAAAACGCATACGCCCTTTTTGGCCAACCAAGCAACCTGGAAAGGCAAATCAGCGCTACAAAGAAGTCTCGCTTCCCATCGGTCAAAAGGGCCATGCTGAAAAAAGTGTCAAAACCAGAAATGCAGGACAGGCCATGGAGAAATGGGAGCCTTGCTACACTGATGGGCGGGATGTACATTGCCAACAGCCACTCTGGAGAAGTGTACGGTGTGTCCTGAAACATCTAAAAAACACAGCTTAGAGAGCATAGGGCACTTCCACGCATGGGGGGATAAAGCGGGAAAATTGAAAATCAGCAAGACACAAGCACCCCAAAGTTTAGGGCTGCTCTGTTGACAAGGACCTCCACTTCCTTCCACCTTAAATATCCCAGGAAAGCGAAAAATGGATACAAAAGTTGTGGTCCTTATGTACAATGGAATATCACTCAGCCATGAAATCAATGTCATAAGGCTAGTAGCAGAATGATGAGTGGATTTAGGTAAGACGATTCTAAGTGAAATAAGTCACACAGAAAAGGACACTTCTCATAAGGTGTCACTTATAGAGGGAATGTAAAAACCGTTACACTTGAACTGAATTACAAAACAGAACAGAGTCACACATGCAGAAAACACACTATGGCTGCTTAACGGGAAAGGTGAGGTGGGGTGATACATAAAACAAGAGTTTCAAATTAGCTCAGATACCGTTCCATAAACCCAATATGGAATAGACAAGACCTACTCCTTGCTCAGAGAACTGGACTCAACACGCCCGATTCACCGCACAAGAATATATCTGACTAGTAATAATCTTAAAACCTATGTATTGATATCTCTCTGTTAGTGTGTCAAGTGGGTGTAAAGCGGCCTAAACACAGCCGTGAAAAGCAGCTAAACCCCATTATAAAAATAAATTACTTTTAAAAACCCATGAAACAAAGACAGGGAAAGAGAGAGAAATTCTTACACAATTCGTTCAGGGGCTGTGATGCAACCTGGATTGACCATATCTAGACCCACAGCTGGATGAGATATAAGGGTGGACACTCTTGGGGCTGAGAGGTTTGGTGAGGTTGGGTGAGCAAACGCAGACCCTTTAAAGTAATACTGCGTGCTACCCATCGCATGGGTCCCAAATCTCCAGGTTCAAGGGCATCTTCCTACATCGAAAACATGCATGAGAAACCCAGAAGATGGTACACCGTGTGATGGGGAAAGGTTTCTAAAACGCACCTCATTTCTCATCTCCTTGTGCTCGGGTTCGCCATTCCAGCCACTTTACTAGCAATCTCCCTACTTGGAGCATCAGCACCTTTAACCTCTTGTTCCGTACAGGTTGCAATTTGTCCTGAGGATGAACGGGAAGACGGGGAACCAATGAGAGACTAGCTCTTGGTGTTGGGACAGGCACAGGTCACTCTATTTTCCCATCAGGAAGAAGAATTAACCACAGGCTCAGCCTGCCCCCCCGAACCAGAACAGGGCCTGAAGCCATCCTGCGCTTTTGCGGCCGGCTCCCGAAAAAGCGACCTGTAAAATGGAGCTTCAGGGCACTGCAATTCACTAACCTGCAGAGTTATAAATGACAACTCTCGTCCACAAATATATTGAGGGAAGGCAAAGAAGAGGATTAGAAATCAAGGCAGAATTGCAGGAAACAGATTTCAGGAGGTAGATTCGAATCGCCTTTAAAGCACATGAAAAGCGGCAAAACGTTGACAATGATGCCCTTGGCCAAAAAGGGCGTATGCGTTTTTTCCTGAATATATTCAGGAAAAAACGCATACGCCCTTTTTGGCCAACCAAGCCACCTGGAAAGGCAAATCAGCGCTACAAAGAAGTCTCGCTTCCCATCGGTCAAAAGGGCCATGCTGAAAAAAGTGTCAAAACCAGAAATGCAGGAAAGGCCATGGAGAAATGGGAGCCTTGCTACACTGATGGGCGGGATGTACATTGCCAACAGCCACTCTGGAGAAGTGTACGGTGTGTCCTGAAACATCTAAAAAACACAGCTTAGAGAGCATAGGGCACTTCCACGCATGGGGGATAAAGCGGGAAAATTGAAAATCAGCAAGACACAAGCACCCCAAAGTTTAGGGCTGCTCTGTTGACAAGGACCTCCACTTCCTTCCACCTTAAATATCCCAGGAAAGCGAAAAATGGATACAAAAGTTGTGGTCCTTATGTACAATGGAATATCACTCAGCCATGAAATCAATGTCATAAGGCTAGGAGCAGCATGATGAGTGGATTTAGGTAAGACGATTCTAAGTGAAATAAGTCACACAGAAAAGGACACTTCTCATAAGGTGTCACTTATAGAGGGAATGTAAAAACCGTTACACTTGAACTGAATTACAAAACAGAACAGAGTCACACATGCAGAAAACACACTATGGCTGCTTAACGGGAAAGGTGAGGTGGAGTGATACATAAAACAAGAGTTTCAAATTAGCTCAGATACCGTTCCATAAACCCAATATGGAATAGACAAGACCTACTCCTTGCTCAGAGAACTGGACTCAACACGCCCGATTCACCGCACAAGAATATATCTGACTAGTAATAATCTTAAAACCTATGTATTGATATCTCTCTGTTAGTGTGTCAAGTGGGTGTAAAGCGGCCTAAACACAGCCGTGAAAAGCAGCTAAACCCCATTATAAAAATAAATTACTTTTAAAAACCCATGAAACAAAGACAGGGAAAGAGAGAGAAATTCTTACACAATTCATTCAGGGGCTGTGATGCAACCTGGATTGACCATATCTAGACCCACAGCTGGATGAGACATAAGGGTGGACACTCTTGGGGCTGAGAGGTTTGGTGAGGTTGGGTGAGCAAACGCAGACCCTTTAAAGTAATACTGCGTGCTACCCATCGCATGGGTCCCAAATCTCCAGGTTCAAGGGCATCTTCCTACATCGAAAACATGCATGAGAAACCCAGAAGATGGTACACCGTGTGATGGGGAAAGGTTTCTAAAACGCACCTCATTTCTCATCTCCTTGTGCTCGGGTTCGCCATTCCAGCCACTTTACTAGCAATCTCCCTACTTGGAGCATCAGCACCTTTAACCTCCTGTTCCGTACAGGTTGCAATTTGTCCTGAGGATGAACGGGAAGACGGGGAACCAATGAGAGACTAGCTCTTGGTGTTGGGACAGGCACAGGTCACTCTATTTTCCCATCAGGAAGAAGAATTAACCACAGGCTCAGCCTGCCCCCCGGAACCAGAACAGGGCCTGAAGCCATCCGGCGCTTTTGCGGCCGGCTCCCAAAAAAGCGACTTGTAAAATGGAGCTTCAGGGCACTGCAATTCACAAACCTGCAGAGTTATAAATGATAACTCTCGTCCACAAATATATTGAGGGAAGGCAAAGAAGAGGATTTGAAATCAAGGCAGAATTGCAGGAAACAGATTTCAGGAGGTAGATTCGAATCGCCTTTAAAGCACATGAAAAGCGGCAAAACGTTGACAATGATGCCCTTGGCCAAAAAGGGCGTATGCGTTTTTTCCTGAATATATTCAGGAAAAAACGCATACGCCCTTTTTGGCCAACCAAGCAACCTGGAAAGGCAAATCAGCGCTACAAAGAAGTCTCGCTTCCCATCGGTCAAAAGGGCCATGCTGAAAAAAGTGTCAAAACCAGAAATGCAGGACAGGCCATGGAGAAATGGGAGCCTTGCTACACTGATGGGCGGGATGTACATTGCCAACAGCCACTCTGGAGAAGTGTACGGTGTGTCCTGAAACATCTAAAAAACACAGCTTAGAGAGCATAGGGCACTTCCACGCATGGGGGGATAAAGCGGGAAAATTGAAAATCAGCAAGACACAAGCACCCCAAAGTTTAGGGCTGCTCTGTTGACAAGGACCTCCACTTCCTTCCACCTTAAATATCCCAGGAAAGCGAAAAATGGATACAAAAGTTGTGGTCCTTATGTACAATGGAATATCACTCAGCCATGAAATCAATGTCATAAGGCTAGGAGCAGCATGATGAGTGGATTTAGGTAAGACGATTCTAAGTGAAATAAGTCACACAGAAAAGGACACTTCTCATAAGGTGTCACTTATAGAGGGAATGTAAAAACCGTTACACTTGAACTGAATTACAAAACAGAACAGAGTCACACATGCAGAAAACACACTATGGCTGCTTAACGGGAAAGGTGAGGTGGGGTGATACATAAAACAAGAGTTTCAAATTAGCTCAGATACCGTTCCATAAACCCAATATGTAATAGACAAGACCTACTCCTTGCTCAGAGAACTGGACTCAACACGCCCGATTCACCGCACAAGAATATATCTGACTAGTAATAATCTTAAAACCTATGTATTGATATCTCTCTGTTAGTGTGTCAAGTGGGTGTAAAGCGGCCTAAACACAGCCGTGAAAAGCAGCTAAACCCCATTATAAAAATAAATTACTTTTAAAAACCCATGAAACAAAGACAGGGAAAGAGAGAGAAATTCTTACACAATTCGTTCAGGGGCTGTGATGCAACCTGGATTGACCATATCTAGACCCACAGCTGGATGAGACATAAGGGTGGACACTCTTGGGGCTGAGAGGTTTGGTGAGGTTGGGTGAGCAAACGCAGACCCTTTAAAGTAATACTGCGTGCTACCCATCGCATGGGTCCCAAATCTCCAGGTTCAAGGGCATCTTCCTACATCGAAAACATGCATGAGAAACCCAGAAGATGGTACACCGTGTGATGGGGAAAGGTTTCTAAAACGCACCTCATTTCTCATCTCCTTGTGCTCGGGTTCGCCATTCCAGCCACTTTACTAGCAATCTCCCTACTTGGAGCATCAGCACCTTTAACCTCCTGTTCCGTACAGGTTGCAATTTGTCCTGAGGATGAACGGGAAGACGGGGAACCAATGAGAGACTAGCTCTTGGTGTTGGGACAGGCACAGGTCACTCTATTTTCCCATCAGGAAGAAGAATTAACCACAGGCTCAGCCTGCCCACCGGAACCAGAACAGGGCCTGAAGCCATCCGGCGCTTTTGCGGCCGGCTCCCAAAAAAGCGACTTGTAAAATGGAGCTTCAGGGCACTGCAATTCACAAACCTGCAGAGTTATAAATGATAACTCTCGTCCACAAATATATTGAGGGAAGGCAAAGAAGAGGATTTGAAATCAAGGCAGAATTGCAGGAAACAGATTTCAGGAGGTAGATTCGAATCGCCTTTAAAGCACATGAAAAGCGGCAAAACGTTGACAATGATGCCCTTGGCCAAAAAGGGCGTATGCGTTTTTTCCTGAATATATTCAGGAAAAAACGCATACGCCCTTTTTGGCCAACCAAGCAACCTGGAAAGGCAAATCAGCGCTACAAAGAAGTCTCGCTTCCCATCGGTCAAAAGGGCCATGCTGAAAAAAGTCTCAAAACCAGAAATGCAGGACAGGCCATGGAGAAATGGGAGCCTTGCTACACTGATGGGCGGGATGTACATTGCCAACAGCCACTCTGGAGAAGTGTACGGTGTGTCCTGAAACATCTAAAAAACACAGCTTAGAGAGCATAGGGCACTTCCACGCATGGGGGGATAAAGCGGGAAAATTGAAAATCAGCAAGACACAAGCACCCCAAAGTTTAGGGCTGCTCTGTTGACAAGGACCTCCACTTCCTTCCACCTTAAATATCCCAGGAAAGCGAAAAATGGATAAAAAAGTTGTGGTCCTTATGTACAATGGAATATCACTCAGCCATGAAATCAATGTCATAAGGCTAGTAGCAGCATGATGAGGGGATTTAGGTAAGACGATTCTAAGTGAAATAAGTCACACAGAAAAGGACACTTCTCATAAGGTGTCACTTATAGAGGGAATGTAAAAACCGTTACACTTGAACTGAATTACAAAACAGAACAGAGTCACACATGCAGAAAACACACTATGGCTGCTTAACGGGAAAGGTGAGGTGGGGTGATACATAAAACAAGAGTTTCAAATTAGCTCAGATACCGTTCCATAAACCCAATATGTAATAGACAAGACCTACTCCTTGCTCAGAGAACTGGACTCAACACGCCCGATTCACCGCACAAGAATATATCTGACTAGTAATAATCTTAAAACCTATGTATTGATATCTCTCTGTTGGTGTGTCAAGTGGGTGTAAAGCGGCCTAAACACAGCCGTGAAAAGCAGCTAAACCCCATTATAAAAATAAATTACTTTTAAAAACCCATGAAACAAAGACAGGGAAAGAGAGAGAAATTCTTACACAATTCGTTCAGGGGCTGTGATGCAACCTGGATTGACCATATCTAGACCCACAGCTGGATGAGACATAAGGGTGGACACTCTTGGGGCTGAGAGGTTTGGTGAGGTTGGGTGAGCAAACGCAGACCCTTTAAAGTAATACTGCGTGCTACCCATCGCATGGGTCCCAAATCTCCAGGTTCAAGGGCATCTTCCTACATCGAAAACATGCATGAGAAACCCAGAAGATGGTACACCGTGTGATGGGGAAAGGTTTCTAAAACGCACCTCATTTCTCATCTCCTTGTGCTCGGGTTCGCCATTCCAGCCACTTTACTAGCAATCTCCCTACTTGGAGCATCAGCACCTTTAACCTCCTGTTCCGTACAGGTTGCAATTTGTCCTGAGGATGAACGGGAAGACGGGGAACCAATGAGAGACTAGCTCTTGGTGTTGGGACAGGCACAGGTCACTCTATTTTCCCATCAGGAAGAAGAATTAACCACAGGCTCAGCCTGCCCCCCGGAACCAGAACAGGGCCTGAAGCCATCCGGCGCTTTTGCGGCCGGCTCCCAAAAAAGCGACTTGTAAAATGGAGCTTCAGGGCTCTGCAATTCACAAACCTGCAGAGTTATAAATGATAACTCTCGTCCACAAATATATTGAGGGAAGGCAAAGAAGAGGATTTGAAATCAAGGCAGAATTGCAGGAAACAGATTTCAGGAGGTAGATTCGAATCGCCTTTAAAGCACATGAAAAGCGGCAAAACGTTGACAATGATGCCCTTGGCCAAAAAGGGCGTATGCGTTTTTTCCTGAATATATTCAGGAAAAAACGCATACGCCCTTTTTGGCCAACCAAGCCACCTGGAAAGGCAAATCAGCGCTACAAAGAAGTCTCGCTTCCCATCGGTCAAAAGGGCCATGCTGAAAAAAGTGTCAAAACCAGAAATGCAGGACAGGCCATGGAGAAATGGGAGCCTTGCTACACTGATGGGCGGGATGTACATTGCCAACAGCCACTCTGGAGAAGTGTACGGTGTGTCCTGAAACATCTAAAAAACACAGCTTAGAGAGCATAGGGCACTTCCACGCATGGGGGGATAAAGCGGGAAAATTGAAAATCAGCAAGACACAAGCACCCCAAAGTTTAGGGCTGCTCTGTTGACAAGGACCTCCACTTCCTTCCACCTTAAATATCCCAGGAAAGCGAAAAATGGATACAAAAGTTGTGGTCCTTATGTACAATGGAATATCACTCAGCCATGAAATCAATGTCATAAGGCTAGGAGCAGCATGATGAGTGGATTTAGGTAAGACGATTCTAAGTGAAATAAGTCACACAGAAAAGGACACTTCTCATAAGGTGTCACTTATAGAGGGAATGTAAAAACCGTTACACTTGAACTGAATTACAAAACAGAACAGAGTCACACATGCAGAAAACACACTATGGCTGCTTAACGGGAAAGGTGAGGTGGAGTGATACATAAAACAAGAGTTTCAAATTAGCTCAGATACCGTTCCATAAACCCAATATGGAATAGACAAGACCTACTCCTTGCTCAGAGAACTGGACTCAACACGCCCGATTCACCGCACAAGAATATATCTGACTAGTAATAATCTTAAAACCTATGTATTGATATCTCTCTGTTAGTGTGTCAAGTGGGTGTAAAGCGGCCTAAACACAGCCGTGAAAAGCAGCTAAACCCCATTATAAAAATAAATTACTTTTAAAAACCCATGAAACAAAGACAGGGAAAGAGAGAGAAATTCTTACACAATTCGTTCAGGGGCTGTGATGCAACCTGGATTGACCATATCTAGACCCACAGCTGGATGAGACATAAGGGTGGACACTCTTGGGGCTGAGAGGTTTGGTGAGGTTGGGTGAGCAAACGCAGACCCTTTAAAGTAATACTGCGTGCTACCCATCGCATGGGTCCCAAATCTCCAGGTTCAAGGGCATCTTCCTACATCGAAAACATGCATGAGAAACCCAGAAGATGGTACACCGTGTGATGGGGAAAGGTTTCTAAAACGCACCTCATTTCTCATCTCCTTGTGCTCGGGTTCGCCATTCCAGCCACTTTACTAGCAATCTCCCTACTTGGAGCATCAGCACCTTTAACCTCCTGTTCCGTACAGGTTGCAATTTGTCCTGAGGATGAACGGGAAGACGGGGAACCAATGAGAGACTAGCTCTTGGTGTTGGGACAGGCACAGGTCACTCTATTTTCCCATCAGGAAGAAGAATTAACCACAGGCTCAGCCTGCCCACCGGAACCAGAACAGGGCCTGAAGCCATCCGGCGCTTTTGCGGCCGGCTCCCAAAAAAGCGACTTGTAAAATGGAGCTTCAGGGCACTGCAATTCACAAACCTGCAGAGTTATAAATGATAACTCTCGTCCACAAATATATTGAGGGAAGGCAAAGAAGAGGATTTGAAATCAAGGCAGAATTGCAGGAAACAGATTTCAGGAGGTAGATTCGAATCGCCTTTAAAGCACATGAAAAGCGGCAAAACGTTGACAATGATGCCCTTGGCCAAAAAGGGCGTATGCGTTTTTTCCTGAATATATTCAGGAAAAAACGCATACGCCCTTTTTGGCCAACCAAGCAACCTGGAAAGGCAAATCAGCGCTACAAAGAAGTCTCGCTTCCCATCGGTCAAAAGGGCCATGCTGAAAAAAGTCTCAAAACCAGAAATGCAGGACAGGCCATGGAGAAATGGGAGCCTTGCTACACTGATGGGCGGGATGTACATTGCCAACAGCCACTCTGGAGAAGTGTACGGTGTGTCCTGAAACATCTAAAAAACACAGCTTAGAGAGCATAGGGCACTTCCACGCATGGGGGGATAAAGCGGGAAAATTGAAAATCAGCAAGACACAAGCACCCCAAAGTTTAGGGCTGCTCTGTTGACAAGGACCTCCACTTCCTTCCACCTTAAATATCCCAGGAAAGCGAAAAATGGATAAAAAAGTTGTGGTCCTTATGTACAATGGAATATCACTCAGCCATGAAATCAATGTCATAAGGCTAGTAGCAGCATGATGAGGGGATTTAGGTAAGACGATTCTAAGTGAAATAAGTCACACAGAAAAGGACACTTCTCATAAGGTGTCACTTATAGAGGGAATGTAAAAACCGTTACACTTGAACTGAATTACAAAACAGAACAGAGTCACACATGCAGAAAACACACTATGGCTGCTTAACGGGAAAGGTGAGGTGGGGTGATACATAAAACAAGAGTTTCAAATTAGCTCAGATACCGTTCCATAAACCCAATATGTAATAGACAAGACCTACTCCTTGCTCAGAGAACTGGACTCAACACGCCCGATTCACCGCACAAGAATATATCTGACTAGTAATAATCTTAAAACCTATGTATTGATATCTCTCTGTTAGTGTGTCAAGTGGGTGTAAAGCGGCCTAAACACAGCCGTGAAAAGCAGCTAAACCCCATTATAAAAATAAATTACTTTTAAAAACCCATGAAACAAAGACAGGGAAAGAGAGAGAAATTCTTACACAATTCGTTCAGGGGCTGTGATGCAACCTGGATTGACCATATCTAGACCCACAGCTGGATGAGACATAAGGGTGGACACTCTTGGGGCTGAGAGGTTTGGTGAGGTTGGGTGAGCAAACGCAGACCCTTTAAAGTAATACTGCGTGCTACCCATCGCATGGGTCCCAAATCTCCAGGTTCAAGGGCATCTTCCTACATCGAAAACATGCATGAGAAACCCAGAAGATGGTACACCGTGTGATGGGGAAAGGTTTCTAAAACGCACCTCATTTCTCATCTCCTTGTGCTCGGGTTCGCCATTCCAGCCACTTTACTAGCAATCTCCCTACTTGGAGCATCAGCACCTTTAACCTCCTGTTCCGTACAGGTTGCAATTTGTCCTGAGGATGAACGGGAAGACGGGGAACCAATGAGAGACTAGCTCTTGGTGTTGGGACAGGCACAGGTCACTCTATTTTCCCATCAGGAAGAAGAATTAACCACAGGCTCAGCCTGCCCCCCGGAACCAGAACAGGGCCTGAAGCCATCCGGCGCTTTTGCGGCCGGCTCCCAAAAAAGCGACTTGTAAAATGGAGCTTCAGGGCACTGCAATTCACAAACCTGCAGAGTGATAAATGATAACTCTCGTCCACAAATATATTGAGGGAAGGCAAAGAAGAGGATTTGAAATCAAGGCAGAATTGCAGGAAACAGATTTCAGGAGGTAGATTCGAATCGCCTTTAAAGCACATGAAAAGTGGCAAAACGTTGACAATGATGCCCTTGGCCAAAAAGGGCGTATGCGTTTTTTCCTGAATATATTCAGGAAAAAACGCATACGCCCTTTTTGGCCAACCAAGCAACCTGGAAAGGCAAATCAGCGCTACAAAGAAGTCTCGCTTCCCATCGGTCAAAAGGGCCATGCTGAAAAAAGTGTCAAAACCAGAAATGCAGGACAGGCCATGGAGAAATGGGAGCCTTGCTACACTGATGGGCGGGATGTACATTGCCAACAGCCACTCTGGAGAAGTGTACGGTGTGTCCTGAAACATCTAAAAAACACAGCTTAGAGAGCATAGGGCACTTCCACGCATGGGGGGATAAAGCGGGAAAATTGAAAATCAGCAAGACACAAGCACCCCAAAGTTTAGGGCTGCTCTGTTGACAAGGACCTCCACTTCCTTCCACCTTAAATATCCCAGGAAAGCGAAAAATGGATACAAAAGTTGTGGTCCTTATGTACAATGGAATATCACTCAGCCATGAAATCAATGTCATAAGGCTAGTAGCAGAATGATGAGTGGATTTAGGTAAGACGATTCTAAGTGAAATAAGTCACACAGAAAAGGACACTTCTCATAAGGTGTCACTTATAGAGGGAATGTAAAAACCGTTACACTTGAACTGAATTACAAAACAGAACAGAGTCACACATGCAGAAAACACACTATGGCTGCTTAACGGGAAAGGTGAGGTGGGGTGATACATAAAACAAGAGTTTCAAATTAGCTCAGATACCGTTCCATAAACCCAATATGGAATAGACAAGACCTACTCCTTGCTCAGAGAACTGGACTCAACACGCCCGATTCACCGCACAAGAATATATCTGACTAGTAATAATCTTAAAACCTATGTATTGATATCTCTCTGTTAGTGTGTCAAGTGGGTGTAAAGCGGCCTAAACACAGCCGTGAAAAGCAGCTAAACCCCATTATAAAAATGAATTACTTTTAAAAACCCATGAAACAAAGACAGGGAAAGAGAGAGAAATTCTTACACAATTCGTTCAGGGGCTGTGATGCCACCTGGATTGACCATATCTAGACCCACAGCTGGATGAGACATAAGGGTGGACACTCTTGGGGCTGAGAGGTTTGGTGAGGTTGGGTGAGCAAACGCAGACCCTTTAAAGTAATACTGCGTGCTACCCATCGCATGGGTCCCAAATCTCCAGGTTCAAGGGCATCTTCCTACATCGAAAACATGCATGAGAAACCCAGAAGATGGTACACCGTGTGATGGGGAAAGGTTTCTAAAACGCACCTCATTTCTCATCTCCTTGTGCTCGGGTTCGCCATTCCAGCCACTTTACTAGCAATCTCCCTACTTGGAGCATCAGCACCTTTAACCTCCTGTTCCGTACAGGTTGCAATTTGTCCTGAGGATGAACGGGAAGACGGGGAACCAATGAGAGACTAGCTCTTGGTGTTGGGACAGGCACAGGTCACTCTATTTTCCCATCAGGAAGAAGAATTAACCACAGGCTCAGCCTGCCCCCCGGAACCAGAACAGGGCCTGAAGCCATCCGGCGCTTTTGCGGCCGGCTCCCAAAAAAGCGACTTGTAAAATGGAGCTTCAGGGCACTGCAATTCACAAACCTGCAGAGTTATAAATGATAACTCTCGTCCACAAATATATTGAGGGAAGGCAAAGAAGAGGATTAGAAATCAAGGCAGAATTGCAGGAAACAGATTTCAGGAGGTAGATTCGAATCGCCTTTAAAGCACATGAAAAGCGGCAAAACGTTGACAATGATGCCCTTGGCCAAAAAGGGCGTATGCGTTTTTTCCTGAATATATTCAGGAAAAAACGCATACGCCCTTTTTGACCAACCAAGCCACCTGGAAAGGCAAATCAGCGCTACAAAGAAGTCTCGCTTCCCATCGGTCAAAAGGGCCATGCTGAAAAAAGTGTCAAAACCAGAAATGCAGGACAGGCCATGGAGAAATGGGAGCCTTGCTACACTGATGGGCGGGATGTACATTGCCAACAGCCACTCTGGAGAAGTGTACGGTGTGTCCTGAAACATCTAAAAAACACAGCTTAGAGAGCATAGGGCACTTCCACGCATGGGGGGATAAAGCGGGAAAATTGAAAATCAGCAAGACACAAGCACCCCAAAGTTTAGGGCTGCTCTGTTGACAAGGACCTCCACTTCCTTCCACCTTAAATATCCCAGGAAAGCGAAAAATGGATACAAAAGTTGTGGTCCTTATGTACAATGGAATATCACTCAGCCATGAAATCAATGTCATAAGGCTAGGAGCAGCATGATGAGTGGATTTAGGTAAGACGATTCTAAGTGAAATAAGTCACACAGAAAAGGACACTTCTCATAAGGTGTCACTTATAGAGGGAATGTAAAAACCGTTACACTTGAACTGAATTACAAAACAGAACAGAGTCACACATGCAGAAAACACACTATGGCTGCTTAACGGGAAAGGTGAGGTGGGGTGATACATAAAACAAGAGTTTCAAATTAGCTCAGATACCGTTCCATAAACCCAATATGGAATAGACAAGACCTACTCCTTGCTCAGAGAACTGGACTCAACACGCCCGATTCACCGCACAAGAATATATCTGACTAGTAATAATCTTAAAACCTATGTATTGATATCTCTCTGTTAGTGTGTCAAGTGGGTGTAAAGCGGCCTAAACACAGCCGTGAAAAGCAGCTAAACCCCATTATAAAAATGAATTACTTTTAAAAACCCATGAAACAAAGACAGGGAAAGAGAGAGAAATTCTTACACAATTCGTTCAGGGGCTGTGATGCCACCTGGATTGACCATATCTAGACCCACAGCTGGATGAGACATAAGGGTGGACACTCTTGGGGCTGAGAGGTTTGGTGAGGTTGGGTGAGCAAACGCAGACCCTTTAAAGTAATACTGCGTGCTACCCATCGCATGGGTCCCAAATCTCCAGGTTCAAGGGCATCTTCCTACATCGAAAACATGCATGAGAAACCCAGAAGATGGTACACCGTGTGATGGGGAAAGGTTTCTAAAACGCACCTCATTTCTCATCTCCTTGTGCTCGGGTTCGCCATTCCAGCCACTTTACTAGCAATCTCCCTACTTGGAGCATCAGCACCTTTAACCTCCTGTTCCGTACAGGTTGCAATTTGTCCTGAGGATGAACGGGAAGACGGGGAACCAATGAGAGACTAGCTCTTGGTGTTGGGACAGGCACAGGTCACTCTATTTTCCCATCAGGAAGAAGAATTAACCACAGGCTCAGCCTGCCCCCCGGAACCAGAACAGGGCCTGAAGCCATCCGGCGCTTTTGCGGCCGGCTCCCAAAAAAGCGACTTGTAAAATGGAGCTTCAGGGCACTGCAATTCACAAACCTGCAGAGTTATAAATGATAACTCTCGTCCACAAATATATTGAGGGAAGGCAAAGAAGAGGATTAGAAATCAAGGCAGAATTGCAGGAAACAGATTTCAGGAGGTAGATTCGAATCGCCTTTAAAGCACATGAAAAGCGGCAAAACGTTGACAATGATGCCCTTGGCCAAAAAGGGCGTATGCGTTTTTTCCTGAATATATTCAGGAAAAAACGCATACGCCCTTTTTGACCAACCAAGCCACCTGGAAAGGCAAATCAGCGCTACAAAGAAGTCTCGCTTCCCATCGGTCAAAAGGGCCATGCTGAAAAAAGTGTCAAAACCAGAAATGCAGGACAGGCCATGGAGAAATGGGAGCCTTGCTACACTGATGGGCGGGATGTACATTGCCAACAGCCACTCTGGAGAAGTGTACGGTGTGTCCTGAAACATCTAAAAAACACAGCTTAGAGAGCATAGGGCACTTCCACGCATGGGGGGATAAAGCGGGAAAATTGAAAATCAGCAAGACACAAGCACCCCAAAGTTTAGGGCTGCTCTGTTGACAAGGACCTCCACTTCCTTCCACCTTAAATATCCCAGGAAAGCGAAAAATGGATACAAAAGTTGTGGTCCTTATGTACAATGGAATATCACTCAGCCATGAAATCAATGTCATAAGGCTAGGAGCAGCATGATGAGTGGATTTAGGTAAGACGATTCTAAGTGAAATAAGTCACACAGAAAAGGACACTTCTCATAAGGTGTCACTTATAGAGGGAATGTAAAAACCGTTACACTTGAACTGAATTACAAAACAGAACAGAGTCACACATGCAGAAAACACACTATGGCTGCTTAACGGGAAAGGTGAGGTGGGGTGATACATAAAACAAGAGTTTCAAATTAGCTCAGATACCGTTCCATAAACCCAATATGTAATAGACAAGACCTACTCCTTGCTCAGAGAACTGGACTCAACACGCCCGATTCACCGCACAAGAATATATCTGACTAGTAATAATCTTAAAACCTATGTATTGATATCTCTCTGTTAGTGTGTCAAGTGGGTGTAAAGCGGCCTAAACACAGCCGTGAAAAGCAGCTAAACCCCATTATAAAAATAAATTACTTTTAAAAACCCATGAAACAAAGACAGGGAAAGAGAGAGAAATTCTTACACAATTCGTTCAGGGGCTGTGATGCAACCTGGATTGACCATATCTAGACCCACAGCTGGATGAGACATAAGGGTGGACACTCTTGGGGCTGAGAGGTTTGGTGAGGTTGGGTGAGCAAACCCAGACCCTTTAAAGTAATACTGCGTGCTACCCATCGCATGGGTCCCAAATCTCCAGGTTCAAGGGCATCTTCCTACATCGAAAACATGCATGAGAAACCCAGAAGATGGTACACCGTGTGATGGGGAAAGGTTTCTAAAACGCACCTCATTTCTCATCTCCTTGTGCTCGGGTTCGCCATTCCAGCCACTTTACTAGCAATCTCCCTACTTGGAGCATCAGCACCTTTAACCTCCTGTTCCGTACAGGTTGCAATTTGTCCTGAGGATGAACGGGAAGACGGGGAACCAATGAGAGACTAGCTCTTGGTGTTGGGACAGGCACAGGTCACTCTATTTTCCCATCAGGAAGAAGAATTAACCACAGGCTCAGCCTGCCCCCCGGAACCAGAACAGGGCCTGAAGCCATCCGGCGCTTTTGCGGCCGGCTCCCAAAAAAGCGACTTGTAAAATGGAGCTTCAGGGCACTGCAATTCACAAACCTGCAGAGTTATAAATGATAACTCTCGTCCACAAATATATTGAGGGAAGGCAAAGAAGAGGATTTGAAATCAAGGCAGAATTGCAGGAAACAGATTTCAGGAGGTAGATTCGAATCGCCTTTAAAGCACATGAAAAGCGGCAAAACTTTGACAATGATGCCCTTGGCCAAAAAGGGCGTATGCGTTTTTTCCTGAATATATTCAGGAAAAAACTCATACGCCCTTTTTGACCAACCAAGCCACCTGGAAAGGCAAATCAGCGCTACAAAGAAGTCTCGCTTCCCATCGGTCAAAAGGGCCATGCTGAAAAAAGTGTCAAAACCAGAAATGCAGGACAGGCCATGGAGAAATGGGAGCCTTGCTACACTGATGGGCGGGATGTACATTGCCAACAGCCACTCTGGAGAAGTGTACGGTGTGTCCTGAAACATCTAAAAAACACAGCTTAGAGAGCATAGGGCACTTCCACGCATGGGGGGATAAAGCGGGAAAATTGAAAATCAGCAAGACACAAGCACCCCAAAGTTTAGGGCTGCTCTGTTGACAAGGACCTCCACTTCCTTCCACCTTAAATATCCCAGGAAAGCGAAAAATGGATACAAAAGTTGTGGTCCTTATGTACAATGGAATATCACTCAGCCATGAAATCAATGTCATAAGGCTAGGAGCAGCATGATGAGTGGATTTAGGTAAGACGATTCTAAGTGAAATAAGTCACACAGAAAAGGACACTTCTCATAAGGTGTCACTTATAGAGGGAATGTAAAAACCGTTACACTTGAACTGAATTACAAAACAGAACAGAGTCACACATGCAGAAAACACACTATGGCTGCTTAACGGGAAAGGTGAGGTGGGGTGATACATAAAACAAGAGTTTCAAATTAGCTCAGATACCGTTCCATAAACCCAATATGTAATAGACAAGACCTACTCCTTGCTCAGAGAACTGGACTCAACACGCCCGATTCACCGCACAAGAATATATCTGACTAGTAATAATCTTAAAACCTATGTATTGATATCTCTCTGTTAGTGTGTCAAGTGGGTGTAAAGCGGCCTAAACACAGCCGTGAAAAGCAGCTAAACCCCATTATAAAAATGAATTACTTTTAAAAACCCATGAAACAAAGACAGGGAAAGAGAGAGAAATTCTTACACAATTCGTTCAGGGGCTGTGATGCCACCTGGATTGACCATATCTAGACCCACAGCTGGATGAGACATAAGGGTGGACACTCTTGGGGCTGAGAGGTTTGGTGAGGTTGGGTGAGCAAACGCAGACCCTTTAAAGTAATACTGCGTGCTACCCATCGCATGGGTCCCAAATCTCCAGGTTCAAGGGCATCTTCCTACATCGAAAACATGCATGAGAAACCCAGAAGATGGTACACCGTGTGATGGGGAAAGGTTTCTAAAACGCACCTCATTTCTCATCTCCTTGTGCTCGGGTTCGCCATTCCAGCCACTTTACTAGCAATCTCCCTACTTGGAGCATCAGCACCTTTAACCTCCTGTTCCGTACAGGTTGCAATTTGTCCTGAGGATGAACGGGAAGACGGGGAACCAATGAGAGACTAGCTCTTGGTGTTGGGACAGGCACAGGTCACTCTATTTTCCCATCAGGAAGAAGAATTAACCACAGGCTCAGCCTGCCCCCCGGAACCAGAACAGGGCCTGAAGCCATCCGGCGCTTTTGCGGCCGGCTCCCAAAAAAGCGACTTGTAAAATGGAGCTTCAGGGCACTGCAATTCACAAACCTGCAGAGTTATAAATGATAACTCTCGTCCACAAATATATTGAGGGAAGGCAAAGAAGAGGATTAGAAATCAAGGCAGAATTGCAGGAAACAGATTTCAGGAGGTAGATTCGAATCGCCTTTAAAGCACATGAAAAGCGGCAAAACGTTGACAATGATGCCCTTGGCCAAAAAGGGCGTATGCGTTTTTTCCTGAATATATTCAGGAAAAAACGCATACGCCCTTTTTGACCAACCAAGCCACCTGGAAAGGCAAATCAGCGCTACAAAGAAGTCTCGCTTCCCATCGGTCAAAAGGGCCATGCTGAAAAAAGTGTCAAAACCAGAAATGCAGGACAGGCCATGGAGAAATGGGAGCCTTGCTACACTGATGGGCGGGATGTACATTGCCAACAGCCACTCTGGAGAAGTGTACGGTGTGTCCTGAAACATCTAAAAAACACAGCTTAGAGAGCATAGGGCACTTCCACGCATGGGGGGATAAAGTGGGAAAATTGAAAATCAGCAAGACACAAGCACCCCAAAGTTTAGGGCTGCTCTGTTGACAAGGACCTCCACTTCCTTCCACCTTAAATATCCCAGGAAAGCGAAAAATGGATACAAAAGTTGTGGTCCTTATGTACAATGGAATATCACTCAGCCATGAAATCAATGTCATAAGGCTAGGAGCAGCATGATGAGTGGATTTAGGTAAGACGATTCTAAGTGAAATAAGTCACACAGAAAAGGACACTTCTCATAAGGTGTCACTTATAGAGGGAATGTAAAAACCGTTACACTTGAACTGAATTACAAAACAGAACAGAGTCACACATGCAGAAAACACACTATGGCTGCTTAACGGGAAAGGTGAGGTGGGGTGATACATAAAACAAGAGTTTCAAATTAGCTCAGATACCGTTCCATAAACCCAATATGTAATAGACAAGACCTACTCCTTGCTCAGAGAACTGGACTCAACACGCCCGATTCACCGCACAAGAATATATCTGACTAGTAATAATCTTAAAACCTATGTATTGATATCTCTCTGTTAGTGTGTCAAGTGGGTGTAAAGCGGCCTAAACACAGCCGTGAAAAGCAGCTAAACCCCATTATAAAAATGAATTACTTTTAAAAAGCCATGAAACAAAGACAGGGAAAGAGAGAGAAATTCTTACACAATTCGTTCAGGGGCTGTGATGCCACCTGGATTGACCATATCTAGACCCACAGCTGGATGAGACATAAGGGTGGACACTCTTGGGGCTGAGAGGTTTGGTGAGGTTGGGTGAGCAAACGCAGACCCTTTAAAGTAATACTGCGTGCTACCCATCGCATGGGTCCCAAATCTCCAGGTTCAAGGGCATCTTCCTACATCGAAAACATGCATGAGAAACCCAGAAGATGGTACACCGTGTGATGGGGAAAGGTTTCTAAAACGCACCTCATTTCTCATCTCCTTGTGCTCGGGTTCGCCATTCCAGCCACTTTACTAGCAATCTCCCTACTTGGAGCATCAGCACCTTTAACCTCCTGTTCCGTACAGGTTGCAATTTGTCCTGAGGATGAACGGGAAGACGGGGAACCAATGAGAGACTAGCTCTTGGTGTTGGGACAGGCACAGGTCACTCTATTTTCCCATCAGGAAGAAGAATTAACCACAGGCTCAGCCTGCCCCCCGGAACCAGAACAGGGCCTGAAGCCATCCGGCGCTTTTGCGGCCGGCTCCCAAAAAAGCGACTTGTAAAATGGGGCTTCAGGGCACTGCAATTCACAAACCTGCAGAGTTATAAATGATAACTCTCGTCCACAAATATATTGAGGGAAGGCAAAGAAGAGGATTAGAAATCAAGGCAGAATTGCAGGAAACAGATTTCAGGAGGTAGATTCGAATCGCCTTTAAAGCACATGAAAAGCGGCAAAACGTTGACAATGATGCCCTTGGCCAAAAAGGGCGTATGCGTTTTTTCCTGAATATATTCAGGAAAAAACGCATACGCCCTTTTTGACCAACCAAGCCACCTGGAAAGGCAAATCAGCGCTACAAAGAAGTCTCGCTTCCCATCGGTCAAAAGGGCCATGCTGAAAAAAGTGTCAAAACCAGAAATGCAGGACAGGCCATGGAGAAATGGGAGCCTTGCTACACTGATGGGCGGGATGTACATTGCCAACAGCCACTCTGGAGAAGTGTACGGTGTGTCCTGAAACATCTAAAAAACACAGCTTAGAGAGCATAGGGCACTTCCACGCATGGGGGGATAAAGCGGGAAAATTGAAAATCAGCAAGACACAAGCACCCCAAAGTTTAGGGCTGCTCTGTTGACAAGGACCTCCACTTCCTTCCACCTTAAATATCCCAGGAAAGCGAAAAATGGATACAAAAGTTGTGGTCCTTATGTACAATGGAATATCACTCAGCCATGAAATCAATGTCATAAGGCTAGGAGCAGCATGATGAGTGGATTTAGGTAAGACGATTCTAAGTGAAATAAGTCACACAGAAAAGGACACTTCTCATAAGGTGTCACTTATAGAGGGAATGTAAAAACCGTTACACTTGAACTGAATTACAAAACAGAACAGAGTCACACATGCAGAAAACACACTATGGCTGCTTAACGGGAAAGGTGAGGTGGGGTGATACATAAAACAAGAGTTTCAAATTAGCTCAGATACCGTTCCATAAACCCAATATGTAATAGACAAGACCTACTCCTTGCTCAGAGAACTGGACTCAACACGCCCGATTCACCGCACAAGAATATATCTGACTAGTAATAATCTTAAAACCTATGTATTGATATCTCTCTGTTAGTGTGTCAAGTGGGTGTAAAGCGGCCTAAACACAGCCGTGAAAAGCAGCTAAACCCCATTATAAAAATGAATTACTTTTAAAAACCCATGAAACAAAGACAGGGAAAGAGAGAGAAATTCTTACACAATTCGTTCAGGGGCTGTGATGCAACCTGGATTGACCATATCTAGACCCACAGCTGGATGAGACATAAGGGTGGACACTCTTGGGGCTGAGAGGTTTGGTGAGGTTGGGTGAGCAAACCCAGACCCTTTAAAGTAATACTGCGTGCTACCCATCGCATGGGTCCCAAATCTCCAGGTTCAAGGGCATCTTCCTACATCGAAAACATGCATGAGAAACCCAGAAGATGGTACACCGTGTGATGGGGAAAGGTTTCTAAAACGAACCTCATTTCTCATCTCCTTGTGCTCGGGTTCGCCATTCCAGCCACTTTACTAGCAATCTCCCTACTTGGAGCATCAGCACCTTTAACCTCCTGTTCCGTACAGGTTGCAATTTGTCCTGAGGATGAACGGGAAGACGGGGAACCAATGAGAGACTAGCTCTTGGTGTTGGGACAGGCACAGGTCACTCTATTTTCCCATCAGGAAGAAGAATTAACCACAGGCTCAGCCTGCCCCCCGGAACCAGAACAGGGCCTGAAGCCATCCGGCGCTTTTGCGGCCGGCTCCCAAAAAAGCGACTTGTAAAATGGAGCTTCAGGGCACTGCAATTCACAAACCTGCAGAGTTATAAATGATAACTCTCGTCCACAAATATATTGAGGGAAGGCAAAGAAGAGGATTTGAAATCAAGGCAGAATTGCAGGAAACAGATTTCAGGAGGTAGATTCGAATCGCCTTTAAAGCACATGAAAAGCGGCAAAACGTTGACAATGATGCCCTTGGCCAAAAAGGGCGTATGCGTTTTTTCCTGAATATATTCAGGAAAAAACTCATACGCCCTTTTTGACCAACCAAGCCACCTGGAAAGGCAAATCAGCGCTACAAAGAAGTCTCGCTTCCCATCGGTCAAAAGGGCCATGCTGAAAAAAGTGTCAAAACCAGAAATGCAGGACAGGCCATGGAGAAATGGGAGCCTTGCTACACTGATGGGCGGGATGTACATTGCCAACAGCCACTCTGGAGAAGTGTACGGTGTGTCCTGAAACATCTAAAAAACACAGCTTAGAGAGCATAGGGCACTTCCACGCATGGGGGGATAAAGCGGGAAAATTGAAAATCAGCAAGACACAAGCACCCCAAAGTTTAGGGCTGCTCTGTTGACAAGGACCTCCACTTCCTTCCACCTTAAATATCCCAGGAAAGCGAAAAATGGATACAAAAGTTGTGGTCCTTATGTACAATGGAATATCACTCAGCCATGAAATCAATGTCATAAGGCTAGGAGCAGCATGATGAGTGGATTTAGGTAAGACGATTCTAAGTGAAATAAGTCACACAGAAAAGGACACTTCTCATAAGGTGTCACTTATAGAGGGAATGTAAAAACCGTTACACTTGAACTGAATTACAAAACAGAACAGAGTCACACATGCAGAAAACACACTATGGCTGCTTAACGGGAAAGGTGAGGTGGGGTGATACATAAAACAAGAGTTTCAAATTAGCTCAGATACCGTTCCATAAACCCAATATGTAATAGACAAGACCTACTCCTTGCTCAGAGAACTGGACTCAACACGCCCGATTCACCGCACAAGAATATATCTGACTAGTAATAATCTTAAAACCTATGTATTGATATCTCTCTGTTAGTGTGTCAAGTGGGTGTAAAGCGGCCTAAACACAGCCGTGAAAAGCAGCTAAACCCCATTATAAAAATGAATTACTTTTAAAAACCCATGAAACAAAGACAGGGAAAGAGAGAGAAATTCTTACACAATTCGTTCAGGGGCTGTGATGCCACCTGGATTGACCATATCTAGACCCACAGCTGGATGAGACATAAGGGTGGACACTCTTGGGGCTGAGAGGTTTGGTGAGGTTGGGTGAGCAAACGCAGACCCTTTAAAGTAATACTGCGTGCTACCCATCGCATGGGTCCCAAATCTCCAGGTTCAAGGGCATCTTCCTACATCGAAAACATGCATGAGAAACCCAGAAGATGGTACACCGTGTGATGGGGAAAGGTTTCTAAAACGCACCTCATTTCTCATCTCCTTGTGCTCGGGTTCGCCATTCCAGCCACTTTACTAGCAATCTCCCTACTTGGAGCATCAGCACCTTTAACCTCCTGTTCCGTACAGGTTGCAATTTGTCCTGAGGATGAACGGGAAGACGGGGAACCAATGAGAGACTAGCTCTTGGTGTTGGGACAGGCACAGGTCACTCTATTTTCCCATCAGGAAGAAGAATTAACCACAGGCTCAGCCTGCCCCCCGGAACCAGAACAGGGCCTGAAGCCATCCGGCGCTTTTGCGGCCGGCTCCCAAAAAAGCGACTTGTAAAATGGAGCTTCAGGGCACTGCAATTCACAAACCTGCAGAGTTATAAATGATAACTCTCGTCCACAAATATATTGAGGGAAGGCAAAGAAGAGGATTAGAAATCAAGGCAGAATTGCAGGAAACAGATTTCAGGAGGTAGATTCGAATCGCCTTTAAAGCACATGAAAAGCGGCAAAACGTTGACAATGATGCCCTTGGCCAAAAAGGGCGTATGCGTTTTTTCCTGAATATATTCAGGAAAAAACGCATACGCCCTTTTTGACCAACCAAGCCACCTGGAAAGGCAAATCAGCGCTACAAAGAAGTCTCGCTTCCCATCGGTCAAAAGGGCCATGCTGAAAAAAGTGTCAAAACCAGAAATGCAGGACAGGCCATGGAGAAATGGGAGCCTTGCTACACTGATGGGCGGGATGTACATTGCCAACAGCCACTCTGGAGAAGTGTACGGTGTGTCCTGAAACATCTAAAAAACACAGCTTAGAGAGCATAGGGCACTTCCACGCATGGGGGGATAAAGTGGGAAAATTGAAAATCAGCAAGACACAAGCACCCCAAAGTTTAGGGCTGCTCTGTTGACAAGGACCTCCACTTCCTTCCACCTTAAATATCCCAGGAAAGCGAAAAATGGATACAAAAGTTGTGGTCCTTATGTACAATGGAATATCACTCAGCCATGAAATCAATGTCATAAGGCTAGGAGCAGCATGATGAGTGGATTTAGGTAAGACGATTCTAAGTGAAATAAGTCACACAGAAAAGGACACTTCTCATAAGGTGTCACTTATAGAGGGAATGTAAAAACCATTACACTTGAACTGAATTACAAAACAGAACAGAGTCACACATGCAGAAAACACACTATGGCTGCTTAACGGGAAAGGTGAGGTGGGGTGATACATAAAACAAGAGTTTCAAATTAGCTCAGATACCGTTCCATAAACCCAATATGTAATAGACAAGACCTACTCCTTGCTCAGAGAACTGGACTCAACACGCCCGATTCACCGCACAAGAATATATCTGACTAGTAATAATCTTAAAACCTATGTATTGATATCTCTCTGTTAGTGTGTCAAGTGGGTGTAAAGCGGCCTAAACACAGCCGTGAAAAGCAGCTAAACCCCATTATAAAAATGAATTACTTTTAAAAACCCATGAAACAAAGACAGGGAAAGAGAGAGAAATTCTTACACAATTCGTTCAGGGGCTGTGATGCCACCTGGATTGACCATATCTAGACCCACAGCTGGATGAGACATAAGGGTGGACACTCTTGGGGCTGAGAGGTTTGGTGAGGTTGGGTGAGCAAACGCAGACCCTTTAAAGTAATACTGCGTGCTACCCATCGCATGGGTCCCAAATCTCCAGGTTCAAGGGCATCTTCCTACATCGAAAACATGCATGAGAAACCCAGAAGATGGTACACCGTGTGATGGGGAAAGGTTTCTAAAACGCACCTCATTTCTCATCTCCTTGTGCTCGGGTTCGCCATTCCAGCCACTTTACTAGCAATCTCCCTACTTGGAGCATCAGCACCTTTAACCTCCTGTTCCGTACAGGTTGCAATTTGTCCTGAGGATGAACGGGAAGACGGGGAACCAATGAGAGACTAGCTCTTGGTGTTGGGACAGGCACAGGTCACTCTATTTTCCCATCAGGAAGAAGAATTAACCACAGGCTCAGCCTGCCCCCCGGAACCAGAACAGGGCCTGAAGCCATCCGGCGCTTTTGCGGCCGGCTCCCAAAAAAGCGACTTGTAAAATGGAGCTTCAGGGCACTGCAATTCACAAACCTGCAGAGTTATAAATGATAACTCTCGTCCACAAATATATTGAGGGAAGGCAAAGAAGAGGATTAGAAATCAAGGCAGAATTGCAGGAAACAGATTTCAGGAGGTAGATTCGAATCGCCTTTAAAGCACATGAAAAGCGGCAAAACGTTGACAATGATGCCCTTGGCCAAAAAGGGCGTATGCGTTTTTTCCTGAATATATTCAGGAAAAAACGCATACGCCCTTTTTGACCAACCAAGCCACCTGGAAAGGCAAATCAGCGCTACAAAGAAGTCTCGCTTCCCATCGGTCAAAAGGGCCATGCTGAAAAAAGTGTCAAAACCAGAAATGCAGGACAGGCCATGGAGAAATGGGAGCCTTGCTACACTGATGGGCGGGATGTACATTGCCAACAGCCACTCTGGAGAAGTGTACGGTGTGTCCTGAAACATCTAAAAAACACAGCTTAGAGAGCATAGGGCACTTCCACGCATGGGGGGATAAAGCGGGAAAATTGAAAATCAGCAAGACACAAGCACCCCAAAGTTTAGGGCTGCTCTGTTGACAAGGACCTCCACTTCCTTCCACCTTAAATATCCCAGGAAAGCGAAAAATGGATACAAAAGTTGTGGTCCTTATGTACAATGGAATATCACTCAGCCATGAAATCAATGTCATAAGGCTAGGAGCAGCATGATGAGTGGATTTAGGTAAGACGATTCTAAGTGAAATAAGTCACACAGAAAAGGACACTTCTCATAAGGTGTCACTTATAGAGGGAATGTAAAAACCGTTACACTTGAACTGAATTACAAAACAGAACAGAGTCACACATGCAGAAAACACACTATGGCTGCTTAACGGGAAAGGTGAGGTGGGGTGATACATAAAACAAGAGTTTCAAATTAGCTCAGATACCGTTCCATAAACCCAATATGTAATAGACAAGACCTACTCCTTGCTCAGAGAACTGGACTCAACACGCCCGATTCACCGCACAAGAATATATCTGACTAGTAATAATCTTAAAACCTATGTATTGATATCTCTCTGTTAGTGTGTCAAGTGGGTGTAAAGCGGCCTAAACACAGCCGTGAAAAGCAGCTAAACCCCATTATAAAAATGAATTACTTTTAAAAACCCATGAAACAAAGACAGGGAAAGAGAGAGAAATTCTTACACAATTCGTTCAGGGGCTGTGATGCCACCTGGATTGACCATATCTAGACCCACAGCTGGATGAGACATAAGGGTGGACACTCTTGGGGCTGAGAGGTTTGGTGAGGTTGGGTGAGCAAACGCAGACCCTTTAAAGTAATACTGCGTGCTACCCATCGCATGGGTCCCAAATCTCCAGGTTCAAGGGCATCTTCCTACATCGAAAACATGCATGAGAAACCCAGAAGATGGTACACCGTGTGATGGGGAAAGGTTTCTAAAACGCACCTCATTTCTCATCTCCTTGTGCTCGGGTTCGCCATTCCAGCCACTTTACTAGCAATCTCCCTACTTGGAGCATCAGCACCTTTAACCTCCTGTTCCGTACAGGTTGCAATTTGTCCTGAGGATGAACGGGAAGACGGGGAACCAATGAGAGACTAGCTCTTGGTGTTGGGACAGGCACAGGTCACTCTATTTTCCCATCAGGAAGAAGAATTAACCACAGGCTCAGCCTGCCCCCCGGAACCAGAACAGGGCCTGAAGCCATCCGGCGCTTTTGCGGCCGGCTCCCAAAAAAGCGACTTGTAAAATGGAGCTTCAGGGCACTGCAATTCACAAACCTGCAGAGTTATAAATGATAACTCTCGTCCACAAATATATTGAGGGAAGGCAAAGAAGAGGATTAGAAATCAAGGCAGAATTGCAGGAAACAGATTTCAGGAGGTAGATTCGAATCGCCTTTAAAGCACATGAAAAGCGGCAAAACGTTGACAATGATGCCCTTGGCCAAAAAGGGCGTATGCGTTTTTTCCTGAATATATTCAGGAAAAAACGCATACGCCCTTTTTGACCAACCAAGCCACCTGGAAAGGCAAATCAGCGCTACAAAGAAGTCTCGCTTCCCATCGGTCAAAAGGGCCATGCTGAAAAAAGTGTCAAAACCAGAAATGCAGGACAGGCCATGGAGAAATGGGAGCCTTGCTACACTGATGGGCGGGATGTACATTGCCAACAGCCACTCTGGAGAAGTGTACGGTGTGTCCTGAAACATCTAAAAAACACAGCTTAGAGAGCATAGGGCACTTCCACGCATGGGGGGATAAAGCGGGAAAATTGAAAATCAGCAAGACACAAGCACCCCAAAGTTTAGGGCTGCTCTGTTGACAAGGACCTCCACTTCCTTCCACCTTAAATATCCCAGGAAAGCGAAAAATGGATACAAAAGTTGTGGTCCTTATGTACAATGGAATATCACTCAGCCATGAAATCAATGTCATAAGGCTAGGAGCAGCATGATGAGTGGATTTAGGTAAGACGATTCTAAGTGAAATAAGTCACACAGAAAAGGACACTTCTCATAAGGTGTCACTTATAGAGGGAATGTAAAAACCGTTACACTTGAACTGAATTACAAAACAGAACAGAGTCACACATGCAGAAAACACACTATGGCTGCTTAACGGGAAAGGTGAGGTGGGGTGATACATAAAACAAGAGTTTCAAATTAGCTCAGATACCGTTCCATAAACCCAATATGTAATAGACAAGACCTACTCCTTGCTCAGAGAACTGGACTCAACACGCCCGATTCACCGCACAAGAATATATCTGACTAGTAATAATCTTAAAACCTATGTATTGATATCTCTCTGTTAGTGTGTCAAGTGGGTGTAAAGCGGCCTAAACACAGCCGTGAAAAGCAGCTAAACCCCATTATAAAAATAAATTACTTTTAAAAACCCATGAAACAAAGACAGGGAAAGAGAGAGAAATTCTTACACAATTCGTTCAGGGGCTGTGATGCCACCTGGATTGACCATATCTAGACCCACAGCTGGATGAGACATAAGGGTGGACACTCTTGGGGCTGAGAGGTTTGGTGAGGTTGGGTGAGCAAACGCAGACCCTTTAAAGTAATACTGCGTGCTACCCATCGCATGGGTCCCAAATCTCCAGGTTCAAGGGCATCTTCCTACATCGAAAACATGCATGAGAAACCCAGAAGATGGTACACCGTGTGATGGGGAAAGGTTTCTAAAACGCACCTCATTTCTCATCTCCTTGTGCTCGGGTTCGCCATTCCAGCCACTTTACTAGCAATCTCCCTACTTGGAGCATCAGCACCTTTAACCTCCTGTTCCGTACAGGTTGCAATTTGTCCTGAGGATGAACGGGAAGACGGGGAACCAATGAGAGACTAGCTCTTGGTGTTGGGACAGGCACAGGTCACTCTATTTTCCCATCAGGAAGAAGAATTAACCACAGGCTCAGCCTGCCCCCCGGAACCAGAACAGGGCCTGAAGCCATCCGGCGCTTTTGCGGCCGGCTCCCAGAAAAGCGACTTGTAAAATGGAGCTTCAGGGCACTGCAATTCACAAACCTGCAGAGTTATAAATGATAACTCTCGTCCACAAATATATTGAGGGAAGGCAAAGAAGAGGATTAGAAATCAAGGCAGAATTGCAGGAAACAGATTTCAGGAGGTAGATTCGAATCGCCTTTAAAGCACATGAAAAGCGGCAAAACGTTGACAATGATGCCCTTGGCCAAAAAGGGCGTATGCGTTTTTTCCTGAATATATTCAGGAAAAAACGCATACGCCCTTTTTGACCAACCAAGCCACCTGGAAAGGCAAATCAGCGCTACAAAGAAGTCTCGCTTCCCATCGGTCAAAAGGGCCATGCTGAAAAAAGTGTCAAAACCAGAAATGCAGGACAGGCCATGGAGAAATGGGAGCCTTGCTACACTGATGGGCGGGATGTACATTGCCAACAGCCACTCTGGAGAAGTGTACGGTGTGTCCTGAAACATCTAAAAAACACAGCTTAGAGAGCATAGGGCACTTCCACGCATGGGGGGATAAAGCGGGAAAATTGAAAATCAGCAAGACACAAGCACCCCAAAGTTTAGGGCTGCTCTGTTGACAAGGACCTCCACTTCCTTCCACCTTAAATATCCCAGGAAAGCGAAAAATGGATACAAAAGTTGTGGTCCTTATGTACAATGGAATATCACTCAGCCATGAAATCAATGTCATAAGGCTAGGAGCAGCATGATGAGTGGATTTAGGTACGACGATTCTAAGTGAAATAAGTCACACAGAAAAGGACACTTCTCATAAGGTGTCACTTATAGAGGGAATGTAAAAACCGTTACACTTGAACTGAATTACAAAACAGAACAGAGTCACACATGCAGAAAACACACTATGGCTGCTTAACGGGAAAGGTGAGGTGGGGTGATACATAAAACAAGAGTTTCAAATTAGCTCAGATACCGTTCCATAAACCCAATATGTAATAGACAAGACCTACTCCTTGCTCAGAGAACTGGACTCAACACGCCCGATTCACCGCACAAGAATATATCTGACTAGTAATAATCTTAAAACCTATGTATTGATATCTCTCTGTTAGTGTGTCAAGTGGGTGTAAAGCGGCCTCAACACAGCCGTGAAAAGCAGCTAAACCCCATTATAAAAATAAATTACTTTTAAAAACCCATGAAACAAAGACAGGGAAAGAGAGAGAAATTCTTACACAATTCGTTCAGGGGCTGTGATGCCACCTGGATTGACCATATCTAGACCCACAGCTGGATGAGACATAAGGGTGGACACTCTTGGGGCTGAGAGGTTTGGTGAGGTTGGGTGAGCAAACGCAGACCCTTTAAAGTAATACTGCGTGCTACCCATCGCATGGGTCCCAAATCTCCAGGTTCAAGGGCATCTTCCTACATCGAAAACATGCATGAGAAACCCAGAAGATGGTACACCGTGTGATGGGGAAAGGTTTCTAAAACGCACCTCATTTCTCATCTCCTTGTGCTCGGGTTCGCCATTCCAGCCACTTTACTAGCAATCTCCCTACTTGGAGCATCAGCACCTTTAACCTCCTGTTCCGTACAGGTTGCAATTTGTCCTGAGGATGAACGGGAAGACGGGGAACCAATGAGAGACTAGCTCTTGGTGTTGGGACAGGCACAGGTCACTCTATTTTCCCATCAGGAAGAAGAATTAACCACAGGCTCAGCCTGCCCCCCGGAACCAGAACAGGGCCTGAAGCCATCCGGCGCTTTTGCGGCCGGCTCCCAAAAAAGCGACTTGTAAAATGGAGCTTCAGGGCACTGCAATTCACAAACCTGCAGAGTTATAAATGATAACTCTCGTCCACAAATATATTGAGGGAAGGCAAAGAAGAGGATTAGAAATCAAGGCAGAATTGCAGGAAACAGATTTCAGGAGGTAGATTCGAATCGCCTTTAAAGCACATGAAAAGCGGCAAAACGTTGACAATGATGCCCTTGGCCAAAAAGGGCGTATGCGTTTTTTCCTGAATATATTCAGGAAAAAACGCATACGCCCTTTTTGACCAACCAAGCCACCTGGAAAGGCAAATCAGCGCTACAAAGAAGTCTCGCTTCCCATCGGTCAAAAGGGCCATGCTGAAAAAAGTGTCAAAACCAGAAATGCAGGACAGGCCATGGAGAAATGGGAGCCTTGCTACACTGATGGGCGGGATGTACATTGCCAACAGCCACTCTGGAGAAGTGTACGGTGTGTCCTGAAACATCTAAAAAACACAGCTTAGAGAGCATAGGGCACTTCCACGCATGGGGGGATAAAGCGGGAAAATTGAAAATCAGCAAGACACAAGCACCCCAAAGTTTAGGGCTGCTCTGTTGACAAGGACCTCCACTTCCTTCCACCTTAAATATCCCAGGAAAGCGAAAAATGGATACAAAAGTTGTGGTCCTTATGTACAATGGAATATCACTCAGCCATGAAATCAATGTCATAAGGCTAGGAGCAGCATGATGAGTGGATTTAGGTAAGACGATTCTAAGTGAAATAAGTCACACAGAAAAGGACACTTCTCATAAGGTGTCACTTATAGAGGGAATGTAAAAACCGTTACACTTGAACTGAATTACAAAACAGAACAGAGTCACACATGCAGAAAACACACTATGGCTGCTTAACGGGAAAGGTGAGGTGGGGTGATACATAAAACAAGAGTTTCAAATTAGCTCAGATACCGTTCCATAAACCCAATATGTAATAGACAAGACCTACTCCTTGCTCAGAGAACTGGACTCAACACGCCCGATTCACCGCACAAGAATATATCTGACTAGTAATAATCTTAAAACCTATGTATTGATATCTCTCTGTTAGTGTGTCAAGTGGGTGTAAAGCGGCCTAAACACAGCCGTGAAAAGCAGCTAAACCCCATTATAAAAATGAATTACTTTTAAAAACCCATGAAACAAAGACAGGGAAAGAGAGAGAAATTCTTACACAATTCGTTCAGGGGCTGTGATGCCACCTGGATTGACCATATCTAGACCCACAGCTGGATGAGACATAAGGGTGGACACTCTTGGGGCTGAGAGGTTTGGTGAGGTTGGGTGAGCAAACGCAGACCCTTTAAAGTAATACTGCGTGCTACCCATCGCATGGGTCCCAAATCTCCAGGTTCAAGGGCATCTTCCTACATCGAAAACATGCATGAGAAACCCAGAAGATGGTACACCGTGTGATGGGGAAAGGTTTCTAAAACGCACCTCATTTCTCATCTCCTTGTGCTCGGGTTCGCCATTCCAGCCACTTTACTAGCAATCTCCCTACTTGGAGCATCAGCACCTTTAACCTCCTGTTCCGTACAGGTTGCAATTTGTCCTGAGGATGAACGGGAAGACGGGGAACCAATGAGAGACTAGCTCTTGGTGTTGGGACAGGCACAGGTCACTCTATTTTCCCATCAGGAAGAAGAATTAACCACAGGCTCAGCCTGCCCCCCGGAACCAGAACAGGGCCTGAAGCCATCCGGCGCTTTTGCGGCCGGCTCCCAAAAAAGCGACTTGTAAAATGGAGCTTCAGGGCACTGCAATTCACAAACCTGCAGAGTTATAAATGATAACTCTCGTCCACAAATATATTGAGGGAAGGCAAAGAAGAGGATTAGAAATCAAGGCAGAATTGCAGGAAACAGATTTCAGGAGGTAGATTCGAATCGCCTTTAAAGCACATGAAAAGCGGCAAAACGTTGACAATGATGCCCTTGGCCAAAAAGGGCGTATGCGTTTTTTCCTGAATATATTCAGGAAAAAACGCATACGCCCTTTTTGACCAACCAAGCCACCTGGAAAGGCAAATCAGCGCTACAAAGAAGTCTCGCTTCCCATCGGTCAAAAGGGCCATGCTGAAAAAAGTGTCAAAACCAGAAATGCAGGACAGGCCATGGAGAAATGGGAGCCTTGCTACACTGATGGGCGGGATGTACATTGCCAACAGCCACTCTGGAGAAGTGTACGGTGTGTCCTGAAACATCTAAAAAACACAGCTTAGAGAGCATAGGGCACTTCCACGCATGGGGGGATAAAGCGGGAAAATTGAAAATCAGCAAGACACAAGCACCCCAAAGTTTAGGGCTGCTCTGTTGACAAGGACCTCCACTTCCTTCCACCTTAAATATCCCAGGAAAGCGAAAAATGGATACAAAAGTTGTGGTCCTTATGTACAATGGAATATCACTCAGCCATGAAATCAATGTCATAAGGCTAGGAGCAGCATGATGAGTGGATTTAGGTAAGACGATTCTAAGTGAAATAAGTCACACAGAAAAGGACACTTCTCATAAGGTGTCACTTATAGAGGGAATGTAAAAACCGTTACACTTGAACTGAATTACAAAACAGAACAGAGTCACACATGCAGAAAACACACTATGGCTGCTTAACGGGAAAG
This sequence comes from Balaenoptera physalus, assembly GCF_965194825.1. Lineage (NCBI taxonomy): Eukaryota > Metazoa > Chordata > Mammalia > Artiodactyla > Balaenopteridae > Balaenoptera > Balaenoptera physalus. Next base: position 585,153 of record NW_028126457.1, on the reverse strand, counting down.
GTGAGGTGGGGTGATACATAAAACAAGAGTTTCAAATTAGCTCAGATACCGTTCCATAAACCCAATATGTAATAGACAAGACCTACTCCTTGCTCAGAGAACTGGACTCAACACGCCCGATTCACCGCACAAGAATATATCTGACTAGTAATAATCTTAAAACCTATGTATTGATATCTCTCTGTTAGTGTGTCAAGTGGGTGTAAAGCGGCCTAAACACAGCCGTGAAAAGCAGCTAAACCCCATTATAAAAATAAATTACTTTTAAAAACCCATGAAACAAAGACAGGGAAAGAGAGAGAAATTCTTACACAATTCGTTCAGGGGCTGTGATGCCACCTGGATTGACCATATCTAGACCCACAGCTGGATGAGACATAAGGGTGGACACTCTTGGGGCTGAGAGGTTTGGTGAGGTTGGGTGAGCAAACGCAGACCCTTTAAAGTAATACTGCGTGCTACCCATCGCATGGGTCCCAAATCTCCAGGTTCAAGGGCATCTTCCTACATCGAAAACATGCATGAGAAACCCAGAAGATGGTACACCGTGTGATGGGGAAAGGTTTCTAAAACGCACCTCATTTCTCATCTCCTTGTGCTCGGGTTCGCCATTCCAGCCACTTTACTAGCAATCTCCCTACTTGGAGCATCAGCACCTTTAACCTCCTGTTCCGTACAGGTTGCAATTTGTCCTGAGGATGAACGGGAAGACGGGGAACCAATGAGAGACTAGCTCTTGGTGTTGGGACAGGCACAGGTCACTCTATTTTCCCATCAGGAAGAAGAATTAACCACAGGCTCAGCCTGCCCCCCGGAACCAGAACAGGGCCTGAAGCCATCCGGCGCTTTTGCGGCCGGCTCCCAAAAAAGCGACTTGTAAAATGGAGCTTCAGGGCACTGCAATTCACAAACCTGCAGAGTTATAAATGATAACTCTCGTCCACAAATATATTGAGGGAAGGCAAAGAAGAGGATTAGAAATCAAGGCAGAATTGCAGGAAACAGATTTCAGGAGGTAGATTCGAATCGCCTTTAAAGCACATGAAAAGCGGCAAAACGTTGACAATGATGCCCTTGGCCAAAAAGGGCGTATGCGTTTTTTCCTGAATATATTCAGGAAAAAACGCATACGCCCTTTTTGACCAACCAAGCCACCTGGAAAGGCAAATCAGCGCTACAAAGAAGTCTCGCTTCCCATCGGTCAAAAGGGCCATGCTGAAAAAAGTGTCAAAACTAGAAATGCAGGACAGGCCATGGAGAAATGGGAGCCTTGCTACACTGATGGGCGGGATGTACATTGCCAACAGCCACTCTGGAGAAGTGTACGGTGTGTCCTGAAACATCTAAAAAACACAGCTTAGAGAGCATAGGGCACTTCCACGCATGGGGGGATAAAGCGGGAAAATTGAAAATCAGCAAGACACAAGCACCCCAAAGTTTAGGGCTGCTCTGTTGACAAGGACCTCCACTTCCTTCCACCTTAAATATCCCAGGAAAGCGAAAAATGGATACAAAAGTTGTGGTCCTTATGTACAATGGAATATCACTCAGCCATGAAATCAATGTCATAAGGCTAGGAGCAGCATGATGAGTGGATTTAGGTAAGACGATTCTAAGTGAAATAAGTCACACAGAAAAGGACACTTCTCATAAGGTGTCACTTATAGAGGGAATGTAAAAACCGTTACACTTGAACTGAATTACAAAACAGAACAGAGTCACACATGCAGAAAACACACTATGGCTGCTTAACGGGAAAGGTGAGGTGGGGTGATACATAAAACAAGAGTTTCAAATTAGCTCAGATACCGTTCCATAAACCCAATATGTAATAGACAAGACCTACTCCTTGCTCAGAGAACTGGACTCAACACGCCCGATTCACCGCACAAGAATATATCTGACTAGTAATAATCTTAAAACCTATGTATTGATATCTCTCTGTTAGTGTGTCAAGTGGGTGTAAAGCGGCCTAAACACAGCCGTGAAAAGCAGCTAAACCCCATTATAAAAATAAATTACTTTTAAAAACCCATGAAACAAAGACAGGGAAAGAGAGAGAAATTCTTACACAATTCGTTCAGGGGCTGTGATGCCACCTGGATTGACCATATCTAGACCCACAGCTGGATGAGACATAAGGGTGGACACTCTTGGGGCTGAGAGGTTTGGTGAGGTTGGGTGAGCAAACGCAGACCCTTTAAAGTAATACTGCGTGCTACCCATCGCATGGGTCCCAAATCTCCAGGTTCAAGGGCATCTTCCTACATCGAAAACATGCATGAGAAACCCAGAAGATGGTACACCGTGTGATGGGGAAAGGTTTCTAAAACGCACCTCATTTCTCATCTCCTTGTGCTCGGGTTCGCCATTCCAGCCACTTTACTAGCAATCTCCCTACTTGGAGCATCAGCACCTTTAACCTCCTGTTCCGTACAGGTTGCAATTTGTCCTGAGGATGAACGGGAAGACGGGGAACCAATGAGAGACTAGCTCTTGGTGTTGGGACAGGCACAGGTCACTCTATTTTCCCATCAGGAAGAAGAATTAACCACAGGCTCAGCCTGCCCCCCGGAACCAGAACAGGGCCTGAAGCCATCCGGCGCTTTTGCGGCCGGCTCCCAAAAAAGCGACTTGTAAAATGGAGCTTCAGGGCACTGCAATTCACAAACCTGCAGAGTTATAAATGATAACTCTCGTCCACAAATATATTGAGGGAAGGCAAAGAAGAGGATTAGAAATCAAGGCAGAATTGCAGGAAACAGATTTCAGGAGGTAGATTCGAATCGCCTTTAAAGCACATGAAAAGCGGCAAAACGTTGACAATGATGCCCTTGGCCAAAAAGGGCGTATGCGTTTTTTCCTGAATATATTCAGGAAAAAACGCATACGCCCTTTTTGACCAACCAAGCCACCTGGAAAGGCAAATCAGCGCTACAAAGAAGTCTCGCTTCCCATCGGTCAAAAGGGCCATGCTGAAAAAAGTGTCAAAACCAGAAATGCAGGACAGGCCATGGAGAAATGGGAGCCTTGCTACACTGATGGGCGGGATGTACATTGCCAACAGCCACTCTGGAGAAGTGTACGGTGTGTCCTGAAACATCTAAAAAACACAGCTTAGAGAGCATAGGGCACTTCCACGCATGGGGGGATAAAGCGGGAAAATTGAAAATCAGCAAGACACAAGCACCCCAAAGTTTAGGGCTGCTCTGTTGACAAGGACCTCCACTTCCTTCCACCTTAAATATCCCAGGAAAGCGAAAAATGGATACAAAAGTTGTGGTCCTTATGTACAATGGAATATCACTCAGCCATGAAATCAATGTCATAAGGCTAGGAGCAGCATGATGAGTGGATTTAGGTAAGACGATTCTAAGTGAAATAAGTCACACAGAAAAGGACACTTCTCATAAGGTGTCACTTATAGAGGGAATGTAAAAACCGTTACACTTGAACTGAATTACAAAACAGAACAGAGTCACACATGCAGAAAACACACTATGGCTGCTTAACGGGAAAGGTGAGGTGGGGTGATACATAAAACAAGAGTTTCAAATTAGCTCAGATACCGTTCCATAAACCCAATATGTAATAGACAAGACCTACTCCTTGCTCAGAGAACTGGACTCAACACGCCCGATTCACCGCACAAGAATATATCTGACTAGTAATAATCTTAAAACCTATGTATTGATATCTCTCTGTTAGTGTGTCAAGTGGGTGTAAAGCGGCCTAAACACAGCCGTGAAAAGCAGCTAAACCCCATTATAAAAATAAATTACTTTTAAAAACCCATGAAACAAAGACAGGGAAAGAGAGAGAAATTCTTACACAATTCGTTCAGGGGCTGTGATGCCACCTGGATTGACCATATCTAGACCCACAGCTGGATGAGACATAAGGGTGGACACTCTTGGGGCTGAGAGGTTTGGTGAGGTTGGGTGAGCAAACCCAGACCCTTTAAAGTAATACTGCGTGCTACCCATCGCATGGGTCCCAAATCTCCAGGTTCAAGGGCATCTTCCTACATCGAAAACATGCATGAGAAACCCAGAAGATGGTACACCGTGTGATGGGGAAAGGTTTCTAAAACGCACCTCATTTCTCATCTCCTTGTGCTCGGGTTCGCCATTCCAGCCACTTTACTAGCAATCTCCCTACTTGGAGCATCAGCACCTTTAACCTCCTGTTCCGTACAGGTTGCAATTTGTCCTGAGGATGAACGGGAAGACGGGGAACCAATGAGAGACTAGCTCTTGGTGTTGGGACAGGCACAGGTCACTCTATTTTCCCATCAGGAAGAAGAATTAACCACAGGCTCAGCCTGCCCCCCGGAACCAGAACAGGGCCTGAAGCCATCCGGCGCTTTTGCGGCCGGCTCCCAAAAAAGCGACTTGTAAAATGGAGCTTCAGGGCACTGCAATTCACAAACCTGCAGAGTTATAAATGATAACTCTCGTCCACAAATATATTGAGGGAAGGCAAAGAAGAGGATTAGAAATCAAGGCAGAATTGCAGGAAACAGATTTCAGGAGGTAGATTCGAATCGCCTTTAAAGCACATGAAAAGCGGCAAAACGTTGACAATGATGCCCTTGGCCAAAAAGGGCGTATGCGTTTTTTCCTGAATATATTCAGGAAAAAACGCATACGCCCTTTTTGACCAACCAAGCCACCTGGAAAGGCAAATCAGCGCTACAAAGAAGTCTCGCTTCCCATCGGTCAAAAGGGCCATGCTGAAAAAAGTGTCAAAACCAGAAATGCAGGACAGGCCATGGAGAAATGGGAGCCTTGCTACACTGATGGGCGGGATGTACATTGCCAACAGCCACTCTGGAGAAGTGTACGGTGTGTCCTGAAACATCTAAAAAACACAGCTTAGAGAGCATAGGGCACTTCCACGCATGGGGGGATAAAGCGGGAAAATTGAAAATCAGCAAGACACAAGCACCCCAAAGTTTAGGGCTGCTCTGTTGACAAGGACCTCCACTTCCTTCCACCTTAAATATCCCAGGAAAGCGAAAAATGGATACAAAAGTTGTGGTCCTTATGTACAATGGAATATCACTCAGCCATGAAATCAATGTCATAAGGCTAGGAGCAGCATGATGAGTGGATTTAGGTAAGACGATTCTAAGTGAAATAAGTCACACAGAAAAGGACACTTCTCATAAGGTGTCACTTATAGAGGGAATGTAAAAACCGTTACACTTGAACTGAATTACAAAACAGAACAGAGTCACACATGCAGAAAACACACTATGGCTGCTTAACGGGAAAGGTGAGGTGGGGTGATACATAAAACAAGAGTTTCAAATTAGCTCAGATACCGTTCCATAAACCCAATATGGAATAGACAAGACCTACTCCTTGCTCAGAGAACTGGACTCAACACGCCCGATTCACCGCACAAGAATATATCTGACTAGTAATAATCTTAAAACCTATGTATTGATATCTCTCTGTTAGTGTGTCAAGTGGGTGTAAAGCGGCCTAAACACAGCCGTGAAAAGCAGCTAAACCCCATTATAAAAATAAATTACTTTTAAAAACCCATGAAACAAAGACAGGGAAAGAGAGAGAAATTCTTACACAATTCGTTCAGGGGCTGTGATGCAACCTGGATTGACCATATCTAGACCCACAGCTGGATGAGACATAAGGGTGGACACTCTTGGGGCTGAGAGGTTTGGTGAGGTTGGGTGAGCAAACGCAGACCCTTTAAAGTAATACTGCGTGCTACCCATCGCATGGGTCCCAAATCTCCAGGTTCAAGGGCATCTTCCTACATCGAAAACATGCATGAGAAACCCAGAAGATGGTACACCGTGTGATGGGGAAAGGTTTCTAAAACGCACCTCATTTCTCATCTCCTTGTGCTCGGGTTCGCCATTCCAGCCACTTTACTAGCAATCTCCTTACTTGGAGCATCAGCACCTTTAACCTCCTGTTCCGTACAGGTTGCAATTTGTCCTGAGGATGAACGGGAAGACGGGGAACCAATGAGAGACTAGCTCTTGGTGTTGGGACAGGCACAGGTCACTCTATTTTCCCATCAGGAAGAAGAATTAACCACAGGCTCAGCCTGCCCCCCGGAACCAGAACAGGGCCTGAAGCCATCCTGCGCTTTTGCGGCCGGCTCCCAAAAAAGCGACTTGTAAAATGGAGCTTCAGGGCACTGCAATTCACAAACCTGCAGAGTGATAAATGATAACTCTCGTCCACAAATATATTGAGGGAAGGCAAAGAAGAGGATTTGAAATCAAGGCAGAATTGCAGGAAACAGATTTCAGGAGGTAGATTCGAATCGCCTTTAAAGCACATGAAAAGCGGCAAAACGTTGACAATGATGCCCTTGGCCAAAAAGGGCGTATGCGTTTTTTCCTGAATATATTCAGGAAAAAACGCATACGCCCTTTTTGGCCAACCAAGCAACCTGGAAAGGCAAATCAGCGCTACAAAGAAGTCTCGCTTCCCATCGGTCAAAAGGGCCATGCTGAAAAAAGTGTCAAAACCAGAAATGCAGGACAGGCCATGGAGAAATGGGAGCCTTGCTACACTGATGGGCGGGATGTACATTGCCAACAGCCACTCTGGAGAAGTGTACGGTGTGTCCTGAAACATCTCAAAAACACAGCTTAGAGAGCATAGGGCACTTCCACGCATGGGGGAATAAAGCGGGAAAATTGAAAATCAGCAAGACACAAGCACCCCAAAGTTTAGGGCTGCTCTGTTGACAAGGACCTCCACTTCCTTCCACCTTAAATATCCCAGGAAAGCGAAAAATGGATAAAAAAGTTGTGGTCCTTATGTACAATGGAATATCACTCAGCCATGAAATCAATGTCATAAGGCTAGTAGCAGCATGATGAGTGGATTTAGGTAAGACGATTCTAAGTGAAATAAGTCACACAGAAAAGGAGACTTCTCATAAGGTGTCACTTATAGAGGGAATGTAAAAACCGTTACACTTGAACTGAATTACAAAACAGAACAGAGTCACACATGCAGAAAACACACTATGGCTGCTTAACGGGAAAGGTGAGGTGGGGTGATACATAAAACAAGAGTTTCAAATTAGCTCAGATACCGTTCCATAAACCCAATATGTAATAGACAAGACCTACTCCTTGCTCAGAGAACTGGACTCAACACGCCCGATTCACCGCACAAGAATATATCTGACTAGTAATAATCTTAAAACCTATGTATTGATATCTCTCTGGTAGTGTGTCAAGTGGGTGTAAAGCGGCCTAAACACAGCCGTGAAAAGCAGCTAAACTCCATTATAAAAATAAATTACTTTTAAAAACCCATGAAACAAAGACAGGGAAAGAGAGAGAAATTCTTACACAATTCGTTCAGGGGCTGTGATGCAACCTGGATTGACCATATCTAGACCCACAGCTGGATGAGACATAAGGGTGGACACTCTTGGGGCTGAGAGGTTTGGTGAGGTTGGGTGAGCAAACGCAGACCCTTTAAAGTAATACTGCGTGCTACCCATCGCATGGGTCCCAAATCTCCAGGTTCAAGGGCATCTTCCTACATCGAAAACATGCATGAGAAACCCAGAAGATGGTACACCGTGTGATGGGGAAAGGTTTCTAAAACGCACCTCATTTCTCATCTCCTTGTGCTCGGGTTCGCCATTCCAGCCACTTTACTAGCAATCTCCCTACTTGGAGCATCAGCACCTTTAACCTCCTCTTCCATACAGGTTGCAATTTGTCCTGAGGATGAACGGGAAGACGGGGAACCAATGAGAGACTAGCTCTTGGTGTTGGGACAGGCACAGGTCACTCTATTTTCCCATCAGGAAGAAGAATTAACCACAGGCTCAGCCTGCCCCCCGGAACCAGAACAGGGCCTGAAGCCATCCGGCGCTTTTGCGGCCGGCTCCCAAAAAAGCGACTTGTAAAATGGAGCTTCAGGGCACTGCAATTCACAAACCTGCAGAGTGATAAATGATAACTCTCGTCCACAAATATATTGAGGGAAGGCAAAGAAGAGGATTTGAAATCAAGGCAGAATTGCAGGAAACAGATTTCAGGAGGTAGATACGAATCGCCTTTAAAGCACATGAAAAGCGGCAAAACGTTGACAATGATGCCCTTGGCCAAAAAGGGCGTATGCGTTTTTTCCTGAATATATTCAGGAAAAAACGCATACGCCCTTTTTGGCCAACCAAGCCACCTGGAAAGGCAAATCAGCGCTACAAAGAAGTCTCGCTTCCCATCGGTCAAAAGGGCCATGCTGAAAAAAGTGTCAAAACCAGAAATGCAGGACAGGCCATGGAGAAATGGGAGCCTTGCTACACTGATGGGCGGGATGTACATTGCCAACAGCCACTCTGGAGAAGTGTACGGTGTGTCCTGAAACATCTAAAAAACACAGCTTAGAGAGCATAGGGCACTTCCACGCATGGGGGGATAAAGCGAGAAAATTGAAAATCAGCAAGACACAAGCACCCCAAAGTTTAGGGCTGCTCTGTTGACAAGGACCTCCACTTCCTTCCACCTTAAATATCCCAGGAAAGCGAAAAATGGATAAAAAAGTTGTGGTCCTTATGTACAATGGAATATCACTCAGCCATGAAATCAATGTCATAAAGCTAGTAGCAGCATGATGAGTGGATTTAGGTAAGACGATTCTAAGTGAAATAAGTCACACAGAAAAGGAGACTTCTCATAAGGTGTCACTTATAGAGGGAATGTAAAAACCGTTACACTTGAACTGAATTACAAAACAGAACAGAGTCACACATGCAGAAAACACACTATGGCTGCTTAACGGGAAAGGTGAGGTGGGGTGATACATAAAACAAGAGTTTCAAATTAGCTCAGATACCGTTCCATAAACCCAATATGGAATAGACAAGACCTACTCCTTGCTCAGAGAACTGGACTCAACACGCCCGATTCACCGCACAAGAATATATCTGACTAGTAATAATCTTAAAACCTATGTATTGATATCTCTCTGTTAGTGTGTCAAGTGGGTGTAAAGCGGCCTAAACACAGCCGTGAAAAGCAGCTAAACCCCATTATAAAAATAAATTACTTTTAAAAACCCATGAAACAAAGACAGGGAAAGAGAGAGAAATTCTTACACAATTCGTTCAGGGGCTGTGATGCAACCTGGATTGACCATATCTAGACCCACAGCTGGATGAGACATAAGGGTGGACACTCTTGGGGCTGAGAGGTTTGGTGAGGTTGGGTGAGCAAACGCAGACCCTTTAAAGTAATACTGCGTGCTACCCATCGCATGGGTCCCAAATCTCCAGGTTCAAGGGCATCTTCCTACATCGAAAACATGCATGAGAAACCCAGAAGATGGTACACCGTGTGATGGGGAAAGGTTTCTAAAACGCACCTCATTTCTCATCTCCTTGTGCTCGGGTTCGCCATTCCAGCCACTTTACTAGCAATCTCCCTACTTGGAGCATCAGCACCTTTAACCTCCTGTTCCGTACAGGTTGCAATTTGTCCTGAGGATGAACGGGAAGACGGGAACCAATGAGAGACTAGCTCTTGGTGTTGGGACAGGCACAGGTCACTCTATTTTCCCATCAGGAAGAAGAATTAACCACAGGCTCAGCCTGCCCCCCGGAACCAGAACAGGGCCTGAAGCCATCCGGCGCTTTTGCGGCCGGCTCCCAAAAAAGCGACTTGTAAAATGGAGCTTCAGGGCACTGCAATTCACAAACCTGCAGAGTTATAAATGATAACTCTCGTCCACAAATATATTGAGGGAAGGCAAAGAAGAGGATTTGAAATCAAGGCAGAATTGCAGGAAACAGATTTCAGGAGGTAGATACGAATCGCCTTTAAAGCACATGAAAAGCGGCAAAACGTTGACAATGATGCCCTTGGCCAAAAAGGGCGTATGCGTTTTTTCCTGAATATATTCAGGAAAAAACGCATACGCCCTTTTTGGCCAACCAAGCCACCTGGAAAGGCAAATCAGCGCTACAAAGAAGTCTCGCTTCCCATCGGTCAAAAGGGCCATGCTGAAAAAAGTGTCAAAACCAGAAATGCAGGACAGGCCATGGAGAAATGGGAGCCTTGCTACACTGATGGGCGGGATGTACATTGCCAACAGCCACTCTGGAGAAGTGTACGGTGTGTCCTGAAACATCTAAAAAACACAGCTTAGAGAGCATAGGGCACTTCCACGCATGGGGGGATAAAGCGAGAAAATTGAAAATCAGCAAGACACAAGCACCCCAAAGTTTAGGGCTGCTCTGTTGACAAGGACCTCCACTTCCTTCCACCTTAAATATCCCAGGAAAGCGAAAAATGGATAAAAAAGTTGTGGTCCTTATGTACAATGGAATATCACTCAGCCATGAAATCAATGTCATAAAGCTAGTAGCAGCATGATGAGTGGATTTAGGTAAGACGATTCTAAGTGAAATAAGTCACACAGAAAAGGAGACTTCTCATAAGGTGTCACTTATAGAGGGAATGTAAAAACCGTTACACTTGAACTGAATTACAAAACAGAACAGAGTCACACATGCAGAAAACACACTATGGCTGCTTAACGGGAAAGGTGAGGTGGGGTGATACATAAAACAAGAGTTTCAAATTAGCTCAGATACCGTTCCATAAACCCAATATGGAATAGACAAGACCTACTCCTTGCTCAGAGAACTGGACTCAACACGCCCGATTCACCGCACAAGAATATATCTGACTAGTAATAATCTTAAAACCTATGTATTGATATCTCTCTGTTAGTGTGTCAAGTGGGTGTAAAGCGGCCTAAACACAGCCGTGAAAAGCAGCTAAACCCCATTATAAAAATAAATTACTTTTAAAAACCCATGAAACAAAGACAGGGAAAGAGAGAGAAATTCTTACACAATTCGTTCAGGGGCTGTGATGCAACCTGGATTGACCATATCTAGACCCACAGCTGGATGAGACATAAGGGTGGACACTCTTGGGGCTGAGAGGTTTGGTGAGGTTGGGTGAGCAAACGCAGACCCTTTAAAGTAATACTGCGTGCTACCCATCGCATGGGTCCCAAATCTCCAGGTTCAAGGGCATCTTCCTACATCGAAAACATGCATGAGAAACCCAGAAGATGGTACACCGTGTGATGGGGAAAGGTTTCTAAAACGCACCTCATTTCTCATCTCCTTGTGCTCGGGTTCGCCATTCCAGCCACTTTACTAGCAATCTCCCTACTTGGAGCATCAGCACCTTTAACCTCCTGTTCCGTACAGGTTGCAATTTGTCCTGAGGATGAACGGGAAGACGGGAACCAATGAGAGACTAGCTCTTGGTGTTGGGACAGGCACAGGTCACTCTATTTTCCCATCAGGAAGAAGAATTAACCACAGGCTCAGCCTGCCCCCCGGAACCAGAACAGGGCCTGAAGCCATCCGGCGCTTTTGCGGCCGGCTCCCAAAAAAGCGACTTGTAAAATGGAGCTTCAGGGCACTGCAATTCACAAACCTGCAGAGTTATAAATGATAACTCTCGTCCACAAATATATTGAGGGAAGGCAAAGAAGAGGATTTGAAATCAAGGCAGAATTGCAGGAAACAGATTTCAGGAGGTAGATACGAATCGCCTTTAAAGCACATGAAAAGCGGCAAAACGTTGACAATGATGCCCTTGGCCAAAAAGGGCGTATGCGTTTTTTCCTGAATATATTCAGGAAAAAACGCATACGCCCTTTTTGGCCAACCAAGCCACCTGGAAAGGCAAATCAGCGCTACAAAGAAGTCTCGCTTCCCATCGGTCAAAAGGGCCATGCTGAAAAAAGTGTCAAAACCAGAAATGCAGGACAGGCCATGGAGAAATGGGAGCCTTGCTACACTGATGGGCGGGATGTACATTGCCAACAGCCACTCTGGAGAAGTGTACGGTGTGTCCTGAAACATCTAAAAAACACAGCTTAGAGAGCATAGGGCACTTCCACGCATGGGGGGATAAAGCGAGAAAATTGAAAATCAGCAAGACACAAGCACCCCAAAGTTTAGGGCTGCTCTGTTGACAAGGACCTCCACTTCCTTCCACCTTAAATATCCCAGGAAAGCGAAAAATGGATAAAAAAGTTGTGGTCCTTATGTACAATGGAATATCACTCAGCCATGAAATCAATGTCAAAAGGCTAGTAGCAGCATGATGAGTGGATTTAGGTAAGACGATTCTAAGTGAAATAAGTCACACAGAAAAGGAGACTTCTCATAAGGTGTCACTTATAGAGGGAATGTAAAAACCGTTACACTTGAACTGAATTACAAAACAGAACAGAGTCACACATGCAGAAAACACACTATGGCTGCTTAACGGGAAAGGTGAGGTGGGGTGATACATAAAACAAGAGTTTCAAATTAGCTCAGATACCGTTCCATAAACCCAATATGGAATAGACAAGACCTACTCCTTGCTCAGAGAACTGGACTCAACACGCCCGATTCACCGCACAAGAATATATCTGACTAGTAATAATCTTAAAACCTATGTATTGATATCTCTCTGTTAGTGTGTCAAGTGGGTGTAAAGCGGCCTAAACACAGCCGTGAAAAGCAGCTAAACCCCATTATAAAAATAAATTACTTTTAAAAACCCATGAAACAAAGACAGGGAAAGAGAGAGAAATTCTTACACAATTCGTTCAGGGGCTGTGATGCAACCTGGATTGACCATATCTAGACCCACAGCTGGATGAGACATAAGGGTGGACACTCTTGGGGCTGAGAGGTTTGGTGAGGTTGGGTGAGCAAACGCAGACCCTTTAAAGTAATACTGCGTGCTACCCATCGCATGGGTCCCAAATCTCCAGGTTCAAGGGCATCTTCCTACATCGAAAACATGCATGAGAAACCCAGAAGATGGTACACCGTGTGATGGGGAAAGGTTTCTAAAACGCACCTCATTTCTCATCTCCTTGTGCTCGGGTTCGCCATTCCAGCCACTTTACTAGCAATCTCCCTACTTGGAGCATCAGCACCTTTAACCTCCTGTTCCGTACAGGTTGCAATTTGTCCTGAGGATGAACGGGAAGACGGGAACCAATGAGAGACTAGCTCTTGGTGTTGGGACAGGCACAGGTCACTCTATTTTCCCATCAGGAAGAAGAATTAACCACAGGCTCAGCCTGCCCCCCGGAACCAGAACAGGGCCTGAAGCCATCCGGCGCTTTTGCGGCCGGCTCCCAAAAAAGCGACTTGTAAAATGGAGCTTCAGGGCACTGCAATTCACAAACCTGCAGAGTTATAAATGATAACTCTCGTCCACAAATATATTGAGGGAAGGCAAAGAAGAGGATTTGAAATCAAGGCAGAATTGCAGGAAACAGATTTCAGGAGGTAGATACGAATCGCCTTTAAAGCACATGAAAAGCGGCAAAACGTTGACAATGATGCCCTTGGCCAAAAAGGTCGTATGCGTTTTTTCCTGAATATATTCAGGAAAAAACGCATATGCCCTTTTTGGCCAACCAAGCCACCTGGAAAGGCAAATCAGCGCTACAAAGAAGTCTCGCTTCCCATCGGTCAAAAGGGCCATGCTGAAAAAAGTGTCAAAACCAGAAATGCAGGACAGGCCATGGAGAAATGGGAGCCTTGCTACACTGATGGGCGGGATGTACATTGCCAACAGCCACTCTGGAGAAGTGTACGGTGTGTCCTGAAACATCTAAAAAACACAGCTTAGAGAGCATAGGGCACTTCCACGCATGGGGGGATAAAGCGAGAAAATTGAAAATCAGCAAGACACAAGCACCCCAAAGTTTAGGGCTGCTCTGTTGACAAGGACCTCCACTTCCTTCCACCTTAAATATCCCAGGAAAGCTAAAAATGGATACAAAAGTTGTGGTCCTTATGTACAATGGAATATCACTCAGCCATGAAATCAATGTCAAAAGGCTAGTAGCAGCATGATGAGTGGATTTAGGTAAGACGATTCTAAGTGAAATAAGTCACACAGAAAAGGAGACTTCTCATAAGGTGTCACTTATAGAGGGAATGTAAAAACCGTTACACTTGAACTGAATTACAAAACAGAACAGAGTCACACATGCAGAAAACACACTATGGCTGCTTAACGGGAAAGGTGAGGTGGGGTGATACATAAAACAAGAGTTTCAAATTAGCTCAGATACCGTTCCATAAACCCAATATGTAATAGACAAGACCTACTCCTTGCTCAGAGAACTGGACTCAACACGCCCGATTCACCGCACAAGAATATATCTGACTAGTAATAATCTTAAAACCTATGTATTGATATCTCTCTGTTAGTGTGTCAAGTGGGTGTAAAGCGGCCTAAACACAGCCGTGAAAAGCAGCTAAACCCCATTATAAAAATAAATTACTTTTAAAAACCCATGAAACAAAGACAGGGAAAGAGAGAGAAATTCTTACACAATTCGTTCAGGGGCTGTGATGCAACCTGGATTGACCATATCTAGACCCACAGCTGGATGAGACATAAGGGTGGACACTCTTGGGGCTGAGAGGTTTGGTGAGGTTGGGTGAGCAAACGCAGACCCTTTAAAGTAATACTGCGTGCTACCCATCGCATGGGTCCCAAATCTCCAGGTTCAAGGGCATCTTCCTACATCGAAAACATGCATGAGAAACCCAGAAGATGGTACACCGTGTGATGGGGAACGGTTTCTAAAACGCACCTCATTTCTCATCTCCTTGTGCTCGGGTTCGCCATTCCAGCCACTTTACTAGCAATCTCCCTACTTGGAGCATCAGCACCTTTAACCTCCTGTTCCGTACAGGTTGCAATTTGTCCTGAGGATGAACGGGAAGACGGGGAACCAATGAGAGACTAGCTCTTGGTGTTGGGACAGGCACAGGTCACTCTATTTTCCCATCAGGAAGAAGAATTAACCACAGGCTCAGCCTGCCCCCCGGAACCAGAACAGGGCCTGAGGCCATCCGGCGCTTTTGCGGCCGGCTCCCAAAAAAGCGACTTGTAAAATGGAGCTTCAGGGCACTGCAATTCACAAACCTGCAGAGTGATAAATGATAACTCTCGTCCACAAATATATTGAGGGAAGGCAAAGAAGAGGATTTGAAATCAAGGCAGAATTGCAGGAAACAGATTTCAGGAGGTAGATTCGAATCGCCTTTAAAGCACATGAAAAGCGGCAAAACGTTGACAATGATGCCCTTGGCCAAAAAGGGCGTATGCGTTTTTTCCTGAATATATTCAGGAAAAAACGCATACGCCCTTTTTGGCCAACCAAGCAACCTGGAAAGGCAAATCAGCGCTACAAAGAAGGCTCGCTTCCCATCGGTCAAAAGGGCCATGCTGAAAAAAGTGTCAAAACCAGAAATGCAGGACAGGCCATGGAGAAATGGGAGCCTTGCTACACTGATGGGCGGGATGTACATTGCCAACAGCCACTCTGGAGAAGTGTACGGTGTGTCCTGAAACATCTCAAAAACACAGCTTAGAGAGCATAGGGCACTTCCACGCATGGGGTGATAAAGTGGGAAAATTGAAAATCAGCAAGACACAAGCACCCCAAAGTTTAGGGCTGCTCTGTTGACAAGGACCTCCACTTCCTTCCACCTTAAATATCCCAGGAAAGCGAAAAATGGATACAAAAGTTGTGGTCCTTATGTACAATGGAATATCACTCAGCCATGAAATCAATGTCATAAGGCTAGTAGCAGCATGATGAGTGGATTTAGGTAAGACGATTCTAAGTGAAATAAGTCACACAGAAAAGGACACTTCTCATAAGGTGTCACTTATAGAGGGAATGTAAAAACCGTTACACTTGAACTGAATTACAAAACAGAACAGAGTCACACATGCAGAAAACACACTATGGCTGCTTAACGGGAAAGGTGAGGTGGGGTGATACATAAAACAAGAGTTTCAAATTAGCTCAGATACCGTTCCATAAACCCAATATGTAATAGACAAGACCTACTCCTTGCTCAGAGAACTGGACTCAACACGCCCGATTCACCGCACAAGAATATATCTGACTAGTAATAATCTTAAAACCTATGTATTGATATCTCTCTGTTAGTGTGTCAAGTGGGTGTAAAGCGGCCTAAACACAGCCGTGAAAAGCAGCTAAACTCCATTATAAAAATAAATTACTTTTAAAAACCCATGAAACAAAGACAGGGAAAGAGAGAGAAATTCTTACACAATTCGTTCAGGGGCTGTGATGCAACCTGGATTGACCATATCTAGACCCACAGCTGGATGAGACATAAGGGTGGACACTCTTGGGGCTGAGAGGTTTGGTGAGGTTGGGTGAGCAAACGCAGACCCTTTAAAGTAATACTGCGTGCTACCCATCGCATGGGTCCCAAATCTCCAGGTTCAAGGGCATCTTCCTACATCGAAAACATGCATGAGAAACCCAGAAGATGGTACACCGTGTGATGGGGAAAGGTTTCTAAAACGCACCTCATTTCTCATCTCCTTGTGCTCGGGTTCGCCATTCCAGCCACTTTACTAGCAATCTCCCTACTTGGAGCATCAGCACCTTTAACCTCCTGTTCCATACAGGTTGCAATTTGTCCTGAGGATGAACGGGAAGACGGGGAACCAATGAGAGACTAGCTCTTGGTGTTGGGACAGGCACAGGTCACTCTATTTTCCCATCAGGAAGAAGAATTAACCACAGGCTCAGCCTGCCCCCCGGAACCAGAACAGGGCCTGAAGCCATCCGGCGCTTTTGCGGCCGGCTCCCAAAAAAGCGACTTGTAAAATGGAGCTTCAGGGCACTGCAATTCACAAACCTGCAGAGTTATAAATGATAACTCTCGTCCACAAATATATTGAGGGAAGGCAAAGAAGAGGATTTGAAATCAAGGCAGAATTGCAGGAAACAGATTTCAGGAGGTAGATACGAATCGCCTTTAAAGCACATGAAAAGCGGCAAAACGTTGACAATGATGCCCTTGGCCAAAAAGGGCGTATGCGTTTTTTCCTGAATATATTCAGGAAAAAACGCATACGCCCTTTTTGGCCAACCAAGCCACCTGGAAAGGCAAATCAGCGCTACAAAGAAGTCTCGCTTCCCATCGGTCAAAAGGGCCATGCTGAAAAAAGTGTCAAAACCAGAAATGCAGGACAGGCCATGGAGAAATGGGAGCCTTGCTACACTGATGGGCGGGATGTACATTGCCAACAGCCACTCTGGAGAAGTGTACGGTGTGTCCTGAAACATCTAAAAAACACAGCTTAGAGAGCATAGGGCACTTCCACGCATGGGGGGATAAAGCGAGAAAATTGAAAATCAGCAAGACACAAGCACCCCAAAGTTTAGGGCTGCTCTGTTGACAAGGACCTCCACTTCCTTCCACCTTAAATATCCCAGGAAAGCGAAAAATGGATAAAAAAGTTGTGGTCCTTATGTACAATGGAATATCACTCAGCCATGAAATCAATGTCATAAAGCTAGTAGCAGCATGATGAGTGGATTTAGGTAAGACGATTCTAAGTGAAATAAGTCACACAGAAAAGGAGACTTCTCATAAGGTGTCACTTATAGAGGGAATGTAAAAACCGTTACACTTGAACTGAATTACAAAACAGAACAGAGTCACACATGCAGAAAACACACTATGGCTGCTTAACGGGAAAGGTGAGGTGGGGTGATACATAAAACAAGAGTTTCAAATTAGCTCAGATACCGTTCCATAAACCCAATATGGAATAGACAAGACCTACTCCTTGCTCAGAGAACTGGACTCAACACGCCCGATTCACCGCACAAGAATATATCTGACTAGTAATAATCTTAAAACCTATGTATTGATATCTCTCTGTTAGTGTGTCAAGTGGGTGTAAAGCGGCCTAAACACAGCCGTGAAAAGCAGCTAAACCCCATTATAAAAATAAATTACTTTTAAAAACCCATGAAACAAAGACAGGGAAAGAGAGAGAAATTCTTACACAATTCGTTCAGGGGCTGTGATGCAACCTGGATTGACCATATCTAGACCCACAGCTGGATGAGACATAAGGGTGGACACTCTTGGGGCTGAGAGGTTTGGTGAGGTTGGGTGAGCAAACGCAGACCCTTTAAAGTAATACTGCGTGCTACCCATCGCATGGGTCCCAAATCTCCAGGTTCAAGGGCATCTTCCTACATCGAAAACATGCATGAGAAACCCAGAAGATGGTACACCGTGTGATGGGGAAAGGTTTCTAAAACGCACCTCATTTCTCATCTCCTTGTGCTCGGGTTCGCCATTCCAGCCACTTTACTAGCAATCTCCCTACTTGGAGCATCAGCACCTTTAACCTCCTGTTCCGTACAGGTTGCAATTTGTCCTGAGGATGAACGGGAAGACGGGGAACCAATGAGAGACTAGCTCTTGGTGTTGGGACAGGCACAGGTCACTCTATTTTCCCATCAGGAAGAAGAATTAACCACAGGCTCAGCCTGCCCCCCGGAACCAGAACAGGGCCTGAAGCCATCCGGCGCTTTTGCGGCCGGCTCCCAAAAAAGCGACTTGTAAAATGGAGCTTCAGGGCACTGCAATTCACAAACCTGCAGAGTTATAAATGATAACTCTCGTCCACAAATATATTGAGGGAAGGCAAAGAAGAGGATTTGAAATCAAGGCAGAATTGCAGGAAACAGATTTCAGGAGGTAGATACGAATCGCCTTTAAAGCACATGAAAAGCGGCAAAACGTTGACAATGATGCCCTTGGCCAAAAAGGGCGTATGCGTTTTTTCCTGAATATATTCAGGAAAAAACGCATACGCCCTTTTTGGCCAACCAAGCCACCTGGAAAGGCAAATCAGCGCTACAAAGAAGTCTCGCTTCCCATCGGTCAAAAGGGCCATGCTGAAAAAAGTGTCAAAACCAGAAATGCAGGACAGGCCATGGAGAAATGGGAGCCTTGCTACACTGATGGGCGGGATGTACATTGCCAACAGCCACTCTGGAGAAGTGTACGGTGTGTCCTGAAACATCTAAAAAACACAGCTTAGAGAGCATAGGGCACTTCCACGCATGGGGGGATAAAGCGAGAAAATTGAAAATCAGCAAGACACAAGCACCCCAAAGTTTAGGGCTGCTCTGTTGACAAGGACCTCCACTTCCTTCCACCTTAAATATCCCAGGAAAGCGAAAAATGGATAAAAAAGTTGTGGTCCTTATGTACAATGGAATATCACTCAGCCATGAAATCAATGTCATAAAGCTAGTAGCAGCATGATGAGTGGATTTAGGTAAGACGATTCTAAGTGAAATAAGTCACACAGAAAAGGAGACTTCTCATAAGGTGTCACTTATAGAGGGAATGTAAAAACCGTTACACTTGAACTGAATTACAAAACAGAACAGAGTCACACATGCAGAAAACACACTATGGCTGCTTAACGGGAAAGGTGAGGTGGGGTGATACATAAAACAAGAGTTTCAAATTAGCTCAGATACCGTTCCATAAACCCAATATGGAATAGACAAGACCTACTCCTTGCTCAGAGAACTGGACTCAACACGCCCGATTCACCGCACAAGAATATATCTGACTAGTAATAATCTTAAAACCTATGTATTGATATCTCTCTGTTAGTGTGTCAAGTGGGTGTAAAGCGGCCTAAACACAGCCGTGAAAAGCAGCTAAACCCCATTATAAAAATAAATTACTTTTAAAAACCCATGAAACAAAGACAGGGAAAGAGAGAGAAATTCTTACACAATTCGTTCAGGGGCTGTGATGCAACCTGGATTGACCATATCTAGACCCACAGCTGGATGAGACATAAGGGTGGACACTCTTGGGGCTGAGAGGTTTGGTGAGGTTGGGTGAGCAAACGCAGACCCTTTAAAGTAATACTGCGTGCTACCCATCGCATGGGTCCCAAATCTCCAGGTTCAAGGGCATCTTCCTACATCGAAAACATGCATGAGAAACCCAGAAGATGGTACACCGTGTGATGGGGAAAGGTTTCTAAAACGCACCTCATTTCTCATCTCCTTGTGCTCGGGTTCGCCATTCCAGCCACTTTACTAGCAATCTCCCTACTTGGAGCATCAGCACCTTTAACCTCCTGTTCCGTACAGGTTGCAATTTGTCCTGAGGATGAACGGGAAGACGGGAACCAATGAGAGACTAGCTCTTGGTGTTGGGACAGGCACAGGTCACTCTATTTTCCCATCAGGAAGAAGAATTAACCACAGGCTCAGCCTGCCCCCCGGAACCAGAACAGGGCCTAAAGCCATCCGGCGCTTTTGCGGCCGGCTCCCAAAAAAGCGACTTGTAAAATGGAGCTTCAGGGCACTGCAATTCACAAACCTGCAGAGTTATAAATGATAACTCTCGTCCACAAATATATTGAGGGAAGGCAAAGAAGAGGATTTGAAATCAAGGCAGAATTGCAGGAAACAGATTTCAGGAGGTAGATACGAATCGCCTTTAAAGCACATGAAAAGCGGCAAAACGTTGACAATGATGCCCTTGGCCAAAAAGGGCGTATGCGTTTTTTCCTGAATATATTCAGGAAAAAACGCATATGCCCTTTTTGGCCAACCAAGCCACCTGGAAAGGCAAATCAGCGCTACAAAGAAGTCTCGCTTCCCATCGGTCAAAAGGGCCATGCTGAAAAAAGTGTCAAAACCAGAAATGCAGGACAGGCCATGGAGAAATGGGAGCCTTGCTACACTGATGGGCGGGATGTACATTGCCAACAGCCACTCTGGAGAAGTGTACGGTGTGTCCTGAAACATCTAAAAAACACAGCTTAGAGAGCATAGGGCACTTCCACGCATGGGGGGATAAAGCGAGAAAATTGAAAATCAGCAAGACACAAGCACCCCAAAGTTTAGGGCTGCTCTGTTGACAAGGACCTCCACTTCCTTCCACCTTAAATATCCCAGGAAAGCTAAAAATGGATACAAAAGTTGTGGTCCTTATGTACAATGGAATATCACTCAGCCATGAAATCAATGTCAAAAGGCTAGTAGCAGCATGATGAGTGGATTTAGGTAAGACGATTCTAAGTGAAATAAGTCACACAGAAAAGGAGACTTCTCATAAGGTGTCACTTATAGAGGGAATGTAAAAACCGTTACACTTGAACTGAATTACAAAACAGAACAGAGTCACACATGCAGAAAACACACTATGGCTGCTTAACGGGAAAGGTGAGGTGGGGTGATACATAAAACAAGAGTTTCAAATTAGCTCAGATACCGTTCCATAAACCCAATATGGAATAGACAAGACCTACTCCTTGCTCAGAGAACTGGACTCAACACGCCCGATTCACCGCACAAGAATATATCTGACTAGTAATAATCTTAAAACCTATGTATTGATATCTCTCTGTTAGTGTGTCAAGTGGGTGTAAAGCGGCCTAAACACAGCCGTGAAAAGCAGCTAAACCCCATTATAAAAATAAATTACTTTTAAAAACCCATGAAACAAAGACAGGGAAAGAGAGAGAAATTCTTACACAATTCGTTCAGGGGCTGTGATGCAACCTGGATTGACCATATCTAGACCCACAGCTGGATGAGACATAAGGGTGGACACTCTTGGGGCTGAGAGGTTTGGTGAGGTTGGGTGAGCAAACGCAGACCCTTTAAAGTAATACTGCGTGCTACCCATCGCATGGGTCCCAAATCTCCAGGTTCAAGGGCATCTTCCTACATCGAAAACATGCATGAGAAACCCAGAAGATGGTACACCGTGTGATGGGGAAAGGTTTCTAAAACGCACCTCATTTCTCATCTCCTTGTGCTCGGGTTCGCCATTCCAGCCACTTTACTAGCAATCTCCCTACTTGGAGCATCAGCACCTTTAACCTCCTGTTCCGTACAGGTTGCAAATTGTCCTGAGGATGAACGGGAAGACGGGGAACCAATGAGAGACTAGCTCTTGGTGTTGGGACAGGCACAGGTCACTCTATTTTCCCATCAGGAAGAAGAATTAACCACAGGCTCAGCCTGCCCCCCGGAACCAGAACAGGGCCTGAAGCCATCCTGCGCTTTTGCTGCCGGCTCCCAAAAAAGCGACTTGTAAAATGGAGCTTCAGGGCACTGCAATTCACAAACCTGCAGAGTTATAAATGATAACTCTCGTCCACAAATATATTGAGGGAAGGCAAAGAAGAGGATTAGAAATCAAGGCATAATTGCAGGAAACAGATTTCAGGAGGTAGATTCGAATCGCCTTTAAAGCACATGAAAAGCGGCAAAACGTTGACAATCATGCCCTTGGCCAAAAGGGCGTATGCGTTTTTTCCTGAATATATTCAGGAAAAAACGCATACGCCCTTTTTGGCCAACCAAGCAACCTGGAAAGGCAAATCAGCGCTACAAAGAAGGCTCGCTTCCCATCGGTCAAAAGGGCCATGCTGAAAAAAGTGTCAAAACCAGAAATGCAGGACAGGCCATGGAGAAATGGGAGCCTTGCTACACTGATGGGCGGGATGTACATTGCCAACAGCCACTCTGGAGAAGTGTACGGTGTGTCCTGAAACATCTAAAAAACACAGCTTAGAGAGCATAGGGCACTTCCACGCATGGGGGAATAAAGCGGGAAAATTGAAAATCAGCAAGACACAAGCACCCCAAAGTTTAGGGCTGCTCTGTTGACAAGGACCTCCACTTCCTTCCACCTTAAATATCCCAGGAAAGCGAAAAATGGATAAAAAAGTTGTGGTCCTTATGTACAATGGAATATCACTCAGCCATGAAATCAATGTCATAAGGCTAGTAGCAGCATGATGAGTGGATTTAGGTAAGACGATTCTAAGTGAAATAAGTCACACAGAAAAGGAGACTTCTCATAAGGTGTCACTTATAGAGGGAATGTAAAAACCGTTACACTTGAACTGAATTACAAAACAGAACAGAGTCACACATGCAGAAAACACACTATGGCTGCTTAACGGGAAAGGTGAGGTGGGGTGATACATAAAACAAGAGTTTCAAATTAGCTCAGATACCGTTCCATAAACCCAATATGGAATAGACAAGACCTACTCCTTGCTCAGAGAACTGGACTCAACACGCCCGATTCACCGCACAAGAAT
Organism: Balaenoptera physalus; assembly: GCF_965194825.1. NCBI lineage: Eukaryota > Metazoa > Chordata > Mammalia > Artiodactyla > Balaenopteridae > Balaenoptera > Balaenoptera physalus. Next base: position 562,142 of record NW_028126457.1, on the reverse strand, counting down.
ATATCTGACTAGTAATAATCTTAAAACCTATGTATTGATATCTCTCTGTTAGTGTGTCAAGTGGGTGTAAAGCGGCCTAAACACAGCCGTGAAAAGCAGCTAAACCCCATTATAAAAATAAATTACTTTTAAAAACCCATGAAACAAAGACAGGGAAAGAGAGAGAAATTCTTACACAATTCGTTCAGGGGCTGTGATGCAACCTGGATTGACCATATCTAGACCCACAGCTGGATGAGACATAAGGGTGGACACTCTTGGGGCTGAGAGGTTTGGTGAGGTTGGGTGAGCAAACGCAGACCCTTTAAAGTAATACTGCGTGCTACCCATCGCATGGGTCCCAAATCTCCAGGTTCAAGGGCATCTTCCTACATCGAAAACATGCATGAGAAACCCAGAAGATGGTACACCGTGTGATGGGGAAAGGTTTCTAAAACGCACCTCATTTCTCATCTCCTTGTGCTCGGGTTCGCCATTCCAGCCACTTTACTAGCAATCTCCCTACTTGGAGCATCAGCACCTTTAACCTCCTGTTCCGTACAGGTTGCAATTTGTCCTGAGGATGAACGGGAAGACGGGAACCAATGAGAGACTAGCTCTTGGTGTTGGGACAGGCACAGGTCACTCTATTTTCCCATCAGGAAGAAGAATTAACCACAGGCTCAGCCTGCCCCCCGGAACCAGAAGAGGGCCTGAAGCCATCCGGCGCTTTTGCGGCCGGCTCCCAAAAAAGCGACTTGTAAAATGGAGCTTCAGGGCACTGCAATTCACAAACCTGCAGAGTTATAAATGATAACTCTCGTCCACAAATATATTGAGGGAAGGCAAAGAAGAGGATTTGAAATCAAGGCAGAATTGCAGGAAACAGATTTCAGGAGGTCGATTCGAATCGCCTTTAAAGCACATGAAAAGCGGCAAAACGTTGACAATGATGCCCTTGGCCAAAAAGGGCGTATGCGTTTTTTCCTGAATATATTCAGGAAAAAACGCATACGCCCTTTTTGGCCAACCAAGCAACCTGGAAAGGCAAATCAGCGCTACAAAGAAGGCTCGCTTCCCATCGGTCAAAAGGGCCATGCTGAAAAAAGTGTCAAAACCAGAAATGCAGGACAGGCCATGGAGAAATGGGAGCCTTGCTACACTGATGGGCGGGATGTACATTGCCAACAGCCACTCTGGAGAAGTGTACGGTGTGTCCTGAAACATCTAAAAAACACAGCTTAGAGAGCATAGGGCACTTCCACGCATGGGGGGATAAAGCGGGAAAATTGAAAATCAGCAAGACACAAGCACCCCAAAGTTTAGGGCTGCTCTGTTGACAAGGACCTCCACTTCCTTCCACCTTAAATATCCCAGGAAAGCGAAAAATGGATACAAAAGTTGTGGTCCTTATGTACAATGGAATATCACTCAGCCATGAAATCAATGTCATAAGGCTAGTAGCAGCATGATGAGTGGATTTAGGTAAGACGATTCTAAGTGAAATAAGTCACACAGAAAAGGACACTTCTCATAAGGTGTCACTTATAGAGGGAATGTAAAAACCGTTACACTTGAACTGAATTACAAAACAGAAGAGAGTCACACATGCAGAAAACACACTATGGCTGCTTAACGGGAAAGGTGAGGTGGGGTGATACATAAAACAAGAGTTTCAAATTAGCTCAGATACCGTTCCATAAACCCAATATGTAATAGACAAGACCTACTCCTTGCTCAGAGAACTGGACTCAACACGCCCGATTCACCGCACAAGAATATATCTGACTAGTAATAATCTTAAAACCTATGTATTGATATCTCTCTGTTAGTGTGTCAAGTGGGTGTAAAGCGGCCTAAACACAGCCGTGAAAAGCAGCTAAACCCCATTATAAAAATAAATTACTTTTAAAAACCCATGAAACAAAGACAGGGAAAGAGAGAGAAATTCTTACACAATTCGTTCAGGGGCTGTGATGCAACCTGGATTGACCATATCTAGACCCACAGCTGGATGAGACATAAGGGTGGACACTCTTGGGGCTGAGAGGTTTGGTGAGGTTGGGTGAGCAAACGCAGACCCTTTAAAGTAATACTGCGTGCTACCCATCGCATGGGTCCCAAATCTCCAGGTTCAAGGGCATCTTCCTACATCGAAAACATGCATGAGAAACCCAGAAGATGGTACACCGTGTGATGGGGAAAGGTTTCTAAAACGCACCTCATTTCTCATCTCCTTGTGCTCGGGTTCGCCATTCCAGCCACTTTACTAGCAATCTCCCTACTTGGAGCATCAGCACCTTTAACCTCCTGTTCCGTACAGGTTGCAATTTGTCCTGAGGATGAACGGGAAGACGGGAACCAATGAGAGACTAGCTTTTGGTGTTGGGACAGGCACAGGTCACTCTATTTTCCCATCAGGAAGAAGAATTAACCACAGGCTCAGCCTGCCCCCCGGAACCAGAACAGGGCCTGAAGCCATCCGGCGCTTTTGCGGCCGGCTCCCAAAAAAGCGACTTGTAAAATGGAGCTTCAGGGCACTGCAATTCACAAACCTGCAGAGTTATAAATGATAACTCTCGTCCACAAATATATTGAGGGAAGGCAAAGAAGAGGATTTGAAATCAAGGCAGAATTGCAGGAAACAGATTTCAGGAGGTAGATACGAATCGCCTTTAAAGCACATGAAAAGCGGCAAAACGTTGACAATGATGCCCTTGGCCAAAAAGGGCGTATGCGTTTTTTCCTGAATATATTCAGGAAAAAACGCATACGCCCTTTTTGGCCAACCAAGCCACCTGGAAAGGCAAATCAGCGCTACAAAGAAGTCTCGCTTCCCATCGGTCAAAAGGGCCATGCTGAAAAAAGTGTCAAAACCAGAAATGCAGGACAGGCCATGGAGAAATGGGAGCCTTGCTACACTGATGGGCGGGATGTACATTGCCAACAGCCACTCTGGAGAAGTGTACGGTGTGTCCAGAAACATCTAAAAAACACAGCTTAGAGAGCATAGGGCACTTCCACGCATGGGGGGATAAAGCGAGAAAATTGAAAATCAGCAAGACACAAGCACCCCAAAGTTTAGGGCTGCTCTGTTGACAAGGACCTCCACTTCCTTCCACCTTAAATATCCCAGGAAAGCAAAAAATGGATACAAAAGTTGTGGTCCTTATGTACAATGGAATATCACTCAGCCATGAAATCAATGTCATAAGGCTAGTAGCAGCATGATGAGTGGATTTAGGTAAGACGATTCTAAGTGAAATAAGTCACACAGAAAAGGACACTTCTCATAAGGTGTCACTTATAGAGGGAATGTAAAAACCGTTACACTTGAACTGAATTACAAAACAGAAGAGAGTCACACATGCAGAAAACACACTATGCTTAACGGGAAAGGTGAGGTGGGGTGATACATAAAACAAGAGTTTCAAATTAGCTCAGATACCGTTCCATAAACCCAATATGTAATAGACAAGACCTACTCCTTGCTCAGAGAACTGGACTCAACACGCCCGATTCACCGCACAAGAATATATCTGACTAGTAATAATCTTAAAACCTATGTATTGATATCTCTCTGTTAGTGTGTCAAGTGGGTGTAAAGCGGCCTAAACACAGCCGTGAAAAGCAGCTAAACCCCATTATAAAAATAAATTACTTTAAAAAACCCATGAAACAAAGACAGGGAAAGAGAGAGAAATTCTTACACAATTCGTTCAGGGGCTGTGATGCAACCTGGATTGACCATATCTAGACCCACAGCTGGATGAGACATAAGGGTGGACACTCTTGGGGCTGAGAGGTTTGGTGAGGTTGGGTGAGCAAACGCAGACCCTTTAAAGTAATACTGCGTGCTACCCATCGCATGGGTCCCAAATCTCCAGGTTCAAGGGCATCTTCCTACATCGAAAACATGCATGAGAAACCCAGAAGATGGTACACCGTGTGATGGGGAAAGGTTTCTAAAACGCACCTCATTTCTCATCTCCTTGTGCTCGGGTTCGCCATTCCAGCCACTTTACTAGCAATCTCCCTACTTGGAGCATCAGCACCTTTAACCTCCTGTTCCGTACAGGTTGCAATTTGTCCTGAGGATGAACGGGAACACGGGAACCAATGAGAGACTAGCTTTTGGTGTTGGGACAGGCACAGGTCACTCTATTTTCCCATCAGGAAGAAGAATTAACCACAGGCTCAGCCTGCCCCCCGGAACCAGAACAGGGCCTGAAGCCATCCGGCGCTTTTGCGGCCGGCTCCCAAAAAAGCGACTTGTAAAATGGAGCTTCAGGGCACTGCAATTCACAAACCTGCAGAGTTATAAATGATAACTCTCGTCCACAAATATATTGAGGGAAGGCAAAGAAGAGGATTTGAAATCAAGGCAGAATTGCAGGAAACAGATTTCAGGAGGTAGATACGAATCGCCTTTAAAGCACATGAAAAGCGGCAAAACGTTGACAATGATGCCCTTGGCCAAAAAGGGCGTATGCGTTTTTTCCTGAATATATTCAGGAAAAAACGCATACGCCCTTTTTGGCCAACCAAGCCACCTGGAAAGGCAAATCAGCGCTACAAAGAAGTCTCGCTTCCCATCGGTCAAAAGGGCCATGCTGAAAAAAGTGTCAAAACCAGAAATGCAGGACAGGCCATGGAGAAATGGGAGCCTTGCTACACTGATGGGCGGGATGTACATTGCCAACAGCCACTCTGGAGAAGTGTACGGTGTGTCCTGAAACATCTAAAAAGCACAGCTTAGAGAGCATAGGGCACTTCCACGCATGGGGGGATAAAGCGAGAAAATTGAAAATCAGCAAGACACAAGCACCCCAAAGTTTAGGGCTGCTCTGTTGACAAGGACCTCCACTTCCTTCCACCTTAAATATCCCAGGAAAGCTAAAAATGGATACAAAAGTTGTGGTCCTTATGTACAATGGAATATCACTCAGCCATGAAATCAATGTCAAAAGGCTAGTAGCAGCATGATGAGTGGATTTAGGTAAGACGATTCTAAGTGAAATAAGTCACACAGAAAAGGAGACTTCTCATAAGGTGTCACTTATAGAGGGAATGTAAAAACCGTTACACTTGAACTGAATTACAAAACAGAACAGAGTCACACATGCAGAAAACACACTATGGCTGCTTAACGGGAAAGGTGAGGTGGGGTGATACATAAAACAAGAGTTTCAAATTAGCTCAGATACCGTTCCATAAACCCAATATGTAATAGACAAGACCTACTCCTTGCTCAGAGAACTGGACTCAACACGCCCGATTCACCGCACAAGAATATATCTGACTAGTAATAATCTTAAAACCTATGTATTGATATCTCTCTGTTAGTGTGTCAAGTGGGTGTAAAGCGGCCTAAACACAGCCGTGAAAAGCAGCTAAACCCCATTATAAAAATAAATTACTTTTAAAAACCCATGAAACAAAGACAGGGAAAGAGAGAGAAATTCTTACACAATTCGTTCAGGGGCTGTGATGCAACCTGGATTGACCATATCTAGACCCACAGCTGGATGAGACATAAGGGTGGACACTCTTGGGGCTGAGAGGTTTGGTGAGGTTGGGTGAGCAAACGCAGACCCTTTAAAGTAATACTGCGTGCTACCCATCGCATGGGTCCCAAATCTCCAGGTTCAAGGGCATCTTCCTACATCGAAAACATGCATGAGAAACCCAGAAGATGGTACACCGTGTGATGGGGAAAGGTTTCTAAAACGCACCTCATTTCTCATCTCCTTGTGGTCGGGTTCGCCATTCCAGCCACTTTACTAGCAATCTCCCTACTTGGAGCATCAGCACCTTTAACCTCCTGTTCCGTACAGGTTGCAAATTGTCCTGAGGATGAACGGGAAGACGGGGAACCAATGAGAGACTAGCTCTTGGTGTTGGGACAGGCACAGGTCACTCTATTTTCCCATCAGGAAGAAGAATTAACCACAGGCTCAGCCTGCCCCCCGGAACCAGAACAGGGCCTGAAGCCATCCTGCGCTTTTGCGGCCGGCTCCCAAAAAAGCGACTTGTAAAATGGAGCTTCAGGGCACTGCAATTCACAAACCTGCAGAGTTATAAATGATAACTCTCGTCCACAAATATATTGAGGGAAGGCAAAGAAGAGGATTTGAAATCAAGGCAGAATTGCAGGAAACAGATTTCAGGAGGTAGATTCGAATCGCCTTTAAAGCACATGAAAAGCGGCAAAACGTTGACAATGATGCCCTTGGCCAAAAAGGGCGTATGCGTTTTTTCCTGAATATATTCAGGAAAAAACGCATACGCCCTTTTTGGCCAACCAAGCAACCTGGAAAGGCAAATCAGCGCTACAAAGAAGGCTCGCTTCCCATCGGTCAAAAGGGCCATGCTGAAAAAAGTGTCAAAACCAGAAATGCAGGACAGGCCATGGAGAAATGGGAGCCTTGCTACACTGATGGGCGGGATGTACATTGCCAACAGCCACTCTGGAGAAGTGTACGGTGTGTCCTGAAACATCTAAAAAACACAGCTTAGAGAGCATAGGGCACTTCCACGCATGGGGGGATAAAGCGGGAAAATTGAAAATCAGCAAGACACAAGCACCCCAAAGTTTAGGGCTGCTCTGTTGACAAGGACCTCCACTTCCTTCCACCTTAAATATCCCAGGAAAGCGAAAAATGGATAAAAAAGTTGTGGTCCTTATGTACAATGGAATATCACTCAGCCATGAAATCAATGTCATAAGGCTAGTAGCAGCATGATGAGTGGATTTAGGTAAGACGATTCTAAGTGAAATAAGTCACACAGAAAAGGACACTTCTCATAAGGTGTCACTTATAGAGGGAATGTAAAAACCGTTACACTTGAACTGAATTACAAAACAGAACAGAGTCACACATGCAGAAAACACACTATGGCTGCTTAACGGGAAAGGTGAGGTGGGGTGATACATAAAACAAGAGTTTCAAATTAGCTCAGATACCGTTCCATAAACCCAATATGGAATAGACAAGACCTACTCCTTGCTCAGAGAACTGGACTCAACACGCCCGATTCACCGCACAAGAATATATCTGACTAGTAATAATCTTAAAACCTATGTATTGATATCTCTCTGTTAGTGTGTCAAGTGGGTGTAAAGCGGCCTAAACACAGCCGTGAAAAGCAGCTAAACCCCATTATAAAAATAAATTACTTTAAAAAACCCATGAAACAAAGACAGGGAAAGAGAGAGAAATTCTTACACAATTCGTTCAGGGGCTGTGATGCAACCTGGATTGACCATATCTAGACCCACAGCTGGATGAGACATAAGGGTGGACACTCTTGGGGCTGAGAGGTTTGGTGAGGTTGGGTGAGCAAACGCAGACCCTTTAAAGTAATACTGCGTGCTACCCATCGCATGGGTCCCAAATCTCCAGGTTCAAGGGCATCTTCCTACATCGAAAACATGCATGAGAAACCCAGAAGATGGTACACCGTGTGATGGGGAAAGGTTTCTAAAACGCACCTCATTTCTCATCTCCTTGTGCTCGGGTTCGCCATTCCAGCCACTTTACTAGCAATCTCCCTACTTGGAGCATCAGCACCTTTAACCTCCTGTTCCGTACAGGTTGCAATTTGTCCTGAGGATGAACGGGAAGACGGGAACCAATGAGAGACTAGCTCTTGGTGTTGGGACAGGCACAGGTCACTCTATTTTCCCATCAGGAAGAAGAATTAACCACAGGCTCAGCCTGCCCCCCGGAACCAGAAGAGGGCCTGAAGCCATCCGGCGCTTTTGCGGCCGGCTCCCAAAAAAGCGACTTGTAAAATGGAGCTTCAGGGCACTGCAATTCACAAACCTGCAGAGTTATAAATGATAACTCTCGTCCACAAATATATTGAGGGAAGGCAAAGAAGAGGATTTGAAATCAAGGCAGAATTGCAGGAAACAGATTTCAGGAGGTAGATTCGAATCGCCTTTAAAGCACATGAAAAGCAGCAAAACGTTGACAATGATGCCCTTGGCCAAAAAGGGCGTATGCGTTTTTTCCTGAATATATTCAGGAAAAAACGCATACGCCCTTTTTGGCCAACCAAGCAACCTGGAAAGGCAAATCAGCGCTGCAAAGAAGGCTCGCTTCCCATCGGTCAAAAGGGCCATGCTGAAAAAAGTGTCAAAACCAGAAATGCAGGACAGGCCATGGAGAAATGGGAGCCTTGCTACACTGATGGGCGGGATGTACATTGCCAACAGCCACTCTGGAGAAGTGTACGGTGTGTCCTGAAACATCTAAAAAACACAGCTTAGAGAGCATAGGGCACTTCCACGCATGGGGGGATAAAGCGGGAAAATTGAAAATCAGCAAGACACAAGCACCCCAAAGTTTAGGGCTGCTCTGTTGACAAGGACCTCCACTTCCTTCCACCTTAAATATCCCAGGAAAGCGAAAAATGGATAAAAAAGTTGTGGTCCTTATGTACAATGGAATATCACTCAGCCATGAAATCAATGTCATAAGGCTAGTAGCAGCATGATGAGTGGATTTAGGTAAGACGATTCTAAGTGAAATAAGTCACACAGAAAAGGACACTTCTCATAAGGTGTCACTTATAGAGGGAATGTAAAAACCGTTACACTTGAACTGAATTACAAAACAGAACAGAGTCACACATGCAGAAAACACACTATGGCTGCTTAACGGGAAAGGTGAGGTGGGGTGATACATAAAACAAGAGTTTCAAATTAGCTCAGATACCGTTCCATAAACCCAATATGGAATAGACAAGACCTACTCCTTGCTCAGAGAACTGGACTCAACACGCCCGATTCACCGCACAAGAATATATCTGACTAGTAATAATCTTAAAACCTATGTATTGATATCTCTCTGTTAGTGTGTCAAGTGGGTGTAAAGCGGCCTAAACACAGCCGTGAAAAGCAGCTAAACCCCATTATAAAAATAAATTACTTTTAAAAACCCATGAAACAAAGACAGGGAAAGAGAGAGAAATTCTTACACAATTCGTTCAGGGGCTGTGATGCAACCTGGATTGACCATATCTAGACCCACAGCTGGATGAGACATAAGGGTGGACACTCTTGGGGCTGAGAGGTTTGGTGAGGTTGGGTGAGCAAACGCAGACCCTTTAAAGTAATACTGCGTGCTACCCATCGCATGGGTCCCAAATCTCCAGGTTCAAGGGCATCTTCCTACATCGAAAACATGCATGAGAAACCCAGAAGATGGTACACCGTGTGATGGGGAAAGGTTTCTAAAACGCACCTCATTTCTCATCTCCTTGTGCTCGGGTTCGCCATTCCAGCCACTTTACTAGCAATCTCCCTACTTGGAGCATCAGCACCTTTAACCTCCTGTTCCGTACAGGTTGCAATTTGTCCTGAGGATGAACGGGAAGACGGGAACCAATGAGAGACTAGCTCTTGGTGTTGGGACAGGCACAGGTCACTCTATTTTCCCATCAGGAAGAAGAATTAACCACAGGCTCAGCCTGCCCCCCGGAACCAGAAGAGGGCCTGAAGCCATCCGGCGCTTTTGCGGCCGGCTCCCAAAAAAGCGACTTGTAAAATGGAGCTTCAGGGCACTGCAATTCACAAACCTGCAGAGTTATAAATGATAACTCTCGTCCACAAATATATTGAGGGAAGGCAAAGAAGAGGATTTGAAATCAAGGCAGAATTGCAGGAAACAGATTTCAGGAGGTAGATTCGAATCGCCTTTAAAGCACATGAAAAGCGGCAAAACGTTGACAATGATGCCCTTGGCCAAAAAGGGCGTATGCGTTTTTTCCTGAATATATTCAGGAAAAAACGCATACGCCCTTTTTGGCCAACCAAGCAACCTGGAAAGGCAAATCAGCGCTGCAAAGAAGGCTCGCTTCCCATCGGTCAAAAGGGCCATGCTGAAAAAAGTGTCAAAACCAGAAATGCAGGACAGGCCATGGAGAAATGGGAGCCTTGCTACACTGATGGGCGGGATGTACATTGCCAACAGCCACTCTGGAGAAGTGTACGGTGTGTCCTGAAACATCTAAAAAACACAGCTTAGAGAGCATAGGGCACTTCCACGCATGGGGGGATAAAGCGGGAAAATTGAAAATCAGCAAGACACAAGCACCCCAAAGTTTAGGGCTGCTCTGTTGACAAGGACCTCCACTTCCTTCCACCTTAAATATCCCAGGAAAGCGAAAAATGGATAAAAAAGTTGTGGTCCTTATGTACAATGGAATATCACTCAGCCATGAAATCAATGTCATAAGGCTAGTAGCAGCATGATGAGTGGATTTAGGTAAGACGATTCTAAGTGAAATAAGTCACACAGAAAAGGACACTTCTCATAAGGTGTCACTTATAGAGGGAATGTAAAAACCGTTACACTTGAACTGAATTACAAAACAGAACAGAGTCACACATGCAGAAAACACACTATGGCTGCTTAACGGGAAAGGTGAGGTGGGGTGATACATAAAACAAGAGTTTCAAATTAGCTCAGATACCGTTCCATAAACCCAATATGGAATAGACAAGACCTACTCCTTGCTCAGAGAACTGGACTCAACACGCCCGATTCACCGCACAAGAATATATCTGACTAGTAATAATCTTAAAACCTATGTATTGATATCTCTCTGTTAGTGTGTCAAGTGGGTGTAAAGCGGCCTAAACACAGCCGTGAAAAGCAGCTAAACCCCATTATAAAAATAAATTACTTTTAAAAACCCATGAAACAAAGACAGGGAAAGAGAGAGAAATTCTTACACAATTCGTTCAGGGGCTGTGATGCAACCTGGATTGACCATATCTAGACCCACAGCTGGATGAGACATAAGGGTGGACACTCTTGGGGCTGAGAGGTTTGGTGAGGTTGGGTGAGCAAACGCAGACCCTTTAAAGTAATACTGCGTGCTACCCATCGCATGGGTCCCAAATCTCCAGGTTCAAGGGCATCTTCCTACATCGAAAACATGCATGAGAAACCCAGAAGATGGTACACCGTGTGATGGGGAAAGGTTTCTAAAACGCACCTCATTTCTCATCTCCTTGTGCTCGGGTTCGCCATTCCAGCCACTTTACTAGCAATCTCCCTACTTGGAGCATCAGCACCTTTAACCTCCTGTTCCGTACAGGTTGCAATTTGTCCTGAGGATGAACGGGAAGACGGGAACCAATGAGAGACTAGCTCTTGGTGTTGGGACAGGCACAGGTCACTCTATTTTCCCATCAGGAAGAAGAATTAACCACAGGCTCAGCCTGCCCCCCGGAACCAGAAGAGGGCCTGAAGCCATCCGGCGCTTTTGCGGCCGGCTCCCAAAAAAGCGACTTGTAAAATGGAGCTTCAGGGCACTGCAATTCACAAACCTGCAGAGTTATAAATGATAACTCTCGTCCACAAATATATTGAGGGAAGGCAAAGAAGAGGATTTGAAATCAAGGCAGAATTGCAGGAAACAGATTTCAGGAGGTAGATTCGAATCGCCTTTAAAGCACATGAAAAGCGGCAAAACGTTGACAATGATGCCCTTGGCCAAAAAGGGCGTATGCGTTTTTTCCTGAATATATTCAGGAAAAAACGCATACGCCCTTTTTGGCCAACCAAGCAACCTGGAAAGGCAAATCAGCGCTGCAAAGAAGGCTCGCTTCCCATCGGTCAAAAGGGCCATGCTGAAAAAAGTGTCAAAACCAGAAATGCAGGACAGGCCATGGAGAAATGGGAGCCTTGCTACACTGATGGGCGGGATGTACATTGCCAACAGCCACTCTGGAGAAGTGTACGGTGTGTCCTGAAACATCTAAAAAACACAGCTTAGAGAGCATAGGGCACTTCCACGCATGGGGGGATAAAGCGGGAAAATTGAAAATCAGCAAGACACAAGCACCCCAAAGTTTAGGGCTGCTCTGTTGACAAGGACCTCCACTTCCTTCCACCTTAAATATCCCAGGAAAGCGAAAAATGGATAAAAAAGTTGTGGTCCTTATGTACAATGGAATATCACTCAGCCATGAAATCAATGTCATAAGGCTAGTAGCAGCATGATGAGTGGATTTAGGTAAGACGATTCTAAGTGAAATAAGTCACACAGAAAAGGACACTTCTCATAAGGTGTCACTTATAGAGGGAATGTAAAAACCGTTACACTTGAACTGAATTACAAAACAGAACAGAGTCACACATGCAGAAAACACACTATGGCTGCTTAACGGGAAAGGTGAGGTGGGGTGATACATAAAACAAGAGTTTCAAATTAGCTCAGATACCGTTCCATAAACCCAATATGGAATAGACAAGACCTACTCCTTGCTCAGAGAACTGGACTCAACACGCCCGATTCACCGCACAAGAATATATCTGACTAGTAATAATCTTAAAACCTATGTATTGATATCTCTCTGTTAGTGTGTCAAGTGGGTGTAAAGCGGCCTAAACACAGCCGTGAAAAGCAGCTAAACCCCATTATAAAAATAAATTACTTTTAAAAACCCATGAAACAAAGACAGGGAAAGAGAGAGAAATTCTTACACAATTCGTTCAGGGGCTGTGATGCAACCTGGATTGACCATATCTAGACCCACAGCTGGATGAGACATAAGGGTGGACACTCTTGGGGCTGAGAGGTTTGGTGAGGTTGGGTGAGCAAACGCAGACCCTTTAAAGTAATACTGCGTGCTACCCATCGCATGGGTCCCAAATCTCCAGGTTCAAGGGCATCTTCCTACATCGAAAACATGCATGAGAAACCCAGAAGATGGTACACCGTGTGATGGGGAAAGGTTTCTAAAACGCACCTCATTTCTCATCTCCTTGTGCTCGGGTTCGCCATTCCAGCCACTTTACTAGCAATCTCCCTACTTGGAGCATCAGCACCTTTAACCTCCTGTTCCGTACAGGTTGCAATTTGTCCTGAGGATGAACGGGAAGACGGGAACCAATGAGAGACTAGCTCTTGGTGTTGGGACAGGCACAGGTCACTCTATTTTCCCATCAGGAAGAAGAATTAACCACAGGCTCAGCCTGCCCCCTGGAACCAGAACAGGGCCTGAAGCCATCCGGCGCTTTTGCGGCCGGCTCCCAAAAAAGCGACTTGTAAAATGGAGCTTCAGGGCACTGCAATTCACAAACCTGCAGAGTTATAAATGATAACTCTCGTCCACAAATATATTGAGGGAAGGCAAAGAAGAGGATTTGAAATCAAGGCAGAATTGCAGGAAACAGATTTCAGGAGGTAGATTCGAATCGCCTTTAAAGCACATGAAAAGCGGCAAAACGTTGACAATGATGCCCTTGGCCAAAAAGGGCGTATGCGTTTTTTCCTGAATATATTCAGGAAAAAACGCATACGCCCTTTTTGGCCAACCAAGCAACCTGGAAAGGCAAATCAGCGCTACAAAGAAGGCTCGCTTCCCATCGGTCAAAAGGGCCATGCTGAAAAAAGTGTCAAAACCAGAAATGCAGGACAGGCCATGGAGAAATGGGAGCCTTGCTACACTGATGGGCGGGATGTACATTGCCAACAGCCACTCTGGAGAAGTGTACGGTGTGTCCTGAAACATCTAAAAAACACAGCTTAGAGAGCATAGGGCACTTCCACGCATGGGGGGATAAAGCGGGAAAATTGAAAATCAGCAAGACACAAGCACCCCAAAGTTTAGGGCTGCTCTGTTGACAAGGACCTCCACTTCCTTCCACCTTAAATATCCCAGGAAAGCGAAAAATGGATAAAAAAGTTGTGGTCCTTATGTACAATGGAATATCACTCAGCCATGAAATCAATGTCATAAGGCTAGTAGCAGCATGATGAGTGGATTTAGGTAAGACGATTCTAAGTGAAATAAGTCACACAGAAAAGGACACTTCTCATAAGGTGTCACTTATAGAGGGAATGTAAAAACCGTTACACTTGAACTGAATTACAAAACAGAACAGAGTCACACATGCAGAAAACACACTATGGCTGCTTAACGGGAAAGGTGAGGTGGGGTGATACATAAAACAAGAGTTTCAAATTAGCTCAGATACCGTTCCATAAACCCAATATGTAATAGACAAGACCTACTCCTTGCTCAGAGAACTGGACTCAACACGCCCGATTCACCGCACAAGAATATATCTGACTAGTAATAATCTTAAAACCTATGTATTGATATCTCTCTGTTAGTGTGTCAAGTGGGTGTAAAACGGCCTAAACACAGCCGTGAAAAGCAGCTAAACCCCATTATAAAAATAAATTACTTTTAAAAACCCATGAAACAAAGACAGGGAAAGAGAGAGAAATTCTTACACAATTCGTTCAGGGGCTGTGATGCAACCTGGATTGACCATATCTAGACCCACAGCTGGATGAGACATAAGGGTGGACACTCTTGGGGCTGAGAGGTTTGGTGAGGTTGGGTGAGCAAACGCAGACCCTTTAAAGTAATACTGCGTGCTACCCATCGCATGGGTCCCAAATCTCCAGGTTCAAGGGCATCTTCCTACATCGAAAACATGCATGAGAAACCCAGAAGATGGTACACCGTGTGATGGGGAAAGGTTTCTAAAACGCACCTCATTTCTCATCTCCTTGTGCTCGGGTTCGCCATTCCAGCCACTTTACTAGCAATCTCCCTACTTGGAGCATCAGCACCTTTAACCTCCTGTTCCGTACAGGTTGCAATTTGTCCTGAGGATGAACGGGAAGACGGGAACCAATGAGAGACTAGCTCTTGGTGTTGGGACAGGCACAGGTCACTCTATTTTCCCATCAGGAAGAAGAATTAACCACAGGCTCAGCCTGCCCCCCGGAACCAGAAGAGGGCCTGAAGCCATCCGGCGCTTTTGCGGCCGGCTCCCAAAAAAGCGACTTGTAAAATGGAGCTTCAGGGCACTGCAATTCACAAACCTGCAGAGTTATAAATGATAACTCTCGTCCACAAATATATTGAGGGAAGGCAAAGAAGAGGATTTGAAATCAAGGCAGAATTGCAGGAAACAGATTTCAGGAGGTAGATTCGAATCGCCTTTAAAGCACATGAAAAGCGGCAAAACGTTGACAATGATGCCCTTGGCCAAAAAGGGCGTATGCGTTTTTTCCTGAATATATTCAGGAAAAAACGCATACGCCCTTTTTGGCCAACCAAGCAACCTGGAAAGGCAAATCAGCGCTACAAAGAAGGCTCGCTTCCCATCGGTCAAAAGGGCCATGCTGAAAAAAGTGTCAAAACCAGAAATGCAGGACAGGCCATGGAGAAATGGGAGCCTTGCTACACTGATGGGCGGGATGTACATTGCCAACAGCCACTCTGGAGAAGTGTACGGTGTGTCCTGAAACATCTAAAAAACACAGCTTAGAGAGCATAGGGCACTTCCACGCATGGGGGGATAAAGCGGGAAAATTGAAAATCAGCAAGACACAAGCACCCCAAAGTTTAGGGCTGCTCTGTTGACAAGGACCTCCACTTCCTTCCACCTTAAATATCCCAGGAAAGCGAAAAATGGATACAAAAGTTGTGGTCCTTATGTACAATGGAATATCACTCAGCCATGAAATCAATGTCATAAGGCTAGTAGCAGCATGATGAGTGGATTTAGGTAAGACGATTCTAAGTGAAATAAGTCACACAGAAAAGGACACTTCTCATAAGGTGTCACTTATAGAGGGAATGTAAAAACCGTTACACTTGAACTGAATTACAAAACAGAACAGAGTCACACATGCAGAAAACACACTATGGCTGCTTAACGGGAAAGGTGAGGTGGGGTGATACATAAAACAAGAGTTTCAAATTAGCTCAGATACCGTTCCATAAACCCAATATGTAATAGACAAGACCTACTCCTTGCTCAGAGAACTGGACTCAACACGCCCGATTCACCGCACAAGAATATATCTGACTAGTAATAATCTTAAAACCTATGTATTGATATCTCTCTGTTAGTGTGTCAAGTGGGTGTAAAGCGGCCTAAACACAGCCGTGAAAAGCAGCTAAACCCCATTATAAAAATAAATTACTTTAAAAAACCCATGAAACAAAGACAGGGAAAGAGAGAGAAATTCTTACACAATTCGTTCAGGGGCTGTGATGCAACCTGGATTGACCATATCTAGACCCACAGCTGGATGAGACATAAGGGTGGACACTCTTGGGGCTGAGAGGTTTGGTGAGGGTGGGTGAGCAAACGCAGACCCTTTAAAGTAATACTGCGTGCTACCCATCGCATGGGTCCCAAATCTCCAGGTTCAAGGGCATCTTCCTACATCGAAAACATGCATGAGAAACCCAGAAGATGGTACACCGTGTGATGGGGAAAGGTTTCTAAAACGCACCTCATTTCTCATCTCCTTGTGCTCGGGTTCGCCATTCCAGCCACTTTACTAGCAATCTCCCTACTTGGAGCATCAGCACCTTTAACCTCCTGTTCCGTACAGGTTGCAATTTGTCCTGAGGATGAACGGGAAGACGGGGAACCAATGAGAGACTAGCTCTTGGTGTAGGGACAGGCACAGGTCACTCTATTTTCCCATCAGGAAGAAGAATTAACCACAGGCTCAGCCTGCCCCCCGGAACCAGAACAGGGCCTGAAGCCATCCTGCGCTTTTGCGGCCGGCTCCCAAAAAAGCGACTTGTAAAATGGAGCTTCAGGGCACTGCAATTCACTAACCTGCAGAGTTATAAATGACAACTCTCGTCCACAAATATATTGAGGGAAGGCAAAGAAGAGGATTTGAAATCAAGGCAGAATTGCAGGAAACAGATTTCAGGAGGTAGATTCGAATCGCCTTTAAAGCACATGAAAAGCGGCAAAACGTTGACAATGATGCCCTTGGCCAAAAAGGGCGTATGCGTTTTTTCCTGAATATATTCAGGAAAAAACGCATACGCCCTTTTTGGCCAACCAAGCAACCTGGAAAGGCAAATCAGCGCTACAAAGAAGGCTCGCTTCCCATCGGTCAAAAGGGCCATGCTGAAAAAAGTGTCAAAACCAGAAATGCAGGACAGGCCATGGAGAAATGGGAGCCTTGCTACACTGATGGGCGGGATGTACATTGCCAACGGCCACTCTGGAGAAGTGTACGGTGTGTCCTGAAACATCTAAAAAACACAGCTTAGAGAGCATAGGGCACTTCCACGCATGGGGGGATAAAGCGGGAAAATTGAAAATCAGCAAGACACAAGCACCCCAAAGTTTAGGGCTGCTCTGTTGACAAGGACCTCCACTTCCTTCCACCTTAAATATCCCAGGAAAGCGAAAAATGGATACAAAAGTTGTGGTCCTTATGTACAATGGAATATCACTCAGCCATGAAATCAATGTCATAAGGCTAGTAGCAGCATGATGAGTGGATTTAGGTAAGACGATTCTAAGTGAAATAAGTCACACAGAAAAGGACACTTCTCATAAGGTGTCACTTATAGAGGGAATGTAAAAACCGTTACACTTGAACTGAATTACAAAACAGAACAGAGTCACACATGCAGAAAACACACTATGGCTGCTTAACGGGAAAGGTGAGGTGGGGTGATACATAAAACAAGAGTTTCAAATTAGCTCAGATACCGTTCCATAAACCCAATATGTAATAGACAAGACCTACTCCTTGCTCAGAGAACTGGACTCAACACGCCCGATTCACCGCACAAGAATATATCTGACTAGTAATAATCTTAAAACCTATGTATTGATATCTCTCTGTTAGTGTGTCAAGTGGGTGTAAAGCGGCCTAAACACAGCCGTGAAAAGCAGCTAAACCCCATTATAAAAATAAATTACTTTAAAAAACCCATGAAACAAAGACAGGGAAAGAGAGAGAAATTCTTACACAATTCGTTCAGGGGCTGTGATGCAACCTGGATTGACCATATCTAGACCCACAGCTGGATGAGACATAAGGGTGGACACTCTTGGGGCTGAGAGGTTTGGTGAGGGTGGGTGAGCAAACGCAGACCCTTTAAAGTAATACTGCGTGCTACCCATCGCATGGGTCCCAAATCTCCAGGTTCAAGGGCATCTTCCTACATCGAAAACATGCATGAGAAACCCAGAAGATGGTACACCGTGTGATGGGGAAAGGTTTCTAAAACGCACCTCATTTCTCATCTCCTTGTGCTCGGGTTCGCCATTCCAGCCACTTTACTAGCAATCTCCCTACTTGGAGCATCAGCACCTTTAACCTCCTGTTCCGTACAGGTTGCAATTTGTCCTGAGGATGAACGGGAAGACGGGGAACCAATGAGAGACTAGCTCTTGGTGTAGGGACAGGCACAGGTCACTCTATTTTCCCATCAGGAAGAAGAATTAACCACAGGCTCAGCCTGCCCCCCGGAACCAGAACAGGGCCTGAAGCCATCCTGCGCTTTTGCGGCCGGCTCCCAAAAAAGCGACTTGTAAAATGGAGCTTCAGGGCACTGCAATTCACTAACCTGCAGAGTTATAAATGACAACTCTCGTCCACAAATATATTGAGGGAAGGCAAAGAAGAGGATTTGAAATCAAGGCAGAATTGCAGGAAACAGATTTCAGGAGGTAGATTCGAATCGCCTTTAAAGCACATGAAAAGCGGCAAAACGTTGACAATGATGCCCTTGGCCAAAAAGGGCGTATGCGTTTTTTCCTGAATATATTCAGGAAAAAACGCATACGCCCTTTTTGGCCAACCAAGCAACCTGGAAAGGCAAATCAGCGCTACAAAGAAGGCTCGCTTCCCATCGGTCAAAAGGGCCATGCTGAAAAAAGTGTCAAAACCAGAAATGCAGGACAGGCCATGGAGAAATGGGAGCCTTGCTACACTGATGGGCGGGATGTACATTGCCAACGGCCACTCTGGAGAAGTGTACGGTGTGTCCTGAAACATCTAAAAAACACAGCTTAGAGAGCATAGGGCACTTCCACGCATGGGGGGATAAAGCGGGAAAATTGAAAATCAGCAAGACACAAGCACCCCAAAGTTTAGGGCTGCTCTGTTGACAAGGACCTCCACTTCCTTCCACCTTAAATATCCCAGGAAAGCGAAAAATGGATAAAAAAGTTGTGGTCCTTATGTACAATGGAATATCACTCAGCCATGAAATCAATGTCATAAGGCTAGTAGCAGCATGATGAGTGGATTTAGGTAAGACGATTCTAAGTGAAATAAGTCACACAGAAAAGGACACTTCTCATAAGGTGTCACTTATAGAGGGAATGTAAAAACCGTTACACTTGAACTGAATTACAAAACAGAACAGAGTCACACATGCAGAAAACACACTATGGCTGCTTAACGGGAAAGGTGAGGTGGGGTGATACATAAAACAAGAGTTTCAAATTAGCTCAGATACCGTTCCATAAACCCAATATGTAATAGACAAGACCTACTCCTTGCTCAGAGAACTGGACTCAACACGCCCGATTCACCGCACAAGAATATATCTGACTAGTAATAATCTTAAAACCTATGTATTGATATCTCTCTGTTAGTGTGTCAAGTGGGTGTAAAGCGGCCTAAACACAGCCGTGAAAAGCAGCTAAACCCCATTATAAAAATAAATTACTTTAAAAAACCCATGAAACAAAGACAGGGAAAGAGAGAGAAATTCTTACACAATTCGTTCAGGGGCTGTGATGCAACCTGGATTGACCATATCTAGACCCACAGCTGGATGAGACATAAGGGTGGACACTCTTGGGGCTGAGAGGTTTGGTGAGGGTGGGTGAGCAAACGCAGACCCTTTAAAGTAATACTGCGTGCTACCCATCGCATGGGTCCCAAATCTCCAGGTTCAAGGGCATCTTCCTACATCGAAAACATGCATGAGAAACCCAGAAGATGGTACACCGTGTGATGGGGAAAGGTTTCTAAAACGCACCTCATTTCTCATCTCCTTGTGCTCGGGTTCGCCATTCCAGCCACTTTACTAGCAATCTCCCTACTTGGAGCATCAGCACCTTTAACCTCCTGTTCCGTACAGGTTGCAATTTGTCCTGAGGATGAACGGGAAGACGGGGAACCAATGAGAGACTAGCTCTTGGTGTAGGGACAGGCACAGGTCACTCTATTTTCCCATCAGGAAGAAGAATTAACCACAGGCTCAGCCTGCCCCCCGGAACCAGAACAGGGCCTGAAGCCATCCTGCGCTTTTGCGGCCGGCTCCCAAAAAAGCGACTTGTAAAATGGAGCTTCAGGGCACTGCAATTCACTAACCTGCAGAGTTATAAATGACAACTCTCGTCCACAAATATATTGAGGGAAGGCAAAGAAGAGGATTTGAAATCAAGGCAGAATTGCAGGAAACAGATTTCAGGAGGTAGATTCGAATCGCCTTTAAAGCACATGAAAAGCGGCAAAACGTTGACAATGATGCCCTTGGCCAAAAAGGGCGTATGCGTTTTTTCCTGAATATATTCAGGAAAAAACGCATACGCCCTTTTTGGCCAACCAAGCAACCTGGAAAGGCAAATCAGCACTACAAAGAAGGCTCGCTTCCCATCGGTCAAAAGGGCCATGCTGAAAAAAGTGTCAAAACCAGAAATGCAGGACAGGCCATGGAGAAATGGGAGCCTTGCTACACTGATGGGCGGGATGTACATTGCCAACAGCCACTCTGGAGAAGTGTACGGTGTGTCCTGAAACATCTAAAAAACACAGCTTAGAGAGCATAGGGCACTTCCACGCATGGGGGGATAAAGCGGGAAAATTGAAAATCAGCAAGACACAAGCACCCCAAAGTTTAGGGCTGCTCTGTTGACAAGGACCTCCACTTCCTTCCACCTTAAATATCCCAGGAAAGCGAAAAATGGATACAAAAGTTGTGGTCCTTATGTACAATGGAATATCACTCAGCCATGAAATCAATGTCATAAGGCTAGTAGCAGCATGATGAGTGGATTTAGGTAAGACGATTCTAAGTGAAATAAGTCACACAGAAAAGGACACTTCTCATAAGGTGTCACTTATAGAGGGAATGTAAAAACCGTTACACTTGAACTGAATTACAAAACAGAACAGAGTCACACATGCAGAAAACACACTATGGCTGCTTAACGGGAAAGGTGAGGTGGGGTGATACATAAAACAAGAGTTTCAAATTAGCTCAGATACCGTTCCATAAACCCAATATGTAATAGACAAGACCTACTCCTTGCTCAGAGAACTGGACTCAACACGCCCGATTCACCGCACAAGAATATATCTGACTAGTAATAATCTTAAAACCTATGTATTGATATCTCTCTGTTAGTGTGTCAAGTGGGTGTAAAGCGGCCTAAACACAGCCGTGAAAAGCAGCTAAACCCCATTATAAAAATAAATTACTTTAAAAAACCCATGAAACAAAGACAGGGAAAGAGAGAGAAATTCTTACACAATTCGTTCAGGGGCTGTGATGCAACCTGGATTGACCATATCTAGACCCACAGCTGGATGAGACATAAGGGTGGACACTCTTGGGGCTGAGAGGTTTGGTGAGGGTGGGTGAGCAAACGCAGACCCTTTAAAGTAATACTGCGTGCTACCCATCGCATGGGTCCCAAATCTCCAGGTTCAAGGGCATCTTCCTACATCGAAAACATGCATGAGAAACCCAGAAGATGGTACACCGTGTGATGGGGAAAGGTTTCTAAAACGCACCTCATTTCTCATCTCCTTGTGCTCGGGTTCGCCATTCCAGCCACTTTACTAGCAATCTCCCTACTTGGAGCATCAGCACCTTTAACCTCCTGTTCCGTACAGGTTGCAATTTGTCCTGAGGATGAACGGGAAGACGGGGAACCAATGAGAGACTAGCTCTTGGTGTAGGGACAGGCACAGGTCACTCTATTTTCCCATCAGGAAGAAGAATTAACCACAGGCTCAGCCTGCCCCCCGGAACC
The DNA here is from genome assembly GCF_965194825.1 of Balaenoptera physalus. Classification (NCBI taxonomy): domain Eukaryota; kingdom Metazoa; phylum Chordata; class Mammalia; order Artiodactyla; family Balaenopteridae; genus Balaenoptera; species Balaenoptera physalus. The sequence goes on along the minus strand of NW_028126457.1, from coordinate 540,351 downwards.
AGAACAGGGCCTGAAGCCATCCTGCGCTTTTGCGGCCGGCTCCCAAAAAAGCGACTTGTAAAATGGAGCTTCAGGGCACTGCAATTCACTAACCTGCAGAGTTATAAATGACAACTCTCGTCCACAAATATATTGAGGGAAGGCAAAGAAGAGGATTTGAAATCAAGGCAGAATTGCAGGAAACAGATTTCAGGAGGTAGATTCGAATCGCCTTTAAAGCACATGAAAAGCGGCAAAACGTTGACAATGATGCCCTTGGCCAAAAAGGGCGTATGCGTTTTTTCCTGAATATATTCAGGAAAAAACGCATACGCCCTTTTTGGCCAACCAAGCAACCTGGAAAGGCAAATCAGCGCTACAAAGAAGGCTCGCTTCCCATCGGTCAAAAGGGCCATGCTGAAAAAAGTGTCAAAACCAGAAATGCAGGACAGGCCATGGAGAAATGGGAGCCTTGCTACACTGATGGGCGGGATGTACATTGCCAACGGCCACTCTGGAGAAGTGTACGGTGTGTCCTGAAACATCTAAAAAACACAGCTTAGAGAGCATAGGGCACTTCCACGCATGGGGGGATAAAGCGGGAAAATTGAAAATCAGCAAGACACAAGCACCCCAAAGTTTAGGGCTGCTCTGTTGACAAGGACCTCCACTTCCTTCCACCTTAAATATCCCAGGAAAGCGAAAAATGGATAAAAAAGTTGTGGTCCTTATGTACAATGGAATATCACTCAGCCATGAAATCAATGTCATAAGGCTAGTAGCAGCATGATGAGTGGATTTAGGTAAGACGATTCTAAGTGAAATAAGTCACACAGAAAAGGACACTTCTCATAAGGTGTCACTTATAGAGGGAATGTAAAAACCGTTACACTTGAACTGAATTACAAAACAGAACAGAGTCACACATGCAGAAAACACACTATGGCTGCTTAACGGGAAAGGTGAGGTGGGGTGATACATAAAACAAGAGTTTCAAATTAGCTCAGATACCGTTCCATAAACCCAATATGTAATAGACAAGACCTACTCCTTGCTCAGAGAACTGGACTCAACACGCCCGATTCACCGCACAAGAATATATCTGACTAGTAATAATCTTAAAACCTATGTATTGATATCTCTCTGTTAGTGTGTCAAGTGGGTGTAAAGCGGCCTAAACACAGCCGTGAAAAGCAGCTAAACCCCATTATAAAAATAAATTACTTTAAAAAACCCATGAAACAAAGACAGGGAAAGAGAGAGAAATTCTTACACAATTCGTTCAGGGGCTGTGATGCAACCTGGATTGACCATATCTAGACCCACAGCTGGATGAGACATAAGGGTGGACACTCTTGGGGCTGAGAGGTTTGGTGAGGTTGGGTGAGCAAACGCAGACCCTTTAAAGTAATACTGCGTGCTACCCATCGCATGGGTCCCAAATCTCCAGGTTCAAGGGCATCTTCCTACATCGAAAACATGCATGAGAAACCCAGAAGATGGTACACCGTGTGATGGGGAAAGGTTTCTAAAACGCACCTCATTTCTCATCTCCTTGTGCTCGGGTTCGCCATTCCAGCCACTTTACTAGCAATCTCCCTACTTGGAGCATCAGCACCTTTAACCTCCTGTTCCGTACAGGTTGCAATTTGTCCTGAGGATGAACGGGAAGACGGGGAACCAATGAGAGACTAGCTCTTGGTGTAGGGACAGGCACAGGTCACTCTATTTTCCCATCAGGAAGAAGAATTAACCACAGGCTCAGCCTGCCCCCCGGAACCAGAACAGGGCCTGAAGCCATCCTGCGCTTTTGCGGCCGGCTCCCAAAAAAGCGACTTGTAAAATGGAGCTTCAGGGCACTGCAATTCACTAACCTGCAGAGTTATAAATGACAACTCTCGTCCACAAATATATTGAGGGAAGGCAAAGAAGAGGATTTGAAATCAAGGCAGAATTGCAGGAAACAGATTTCAGGAGGTAGATTCGAATCGCCTTTAAAGCACATGAAAAGCGGCAAAACGTTGACAATGATGCCCTTGGCCAAAAAGGGCGTATGCGTTTTTTCCTGAATATATTCAGGAAAAAACGCATACGCCCTTTTTGGCCAACCAAGCAACCTGGAAAGGCAAATCAGCGCTACAAAGAAGGCTCGCTTCCCATCGGTCAAAAGGGCCATGCTGAAAAAAGTGTCAAAACCAGAAATGCAGGACAGGCCATGGAGAAATGGGAGCCTTGCTACACTGATGGGCGGGATGTACATTGCCAACGGCCACTCTGGAGAAGTGTACGGTGTGTCCTGAAACATCTAAAAAACACAGCTTAGAGAGCATAGGGCACTTCCACGCATGGGGGGATAAAGCGGGAAAATTGAAAATCAGCAAGACACAAGCACCCCAAAGTTTAGGGCTGCTCTGTTGACAAGGACCTCCACTTCCTTCCACCTTAAATATCCCAGGAAAGCGAAAAATGGATACAAAAGTTGTGGTCCTTATGTACAATGGAATATCACTCAGCCATGAAATCAATGTCATAAGGCTAGTAGCAGCATGATGAGTGGATTTAGGTAAGACGATTCTAAGTGAAATAAGTCACACAGAAAAGGACACTTCTCATAAGGTGTCACTTATAGAGGGAATGTAAAAACCGTTACACTTGAACTGAATTACAAAACAGAACAGAGTCACACATGCAGAAAACACACTATGGCTGCTTAACGGGAAAGGTGAGGTGGGGTGATACATAAAACAAGAGTTTCAAATTAGCTCAGATACCGTTCCATAAACCCAATATGTAATAGACAAGACCTACTCCTTGCTCAGAGAACTGGACTCAACACGCCCGATTCACCGCACAAGAATATATCTGACTAGTAATAATCTTAAAACCTATGTATTGATATCTCTCTGTTAGTGTGTCAAGTGGGTGTAAAGCGGCCTAAACACAGCCGTGAAAAGCAGCTAAACCCCATTATAAAAATAAATTACTTTAAAAAACCCATGAAACAAAGACAGGGAAAGAGAGAGAAATTCTTACACAATTCGTTCAGGGGCTGTGATGCAACCTGGATTGACCATATCTAGACCCACAGCTGGATGAGACATAAGGGTGGACACTCTTGGGGCTGAGAGGTTTGGTGAGGGTGGGTGAGCAAACGCAGACCCTTTAAAGTAATACTGCGTGCTACCCATCGCATGGGTCCCAAATCTCCAGGTTCAAGGGCATCTTCCTACATCGAAAACATGCATGAGAAACCCAGAAGATGGTACACCGTGTGATGGGGAAAGGTTTCTAAAACGCACCTCATTTCTCATCTCCTTGTGCTCGGGTTCGCCATTCCAGCCACTTTACTAGCAATCTCCCTACTTGGAGCATCAGCACCTTTAACCTCCTGTTCCGTACAGGTTGCAATTTGTCCTGAGGATGAACGGGAAGACGGGGAACCAATGAGAGACTAGCTCTTGGTGTAGGGACAGGCACAGGTCACTCTATTTTCCCATCAGGAAGAAGAATTAACCACAGGCTCAGCCTGCCCCCCGGAACCAGAACAGGGCCTGAAGCCATCCTGCGCTTTTGCGGCCGGCTCCCAAAAAAGCGACTTGTAAAATGGAGCTTCAGGGCACTGCAATTCACTAACCTGCAGAGTTATAAATGACAACTCTCGTCCACAAATATATTGAGGGAAGGCAAAGAAGAGGATTTGAAATCAAGGCAGAATTGCAGGAAACAGATTTCAGGAGGTAGATTCGAATCGCCTTTAAAGCACATGAAAAGCGGCAAAACGTTGACAATGATGCCCTTGGCCAAAAAGGGCGTATGCGTTTTTTCCTGAATATATTCAGGAAAAAACGCATACGCCCTTTTTGGCCAACCAAGCAACCTGGAAAGGCAAATCAGCGCTACAAAGAAGGCTCGCTTCCCATCGGTCAAAAGGGCCATGCTGAAAAAAGTGTCAAAACCAGAAATGCAGGACAGGCCATGGAGAAATGGGAGCCTTGCTACACTGATGGGCGGGATGTACATTGCCAACGGCCACTCTGGAGAAGTGTACGGTGTGTCCTGAAACATCTAAAAAACACAGCTTAGAGAGCATAGGGCACTTCCACGCATGGGGGGATAAAGCGGGAAAATTGAAAATCAGCAAGACACAAGCACCCCAAAGTTTAGGGCTGCTCTGTTGACAAGGACCTCCACTTCCTTCCACCTTAAATATCCCAGGAAAGCGAAAAATGGATAAAAAAGTTGTGGTCCTTATGTACAATGGAATATCACTCAGCCATGAAATCAATGTCATAAGGCTAGTAGCAGCATGATGAGTGGATTTAGGTAAGACGATTCTAAGTGAAATAAGTCACACAGAAAAGGACACTTCTCATAAGGTGTCACTTATAGAGGGAATGTAAAAACCGTTACACTTGAACTGAATTACAAAACAGAACAGAGTCACACATGCAGAAAACACACTATGGCTGCTTAACGGGAAAGGTGAGGTGGGGTGATACATAAAACAAGAGTTTCAAATTAGCTCAGATACCGTTCCATAAACCCAATATGTAATAGACAAGACCTACTCCTTGCTCAGAGAACTGGACTCAACACGCCCGATTCACCGCACAAGAATATATCTGACTAGTAATAATCTTAAAACCTATGTATTGATATCTCTCTGTTAGTGTGTCAAGTGGGTGTAAAGCGGCCTAAACACAGCCGTGAAAAGCAGCTAAACCCCATTATAAAAATAAATTACTTTAAAAAACCCATGAAACAAAGACAGGGAAAGAGAGAGAAATTCTTACACAATTCGTTCAGGGGCTGTGATGCAACCTGGATTGACCATATCTAGACCCACAGCTGGATGAGACATAAGGGTGGACACTCTTGGGGCTGAGAGGTTTGGTGAGGTTGGGTGAGCAAACGCAGACCCTTTAAAGTAATACTGCGTGCTACCCATCGCATGGGTCCCAAATCTCCAGGTTCAAGGGCATCTTCCTACATCGAAAACATGCATGAGAAACCCAGAAGATGGTACACCGTGTGATGGGGAAAGGTTTCTAAAACGCACCTCATTTCTCATCTCCTTGTGCTCGGGTTCGCCATTCCAGCCACTTTACTAGCAATCTCCCTACTTGGAGCATCAGCACCTTTAACCTCCTGTTCCGTACAGGCTGCAATTTGTCCTGAGGATGAACGGGAAGACGGGGAACCAATGAGAGACTAGCTCTTGGTGTTGGGACAGGCACAGGTCACTCTATTTTCCCATCAGGAAGAAGAATTAACCACAGGCTCAGCCTGCCCCCCGGAACCAGAACAGGGCCTGAAGCCATCCTGTGCTTTTGCGGCCGGCTCCCAAAAAAGCGACTTGTAAAATGGAGCTTCAGGGCACTGCAATTCACAAACCTGCAGAGTTATAAATGATAACTCTCGTCCACAAATATATTGAGGGAAGGCAAAGAAGAGGATTTGAAATCAAGGCAGAATTGCAGGAAACAGATTTCAGGAGGTAGATTCGAATCGCCTTTAAAGCACATGAAAAGCGGCAAAACGTTGACAATGATGCCCTTGGCCAAAAAGGGCGTATGCGTTTTTTCCTGAATATATTCAGGAAAAAACGCATACGCCCTTTTTGGCCAACCAAGCAACCTGGAAAGGCAAATCAGCGCTACAAAGAAGGCTCGCTTCCCATCGGTCAAAAGGGCCATGCTGAAAAAAGTGTCAAAACCAGAAATGCAGGACAGGCCATGGAGAAATGGGAGCCTTGCTACACTGATGGGCGGGATGTACATTGCCAACAGCCACTCTGGAGAAGTGTACGGTGTGTCCTGAAACATCTAAAAAACACAGCTTAGAGAGCATAGGGCACTTCCACGCATGGGGGGATAAAGCGGGAAAATTGAAAATCAGCAAGACACAAGCACCCCAAAGTTTAGGGCTGCTCTGTTGACAAGGACCTCCACTTCCTTCCACCTTAAATATCCCAGGAAAGCGAAAAATGGATACAAAAGTTGTGGTCCTTATGTACAATGGAATATCACTCAGCCATGAAATCAATGTCATAAGGCTAGTAGCAGCATGATGAGTGGATTTAGGTAAGACGATTCTAAGTGAAATAAGTCACACAGAAAAGGACACTTCTCATAAGGTGTCACTTATAGAGGGAATGTAAAAACCGTTACACTTGAACTGAATTACAAAACAGAACAGAGTCACACATGCAGAAAACACACTATGGCTGCTTAACGGGAAAGGTGAGGTGGGGTGATACATAAAACAAGAGTTTCAAATTAGCTCAGATACCGTTCCATAAACCCAATATGTAATAGACAAGACCTACTCCTTGCTCAGAGAACTGGACTCAACACGCCCGATTCACCGCACAAGAATATATCTGACTAGTAATAATCTTAAAACCTATGTATTGATATCTCTCTGTTAGTGTGTCAAGTGGGTGTAAAGCGGCCTAAACACAGCCGTGAAAAGCAGCTAAACCCCATTATAAAAATAAATTACTTTAAAAAACCCATGAAACAAAGACAGGGAAAGAGAGAGAAATTCTTACACAATTCGTTCAGGGGCTGTGATGCAACCTGGATTGACCATATCTAGACCCACAGCTGGATGAGACATAAGGGTGGACACTCTTGGGGCTGAGAGGTTTGGTGAGGGTGGGTGAGCAAACGCAGACCCTTTAAAGTAATACTGCGTGCTACCCATCGCATGGGTCCCAAATCTCCAGGTTCAAGGGCATCTTCCTACATCGAAAACATGCATGAGAAACCCAGAAGATGGTACACCGTGTGATGGGGAAAGGTTTCTAAAACGCACCTCATTTCTCATCTCCTTGTGCTCGGGTTCGCCATTCCAGCCACTTTACTAGCAATCTCCCTACTTGGAGCCTCAGCACCTTTAACCTCCTGTTCCGTACAGGTTGCAATTTGTCCTGAGGATGAACGGGAAGACGGGGAACCAATGAGAGACTAGCTCTTGGTGTAGGGACAGGCACAGGTCACTCTATTTTCCCATCAGGAAGAAGAATTAACCACAGGCTCAGCCTGCCCCCCGGAACCAGAACAGGGCCTGAAGCCATCCTGCGCTTTTGCGGCCGGCTCCCAAAAAAGCGACTTGTAAAATGGAGCTTCAGGGCACTGCAATTCACTAACCTGCAGAGTTATAAATGACAACTCTCGTCCACAAATATATTGAGGGAAGGCAAAGAAGAGGATTTGAAATCAAGGCAGAATTGCAGGAAACAGATTTCAGGAGGTAGATTCGAATCGCCTTTAAAGCACATGAAAAGCGGCAAAACGTTGACAATGATGCCCTTGGCCAAAAAGGGCGTATGCGTTTTTTCCTGAATATATTCAGGAAAAAACGCATACGCCCTTTTTGGCCAACCAAGCAACCTGGAAAGGCAAATCAGCGCTACAAAGAAGGCTCGCTTCCCATTGGTCAAAAGGGCCATGCTGAAAAAAGTGTCAAAACCAGAAATGCAGGACAGGCCATGGAGAAATGGGAGCCTTGCTACACTGATGGGCGGGATGTACATTGCCAACGGCCACTCTGGAGAAGTGTACGGTGTGTCCTGAAACATCTAAAAAACACAGCTTAGAGAGCATAGGGCACTTCCACGCATGGGGGGATAAAGCGGGAAAATTGAAAATCAGCAAGACACAAGCACCCCAAAGTTTAGGGCTGCTCTGTTGACAAGGACCTCCACTTCCTTCCACCTTAAATATCCCAGGAAAGCGAAAAATGGATAAAAAAGTTGTGGTCCTTATGTACAATGGAATATCACTCAGCCATGAAATCAATGTCATAAGGCTAGTAGCAGCATGATGAGTGGATTTAGGTAAGACGATTCTAAGTGAAATAAGTCACACAGAAAAGGACACTTCTCAAAAGGTGTCACTTATAGAGGGAATGTAAAAACCGTTACACTTGAACTGAATTACAAAACAGAACAGAGTCACACATGCAGAAAACACACTATGGCTGCTTAACGGGAAAGGTGAGGTGGGGTGATACATAAAACAAGAGTTTCAAATTAGCTCAGATACCGTTCCATAAACCCAATATGTAATAGACAAGACCTACTCCTTGCTCAGAGAACTGGACTCAACACGCCCGTTTAACCGCACAAGAATATATCTGACTAGTAATAATCTTAAAACCTATGTATTGATATCTCTCTGTTAGTGTGTCAAGTGGGTGTAAAGAGGCCTAAACACAGCCGTGAAAAGCAGCTAAACCCCATTATAAAAATAAATTACTTTTAAAAACCCATGAAACAAAGACAGGGAAAGAGAGAGAAATTCTTACACAATTCGTTCAGGGGCTGTGATGCAACCTGGATTGACCATATCTAGACCCACAGCTGGATGAGACATAAGGGTGGACACTCTTGGGGCTGAGAGGTTTGGTGAGGTTGGGTGAGCAAACGCAGACCCTTTAAAGTAATACTGCGTGCTACCCATCGCATGGGTCCCAAATCTCCAGGTTCAAGGGCATCTTCCTACATCGAAAACATGCATGAGAAACCCAGAAGATGGTACACCGTGTGATGGGGAAAGGTTTCTAAAACGCACCTCATTTCTCATCTCCTTGTGCTCGGGTTCGCCATTCCAGCCACTTTACTAGCAATCTCCCTACTTGGAGCATCAGCACCTTTAACCTCCTGTTCCGTACAGGTTGCAATTTGTCCTGAGGATGAACGGGAAGACGGGGAACCAATGAGAGACTAGCTCTTGGTGTTGGGACAGGCACAGGTCACTCTATTTTCCCATCAGGAAGAAGAATTAACCACAGGCTCAGCCTGTCCCCCGGAACCAGAACAGGGCCTGAAGCCATCCGGCGCTTTTGCGGCCGGCTCCCAAAAAAGCGACTTGTAAAATGGAGCTTCAGGGCACTGCAATTCACAAACCTGCAGAGTGATAAATGATAACTCTCGTCCACAAATATATTGAGGGAAGGCAAAGAAGAGGATTTGAAATCAAGGCAGAATTGCAGGAAACAGATTTCAGGAGGTAGATTCGAATCGCCTTTAAAGCACATGAAAAGCGGCAAAACGTTGACAATGATGCCCTTGGCCAAAAAGGGCGTATGCGTTTTTTCCTGAATATATTCAGGAAAAAACGCATACGCCCTTTTTGGCCAACCAAGCAACCTGGAAAGGCAAATCAGCGCTACAAAGAAGTCACGCTTCCCATCGGTCAAAAGGGCCATGCTGAAAAAAGTGTCAAAACCAGAAATGCAGGACAGGCCATGGAGAAATGGGAGCCTTGCTACACTGATGGGCGGGATGTACATTGCCAACAGCCACTCTGGAGAAGTGTACGGTGTGTCCTGAAACATCTAAAAAACACAGCTTAGAGAGCATAGGGCACTTCCACGCATGGGGGGATAAAGCGGGAAAATTGAAAATCAGCAAGACACAAGCACCCCAAAGTTTAGGGCTGCTCTGTTGACAAGGACCTCCACTTCCTTCCACCTTAAATATCCCAGGAAAGCGAAAAATGGATACAAAAGTTGTGGTCCTTATGTACAATGGAATATCACTCAGCCATGAAATCAATGTCATAAGGCTAGTAGCAGCATGATGAGTGGATTTAGGTAAGACGATTCTAAGTGAAATAAGTCACACAGAAAAGGACACTTCTCATAAGGTGTCACTTATAGAGGGAATGTAAAAACCGTTACACTTGAACTGAATTACAAAACAGAACAGAGTCACACATGCAGAAAACACACTATGGCTGCTTAACGGGAAAGGTGAGGTGGGGTGATACATAAAACAAGAGTTTCAAATTAGCTCAGATACCGTTCCATAAACCCAATATGTAATAGACAAGACCTACTCCTTGCTCAGAGAACTGGACTCAACACGCCCGATTCACCGCACAAGAATATATCTGACTAGTAATAATCTTAAAACCTATGTATTGATATCTCTCTGTTAGTGTGTCAAGTGGGTGTAAAGCGGCCTAAACACAGCCGTGAAAAGCAGCTAAACCCCATTATAAAAATAAATTACTTTTAAAAACCCATGAAACAAAGACAGGGAAAGAGAGAGAAATTCTTACACAATTCGTTCAGGGGCTGTGATGCAACCTGGATTGACCATATCTAGACCCACAGCTGGATGAGACATAAGGGTGGACACTCTTGGGGCTGAGAGGTTTGGTGAGGTTGGGTGAGCAAACGCAGACCCTTTAAAGTAATACTGCGTGCTACCCATCGCATGGGTCCCAAATCTCCAGGTTCAAGGGCATCTTCCTACATCGAAAACATGCATGAGAAACCCAGAAGATGGTACACCGTGTGATGGGGAACGGTTTCTAAAACGCACCTCATTTCTCATCTCCTTGTGCTCGGGTTCGCCATTCCAGCCACTTTACTAGCAATCTCCCTACTTGGAGCATCAGCACCTTTAACCTCCTGTTCCGTACAGGTTGCAATTTGTCCTGAGGATGAACGGGAAGACGGGGAACCAATGAGAGACTAGCTCTTGGTGTTGGGACAGGCACAGGTCACTCTATTTTCCCATCAGGAAGAAGAATTAACCACAGGCTCAGCCTGCCCCCCGGAACCAGAACAGGGCCTGAAGCCATCCGGCGCTTTTGCGGCCGGCTCCCAAAAAAGCGACTTGTAAAATGGAGCTTCAGGGCACTGCAATTCACAAACCTGCAGAGTGATAAATGATAACTCTCGTCCACAAATATATTGAGGGAAGGCAAAGAAGAGGATTTGAAATCAAGGCAGAATTGCAGGAAACAGATTTCAGGAGGTAGATTCGAATCGCCTTTAAAGCACATGAAAAGTGGCAAAACGTCGACAATGATGCCCTTGGCCAAAAAGGGCGTATGCGTTTTTTCCTGAATATATTCAGGAAAAAACGCATACGCCCTTTTTGGCCAACCAAGCAACCTGGAAAGGCAAATCAGCGCTACAAAGAAGGCTCGCTTCCCATCGGTCAAAAGGGCCATGCTGAAAAAAGTGTCAAAACCAGAAATGCAGGACAGGCCATGGAGAAATGGGAGCCTTGCTACACTGATGGGCGGGATGTACATTGCCAACAGCCACTCTGGAGAAGTGTACGGTGGGTCCTGAAACATCTCAAAAACACAGCTTAGAGAGCATAGGGCACTTCCACGCATGGGGGGATAAAGCGGGAAAATTGAAAATCAGCAAGACACAAGCACCCCAAAGTTTAGGGCTGCTCTGTTGACAAGGACCTCCACTTCCTTCCACCTTAAATATCCCAGGAAAGCTAAAAATGGATACAAAAGTTGTGGTCATTATGTACAATGGAATATCACTCAGCCATGAAATCAATGTCATAAGGCTAGTAGCAGCATGATGAGTGGATTTAGGTAAGACGATTCTAAGTGAAATAAGCCACACAGAAAAGGACACTTCTCATAAGGTGTCACTTATAGAGGGAATGTAAAAACCGTTACACTTGAACTGAATTACAAAACAGAACAGAGTCACACATGCAGAAAACACACTATGGCTGCTTAACGGGAAAGGTGAGGTGGGGTGATACATAAACAAGAGTTTCAAATTAGCTCAGATACCGTTCCATAAACCCAATATGTAATAGACAAGACCTACTCCTTGCTCAGAGAACTGGACTCAACACGCCCGATTCACCGCACAAAAATATATCTGACTAGTAATAATCTTAAAACCTATGTATTGATATCTCTCTGTTAGTGTGTCAAGTGGGTGTAAAGCGGCCTAAACACAGCCGTGAAAAGCAGCTAAACCCCATTATAAAAATAAATTACTTTTAAAAACCCATGAAACAAAGACAGGGAAAGAGAGAGAAATTCTTACATAATTCGTTCAGGGGCTGTGATGCAACCTGGATTGACCATATCTAGACCCACAGCTGGATGAGACATAAGGGTGGACACTCTTGGGGCTGAGAGGTTTGGTGAGGTTGGGTGAGCAAACGCAGACCCTTTAAAGTAATACTGCGTGCTACCCATCGCATGGGTCCCAAATCTCCAGGTTCAAGGGCATCTTCCTACATCGAAAACATGCATGAGAAACCCAGAAGATGGTACACAGTGTGATGGGGAAAGGTTTCTAAAACGCACCTCATTTCTTATCTCCTTGTGCTCGGGTTCGCCATTCCAGCCACTTTACTAGCAATCTCCCTACTTGGAGCATCAGCACCTTTAACCTCCTGTTCCGTACAGGTTGCAATTTTTCCTGAGGATGAACGGGAAGACGGGGAACCAATGAGAGACTAGCTCTTGGTGTTGGGACAGGCACAGGTCACTCTATTTTCCCATTAGGAAGAAGAATTAACCACAGGCTCAGCCTGCCCCCCGGAACCAGAACAGGGCCTGAAGCCATCCTGCGCTTTTGCGGCCGTCTCCCAAAAAAGCGACTTGTAAAATGGAGCTTCAGGGCACTGCAATTCACAAACCTGCAGAGTTATAAATGATAACTCTCGTCCACAAATATATTGAGGGAAGGCAAAGAAGAGGATTTGAAATCAAGGCAGAATTGCAGGAAACAGATTTCAGGAGGTAGATTCGAATCGCCTTTAAAGCACATGAAAAGCGGCAAAACGTTGACAATGATGCCCTTGGCCAAAAAGGGCGTATGCGTTTTTTCCTGAATATATTCAGGAAAAAACGCATACGCCCTTTTTGGCCAACCAAGCAACCTGGAAAGGCAAATCAGCGCTACAAAGAAGGCTCGCTTCCCATCGGTCAAAAGGGCCATGCTGAAAAAAGTGTCAAAACCAGAAATGCAGGACAGGCCATGGAGAAATGGGAGCCTTGCTACACTGATGGGCGGGATGTACATTGCCAACAGCCACTCTGGAGAAGTGTACGGTGGGTCCTGAAACATCTAAAAAACACAGCTTAGAGAGCATAGGGCACTTCCACGCATGGGGGGATAAAGCGGGAAAATTGAAAATCAGCAAGACACAAGCACCCCAAAGTTTAGGGCTGCTCTGTTGACAAGGACCTCCACTTCCTTCCACCTTAAATATCCCAGGAAAGCTAAAAATGGATACAAAAGTTGTGGTCCTTATGTACAATGGAATATCACTCAGCCATGAAATCAATGTCATAAGGCTAGTAGCAGCATGATGAGTGGATTTAGGTAAGACGATTCTAAGTGAAATAAGTCACACAGAAAAGGACACTTCTCATAAGGTGTCACTTATAGAGGGAATGTAAAAACCGTTACACTTGAACTGAATTACAAAACAGAACAGAGTCACACATGCAGAAAACACACTATGGCTGCTTAACGGGAAAGGTGAGGTGGGGTGATACATAAAACAAGAGTTTCAAATTAGCTCAGATACCGTTCCATAAACCCAATATGTAATAGACAAGACCTACTCCTTGCTCAGAGAACTGGACTCAACACGCCCGATTCACCGCACAAGAATATATCTGACTAGTAATAATCTTAAAACCTATGTATTGATATCTCTCTGTTAGTGTGTCAAGTGGGTGTAAAGCGGCCTAAACACAGCCGTGAAAAGCAGCTAAACCCCATTATAAAAATAAATTACTTTTAAAAACCCATGAAACAAAGACAGGGAAAGAGAGAGAAATTCTTACACAATTCGTTCAGGGGCTGTGATGCAACCTGGATTGACCATATCTAGACCCACAGCTGGATGAGACATAAGGGTGGACACTCTTGGGGCTGAGAGGTTTGGTGAGGTTGGGTGAGCAAACGCAGACCCTTTAAAGTAATACTGCGTGCTACCCATCGCATGGGTCCCAAATCTCCAGGTTCAAGGGCATCTTCCTACATCGAAAACATGCATGAGAAACCCAGAAGATGGTACACCGTGTGATGGGGAAAGGTTTCTAAAACGCACCTCATTTCTCATCTCCTTGTGCTCGGGTTCGCCATTCCAGCCACTTTACTAGCAATCTCCCTACTTGGAGCATCAGCACCTTTAACCTCCTGTTCCGTACAGGTTGCAATTTGTCCTGAGGATGAACGGGAAGACGGGGAACCAATGAGAGACTAGCTCTTGGTGTTGGGACAGGCACAGGTCACTCTATTTTCCCATCAGGAAGAAGAATGAACCACAGGCTCAGCCTGCCCCCCGGAACCAGAACAGGGCCTGAAGCCATCCGGCGCTTTTGCGGCCGGCTCCCAAAAAAGCGACTTGTAAAATGGAGCTTCAGGGCACTGCAATTCACAAACCTGCAGAGTTATAAATGATAACTCTCGTCCACAAATATATTGAGGGAAGGCAAAGAAGAGGATTTGAAATCAAGGCAGAATTGCAGGAAACAGATTTCAGGAGGTAGATACGAATCGCCTTTAAAGCACATGAAAAGCGGCAAAACGTTGACAATGATGCCCTTGGCCAAAAAGGGCGTATGCGTTTTTTCCTGAATATATTCAGGAAAAAACGCATACGCCCTTTTTGGCCAACCAAGCCACCTGGAAAGGCAAATCAGCGCTACAAAGAAGTCTCGCTTCCCATCGGTCAAAAGGGCCATGCTGAAAAAAGTGTCAAAACCAGAAATGCAGGACAGGCCATGGAGAAATGGGAGCCTTGCTACACTGATGGGCGGGATGTACATTGCCAACAGCCACTCTGGAGAAGTGTACGGTGTGTCCTGAAACATCTAAAAAACACAGCTTAGAGAGCATAGGGCACTTCCACGCATGGGGGGATAAAGCGAGAAAATTGAAAATCAGCAAGACACAAGCACCCCAAAGTTTAGGTCTGCTCTGTTGACAAGGACCTCCACTTCCTTCCACCTTAAATATCCCAGGAAAGCTAAAAATGGATACAAAAGTTGTGGCCCTTATGTACAATGGAATATCACTCAGCCATGAAATCAATGTCAAAAGGCTAGTAGCAGCATGATGAGTGGATTTAGGTAAGACGATTCTAAGTGAAATAAGTCACACAGAAAAGGAGACTTCTCATAAGGTGTCACTTATAGAGGGAATGTAAAAACCGTTACACTTGCACTGAATTACAAAACAGAACAGAGTCACACATGCAGAAAACACACTATGGCTGCTTAACGGGAAAGGTGAGGTGGGGTGATACATAAAACAAGAGTTTCAAATTAGCTCAGATACCGTTCCATAAACCCAATATGTAATAGACAAGACCTACTCCTTGCTCAGAGAACTGGACTCAACACGCCCGATTCACCGCACAAGAATATATCTGACTAGTAATAATCTTAAAACCTATGTATTGATATCTCTCTGTTAGTGTGTCAAGTGGGTGTAAAGCGGCCTAAACACAGCCGTGAAAAGCAGCTAAACCCCATTATAAAAATAAATTACTTTTAAAAACCCATGAAACAAAGACAGGGAAAGAGAGAGAAATTCTTACACAATTCGTTCAGGGGCTGTGATGCAACCTGGATTGACCATATCTAGACCCACAGCTGGATGAGACATAAGGGTGGACACTCTTGGGGCTGAGAGGTTTGGTGAGGTTGGGTGAGCAAACGCAGACCCTTTAAAGTAATACTGCGTGCTACCCATCGCATGGGTCCCAAATCTCCAGGTTCAAGGGCATCTTCCTACATCGAAAACATGCATGAGAAACCCAGAAGATGGTACACCGTGTGATGGGGAAAGGTTTCTAAAACGCACCTCATTTCTCATCTCCTTGTGGTCGGGTTCGCCATTCCAGCCACTTTACTAGCAATCTCCCTACTTGGAGCATCAGCACCTTTAACCTCCTGTTCCGTATAGGTTGCAAATTGTCCTGAGGATGAACGGGAAGACGGGGAACCAATGAGAGACTAGCTCTTGGTGTTGGGACAGGCACAGGTCACTCTATTTTCCCATCAGGAAGAAGAATTAACCACAGGCTCAGCCTGCCCCCCGGAACCAGAACAGGGCCTGAAGCCATCCTGCGCTTTTGCGGCCGGCTCCCAAAAAAGCGACTTGTAAAATGGAGCTTCAGGGCACTGCAATTCACAAACCTGCAGAGTTATAAATGATAACTCTCGTCCACAAATATATTGAGGGAAGGCAAAGAAGAGGATTAGAAATCAAGGCAGAATTGCAGGAAACAGATTTCAGGAGGTAGATTCGAATCGCCTTTAAAGCACATGAAAAGCGGCAAAACGTTGACAATCATGCCCTTGGCCAAAAGGGGGTATGCGTTTTTTCCTGAATATATTCAGGAAAAAACGCATACGCCCTTTTTGCCCAACCAAGCAACCTGGAAAGGCAAATCAGCGCTACAAAGAAGGCTCGCTTCCCATCGGTCAAAAGGGCCATGCTGAAAAAAGTGTCAAAACCAGAAATGCAGGACAGGCCATGGAGAAATGGGAGCCTTGCTACACTGATGGGCGAGATGTACATTGCCAACAGCCACTCTGGAGAAGTGTACGGTGTGTCCTGAAACATCTAAAAAACACAGCTTAGAGAGCATAGGGCACTTCCACGCATAGGGGAATAAAGCGGGAAAATTGAAAATCAGCAAGACACAAGCACCCCAAAGTTTAGGGCTGCTCTGTTGACAAGGACCTCCACTTCCTTCCACCTTAAATATCCCAGGAAAGCGAAAAATGGATAAAAAAGTTGTGGTCCTTATGTACAATGGAATATCACTCAGCCATGAAATCAATGTCATAAGGCTAGTAGCAGCATGATGAGTGGATTTAGGTAAGACGATTCTAAGTGAAATAAGTCACACAGAAAAGGAGACTTCTCATAAGGTGTCACTTATAGAGGGAATGTAAAAACCGTTACACTTGAACTGAATTACAAAACAGAACAGAGTCACACATGCAGAAAACACACTATGGCTGCTTAACGGGAAAGGTGAGGTGGGGTGATACATAAAACAAGAGTTTCAAATTAGCTCAGATACCGTTCCATAAACCCAATATGTAATAGACAAGACCTACTCCTTGCTCAGAGAACTGGACTCAACACGCCCGATTCACCGCACAAGAATATATCTGACTAGTAATAATCTTAAAACCTATGTATTGATATCTCTCTGTTAGTGTGTCAAGTGGGTGTAAAGCGGCCTAAACACAGCCGTGAAAAGCAGCTAAACCCCATTATAAAAATAAATTACTTTTAAAAACCCATGAAACAAAGACAGGGAAAGAGAGAGAAATTCTTACACAATTCGTTCAGGGGCTGTGATGCAACCTGGATTGACCATATCTAGACCCACAGCTGGATGAGACATAAGGGTGGACACTCTTGGGGCTGAGAGGTTTGGTGAGGTTGGGTGAGCAAACGCAGACCCTTTAAAGTAATACTGCGTGCTACCCATCGCATGGGTCCCAAATCTCCAGGTTCAAGGGCATCTTCCTACATCGAAAACATGCATGAGAAACCCAGAAGATGGTACACCGTGTGATGGGGAAAGGTTTCTAAAACGCACCTCATTTCTCATCTCCTTGTGCTCGGGTTCGCCATTCCAGCCACTTTACTAGCAATCTCCCTACTTGGAGCATCAGCACCTTTAACCTCCTGTTCCGTACAGGTTGCAATTTGTCCTGAGGATGAACGGGAAGACGGGAACCAACGAGAGACTAGCTCTTGGTGTTGGAACAGGCACAGGTCACTGTATTTTCCCATCAGGAAGAAGAATTAACCACAGGCTCAGCCTGCCCCCCGGAACCAGAACAGGGCCTGAAGCCATCCGGCGCTTTTGCGGCCGGCTCCCAAAAAAGCGACTTGTAAAATGGAGCTTCAGGGCACTGCAATTCACAAACCTGCAGAGTTATAAATGATAACTCTCGTCCACAAATATATTGAGGGAAGGCAAAGAAGAGGATTTGAAATCAAGGCAGAATTGCAGGAAACAGATTTCAGGAGGTAGATACGAATCGCCTTTAAAGCACATGAAAAGCGGCAAAACGTTGACAATGATGCCCTTGGCCAAAAAGGGCGTATGCGTTTTTTCCTGAATATATTCAGGAAAAAACGCATACGCCCTTTTTGGCCAACCAAGCCACCTGGAAAGGCAAATCAGCGCTACAAAGAAGTCTCGCTTCCCATCGGTCAAAAGGGCCATGCTGAAAAAAGTGTCAAAACCAGAAATGCAGGACAGGCCATGGAGAAATGGGAGCCTTGCTACACTGATGAGCGGGATGTACATTGCCAACAGCCACTCTGGAGAAGTGTACGGTGTGTCCTGAAACATCTAAAAAACACAGCTTAGAGAGCATAGGGCACTTCCACGCATGGGGGGATAAAGCGAGAAAATTGAAAATCAGCAAGACACAAGCACCCCAAAGTTTAGGGCTGCTCTGTTGACAAGGACCTCCACTTCCTTCCACCTTAAATATCCCAGGAAAGCTAAAAATGGATACAAAAGTTGTGGTCCTTATGTACAATGGAATATCACTCAGCCATGAAATCAATGTCAAAAGGCTAGTAGCAGCATGATGAGTGGATTTAGGTAAGACGATTCTAAGTGAAATAAGTCACACAGAAAAGGAGACTTCTCATAAGGTGTCACTTATAGAGGGAATGTAAAAACCGTTACACTTGAACTGAATTACAAAACAGAACAGAGTCACACATGCAGAAAACACACTATGGCTGCTTAACGGGAAAGGTGAGGTGGGGTGATACATAAAACAAGAGTTTCAAATTAGCTCAGATACCGTTCCATAAACCCAATATGTAATAGACAAGACCTACTCCTTGCTCAGAGAACTGGACTCAACACGCCCGATTCACCGCACAAGAATATATCTGACTAGTAATAATCTTAAAACCTATGTATTGATATCTCTCTGTTAGTGTGTCAAGTGGGTGTAAAGCGGCCTAAACACAGCCGTGAAAAGCAGCTAAACCCCATTATAAAAATAAATTACTTTTAAAAACCCATGAAACAAAGACAGGGAAAGAGAGAGAAATTCTTACACAATTCGTTCAGGGGCTGTGATGCAACCTGGATTGACCATATCTAGACCCACAGCTGGATGAGACATAAGGGTGGACACTCTTGGGGCTGAGAGGTTTGGTGAGGTTGGGTGAGCAAACGCAGACCCTTTAAAGTAATACTGCGTGCTACCCATCGCATGGGTCCCAAATCTCCAGGTTCAAGGGCATCTTCCTACATCGAAAACATGCATGAGAAACCCAGAAGATGGTACACCGTGTGATGGGGAAAGGTTTCTAAAACGCACCTCATTTCTCATCTCCTTGTGGTCGGGTTCGCCATTCCAGCCACTTTACTAGCAATCTCCCTACTTGGAGCATCAGCACCTTTAACCTCCTGTTCCGTACAGGTTGCAAATTGTCCTGAGGATGAACGGGAAGACGGGGAACCAATGAGAGACTAGCTCTTGGTGTTGGGACAGGCACAGGTCACTCTATTTTCCCATCAGGAAGAAGAATTAACCACAGGCTCAGCCTGCCCCCCGGAACCAGAACAGGGCCTGAAGCCATCCTGCGCTTTTGCGGCCGGCTCCCAAAAAAGCGACTTGTAAAATGGAGCTTCAGGGCACTGCAATTCACAAACCTGCAGAGTTATAAATGATAACTCTCGTCCACAAATATATTGAGGGAAGGCAAAGAAGAGGATTAGAAATCAAGGCAGAATTGCAGGAAACAGATTTCAGGAGGTAGATTCGAATCGCCTTTAAAGCACATGAAAAGCGGCAAAACGTTGACAATCATGCCCTTGGCCAAAAGGGCGTATGCGTTTTTTCCTGAATATATTCAGGAAAAAACGCATACGCCCTTTTTGGCCAACCAAGCAACCTGGAAAGGCAAATCAGCGCTACAAAGAAGGCTCGCTTCCCATCGGTCAAAAGGGCCATGCTGAAAAAAGTGTCAAAACCAGAAATGCAGGACAGGCCATGGAGAAATGGGAGCCTTGCTACACTGATGGGCGGGATGTACATTGCCAACAGCCACTCTGGAGAAGTGTACGGTGTGTCCTGAAACATCTAAAAAACACAGCTTAGAGAGCATAGGGCACTTCCACGCATGGGGGAATAAAGCGGGAAAATTGAAAATCAGCAAGACACAAGCACCCCAAAGTTTAGGGCTGCTCTGTTGACAAGGACCTCCACTTCCTTCCACCTTAAATATCCCAGGAAAGCGAAAAATGGATAAAAAAGTTGTGGTCCTTATGTACAATGGAATATCACTCAGCCATGAAATCAATGTCATAAGGCTAGTAGCAGCATGATGAGTGGATTTAGGTAAGACGATTCTAAGTGAAATAAGTCACACAGAAAAGGAGACTTCTCATAAGGTGTCACTTATAGAGGGAATGTAAAAACCGTTACACTTGAACTGAATTACAAAACAGAACAGAGTCACACATGCAGAAAACACACTATGGCTGCTTAACGGGAAAGGTGAGGTGGGGTGATACATAAAACAAGAGTTTCAAATTAGCTCAGATACCGTTCCATAAACCCAATATGTAATAGACAAGACCTACTCCTTGCTCAGAGAACTGGACTCAACACGCCCGATTCACCGCACAAGAATATATCTGACTAGTAATAATCTTAAAACCTATGTATTGATATCTCTCTGTTAGTGTGTCAAGTGGGTGTAAAGCGGCCTAAACACAGCCGTGAAAAGCAGCTAAACCCCATTATAAAAATAAATTACTTTTAAAAACCCATGAAACAAAGACAGGGAAAGAGAGATAAATTCTTACACAATTCGTTCAGGGGCTGTGATGCAACCTGGATTGACCATATCTAGACCCACAGCTGGATGAGACATAAGGGTGGACACTCTTGGGGCTGAGAGGTTTGGTGAGGTTGGGTGAGCAAACGCAGACCCTTTAAAGTAATACTGCGTGCTACCCATCGCATGGGTCCCAAATCTCCAGGTTCAAGGGCATCTTCCTACATCGAAAACATGCATGAGAAACCCAGAAGATGGTACACCGTGTGATGGGGAAAGGTTTCTAAAACGCACCTCATTTCTCATCTCCTTGTGCTCGGGTTCGCCATTCCAGCCACTTTACTAGCAATCTCCCTACTTGGAGCATCAGCACCTTTAACCTCCTGTTCCGTACAGGTTGCAATTTGTCCTGAGGATGAACGGGAAGACGGGAACCAATGAGAGACTAGCTCTTGGTGTTGGGACAGGCACAGGTCACTCTATTTTCCCATCAGGAAGAAGAATTAACCACAGGCTCAGCCTGCCCCCCGGAACCAGAAGAGGGCCTGAAGCCATCCGGCGCTTTTGCGGCCGGCTCCCAAAAAAGCGACTTGTAAAATGGAGCTTCAGGGCACTGCAATTCACAAACCTGCAGAGTTATAAATGATAACTCTCGTCCACAAATATATTGAGGGAAGGCAAAGAAGAGGATTTGAAATCAAGGCAGAATTGCAGGAAACAGATTTCAGGAGGTAGATTCGAATCGCCTTTAAAGCACATGAAAAGCGGCAAAACGTTGACAATGATGCCCTTGGCCAAAAAGGGCGTATGCGTTTTTTCCTGAATATATTCAGGAAAAAACGCATACGCCCTTTTTGGCCAACCAAGCAACCTGGAAAGGCAAATCAGCGCTACAAAGAAGGCTCGCTTCCCATCGGTCAAAAGGGCCATGCTGAAAAAAGTGTCAAAACCAGAAATGCAGGACAGGCCATGGAGAAATGGGAGCCTTGCTACACTGATGGGCGGGATGTACATTGCCAACAGCCACTCTGGAGAAGTGTACGGTGTGTCCTGAAACATCTAAAAAACACAGCTTAGAGAGCATAGGGCACTTCCACGCATGGGGGGATAAAGCGGGAAAATTGAAAATCAGCAAGACACAAGCACCCCAAAGTTTAGGGCTGCTCTGTTGACAAGGACCTCCACTTCCTTCCACCTTAAATATCCCAGGAAAGCGAAAAATGGATAAAAAAGTTGTGGTCCTTATGTACAATGGAATATCACTCAGCCATGAAATCAATGTCATAAGGCTAGTAGCAGCATGATGAGTGGATTTAGGTAAGACGATTCTAAGTGAAATAAGTCACACAGAAAAGGACACTTCTCATAAGGTGTCACTTATAGAGGGAATGTAAAAACCGTTACACTTGAACTGAATTACAAAACAGAACAGAGTCACACATGCAGAAAACACACTATGGCTGCTTAACGGGAAAGGTGAGGTGGGGTGATACATAAAACAAGAGTTTCAAATTAGCTCAGATACCGTTCCATAAACCCAATATGTAATAGACAAGACCTACTCCTTGCTCAGAGAACTGGACTCAACACGCCCGATTCACCGCACAAGAATATATCTGACTAGTAATAATCTTAAAACCTATGTATTGATATCTCTCTGTTAGTGTGTCAAGTGGGTGTAAAGCGGCCTAAACACAGCCGTGAAAAGCAGCTAAACCCCATTATAAAAATAAATTACTTTTAAAAACCCATGAAACAAAGACAGGGAAAGAGAGAGAAATTCTTACACAATTCGTTCAGGGGCTGTGATGCAACCTGGATTGACCATATCTAGACCCACAGCTGGATGAGACATAAGGGTGGACACTCTTGGGGCTGAGAGGTTTGGTGAGGTTGGGTGAGCAAACGCAGACCCTTTAAAGTAATACTGCGTGCTACCCATCGCATGGGTCCCAAATCTCCAGGTTCAAGGGCATCTTCCTACATCGAAAACATGCATGAGAAACCCAGAAGATGGTACACCGTGTGATGGGGAAAGGTTTCTAAAACGCACCTCATTTCTCATCTCCTTGTGCTCGGGTTCACCATTCCAGCCACTTTACTAGCAATCTCCCTACTTGGAGCATCAGCACCTTTAACCTCCTGTTCCGTACAGGTTGCAATTTGTCCTGAGGATGAACGGGAAGACGGGAACCAATGAGAGACTAGCTCTTGGTGTTGGGACAGGCACAGGTCACTCTATTTTCCCATCAGGAAGAAGAATTAACCACAGGCTCAGCCTGCCCCCCGGAACCAGAAGAGGGCCTGAAGCCATCCGGCGCTTTTGCGGCCGGCTCCCAAAAAAGCGACTTGTAAAATGGAGCTTCAGGGCACTGCAATTCACAAACCTGCAGAGTTATAAATGATAACTCTCGTCCACAAATATATTGAGGGAAGGCAAAGAAGAGGATTTGAAATCAAGGCAGAATTGCAGGAAACAGATTTCAGGAGGTAGATTCGAATCGCCTTTAAAGCACATGAAAAGCGGCAAAACGTTGACAATGATGCCCTTGGCCAAAAAGGGCGTATGCGTTTTTTCCTGAATATATTCAGGAAAAAACGCATACGCCCTTTTTGGCCAACCAAGCAACCTGGAAAGGCAAATCAGCGCTACAAAGAAGGCTCGCTTCCCATCGGTCAAAAGGGCCATGCTGAAAAAAGTGTCAAAACCAGAAATGCAGGACAGGCCATGGAGAAATGGGAGCCTTGCTACACTGATGGGCGGGATGTACATTGCCAACAGCCACTCTGGAGAAGTGTACGGTGTGTCCTGAAACATCTAAAAAACACAGCTTAGAGAGCATAGGGCACTTCCACGCATGGGGGGATAAAGCGGGAAAATTGAAAATCAGCAAGACACAAGCACCCCAAAGTTTAGGGCTGCTCTGTTGACAAGGACCTCCACTTCCTTCCACCGTAAATATCCCAGGAAAGCGAAAAATGGATAAAAAAGTTGTGGTCCTTATGTACAATGGAATATCACTCAGCCATGAAATCAATGTCATAAGGCTAGTAGCAGCATGATGAGTGGATTTAGGTAAGACGATTCTAAGTGAAATAAGTCACACAGAAAAGGACACTTCTCATAAGGTGTCACTTATAGAGGGAATGTAAAAACCGTTACACTTGAACTGAATTACAAAACAGAACAGAGTCACACATGCAGAAAACACACTATGGCTGCTTAACGGGAAAGGTGAGGTGGGGTGATACATAAAACAAGAGTTTCAAATTAGCTCAGATACCGTTCCATAAACCCAATATGTAATAGACAAGACCTACTCCTTGCTCAGAGAACTGGACTCAACACGCCCGATTCACCGCACAAGAATATATCTGACTAGTAATAATCTTAAAACCTATGTATTGATATCTCTCTGTTAGTGTGTCAAGTGGGTGTAAAGCGGTCTAAACACAGCCGTGAAAAGCAGCTAAACCCCATTATAAAAATAAATTACTTTTAAAAACCCATGAAACAAAGACAGGGAAAGAGAGAGAAATTCTTACACAATTCGTTCAGGGGCTGTGATGCAACCTGGATTGACCATATCTAGACCCACAGCTGGATGAGACATAAGGGTGGACACTCTTGGGGCTGAGAGGTTTGGTGAGGTTGGGTGAGCAAACGCAGACCCTTTAAAGTAATACTGCGTGCTACCCATCGCATGGGTCCCAAATCTCCAGGTTCAAGGGCATCTTCCTACATCGAAAACATGCATGAGAAACCCAGAAGATGGTACACCGTGTGATGGGGAAAGGTTTCTAAAACGCACCTCATTTCTCATCTCCTTGTGCTCGGGTTCGCCATTCCAGCCACTTTACTAGCAATCTCCCTACTTGGAGCATCAGCACCTTTAACCTCC
The DNA here is from genome assembly GCF_965194825.1 of Balaenoptera physalus. Lineage (NCBI taxonomy): Eukaryota > Metazoa > Chordata > Mammalia > Artiodactyla > Balaenopteridae > Balaenoptera > Balaenoptera physalus. The sequence goes on along the minus strand of NW_028126457.1, from coordinate 515,869 downwards.
TGTTCCGTACAGGTTGCAATTTGTCCTGAGGATGAACGGGAAGACGGGAACCAATGAGAGACTAGCTCTTGGTGTTGGGACAGGCACAGGTCACTCTATTTTCCCATCAGGAAGAAGAATTAACCACAGGCTCAGCCTGCCCCCCGGAACCAGAACAGGGCCTGAAGCCATCCGGCGCTTTTGCGGCCGGCTCCCAAAAAAGCGACTTGTAAAATGGAGCTTCAGGGCACTGCAATTCACAAACCTGCAGAGTTATAAATGATAACTCTCGTCCACAAATATATTGAGGGAAGGCAAAGAAGAGGATTTGAAATCAAGGCAGAATTGCAGGAAACAGATTTCAGGAGGTAGATTCGAATCGCCTTTAAAGCACATGAAAAGCGGCAAAACGTTGACAATGATGCCCTTGGCCAAAAAGGGCGTATGCGTTTTTTCCTGAATATATTCAGGAAAAAACGCATACGCCCTTTTTGGCCAACCAAGCAACCTGGAAAGGCAAATCAGCGCTACAAAGAAGGCTCGCTTCCCATCGGTCAAAAGGGCCATGCTGAAAAAAGTGTCAAAACCAGAAATGCAGGACAGGCCATGGAGAAATGGGAGCCTTGCTACACTGATGGGCGGGATGTACATTGCCAACAGCCACTCTGGAGAAGTGTACGGTGTGTCCTGAAACATCTAAAAAACACAGCTTAGAGAGCATAGGGCACTTCCACGCATGGGGGGATAAAGTGGGAAAATTGAAAATCAGCAAGACACAAGCACCCCAAAGTTTAGGGCTGCTCTGTTGACAAGGACCTCCACTTCCTTCCACCTTAAATATCCCAGGAAAGCGAAAAATGGATACAAAAGTTGTGGTCCTTATGTACAATGGAATATCACTCAGCCATGAAATCAATGTCATAAGGCTAGTAGCAGCATGATGAGTGGATTTAGGTAAGACGATTCTAAGTGAAATAAGTCACACAGAAAAGGACACTTCTCATAAGGTGTCACTTATAGAGGGAATGTAAAAACCGTTACACTTGAACTGAATTACAAAACAGAACAGAGTCACACATGCAGAAAACACACTATGGCTGCTTAACGGGAAAGGTGAGGTGGGGTGATACATAAAACAAGAGTTTCAAATTAGCTCAGATACCGTTCCATAAACCCAATATGTAATAGACAAGACCTACTCCTTGCTCAGAGAACTGGACTCAACACGCCCGATTCACCGCACAAGAATATATCTGACTAGTAATAATCTTAAAACCTATGTATTGATATCTCTCTGTTAGTGTGTCAAGTGGGTGTAAAGCGGCCTAAACACAGCCGTGAAAAGCAGCTAAACCCCATTATAAAAATAAATTACTTTAAAAAACCCATGAAACAAAGACAGGGAAAGAGAGAGAAATTCTTACACAATTCGTTCAGGGGCTGTGATGCAACCTGGATTGACCATATCTAGACCCACAGCTGGATGAGACATAAGGGTGGACACTCTTGGGGCTGAGAGGTTTGGTGAGGTTGGGTGAGCAAACGCAGACCCTTTAAAGTAATACTGCGTGCTACCCATCGCATGGGTCCCAAATCTCCAGGTTCAAGGGCATCTTCCTACATCGAAAACATGCATGAGAAACCCAGAAGATGGTACACCGTGTGATGGGGAAAGGTTTCTAAAACGCACCTCATTTCTCATCTCCTTGTGCTCGGGTTCGCCATTCCAGCCACTTTACTAGCAATCTCCCTACTTGGAGCATCAGCACCTTTAACCTCCTGTTCCGTACAGGTTGCAATTTGTCCTGAGGATGAACGGGAAGACGGGAACCAATGAGAGACTAGCTCTTGGTGTTGGGACAGGCACAGGTCACTCTATTTTCCCATCAGGAAGAAGAATTAACCACAGGCTCAGCCTGCCCCCCGGAACCAGAACAGGGCCTGAAGCCATCCGGCGCTTTTGCGGCCGGCTCCCAAAAAAGCGACTTGTAAAATGGAGCTTCAGGGCACTGCAATTCACAAACCTGCAGAGTTATAAATGATAACTCTCGTCCACAAATATATTGAGGGAAGGCAAAGAAGAGGATTTGAAATCAAGGCAGAATTGCAGGAAACAGATTTCAGGAGGTAGATTCGAATCGCCTTTAAAGCACATGAAAAGCGGCAAAACGTTGACAATGATGCCCTTGGCCAAAAAGGGCGTATGCGTTTTTTCCTGAATATATTCAGGAAAAAACGCATACGCCCTTTTTGGCCAACCAAGCAACCTGGAAAGGCAAATCAGCGCTACAAAGAAGGCTCGCTTCCCATCGGTCAAAAGGGCCATGCTGAAAAAAGTGTCAAAACCAGAAATGCAGGACAGGCCATGGAGAAATGGGAGCCTTGCTACACTGATGGGCGGGATGTACATTGCCAACAGCCACTCTGGAGAAGTGTACGGTGTGTCCTGAAACATCTAAAAAACACAGCTTAGAGAGCATAGGGCACTTCCACGCATGGGGGGATAAAGTGGGAAAATTGAAAATCAGCAAGACACAAGCACCCCAAAGTTTAGGGCTGCTCTGTTGACAAGGACCTCCACTTCCTTCCACCTTAAATATCCCAGGAAAGCGAAAAATGGATACAAAAGTTGTGGTCCTTATGTACAATGGAATATCACTCAGCCATGAAATCAATGTCATAAGGCTAGTAGCAGCATGATGAGTGGATTTAGGTAAGACGATTCTAAGTGAAATAAGTCACACAGAAAAGGACACTTCTCATAAGGTGTCACTTATAGAGGGAATGTAAAAACCGTTACACTTGAACTGAATTACAAAACAGAACAGAGTCACACATGCAGAAAACACACTATGGCTGCTTAACGGGAAAGGTGAGGTGGGGTGATACATAAAACAAGAGTTTCAAATTAGCTCAGATACCGTTCCATAAACCCAATATGTAATAGACAAGACCTACTCCTTGCTCAGAGAACTGGACTCAACACGCCCGATTCACCGCACAAGAATATATCTGACTAGTAATAATCTTAAAACCTATGTATTGATATCTCTCTGTTAGTGTGTCAAGTGGGTGTAAAGCGGCCTAAACACAGCCGTGAAAAGCAGCTAAACCCCATTATAAAAATAAATTACTTTAAAAAACCCATGAAACAAAGACAGGGAAAGAGAGAGAAATTCTTACACAATTCGTTCAGGGGCTGTGATGCAACCTGGATTGACCATATCTAGACCCACAGCTGGATGAGACATAAGGGTGGACACTCTTGGGGCTGAGAGGTTTGGTGAGGTTGGGTGAGCAAACGCAGACCCTTTAAAGTAATACTGCGTGCTACCCATCGCATGGGTCCCAAATCTCCAGGTTCAAGGGCATCTTCCTACATCGAAAACATGCATGAGAAACCCAGAAGATGGTACACCGTGTGATGGGGAAAGGTTTCTAAAACGCACCTCATTTCTCATCTCCTTGTGCTCGGGTTCGCCATTCCAGCCACTTTACTAGCAATCTCCCTACTTGGAGCATCAGCACCTTTAACCTCCTGTTCCGTACAGGTTGCAATTTGTCCTGAGGATGAACGGGAACACGGGAACCAATGAGAGACTAGCTTTTGGTGTTGGGACAGGCACAGGTCACTCTATTTTCCCATCAGGAAGAAGAATTAACCACAGGCTCAGCCTGCCCCCCGGAACCAGAACAGGGCCTGAAGCCATCCGGCGCTTTTGCGGCCGGCTCCCAAAAAAGCGACTTGTAAAATGGAGCTTCAGGGCACTGCAATTCACAAACCTGCAGAGTTATAAATGATAACTCTCGTCCACAAATATATTGAGGGAAGGCAAAGAAGAGGATTTGAAATCAAGGCAGAATTGCAGGAAACAGATTTCAGGAGGTAGATACGAATCGCCTTTAAAGCACATGAAAAGCGGCAAAACGTTGACAATGATGCCCTTGGCCAAAAAGGGCGTATGCGTTTTTTCCTGAATATATTCAGGAAAAAACGCATACGCCCTTTTTGGCCAACCAAGCCACCTGGAAAGGCAAATCAGCGCTACAAAGAAGTCTCGCTTCCCATCGGTCAAAAGGGCCATGCTGAAAAAAGTGTCAAAACCAGAAATGCAGGACAGGCCATGGAGAAATGGGAGCCTTGCTACACTGATGGGCGGGATGTACATTGCCAACAGCCACTCTGGAGAAGTGTACGGTGTGTCCTGAAACATCTAAAAAGCACAGCTTAGAGAGCATAGGGCACTTCCACGCATGGGGGGATAAAGCGAGAAAATTGAAAATCAGCAAGACACAAGCACCCCAAAGTTTAGGGCTGCTCTGTTGACAAGGACCTCCACTTCCTTCCACCTTAAATATCCCAGGAAAGCTAAAAATGGATACAAAAGTTGTGGTCCTTATGTACAATGGAATATCACTCAGCCATGAAATCAATGTCAAAAGGCTAGTAGCAGCATGATGAGTGGATTTAGGTAAGACGATTCTAAGTGAAATAAGTCACACAGAAAAGGAGACTTCTCATAAGGTGTCACTTATAGAGGGAATGTAAAAACCGTTATACTTGAACTGAATTACAAAACAGAACAGAGTCACACATGCAGAAAACACACTATGGCTGCTTAACGGGAAAGGTGAGGTGGGGTGATACATAAAACAAGAGTTTCAAATTAGCTCAGATACCGTTCCATAAACCCAATATGTAATAGACAAGACCTACTCCTTGCTCAGAGAACTGGACTCAACACGCCCGATTCACCGCACAAGAATATATCTGACTAGTAATAATCTTAAAACCTATGTATTGATATCTCTCTGTTAGTGTGTCAAGTGGGTGTAAAGCGGCCTAAACACAGCCGTGAAAAGCAGCTAAACCCCATTATAAAAATAAATTACTTTTAAAAACCCATGAAACAAAGACAGGGAAAGAGAGAGAAATTCTTACACAATTCGTTCAGGGGCTGTGATGCAACCTGGATTGACCATATCTAGACCCACAGCTGGATGAGACATAAGGGTGGACACTCTTGGGGCTGAGAGGTTTGGTGAGGTTGGGTGAGCAAACGCAGACCCTTTAAAGTAATACTGCGTGCTACCCATCGCATGGGTCCCAAATCTCCAGGTTCAAGGGCATCTTCCTACATCGAAAACATGCATGAGAAACCCAGAAGATGGTACACCGTGTGATGGGGAAAGGTTTCTAAAACGCACCTCATTTCTCATCTCCTTGTGGTCGGGTTCGCCATTCCAGCCACTTTACTAGCAATCTCCCTACTTGGAGCATCAGCACCTTTAACCTCCTGTTCCGTACAGGTTGCAAATTGTCCTGAGGATGAACGGGAAGACGGGGAACCAATGAGAGACTAGCTCTTGGTGTTGGGACAGGCACAGGTCACTCTATTTTCCCATCAGGAAGAAGAATTAACCACAGGCTCAGCCTGCCCCCCGGAACCAGAACAGGGCCTGAAGCCATCCTGCGCTTTTGCGGCCGGCTCCCAAAAAAGCGACTTGTAAAATGGAGCTTCAGGGCACTGCAATTCACAAACCTGCAGAGTTATAAATGATAACTCTCGTCCACAAATATATTGAGGGAAGGCAAAGGAGAGGATTAGAAATCAAGGCAGAATTGCAGGAAACAGATTTCAGGAGGTAGATTCGAATCGCCTTTAAAGCACATGAAAAGCGGCAAAACGTTGACAATCATGCCCTTGGCCAAAAGGGCGTATGCATTTTTTCCTGAATATATTCAGGAAAAAACGCATACGCCCTTTTTGGCCAACCAAGCAACCTGGAAAGGCAAATCAGCGCTACAAAGAAGGCTCGCTTCCCATCGGTCAAAAGGGCCATGCTGAAAAAAGTGTCAAAACCAGAAATGCAGGACAGGCCATGGAGAAATGGGAGCCTTGCTACACTGATGGGCGGGATGTACATTGCCAACAGCCACTCTGGAGAAGTGTACGGTGTGTCCTGAAACATCTAAAAAACACAGCTTAGAGAGCATAGGGCACTTCCACGCATGGGGGAATAAAGCGGGAAAATTGAAAATCAGCAAGACACAAGCACCCCAAAGTTTAGGGCTGCTCTGTTGACAAGGACCTCCACTTCCTTCCACCTTAAATATCCCAGGAAAGCGAAAAATGGATAAAAAAGTTGTGGTCCTTATGTACAATGGAATATCACTCAGCCATGAAATCAATGTCATAAGGCTAGTAGCAGCATGATGAGTGGATTTAGGTAAGACGATTCTAAGTGAAATAAGTCACACAGAAAAGGAGACTTCTCATAAGGTGTCACTTATAGAGGGAATGTAAAAACCGTTACACTTGAACTGAATTACAAAACAGAACAGAGTCACACATGCAGAAAACACACTATGGCTGCTTAACGGGAAAGGTGAGGTGGGGTGATACATAAAACAAGAGTTTCAAATTAGCTCAGATACCGTTCCATAAACCCAATATGTAATAGACAAGACCTACTCCTTGCTCAGAGAACTGGACTCAACACGCCCGATTCACCGCACAAGAATATATCTGACTAGTAATAATCTTAAAACCTATGTATTGATATCTCTCTGTTAGTGTGTCAAGTGGGTGTAAAGCGGCCTAAACACAGCCGTGAAAAGCAGCTAAACCCCATTATAAAAATAAATTACTTTTAAAAACCCATGAAACAAAGACAGGGAAAGAGAGAGAAATTCTTACACAATTCGTTCAGGGGCTGTGATGCAACCTGGATTGACCATATCTAGACCCACAGCTGGATGAGACATAAGGGTGGACACTCTTGGGGCTGAGAGGTTTGGTGAGGTTGGGTGAGCAAACGCAGACCCTTTAAAGTAATACTGCGTGCTACCCATCGCATGGGTCCCAAATCTCCAGGTTCAAGGGCATCTTCCTACATCGAAAACATGCATGAGAAACCCAGAAGATGGTACACCGTGTGATGGGGAAAGGTTTCTAAAACGCACCTCATTTCTCATCTCCTTGTGCTCGGGTTCGCCATTCCAGCCACTTTACTAGCAATCTCCCTACTTGGAGCATCAGCACCTTTAACCTCCTGTTCCGTACAGGTTGCAATTTGTCCTGAGGATGAACGGGAAGACGGGAACCAATGAGAGACTAGCTCTTGGTGTTGGGACAGGCACAGGTCACTCTATTTTCCCATCAGGAAGAAGAATTAACCACAGGCTCAGCCTGCCCCCCGGAACCAGAAGAGGGCCTGAAGCCATCCGGCGATTTTGCGGCCGGCTCCCAAAAAAGCGACTTGTAAAATGGAGCTTCAGGGCACTGCAATTCACAAACCTGCAGAGTTATAAATGATAACTCTCGTCTACAAAAATATTGAGGGAAGGCAAAGAAGAGGATTTGAAATCAAGGCAGAATTGCAGGAAACAGATTTCAGGAGGTAGATTCGAATCGCCTTTAAAGCACATGAAAAGCGGCAAAACGTTGACAATGATGCCCTTGGCCAAAAAGGGCGTATGCGTTTTTTCCTGAATATATTCAGGAAAAAACGCATACGCCCTTTTTGGCCAACCAAGCAACCTGGAAAGGCAAATCAGCGCTACAAAGAAGGCTCGCTTCCCATCGGTCAAAAGGGCCATGCTGAAAAAAGTGTCAAAACCAGAAATGCAGGACAGGCCATGGAGAAATGGGAGCCTTGCTACACTGATGGGCGGGATGTACATTGCCAACAGCCACTCTGGAGAAGTGTACGGTGTGTCCTGAAACATCTAAAAAACACAGCTTAGAGAGCATAGGGCACTTCCACGCATGGGGGGATAAAGCGGGAAAATTGAAAATCAGCAAGACACAAGCACCCCAAAGTTTAGGGCTGCTCTGTTGACAAGGACCTCCACTTCCTTCCACCTTAAATATCCCAGGAAAGCGAAAAATGGATAAAAAAGTTGTGGTCCTTATGTACAATGGAATATCACTCAGCCATGAAATCAGTGTCATAAGGCTAGTAGCAGCATGATGAGTGGATTTAGGTAAGACGATTCTAAGTGAAATAAGTCACACAGAAAAGGACACTTCTCATAAGGTGTCACTTATAGAGGGAATGTAAAAACCGTTACACTTGAACTGAATTACAAAACAGAACAGAGTCACACATGCAGAAAACACACTATGGCTGCTTAACGGGAAAGGTGAGGTGGGGTGATACATAAAACAAGAGTTTCAAATTAGCTCAGATACCGTTCCATAAACCCAATATGTAATAGACAAGACCTACTCCTTGCTCAGAGAACTGGACTCAACACGCCCGATTCACCGCACAAGAATATATCTGACTAGTAATAATCTTAAAACCTATGTATTGATATCTCTCTGTTAGTGTGTCAAGTGGGTGTAAAGCGGCCTAAACACAGCCGTGAAAAGCAGCTAAACCCCATTATAAAAATAAATTACTTTTAAAAACCCATGAAACAAAGACAGGGAAAGAGAGAGAAATTCTTACACAATTCGTTCAGGGGCTGTGATGCAACCTGGATTGACCATATCTAGACCCACAGCTGGATGAGACATAAGGGTGGACACTCTTGGGGCTGAGAGGTTTGGTGAGGTTGGGTGAGCAAACGCAGACCCTTTAAAGTAATACTGCGTGCTACCCATCGCATGGGTCCCAAATCTCCAGGTTCAAGGGCATCTTCCTACATCGAAAACATGCATGAGAAACCCAGAAGATGGTACACCGTGTGATGGGGAAAGGTTTCTAAAACGCACCTCATTTCTCATCTCCTTGTGCTCGGGTTCGCCATTCCAGCCACTTTACTAGCAATCTCCCTACTTGGAGCATCAGCACCTTTAACCTCCTGTTCCGTACAGGTTGCAATTTGTCCTGAGGATGAACGGGAAGACGGGAACCAATGAGAGACTAGCTCTTGGTGTTGGGACAGGCACAGGTCACTCTATTTTCCCATCAGGAAGAAGAATTAACCACAGGCTCAGCCTGCCCCCCGGAACCAGAAGAGGGCCTGAAGCCATCCGGCGCTTTTGCGGCCGGCTCCCAAAAAAGCGACTTGTAAAATGGAGCTTCAGGGCACTGCAATTCACAAACCTGCAGAGTTATAAATGATAACTCTCGTCCACAAATATATTGAGGGAAGGCAAAGAAGAGGATTTGAAATCAAGGCAGAATTGCAGGAAACAGATTTCAGGAGGTAGATTCGAATCGCCTTTAAAGCACATGAAAAGCGGCAAAACGTTGACAATGATGCCCTTGGCCAAAAAGGGCGTATGCGTTTTTTCCTGAATATATTCAGGAAAAAACGCATACGCCCTTTTTGGCCAACCAAGCAACCTGGAAAGGCAAATCAGCGCTACAAAGAAGGCTCGCTTCCCATCGGTCAAAAGGGCCATGCTGAAAAAAGTGTCAAAACCAGAAATGCAGGACAGGCCATGGAGAAATGGGAGCCTTGCTACACTGATGGGCGGGATGTACATTGCCAACAGCCACTCTGGAGAAGTGTACGGTGTGTCCTGAAACATCTAAAAAACACAGCTTAGAGAGCATAGGGCACTTCCACGCATGGGGGGATAAAGCGGGAAAATTGAAAATCAGCAAGACACAAGCACCCCAAAGTTTAGGGCTGCTCTGTTGACAAGGACCTCCACTTCCTTCCACCTTAAATATCCCAGGAAAGCGAAAAATGGATAAAAAAGTTGTGGTCCTTATGTACAATGGAATATCACTCAGCCATGAAATCAATGTCATAAGGCTAGTAGCAGCATGATGAGTGGATTTAGGTAAGACGATTCTAAGTGAAATAAGTCACACAGAAAAGGACACTTCTCATAAGGTGTCACTTATAGAGGGAATGTAAAAACCGTTACACTTGAACTGAATTACAAAACAGAACAGAGTCACACATGCAGAAAACACACTATGGCTGCTTAACGGGAAAGGTGAGGTGGGGTGATACATAAAACAAGAGTTTCAAATTAGCTCAGATACCGTTCCATAAACCCAATATGTAATAGACAAGACCTACTCCTTGCTCAGAGAACTGGACTCAACACGCCCGATTCACCGCACAAGAATATATCTGACTAGTAATAATCTTAAAACCTATGTATTGATATCTCTCTGTTAGTGTGTCAAGTGGGTGTAAAGCGGCCTAAACACAGCCGTGAAAAGCAGCTAAACCCCATTATAAAAATAAATTACTTTTAAAAACCCATGAAACAAAGACAGGGAAAGAGAGAGAAATTCTTACACAATTCGTTCAGGGGCTGTGATGCAAACTGGATTGACCATATCTAGACCCACAGCTGGATGAGACATAAGGGTGGACACTCTTGGGGCTGAGAGGTTTGGTGAGGTTGGGTGAGCAAACGCAGACCCTTTAAAGTAATACTGCGTGCTACCCATCGCATGGGTCCCAAATCTCCAGGTTCAAGGGCATCTTCCTACATCGAAAACATGCATGAGAAACCCAGAAGATGGTACACCGTGTGATGGGGAAAGGTTTCTAAAACGCACCTCATTTCTCATCTCCTTGTGCTCGGGTTCGCCATTCCAGCCACTTTACTAGCAATCTCCCTACTTGGAGCATCAGCACCTTTAACCTCCTGTTCCGTACAGGTTGCAATTTGTCCTGAGGATGAACGGGAAGACGGGGAACCAATGAGAGACTAGCTCTTGGTGTTGGGACAGGCACAGGTCACTCTATTTTCCCATCAGGAAGAAGAATTAACCACAGGCTCAGCCTGCCCCCCGGAACCAGAACAGGGCCTGAAGCCATCCTGCGCTTTTGCGGCCGGCTCCCAAAAAAGCGACTTGTAAAATGGAGCTTCAGGGCACTGCAATTCACAAACCTGCAGAGTTATAAATGATAACTCTCGTCCACAAATATATTGAGGGAAGGCAAAGAAGAGGATTTGAAATCAAGGCAGAATTGCAGGAAACAGATTTCAGGAGGTAGATTCGAATCGCCTTTAAAGCACATGAAAAGCGGCAAATCGTTGACAATGATGCCCTTGGCCAAAAAGGGCGTATGCGTTTTTTCTTGAATATATTCAGGAAAAAACGCATACGCCCTTTTTGGCCAACCAAGCAACCTGGAAAGGCAAATCAGCGCTACAAAGAAGGCTCGCTTCCCATCGGTCAAAAGGGCCATGCTGAAAAAAGTGTCAAAACCAGAAATGCAGGACAGGCCATGGAGAAATGGGAGCCTTGCTACACTGATGGGCGGGATGTACATTGCCAACAGCCACTCTGGAGAAGTGTACGGTGTGTCCTGAAACATCTAAAAAACACAGCTTAGAGAGCATAGGGCACTTCCACGCATGGGGGGATAAAGCGGGAAAATTGAAAATCAGCAAGACACAAGCACCCCAAAGTTTAGGGCTGCTCTGTTGACAAGGACCTCCACTTCCTTCCACCTTAAATATCCCAGGAAAGCGAAAAATGGATACAAAAGTTGTGGTCCTTATGTACAATGGAATATCACTCAGCCATGAAATCAATGTCATAAGGCTAGTAGCAGCATGATGAGTGGATTTAGGTAAGACGATTCTAAGTGAAATAAGTCACACAGAAAAGGACACTTCTCATAAGGTGTCACTTATAGAGGGAATGTAAAAACCGTTACACTTGAACTGAATTACAAAACAGAACAGAGTCACACATGCAGAAAACACACTATGGCTGCTTAACGGGAAAGGTGAGGTGGGGTGATACATAAAACAAGAGTTTCAAATTAGCTCAGATACCGTTCCATAAACCCAATATGGAATAGACAAGACCTACTCCTTGCTCAGAGAACTGGACTCAACACGCCCGATTCACCGCACAAGAATATATCTGACTAGTAATAATCTTAAAACCTATGTATTGATATCTCTCTGTTAGTGTGTCAAGTGGGTGTAAAGCGGCCTAAACACAGCCGTGAAAAGCAGCTAAACCCCATTATAAAAATAAATTACTTTAAAAAACCCATGAAACAAAGACAGGGAAAGAGAGAGAAATTCTTACACAATTCGTTCAGGGGCTGTGATGCAACCTGGATTGACCATATCTAGACCCACAGCTGGATGAGACATAAGGGTGGACACTCTTGGGGCTGAGAGGTTTGGTGAGGGTGGGTGAGCAAACGCAGACCCTTTAAAGTAATACTGCGTGCTACCCATCGCATGGGTCCCAAATCTCCAGGTTCAAGGGCATCTTCCTACATCGAAAACATGCATGAGAAACCCAGAAGATGGTACACTGTGTGATGGGGAAAGGTTTCTAAAACGCACCTCATTTCTCATCTCCTTGTGCTCGGGTTCGCCATTCCAGCCACTTTACTAGCAATCTCCCTACTTGGAGCATCAGCACCTTTAACCTCCTGTTCCGTACAGGTTGCAATTTGTCCTGAGGATGAACGGGAAGACGGGGAACCAATGAGAGACTAGCTCTTGGTGTAGGGACAGGCACAGGTCACTCTATTTTCCCATCAGGAAGAAGAATTAACCACAGGTTCAGCCTGCCCCCCGGAACCAGAACAGGGCCTGAAGCCATCCTGCGCTTTTGCGGCCGGCTCCCAAAAAAGCGACTTGTAAAATGGAGCTTCAGGGCACTGCAATTAACTAACCTGCAGAGTTATAAATGACAACTCTCGTCCACAAATATATTGAGGGAAGGCAAAGAAGAGGATTTGAAATCAAGGCAGAATTGCAGGAAACAGATTTCAGGAGGTAGATTCGAATCGCCTTTAAAGCACATGAAAAGCGGCAAAACGTTGACAATGATGCCCTTGGCCAAAAAGTGCGTATGCGTTTTTTCCTGAATATATTCAGGAAAAAACGCATACGCCCTTTTTGGCCAACCAAGCAACCTGGAAAGGCAAATCAGCGCTACAAAGAAGGCTAGCTTCCCATCGGTCAAAAGGGCCATGCTGAAAAAAGTGTCAAAACCAGAAATGCAGGACAGGCCATGGAGAAATGGGAGCCTTGCTACACTGATGGGCGGGATGTACATTGCCAACGGCCACTCTGGAGAAGTGTACGGTGTGTCCTGAAACATCTAAAAAACACAGCTTAGAGAGCATAGGGCACTTCCACGCATGGGGGGATAAAGCGGGAAAATTGAAAATCAGCAAGACACAAGCACCCCAAAGTTTAGGGCTGCTCTGTTGACAAGGACCTCCACTTCCTTCCACCTTAAATATCCCAGGAAAGCGAAAAATGGATAAAAAAGTTGTGGTCCTTATGTACAATGGAATATCACTCAGCCATGAAATCAATGTCATAAGGCTAGTAGCAGCATGATGAGTGGATTTAGGTAAGACGATTCTAAGTGAAATAAGTCACACAGAAAAGGACACTTCTCAAAAGGTGTCACTTATAGAGGGAATGTAAAAACCGTTACACTTGAACTGAATTACAAAACAGAACAGAGTCACACATGCAGAAAACACACTATGGCTGCTTAACGGGAAAGGTGAGGTGGGGTGATACATAAAACAAGAGTTTCAAATTAGCTCAGATACCGTTCCATAAACCCAATATGTAATAGACAAGACCTACTCCTTGCTCAGAGAACTGGACTCAACACGCCCGATTCACCGCACAAAAATATATCTGACTAGTAATAATCTTAAAACCTATGTATTGATATCTCTCTGTTAGTGTGTCAAGTGGGTGTAAAGCGGCCTAAACACAGCCGTGAAAAGCAGCTAAACCCCATTATAAAAATAAATTACTTTTAAAAACCCATGAAACAAAGACAGGGAAAGAGAGAGAAATTCTTACACAATTCGTTCAGGGGCTGTGATGCAACCTGGATTGACCATATCTAGACCCACAGCTGGATGAGACATAAGGGTGGACACTCTTGGGGCTGAGAGGTTTGGTGAGGTTGGGTGAGCAAACGCAGACCCTTTAAAGTAATACTGCGTGCTACCCATCGCATGGGTCCCAAATCTCCAGGTTCAAGGGCATCTTCCTACATCGAAAACATGCATGAGAAACCCAGAAGATGGTACACCGTGTGATGGGGAAAGGTTTCTAAAACGCACCTCATTTCTTATCTCCTTGTGCTCGGGTTCGCCATTCCAGCCACTTTACTAGCAATCTCCCTACTTGGAGCATCAGCACCTTTAACCTCCTGTTCCGTACAGGTTGCAATTTTTCCTGAGGATGAACGGGAAGACGGGGAACCAATGAGAGACTAGCTCTTGGTGTTGGGACAGGCACAGGTCACTCTATTTTCCCATCAGGAAGAAGAATTAACCACAGGCTCAGCCTGCCCCCCGGAACCAGAAGAGGGCCTGAAGCCATCCGGCGCTTTTGCGGCCGGCTCCCAAAAAAGCGACTTGTAAAATGGAGCTTCAGGGCACTGCAATTCACAAACCTGCAGAGTTATAAATGATAACTCTCGTCCACAAATATATTGAGGGAAGGCAAAGAAGAGGATTTGAAATCAAGGCAGAATTGCAGGAAACAGATTTCAGGAGGTAGATTCGAATCGCCTTTAAAGCACATGAAAAGCGGCAAAACGTTGACAATGATGCCCTTGGCCAAAAAGGGCGTATGTGTTTTTTCCTGAATATATTCAGGAAAAAACGCATACGCCCTTTTTGGCCAACCAAGCAACCTGGAAAGGCAAATCAGCGCTACAAAGAAGGCTCGCTTCCCATCGGTCAAAAGGGCCATGCTGAAAAAAGTGTCAAAACCAGAAATGCAGGACAGGCCATGGAGAAATGGGAGCCTTGCTACACTGATGGGCGGGATGTACATTGCCAACAGCCACTCTGGAGAAGTGTACGGTGGGTCCTGAAACATCTAAAAAACACAGCTTAGAGAGCATAGGGCACTTCCACGCATGGGGGGATAAAGCGGGAAAATTGAAAATCAGCAAGACACAAGCACCCCAAAGTTTAGGGCTGCTCTGTTGACAAGGACCTCCACTTCCTTCCACCTTAAATATCCCAGGAAAGCTAAAAATGGATACAAAAGTTGTGGTCCTTATGTACAATGGAATATCACTCAGCCATGAAATCAATGTCATAAGGCTAGTAGCAGCATGATGAGTGGATTTAGGTAAGACGATTCTAAGTGAAATAAGTCACACAGAAAAGGACACTTCTCATAAGGTGTCACTTATAGAGGGAATGTAAAAACCGTTACACTTGAACTGAATTACAAAACAGAACAGAGTCACACATGCAGAAAACACACTATGGCTGCTTAACGGGAAAGGTGAGGTGGGGTGATACATAAAACAAGAGTTTCAAATTAGCTCAGATACCGTTCCATAAACCCAATATGTAATAGACAAGACCTACTCCTTGCTCAGAGAACTGGACTCAACACGCCCGATTCACCGCACAAGAATATATCTGACTAGTAATAATCTTAAAACCTATGTATTGATATCTCTCTGTTAGTGTGTCAAGTGGGTGTAAAGCGGCCTAAACACAGCCGTGAAAAGCAGCTAAACCCCATTATAAAAATAAATTACTTTTAAAAACCCATGAAACAAAGACAGGGAAAGAGAGAGAAATTCTTACACAATTCGTTCAGGGGCTGTGATGCAACCTGGATTGACCATATCTAGACCCACAGCTGGATGAGACATAAGGGTGGACACTCTTGGGGCTGAGAGGTTTGGTGAGGTTGGGTGAGCAAACGCAGACCCTTTAAAGTAATACTGCGTGCTACCCATCGCATGGGTCCCAAATCTCCAGGTTCAAGGGCATCTTCCTACATCGAAAACATGCATGAGAAACCCAGAAGATGGTACACCGTGTGATGGGGAAAGGTTTCTAAAACGCACCTCATTTCTCATCTCCTTGTGCTCGGGTTCGCCATTCCAGCCACTTTACTAGCAATCTCCCTACTTGGAGCATCAGCACCTTTAACCTCCTGTTCCGTACAGGTTGCAATTTGTCCTGAGGATGAACGGGAAGACGGGGAACCAATGAGAGACTAGCTCTTGGTGTTGGGACAGGCACAGGTCACTCTATTTTCCAATCAGGAAGAAGAATTAACCACAGGCTCAGCCTGCCCCCCGGAACCAGAACAGGGCCTGAAGCCATCCGGCGCTTTTGCGGCCGGCTCACAAAAAAGCGACTTGTAAAATGGAGCTTCAGGGCACTGCAATTCACAAACCTGCAGAGTTATAAATGATAACTCTCGTCCACAAATATATTGAGGGAAGGCAAAGAAGAGGATTT
The DNA here is from genome assembly GCF_965194825.1 of Balaenoptera physalus. Classification (NCBI taxonomy): domain Eukaryota; kingdom Metazoa; phylum Chordata; class Mammalia; order Artiodactyla; family Balaenopteridae; genus Balaenoptera; species Balaenoptera physalus. The sequence goes on along the minus strand of NW_028126457.1, from coordinate 499,725 downwards.
GAAATCAAGGCAGAATTGCAGGAAACAGATTTCAGGAGGTAGATACGAATCGCCTTTAAAGCACATGAAAAGCGGCAAAACGTTGACAATGATGCCCTTGGCCAAAAAGGGCGTATGCGTTTTTTCCTGAATATATTCAGGAAAAAACGCATACGCCCTTTTTGGCCAACCAAGCAACCTGGAAAGGCAAATCAGCGCTACAAAGAAGTCTCGCTTCCCATCGGTCAAAAGGGCCATGCTGAATAAAGTGTCAAAACCAGAAATGCAGGACAGGCCATGGAGAAATGGGAGCCTTGCTACACTGATGGGCGGGATGTACATTGCCAACAGCCACTCTGGAGAAGTGTACGGTGTGTCCTGAAACATCTAAAAAACACAGCTTAGAGAGCATAGGGCACTTCCACGCATGGGGGGATAAAGCGAGAAAATTGAAAATCAGCAAGACACAAGCACCCCAAAGTTTAGGTCTGCTCTGTTAACAAGGACCTCCACTTCCTTCCACCTTAAATATCCCAGGAAAGCTAAAAATGGATACAAAAGTTGTGGCCCTTATGTACAATGGAATATCACTCAGCCATGAAATCAATGTCAAAAGGCTAGTAGCAGCATGATGAGTGGATTTAGGTAAGACGATTCTAAGTGAAATAAGTCACACAGAAAAGGAGACTTCTCATAAGGTGTCACTTATAGAGGGAATGTAAAAACCGTTACACTTGCACTGAATTACAAAACAGAACAGAGTCACACATGCAGAAAACACACTATGGCTGCTTAACGGGAAAGGTGAGGTGGGGTGATACATAAAACAAGAGTTTCAAATTAGCTCAGATACCGTTCCATAAACCCAATATGTAATAGACAAGACCTACTCCTTGCTCAGAGAACTGGACTCAACACGCCCGATTCACCGCACAAGAATATATCTGACTAGTAATAATCTTAAAACCTATGTATTGATATCTCTCTGTTAGTGTGTCAAGTGGGTGTAAAGCGGCCTAAACACAGCCGTGAAAAGCAGCTAAACCCCATTATAAAAATAAATTACTTTTAAAAACCCATGAAACAAAGACAGGGAAAGAGAGAGAAATTCTTACACAATTCGTTCAGGGGCTGTGATGCAACCTGGATTGACCATATCTAGACCCACAGCTGGATGAGACATAAGGGTGGACACTCTTGGGGCTGAGAGGTTTGGTGAGGTTGGGTGAGCAAACGCAGACCCTTTAAAGTAATACTGCGTGCTACCCATCGCATGGGTCCCAAATCTCCAGGTTCAAGGGCATCTTCCTACATCGAAAACATGCATGAGAAACCCAGAAGATGGTACACCGTGTGATGGGGAAAGGTTTCTAAAACGCACCTCATTTCTCATCTCCTTGTGGTCGGGTTCGCCATTCCAGCCACTTTACTAGCAATCTCCCTACTTGGAGCATCAGCACCTTTAACCTCCTGTTCCGTATAGGTTGCAAATTGTCCTGAGGATGAACGGGAAGACGGGGAACCAATGAGAGACTAGCTCTTGGTGTTGGGACAGGCACAGGTCACTCTATTTTCCCATCAGGAAGAAGAATTAACCACAGGCTCAGCCTGCCCCCCGGAACCAGAACAGGGCCTGAAGCCATCCTGCGCTTTTGCGGCCGGCTCCCAAAAAAGCGACTTGTAAAATGGAGCTTCAGGGCACTGCAATTCACAAACCTGCAGAGTTATAAATGATAACTCTCGTCCACAAATATATTGAGGGAAGGCAAAGAAGAGGATTAGAAATCAAGGCAGAATTGCAGGAAACAGATTTCAGGAGGTAGATTCGAATCGCCTTTAAAGCACATGAAAAGCGGCAAAACGTTGACAATCATGCCCTTGGCCAAAAGGGGGTATGCGTTTTTTCCTGAATATATTCAGGAAAAAACGCATACGCCCTTTTTGGCCAACCAAGCAACCTGGAAAGGCAAATCAGCGCTACAAAGAAGGCTCGCTTCCCATCGGTCAAAAGGGCCATGCTGAAAAAAGTGTCAAAACCAGAAATGCAGGACAGGCCATGGAGAAATGGGAGCCTTGCTACACTGATGGGCGGGATGTACATTGCCAACAGCCACTCTGGAGAAGTGTACGGTGTGTCCTGAAACATCTAAAAAACACAGCTTAGAGAGCATAGGGCACTTCCACGCATGGGGGGATAAAGTGGGAAAATTGAAAATCAGCAAGACACAAGCACCCCAAAGTTTAGGGCTGCTCTGTTGACAAGGACCTCCACTTCCTTCCACCTTAAATATCCCAGGAAAGCGAAAAATGGATAAAAAAGTTGTGGTCCTTATGTACAATGGAATATCACTCAGCCATGAAATCAATGTCATAAGGCTAGTAGCAGCATGATGAGTGGATTTAGGTAAGACGATTCTAAGTGAAATAAGTCACACAGAAAAGGACACTTCTCATAAGGTGTCACTTATAGAGGGAATGTAAAAACCGTTACACTTGAACTGAATTACAAAACAGAACAGAGTCACACATGCAGAAAACACACTATGGCTGCTTAACGGGAAAGGTGAGGTGGGGTGATACATAAAACAAGAGTTTCAAATTAGCTCAGATACCGTTCCATAAACCCAATATGTAATAGACAAGACCTACTCCTTGCTCAGAGAACTGGACTCAACACGCCCGATTCACCGCACAAGAATATATCTGACTAGTAATAATCTTAAAACCTATGTATTGATATCTCTCTGTTAGTGTGTCAAGTGGGTGTAAAGCGGCCTAAACACAGCCGTGAAAAGCAGCTAAACCCCATTATAAAAATAAATTACTTTTAAAAACCCATGAAACAAAGACAGGGAAAGAGAGAGAAATTCTTACACAATTCGTTCAGGGGCTGTGATGCAACCTGGATTGACCATATCTAGACCCACAGCTGGATGAGACATAAGGGTGGACACTCTTGGGGCTGAGAGGTTTGGTGAGGTTGGGTGAGCAAACGCAGAACCTTTAAAGTAATACTGCGTGCTACACATCGCATGGGTCCCAAATCTCCAGGTTCAAGGGCATATTCCTACATCGAAAACATGCATGAGAAACCCAGAAGATGGTACACCGTGTGATGGGGAAAGGTTTCTAAAACGCACCTCATTTCTCATCTCCTTGTGCTCGGGTTCGCCATTCCAGCCACTTTACTAGCAATCTCCCTACTTGGAGCATCAGCACCTTTAACCTCCTGTTCCGTACAGGTTGCAATTTGTCCTGAGGATGAACGGGAAGACGGGGAACCAATGAGAGACTAGCTCTTGGTGTTGGGACAGGCACAGGTCACTCTATTTTCCCATCAGGAAGAAGAATTAACCACAGGCTCAGCCTGCCCCCCGGAACCAGAACAGGGCCTGAAGCCATCCGGCGCTTTTGCGGCCGGCTCCCAAAAAAGCGACTTGTAAAATGGAGCTTCAGGGCCCTGCAATTCACAAACCTGCAGAGTGATAAATGATAACTCTCGTCCACAAATATATTGAGGGAAGGCAAAGAAGAGGATTTGAAATCAAGGCAGAATTGCAGGAAACAGATTTCAGGAGGTACATTCGAATCGCCTTTAAAGCACATGAAAAGCGGCAAAACGTTGACAATGATGCCCTTGGCCAAAAAGGGCGTATGCGTTTTTTCCTGAATATATTCAGGAAAAAACGCATACGCCCTTTTTGGCCAACCAAGCAACCTGGAAAGGCAAATCAGCGCTACAAAGAAGGCTCGCTTCCCATCGGTCAAAAGGGCCATGCTGAAAAAAGTGTCAAAACCAGAAATGCAGGACAGGCCATGGAGAAATGGGAGCCTTGCTACACTGATGGGCGGGATGTAAATTGCCAACAGCCACTCTGGAGAAGTGTACGGTGTGTCCTGAAACATCTAAAAAACACAGCTTAGAGAGCATAGGGCACTTCCACGCATGGGGGGATAAAGTGGGAAAATTGAAAATCAGCAAGACACAAGCACCCCAAAGTTTAGGGCTGCTCTGTTGACAAGGACCTCCACTTCCTTCCACCTTAAATATCCCAGGAAAGCGAAAAATGGATAAAAAAGTTGTGGTCCGTATGTACAATGGAATATCACTCAGCCATGAAATCAATGTCATAAGGCTAGTAGCAGCATGATGAGTGGATTTAGGTAAGACGATTCTAAGTGAAATAAGTCACACAGAAAAGGACACTTCTCATAAGGTGTCACTTATAGAGGGAATGTAAAAACCGTTACACTTGAACTGAATTACAAAACAGAACAGAGTCACACATGCAGAAAACACACTATGGCTGCTTAACGGGAAAGGTGAGGTGGGGTGATACATAAAACAAGAGTTTCAAATTAGCTCAGATACCGTTCCATAAACCCAATATGTAATAGACAAGACCTACTCCTTGCTCAGAGAACTGGACTCAACACGCCCGATTCACCGCACAAGAATATATCTGACTAGTAATAATCTTAAAACCTATGTATTGATATCTCTCTGTTAGTGTGTCAAGTGGGTGTAAAGCGGCCTAAACACAGCCGTGAAAAGCAGCTAAACCCCATTATAAAAATAAATTACTTTTAAAAACCCATGAAACAAAGACAGGGAAAGAGAGAGAAATTCTTACACAATTCGTTCAGGGGCTGTGATGCAACCTGGATTGACCATATCTAGACCCACAGCTGGATGAGACATAAGGGTGGACACTCTTGGGGCTGAGAGGTTTGGTGAGGTTGGGTGAGCAAACGCAGACCCTTTAAAGTAATACTGCGTGCTACCCATCGCATGGGTCCCAAATCTCCAGGTTCAAGGGCATCTTCCTACATCGAAAACATGCATGAGAAACCCAGAAGATGGTACACCGTGTGATGGGGAAAGGTTTCTAAAACGCACCTCATTTCTCATCTCCTTGTGCTCGGGTTCGCCATTCCAGCCACTTTACTAGCAATCTCCCTACTTGGAGCATCAGCACCTTTAACCTCCTGTTCCGTATAGGTTGCAAATTGTCCTGAGGATGAACGGGAAGACGGGGAACCAATGAGAGACTAGCTCTTGGTGTTGGGACAGGCACAGGTCACTCTATTTTCCCATCAGGAAGAAGAATTAACCACAGGCTCAGCCTGCCCCCCGGAACCAGAACAGGGCCTGAAGCCATCCTGCGCTTTTGCGGCCGGCTCCCAAAAAAGCGACTTGTAAAATGGAGCTTCAGGGCACTGCAATTCACAAACCTGCAGAGTTATAAATGATAACTCTCGTCCACAAATATATTGAGGGAAGGCAAAGAAGAGGATTAGAAATCAAGGCAGAATTGCAGGAAACAGATTTCAGGAGGTAGATTCGAATCGCCTTTAAAGCACATGAAAAGCGGCAAAACGTTGACAATCATGCCCTTGGCCAAAAGGGGGTATGCGTTTTTTCCTGAATATATTCAGGAAAAAACGCATACGCCCTTTTTGGCCAACCAAGCAACCTGGAAAGGCAAATCAGCGCTACAAAGAAGGCTCGCTTCCCATCGGTCAAAAGGGCCATGCTGAAAAAAGTGTCAAAACCAGAAATGCAGGACAGGCCATGGAGAAATGGGAGCCTTGCTACACTGATGGGCGGGATGTACATTGCCAACAGCCACTCTGGAGAAGTGTACGGTGTGTCCTGAAACATCTAAAAAACACAGCTTAGAGAGCATAGGGCACTTCCACGCATAGGGGAATAAAGCGGGAAAATTGAAAATCAGCAAGACACAAGCACCCCAAAGTTTAGGGCTGCTCTGTTGACAAGGACCTCCACTTCCTTCCACCTTAAATATCCCAGGAAAGCGAAAAATGGATAAAAAAGTTGTGGTCCTTATGTACAATGGAATATCACTCAGCCATGAAATCAATGTCATAAGGCTAGTAGCAGCATGATGAGTGGATTTAGGTAAGACGATTCTAAGTGAAATAAGTCACACAGAAAAGGAGACTTCTCATAAGGTGTCACTTATAGAGGGAATGTAAAAACCGTTACACTTGAACTGAATTACAAAACAGAACAGAGTCACACATGCAGAAAACACACTATGGCTGCTTAACGGGAAAGGTGAGGTGGGGTGATACATAAAACAAGAGTTTCAAATTAGCTCAGATACCGTTCCATAAACCCAATATGTAATAGACAAGACCTACTCCTTGCTCAGAGAACTGGACTCAACACGCCCGATTCACCGCACAAGAATATATCTGACTAGTAATAATCTTAAAACCTATGTATTGATATCTCTCTGTTAGTGTGTCAAGTGGGTGTAAAGCGGCCTAAACACAGCCGTGAAAAGCAGCTAAACCCCATTATAAAAATAAATTACTTTTAAAAACCCATGAAACAAAGACAGGGAAAGAGAGAGAAATTCTTACACAATTCGTTCAGGGGCTGTGATGCAACCTGGATTGACCATATCTAGACCCACAGCTGGATGAGACATAAGGGTGGACACTCTTGGGGCTGAGAGCTTTGGTGAGGTTGGGTGAGCAAACGCAGACCCTTTAAAGTAATACTGCGTGCTACCCATCGCATGGGTCCCAAATCTCCAGGTTCAAGGGCATCTTCCTACATCGAAAACATGCATGAGATACCCAGAAGATGGTACACCGTGTGATGGGGAAAGGTTTCTAAAACGCACCTTATTTCTCATCTCCTTGTGCTCGGGTTCGCCATTCCAGCCACTTTACTAGCAATCTCCCTACTTGGAGCCTCAGCACCTTTAACCTCCTGTTCCGTACAGGTTGCAATTTGTCCTGAGGATGAACGGGAAGACGGGGAACCAATGAGAGACTAGCTCTTGGTGTTGGGACAGGCACAGGTCACTCTATTTTCCCATCAGGAAGAAGAATTAACCACAGGCTCAGCCTGCCCCCCGGAACCAGAACAGGGCCTGAAGCCATCCGGCGCTTTTGCGGCCGGCTCCCGAAAAAGCGACTTGTAAAATGGAGCTTCAGGGCACTGCAATTCACTAACCTGCAGAGTTATAAATGACAACTCTCGTCCACAAATATATTGAGGGAAGGCAAAGAAGAGGATTTGAAATCAAGGCAGAATTGCAGGAAACAGATTTCAGGAGGTAGATTCGAATCGCCTTTAAAGCACATGAAAAGCGGCAAAACGTTGACAATGATGCCCTTGGCCAAAAAGGGCGTATGCGTTTTTTCCTGAATATATTCAGGAAAAAACGCATACGCCCTTTTTGGCCAACCAAGCAACCTGGAAAGGCAAATCAGCGCTACAAAGAAGTCTCGCTTCCCATCGGTCAAAAGGGCCATGCTGAAAAAAGTGTCAAAACCAGAAATGCAGGACAGGCCATGGAGAAATGGGAGCCTTGCTACACTGATGGGCGGGATGTACATTGCCAACAGCCACTCTGGAGAAGTGTACGGTGTGTCCTGAAACATCTAAAAAACACAGCTTAGAGAGCATAGGGCACTTCCACGCATGGGGGGATAAAGTGGGAAAATTGAAAATCAGCAAGACACAAGCACCCCAAAGTTTAGGGCTGCTCTGTTGACAAGGACCTCCACTTCCTTCCACCTTAAATATCCCAGGAAAGCGAAAAATGGATAAAAAAGTTGTGGTCCTTATGTACAATGGAATATCACTCAGCCATGAAATCAATGTCATAAGGCTAGTAGCAGCATGATGAGTGGATTTAGGTAAGACGATTCTAAGTGAAATAAGTCACACAGAAAAGGACACTTCTCATAAGGTGTCACTTATAGAGGGAATGTAAAAACCGTTACACTTGAACTGAATTACAAAACAGAACAGAGTCACACATGCAGAAAACACACTATGGCTGCTTAACGGGAAAGGTGAGGTGGGGTGATACATAAAACAAGAGTTTCAAATTAGCTCAGATACCGTTCCATAAACCCAATATGTAATAGACAAGACCTACTCCTTGCTCAGAGAACTGGACTCAACACGCCCGATTCACCGCACAAGAATATATCTGACTAGTAATAATCTTAAAACCTATGTATTGATATCTCTCTGTTAGTGTGTCAAGTGGGTGTAAAGCGGCCTAAACACAGCCGTGAAAAGCAGCTAAACCCCATTATAAAAATAAATTACTTTTAAAAACCCATGAAACAAAGACAGGGAAAGAGAGAGAAATTCTTACACAATTCGTTCAGGGGCTGTGATGCAACCTGGATTGACCATATCTAGACCCACAGCTGGATGAGACATAAGGGTGGACACTCTTGGGGCTGAGAGGTTTGGTGAGGTTGGGTGAGCAAACGCAGATCCTTTAAAGTAATACTGCGTGCTACACATCGCATGGGTCCCAAATCTCCAGGTTCAAGGGCATCTTCCTACATCGAAAACATGCATGAGAAACCCAGAAGATGGTACACCGTGTGATGGGGAAAGGTTTCTAAAACGCACCTCATTTCTCATCTCCTTGTGCTCGGGTTCGCCATTCCAGCCACTTTACTAGCAATCTCCCTACTTGGAGCATCAGCACCTTTAACCTCCTGTTCCGTACAGGTTGCAATTTGTCCTGAGGATGAACGGGAAGACGGGGAACCAATGAGAGACTAGCTCTTGGTGTTGGGACAGGCACAGGTCACTCTATTTTCCCATCAGGAAGAAGAATTAACCACAGGCTCAGCCTGCCCCCCGGAACCAGAACAGGGCCTGAAGCCATCCGGCGCTTTTGCGGCCGGCTCCCAAAAAAGCGACTTGTAAAATGGAGCTTCAGGGCCCTGCAATTCACAAACCTGCAGAGTGATAAATGATAACTCTCGTCCACAAATATATTGAGGGAAGGCAAAGAAGAGGATTTGAAATCAAGGCAGAATTGCAGGAAACAGATTTCAGGAGGTAGATTCGAATCGCCTTTAAAGCACATGAAAAGCGGCAAAACGTTGACAATGATGCCCTTGGCCAAAAAGGGCGTATGCGTTTTTTCCTGAATATATTCAGGAAAAAACGCATACGCCCTTTTTGGCCAACCAAGCAACCTGGAAAGGCAAATCAGCGCTACAAAGAAGGCTCGCTTCCCATCGGTCAAAAGGGCCATGCTGAAAAAAGTGTCAAAACCAGAAATGCAGGACAGGCCATGGAGAAATGGGAGCCTTGCTACACTGATGGGCGGGATGTACATTGCCAACAGCCACTCTGGAGAAGTGTACGGTGTGTCCTGAAACATCTAAAAAACACAGCTTAGAGAGCATAGGGCACTTCCACGCATGGGGGGATAAAGTGGGAAAATTGAAAATCAGCAAGACACAAGCACCCCAAAGTTTAGGGCTGCTCTGTTGACAAGGACCTCCACTTCCTTCCACCTTAAATATCCCAGGAAAGCGAAAAATGGATAAAAAAGTTGTGGTCCTTATGTACAATGGAATATCACTCAGCCATGAAATCAATGTCATAAGGCTAGTAGCAGCATGATGAGTGGATTTAGGTAAGACGATTCTAAGTGAAATAAGTCACACAGAAAAGGACACTTCTCATAAGGTGTCACTTATAGAGGGAATGTAAAAACCGTTACACTTGCACTGAATTACAAAACAGAACAGAGTCACACATGCAGAAAACACACTATGGCTGCTTAACGGGAAAGGTGAGGTGGGGTGATACATAAAACAAGAGTTTCAAATTAGCTCAGATACCGTTCCATAAACCCAATATGTAATAGACAAGACCTACTCCTTGCTCAGAGAACTGGACTCAACACGCCCGATTCACCGCACAAGAATATATCTGACTAGTAATAATCTTAAAACCTATGTATTGATATCTCTCTGTTAGTGTGTCAAGTGGGTGTAAAGCGGCCTAAACACAGCCGTGAAAAGCAGCTAAACCCCATTATAAAAATAAATTACTTTTAAAAACCCATGAAACAAAGACAGGGAAAGAGAGAGAAATTCTTACACAATTCGTTCAGGGGCTGTGATGCAACCTGGATTGACCATATCTAGACCCACAGCTGGATGAGACATAAGGGTGGACACTCTTGGGGCTGAGAGGTTTGGTGAGGTTGGGTGAGCAAACGCAGACCCTTTAAAGTAATACTGCGTGCTACACATCGCATGGGTCCCAAATCTCCAGGTTCAAGGGCATCTTCCTACATCGAAAACATGCATGAGAAACCCAGAAGATGGTACACCGTGTGATGGGGAAAGGTTTCTAAAACGCACCTCATTTCTCATCTCCTTGTGCTCGGGTTCGCCATTCCAGCCACTTTACTAGCAATCTCCCTACTTGGAGCATCAGCACCTTTAACCTCCTGTTCCGTACAGGTTGCAATTTGTCCTGAGGATGAACGGGAAGACGGGGAACCAATGAGAGACTAGCTCTTGGTGTTGGGACAGGCACAGGTCACTCTATTTTCCCATCAGGAAGAAGAATTAACCACAGGCTCAGCCTGCCCCCCGGAACCAGAACAGGGCCTGAAGCCATCCGGCGCTTTTGCGGCCGGCTCCCAAAAAAGCGACTTGTAAAATGGAGCTTCAGGGCCCTGCAATTCACAAACCTGCAGAGTGATAAATGATAACTCTCGTCCACAAATATATTGAGGGAAGGCAAAGAAGAGGATTTGAAATCAAGGCAGAATTGCAGGAAACAGATTTCAGGAGGTAGATTCGAATCGCCTTTAAAGCACATGAAAAGCGGCAAAACGTTGACAATGATGCCCTTGGCCAAAAAGGGCGTATGCGTTTTTTCCTGAATATATTCAGGAAAAAACGCATACGCCCTTTTTGGCCAACCAAGCAACCTGGAAAGGCAAATCAGCGCTACAAAGAAGGCTCGCTTCCCATCGGTCAAAAGGGCCATGCTGAAAAAAGTGTCAAAACCAGAAATGCAGGACAGGCCATGGAGAAATGGGAGCCTTGCTACACTGATGGGCGGGATGTACATTGCCAACAGCCACTCTGGAGAAGTGTACGGTGTGTCCTGAAACATCTAAAAAACACAGCTTAGAGAGCATAGGGCACTTCCACGCATGGGGGGATAAAGTGGGAAAATTGAAAATCAGCAAGACACAAGCACCCCAAAGTTTAGGGCTGCTCTGTTGACAAGGACCTCCACTTCCTTCCACCTTAAATATCCCAGGAAAGCGAAAAATGGATAAAAAAGTTGTGGTCCTTATGTACAATGGAATATCACTCAGCCATGAAATCAATGTCATAAGGCTAGTAGCAGCATGATGAGTGGATTTAGGTAAGACGATTCTAAGTGAAATAAGTCACACAGAAAAGGACACTTCTCATAAGGTGTCACTTATAGAGGGAATGTAAAAACCGTTACACTTGAACTGAATTACAAAACAGAACAGAGTCACACATGCAGAAAACACACTATGGCTGCTTAACGGGAAAGGTGAGGTGGGGTGATACATAAAACAAGAGTTTCAAATTAGCTCAGATACCGTTCCATAAACCCAATATGGAATAGACAAGACCTACTCCTTGCTCAGAGAACTGGACTCAACACGCCCGATTCACCGCACAAGAATATATTTGACTAGTAATAATCTTAAAACCTATGTATTGATATCTCCCTGTTAGTGTGTCAAGTGGGTGTAAAGCGGCCTAAACACAGCCGTGAAAAGCAGCTAAACCCCATTATAAAAATAAATTACTTTTAAAAACCCATGAAACAAAGACAGGGAAAGAGAGACAAATTCTTACACAATTCGTTCAGGGGCTGTGATGCAACCTGGATTGACCATATCTAGACCCACAGCTGGATGAGACATAAGGGTGGACACTCTTGGGGCTGAGAGGTTTGGTGAGGTTGGGTGAGCAAACGCAGACCCTTTAAAGTAATACTGCGTGCTACCCATCGCATGGGTCCCAAACCTCCAGGTTCAAGGGCATCTTCCTACATCGAAAACATGCATGAGAAACCCAGAAGATGGTACACCGTGTGATGGGGAACGGTTTCTAAAACGCACCTCATTTCTCATCTCCTTGTGGTCGGGTTCGCCATTCCAGCCACTTTACTAGCAATCTCCCTACTTGGAGCATCAGCACCTTTAACCTCCTGTTCCGTACAGGTTGCAATTTGTCCTGAGGATGAACGGGAAGACGGGGAACCAATGAGAGACTAGCTCTTGGTGTTGGGACAGGCACAGGTCACTCTATTTTCCCATCAGGAAGAAGAATTAACCACAGGCTCAGCCTGCCCCCCGGAACCAGAACAGGGCCTGAAGCCATCCGGCGCTTTTGCGGCCGGCTCCCAAAAAAGCGACTTGTAAAATGGAGCTTCAGGGCCCTGCAATTCACAAACCTGCAGAGTGATAAATGATAACTCTCGTCCACAAATATATTGAGGGAAGGCAAAGAAGAGGATTTGAAATCAAGGCAGAATTGCAGGAAACAGATTTCAGGAGGTAGATTCGAATCGCCTTTAAAGCACATGAAAAGCGGCAAAACGTTGACAATGATGCCCTTGGCCAAAAAGGGCGTATGCGTTTTTTCCTGAATATATTCAGGAAAAAACGCATACGCCCTTTTTGGCCAACCAAGCAACCTGGAAAGGCAAATCAGCGCTACAAAGAAGGCTCGCTTCCCATCGGTCAAAAGGGCCATGCTGAAAAAAGTGTCAAAACCAGAAATGCAGGACAGGCCATGGAGAAATGGGAGCCTTGCTACACTGATGGGCGGGATGTACATTGCCAACAGCCACTCTGGAGAAGTGTACGGTGTGTCCTGAAACATCTAAAAAACACAGCTTAGAGAGCATAGGGCACTTCCACGCATGGGGGGATAAAGCGGGAAAATTGAAAATCAGCAAGACACAAGCACCCCAAAGTTTAGGGCTGCTCTGTTGACAAGGACCTCCACTTCCTTCCACCTTAAATATCCCAGGAAAGCGAAAAATGGATAAAAAAGTTGTGGTCCTTATGTACAATTGAATATCACTCAGCCATGAAATCAATGTCATAAGGCTAGTAGCAGCATGATGAGTGGATTTAGGTAAGACGATTCTAAGTGAAATAAGTCACACAGAAAAGGACACTTCTCATAAGGTGTCACTTATAGAGGGAATGTAAAAACCGTTACACTTGAACTGAATTACAAAACAGAACAGAGTCACACATGCAGAAAACACACTATGGCTGCTTAACGGGAAAGGTGAGGTGGGGTGATACATAAAACAAGAGTTTCAAATTAGCTCAGATACCGTTCCATAAACCCAATATGTAATAGACAAGACCTACTCCTTGCTCAGAGAACTGGACTCAACACGCCCGATTCACCGCACAAGAATATATCTGACTAGTAATAATCTTAAAACCTATGTATTGATATCTCTCTGTTAGTGTGTCAAGTGGGTGTAAAGCGGCCTAAACACAGCCGTGAAAAGCAGCTAAACCCCATTATAAAAATAAATTACTTTTAAAAACCCATGAAACAAAGACAGGGAAAGAGAGAGAAATTCTTACACAATTCGTTCAGGGGCTGTGATGCAACCTGGATTGACCATATCTAGACCCACAGCTGGATGAGACATAAGGGTGGACACTCTTGGGGCTGAGAGGTTTGGTGAGGTTGGGTGAGCAAACGCAGACCCTTTAAAGTAATACTGCGTGCTACCCATCGCATGGGTCCCAAATCTCCAGGTTCAAGGGCATCTTCCTACATCGAAAACATGCATGAGAAACCCAGAAGATGGTACACCGTGTGATGGGGAAAGGTTTCTAAAACGCACCTCATTTCTCATCTCCTTGTGCTCGGGTTCGCCATTCCAGCCACTTTACTAGCAATCTCCCTACTTGGAGCATCAGCACCTTTAACCTCCTGTTCCGTACAGGTTGCAATTTGTCCTGAGGATGAACGGGAAGACGGGGAACCAATGAGAGACTAGCTCTTGGTGTTGGGACAGGCACAGGTCACTCTATTTTCCCATCAGGAAGAAGAATTAACCACAGGCTCAGCCTGCCCCCCGGAACCAGAACAGGGCCTGAAGCCATCCGGCGCTTTTGCGGCCGGCTCCCAAAAAAGCGACTTGTAAAATGGAGCTTCAGGGCACTGCAATTCACAAACCTGCAGAGTTATAAATGATAACTCTCGTCCACAAATATATTGAGGGAAGGCAAAGAAGAGGATTTGAAATCAAGGCAGAATTGCAGGAAACAGATTTCAGGAGGTAGATACGAATCGCCTTTAAAGCACATGAAAAGCGGCAAAACGTTGACAATGATGCCCTTGGCCAAAAAGGGCGTATGCGTTTTTTCCTGAATATATTCAGGAAAAAACGCATACGCCCTTTTTGGCCAACCAAGCAACCTGGAAAGGCAAATCAGCGCTACAAAGAAGTCTCGCTTCCCATCGGTCAAAAGGGCCATGCTGAAAAAAGTGTCAAAACCAGAAATGCAGGACAGGCCATGGAGAAATGGGAGCCTTGCTACACTGATGGGCGGGATGTACATTGCCAACAGCCACTCTGGAGAAGTGTACGGTGTGTCCTGAAACATCTAAAAAACACAGCTTAGAGAGCATAGGGCACTTCCACGCATGGGTGGATAAAGCGAGAAAATTGAAAATCAGCAAGACACAAGCACCCCAAAGTTTAGGGCTGCTCTGTTGACAAGGACCTCCACTTCCTTCCACCTTAAATATCCCAGGAAAGCTAAAAATGGATACAAAAGTTGTGGTCCTTATGTACAATGGAATATCACTCAGCCATGAAATCAATGTCAAAAGGCTAGTAGCAGCATGATGAGTGGATTTAGGTAAGACGATTCTAAGTGAAATAAGTCACACAGAAAAGGAGACTTCTCATAAGGTGTCACTTATAGAGGGAATGTAAAAACCGTTACACTTGAACTGAATTACAAAACAGAACAGAGTCACACATGCAGAAAACACACTATGGCTGCTTAACGGGAAAGGTGAGGTGGGGTGATACATAAAACAAGAGTTTCAAATTAGCTCAGATACCGTTCCATAAACCCAATATGGAATAGACAAGACCTACTCCTTGCTCAGAGAACTGGACTCAACACGCCCGATTCACCGCACAAGAATATATCTGACTAGTAATAATCTTAAAACCTATGTATTGATATCTCTCTGTTAGTGTGTCAAGTGGGTGTAAAGCGGCCTAAACACAGCCGTGAAAAGCAGCTAAACCCCATTATAAAAATAAATTACTTTTAAAAACCCATGAAACAAAGACAGGGAAAGAGAGAGAAATTCTTACACAATTCGTTCAGGGGCTGTGATGCAACCTGGATTGACCATATCTAGACCCACAGCTGGATGAGACATAAGGGTGGACACTCTTGGGGCTGAGAGGTTTGGTGAGGTTGGGTGAGCAAACGCAGACCCTTTAAAGTAATACTGCGTGCTACCCATCGCATGGGTCCCAAATCTCCAGGTTCAAGGGCATCTTCCTACATCGAAAACATGCATGAGAAACCCAGAAGATGGTACACCGTGTGATGGGGAACGGTTTCTACAACGCACCTCATTTCTCATCTCCTTGTGCTCGGGTTCGCCATTCCAGCCACTTTACTAGCAATCTCCCTACTTGGAGCATCAGCACCTTTAACCTCCTGTTCCGTACAGGTTGCAATTTGTCCTGAGGATGAACGGGAAGACGGGAACCAATGAGAGACTAGCTCTTGGTGTTGGGACAGGCACAGGTCACTCTATTTTCCCATCAGGAAGAAGAATTAACCACAGGCTCAGCCTGCCCCCCGGAACCAGAACAGGGCCTGAAGCCATCCTGCGCTTTTGCGGCCGGCTCCCAAAAAAGCGACTTGTAAAATGGAGCTTCAGGGCACTGCAATTCACAAACCTGCAGAGTGATAAATGATAACTCTCGTCCACAAATATATTGAGGGAAGGCAAAGAAGAGGATTTGAAATCAAGGCAGAATTGCAGGAAACAGATTTCAGGAGGTAGATTCGAATCGCCTTTAAAGCACATGAAAAGCGGCAAAACGTTGACAATGATGCCCTTGGCCAAAAAGGGCGTATGCGTTTTTTCCTGAATATATTCAGGAAAAAACGCATACGCCCTTTTTGGCCAACCAAGCAACCTGGAAAGGCAAATCAGCGCTACAAAGAAGGCTCGCTTCCCATCGGTCAAAAGGGCCATGCTGAAAAAAGTGTCAAAACCAGAAATGCAGGACAGGCCATGGAGAAATGGGAGCCTTGCTACACTGATGGGCGGGATGTACATTGCCAACAGCCACTCTGGAGAAGTGTACGGTGTGTCCTGAAACATCTAAAAAACACAGCTTAGAGAGCATAGGGCACTTCCACGCATGGGGGGATAAAGCGGGAAAATTGAAAATCAGCAAGACACAAGCACCCCAAAGTTTAGGGCTGCTCTGTTGACAAGGACCTCCACTTCCTTCCACCTTAAATATCCCAGGAAAGCTAAAAATGGATACAAAAGTTGTGGTCCTTATGTACAATGGAATATCACTCAGCCATGAAATCAATGTCAAAAGGCTAGTAGCAGCATGATGAGTGGATTTAGGTAAGACGATTCTAAGTGAAATAAGTCACACAGAAAAGGAGACTTCTCATAAGGTGTCACTTATAGAGGGAATGTAAAAACCGTTACACTTGAACTGAATTACAAAACAGAACAGAGTCACACATGCAGAAAACACACTATGGCTGCTTAACGGGAAAGGTGAGGTGGGGTGATACATAAAACAAGAGTTTCAAATTAGCTCAGATACCGTTCCATAAACCCAATATGGAATAGACAAGACCTACTCCTTGCTCAGAGAACTGGACTCAACACGCCCGATTCACCGCACAAGAATATATCTGACTAGTAATAATCTTAAAACCTATGTATTGATATCTCTCTGTTAGTGTGTCAAGTGGGTGTAAAGCGGCCTAAACACAGCCGTGAAAAGCAGCTAAACCCCATTATAAAAATAAATTACTTTTAAAAACCCATGAAACAAAGACAGGGAAAGAGAGAGAAATTCTTACACAATTCGTTCAGGGGCTGTGATGCAACCTGGATTGACCATATCTAGACCCACAGCTGGATGAGACATAAGGGTGGACACTCTTGGGGCTGAGAGTTTTGGTGAGGTTGGGTGAGCAAACGCAGACCCTTTAAAGTAATACTGCGTGCTACCCATCGCATGGGTCCCAAATCTCCAGGTTCAAGGGCATCTTCCTACATCGAAAACATGCATGAGAAACCCAGAAGATGGTACACCGTGTGATGGGGAACGGTTTCTACAACGCACCTCATTTCTCATCTCCTTGTGCTCGGGTTCGCCATTCCAGCCACTTTACTAGCAATCTCCCTACTTGGAGCATCAGCACCTTTAACCTCCTGTTCCGTACAGGTTGCAATTTGTCCGGAGGATGAACGGGAAGACGGGAACCAATGAGAGACTAGCTCTTGGTGTTGGGACAGGCACAGGTCACTCTATTTTCCCATCAGGAAGAAGAATTAACCACAGGCTCCGCCTGCCCCCCGGAACCAGAACAGGGCCTGAAGCCATCCTGTGCTTTTGCGGCCGGCTCCCAAAAAAGCGACTTGTAAAATGGAGCTTCAGGGCACTGCAATTCACAAACCTGCAGAGTGATAAATGATAACTCTCGTCCACAAATATATTGAGGGAAGGCAAAGAAGAGGATTTGAAATCAAGGCAGAATTGCAGGAAACAGATTTCAGGAGGTAGATTCGAATCGCCTTTAAAGCACATGAAAAGCGGCAAAACGTTGACAATGATGCCCTTGGCCAAAAAGGGCGTATGCGTTTTTTCCTGAATATATTCAGGAAAAAACGCATACGCCCTTTTTGGCCAACCAAGCAACCTGGAAAGGCAAATCAGCGCTACAAAGAAGGCTCGCTTCCCATCGGTCAAAAGGGCCATGCTGAAAAAAGTGTCAAAACCAGAAATGCAGGACAGGCCATGGAGAAATGGGAGCCTTGCTACACTGATGGGCGGGATGTACATTGCCAACAGCCACTCTGGAGAAGTGTACGGTGTGTCCTGAAACATCTAAAAAACACAGCTTAGAGAGCATAGGGCACTTCCACGCATGGGGGGATAAAGCGGGAAAATTGAAAATCAGCAAGACACAAGCACCCCAAAGTTTAGGGCTGCTCTGTTGACAAGGACCTCCACTTCCTTCCACCTTAAATATCCCAGGAAAGCTAAAAATGGATACAAAAGTTGTGGTCCTTATGTACAATGGAATATCACTCAGCCATGAAATCAATGTCAAAAGGCTAGTAGCAGCATGATGAGTGGATTTAGGTAAGACGATTCTAAGTGAAATAAGTCACACAGAAAAGGAGACTTCTCATAAGGTGTCACTTATAGAGGGAATGTAAAAACCGTTACACTTGAACTGAATTACAAAACAGAACAGAGTCACACATGCAGAAAACACACTATGGCTGCTTAACGGGAAAGGTGAGGTGGGGTGATACATAAAACAAGAGTTTCAAATTAGCTCAGATACCGTTCCATAAACCCAATATGGAATAGACAAGACCTACTCCTTGCTCAGAGAACTGGACTCAACACGCCCGATTCACCGCACAAGAATATATCTGACTAGTAATAATCTTAAAACCTATGTATTGATATCTCTCTGTTAGTGTGTCAAGTGGGTGTAAAGCGGCCTAAACACAGCCGTGAAAAGCAGCTAAATCCCATTATAAAAATAAATTACTTTTAAAAACCCATGAAACAAAGACAGGGAAAGAGAGAGAAATTCTTACACAATTCGTTCAGGGGCTGTGATGCAACCTGGATTGACCATATCTAGACCCACAGCTGGATGAGACATAAGGGTGGACACTCTTGGGGCTGAGAGGTTTGGTGAGGTTGGGTGAGCAAACGCAGACCCTTTAAAGTAATACTGCGTGCTACCCATCGCATGGGTCCCAAATCTCCAGGTTCAAGGGCATCTTCCTACATCGAAAACATGCATGAGAAACCCAGAAGATGGTACACCGTGTGATGGGGAACGGTTTCTACAACGCACCTCATTTCTCATCTCCTTGTGCTCGGGTTCGCCATTCCAGCCACTTTACTAGCAATCTCCCTACTTGGAGCATCAGCACCTTTAACCTCCTGTTCCGTACAGGTTGCAATTTGTCCTGAGGATGAACGGGAAGACGGGAACCAATGAGAGACTAGCTCTTGGTGTTGGGACAGGCACAGGTCACTCTATTTTCCCATCAGGAAGAAGAATTAACCACAGGCTCAGCCTGCCCCCCGGAACCAGAACAGGGCCTGAAGCCATCCTGCGCTTTTGCGGCCGGCTCCCAAAAAAGCGACTTGTAAAATGGAGCTTCAGGGCACTGCAATTCACAAACCTGCAGAGTGATAAATGATAACTCTCGTCCACAAATATATTGAGGGAAGGCAAAGAAGAGGATTTGAAATCAAGGCAGAATTGCAGGAAACAGATTTCAGGAGGTAGATTCGAATCGCCTTTAAAGCACATGAAAAGCGGCAAAACGTTGACAATGATGCCCTTGGCCAAAAAGGGCGTATGCGTTTTTTCCTGAATATATTCAGGAAAAAACGCATACGCCCTTTTTGGCCAACCAAGCAACCTGGAAAGGCAAATCAGCGCTACAAAGAAGGCTCGCTTCCCATCGGTCAAAAGGGCCATGCTGAAAAAAGTGTCAAAACCAGAAATGCAGGACAGGCCATGGAGAAATGGGAGCCTTGCTACACTGATGGGCGGGATGTACATTGCCAACAGCCACTCTGGAGAAGTGTACGGTGTGTCCTGAAACATCTAAAAAACACAGCTTAGAGAGCATAGGGCACTTCCACGCATGGGGGGATAAAGCGGGAAAATTGAAAATCAGCAAGACACAAGCACCCCAAAGTTTAGGGCTGCTCTGTTGACAACGACCTCCACTTCCTTCCACCTTAAATATCCCAGGAAAGCTAAAAATGGATACAAAAGTTGTGGTCCTTATGTACAATGGAATATCACTCAGCCATGAAATCAATGTCAAAAGGCTAGTAGCAGCATGATGAGTGGATTTAGGTAAGACGATTCTAAGTGAAATAAGTCACACAGAAAAGGAGACTTCTCATAAGGTGTCACTTATAGAGGGAATGTAAAAACCGTTACACTTGAACTGAATTACAAAACAGAACAGAGTCACACATGCAGAAAACACACTATGGCTGCTTAACGGGAAAGGTGAGGTGGGGTGATACATAAAACAAGAGTTTCAAATTAGCTCAGATACCGTTCCATAAACCCAATATGGAATAGACAAGACCTACTCCTTGCTCAGAGAACTGGACTCAACACGCCCGATTCACCGCACAAGAATATATCTGACTAGTAATAATCTTAAAACCTATGTATTGATATCTCTCTGTTAGTGTGTCAAGTGGGTGTAAAGCGGCCTAAACACAGCCGTGAAAAGCAGCTAAACCCCATTATAAAAATAAATTACTTTTAAAAACCCATGAAACAAAGACAGGGAAAGAGAGAGAAATTCTTACACAATTCGTTCAGGGGCTGTGATGCAACCTGGATTGACCATATCTAGACCCACAGCTGGATGAGACATAAGGGTGGACACTCTTGGGGCTGAGAGGTTTGGTGAGGTTGGGTGAGCAAACGCAGACCCTTTAAAGTAATACTGCGTGCTACCCATCGCATGGGTCCCAAATCTCCAGGTTCAAGGGCATCTTCCTACATCGAAAACATGCATGAGAAACCCAGAAGATGGTACACCGTGTGATGGGGAAAGGTTTCTAAAACGCACCTCATTTCTCATCTCCTTGTGCTCGGGTTTGCCATTCCAGCCACTTTACTAGCAATCTCCCTACTTGGAGCATCAGCACCTTTAACCTCCTGTTCCGTACAGGTTGCAATTTGTCCTGAGGATGAACGGGAAGACGGGGAACCAATGAGAGACTAGCTCTTGGTGTTGGGACAGGCACAGGTCACTCTATTTTCCCATCAGGAAGAAGAATTAACCACAGGCTCAGCCTGCCCCCCGGAACCAGAACAGGGCCTGAAGCCATCCGGCGCTTTTGCTGCCGGCTCCCAAAAAAGCGACTTGTAAAATGGAGCTTCAGGGCACTGCAATTCACAAACCTGCAGAGTTATAAATGATAACTCTCGTCCACAAATATATTGAGGGAAGGCAAAGAAGAGGATTTGAAATCAAGGCAGAATTGCAGGAAACAGATTTCAGGAGGTAGATACGAATCGCCTTTAAAGCACATGAAAAGCGGCAAAACGTTGACAATGATGCCCTTGGCCAAAAAGGGCGTATGCGTTTTTTCCTGAATATATTCAGGAAAAAACGCATACGCCCTTTTTGGCCAACCAAGCAACCTGGAAAGGCAAATCAGCGCTACAAAGAAGTCTCGCTTCCCATCGGTCAAAAGGGCCATGCTGAAAAAAGTGTCAAAACCAGAAATGCAGGACAGGCCATGGAGAAATGGGAGCCTTGCTACACTGATGGGCGGGATGTACATTGCCAACAGCCACTCTGGAGAAGTGTACGGTGTGTCCTGAAACATCTAAAAAACACAGCTTAGAGAGCATAGGGCACTTCCACGCATGGGGGGATAAAGCGAGAAAATTGAAAATCAGCAAGACACAAGCACCCCAAAGTTTAGGGCTGCTCTGTTGACAAGGACCTCCACTTCCTTCCACCTTAAATATCCCAGGAAAGCTAAAAATGGATACAAAAGTTGTGGTCCTTATGTACAATGGAATATCACTCAGCCATGAAATCAATGTCAAAAGGCTAGTAGCAGCATGATGAGTGGATTTAGGTAAGACGATTCTAAGTGAAATAAGTCACACAGAAAAGTAGACTTCTCATAAGGTGTCACTTATAGAGGGAATGTAAAAACCGTTACACTTGAACTGAATTACAAAACAGAACAGAGTCACACATGCAGAAAACACACTATGGCTGCTTAACGGGAAAGGTGAGGTGGGGTGATACATAAAACAAGAGTTTCAAATTAGCTCAGATACCGTTCCATAAACCCAATATGGAATAGACAAGACCTACTCCTTGCTCAGAGAACTGGACTCAACACGCCCGATTCACCGCACAAGAATATATCTGACTAGTAATAATCTTAAAACCTATGTATTGATATCTCTCTGTTAGTGTGTCAAGTGGGTGTAAAGCGGCCTAAACACAGCCGTGAAAAGCAGCTAAACCCCATTATAAAAATAAATTACTTTTAAAAACCCATGAAACAAAGACAGGGAAAGAGAGAGAAATTCTTACACAATTCGTTCAGGGGCTGTGATGCAACCTGGATTGACCATATCTAGACCCACAGCTGGATGAGACATAAGGGTGGACACTCTTGGGGCTGAGAGCTTCGGTGAGGTTGGGTGAGCAAACGCAGACCCTTTAAAGTAATACTGCGTGCTACCCATCGCATGGGTCCCAAATCTCCAGGTTCAAGGGCATCTTCCTACATCGAAAACATGCATGAGAAACCCAGAAGATGGTACACCGTGTGATGGGGAAAGGTTTCTAAAACGCACCTCATTTCTCATCTCCTTGTGCTCGGGTTCGCCATTCCAGCCACTTTACTAGCAATCTCCCTACTTGGAGCATCAGCACCTTTAACCTCCTGTTCCGTACAGGTTGCAATTTGTCCTGAGGATGAACGGGAAGACGGGGAACCAATGAGAGACTAGCTCTTGGTGTTGGGACAGGCACAGGTCACTCTATTTTCCCATCAGGAAGAAGAATTAACCACAGGCTCAGCCTGCCCCCCGGAACCAGAACAGGGCCTGAAGCCATCCGGCGCTTTTGCGGCCGGCTCCCAAAAAAGCGACTTGTAAAATGGAGCTTCAGGGCACTGCAATTCACAAACCTGCAGAGTTATAAATGATAACTCTCGTCCACAAATATATTGAGGGAAGGCAAAGAAGAGGATTTGAAATCAAGGCAGAATTGCAGGAAACAGATTTCAGGAGGTACATACGAATCGCCTTTAAAGCACATGAAAAGCGGCAAAACGTTGACAATGATGCCCTTGGCCAAAAAGGGCGTATGCGTTTTTTCCTGAATATATTCAGGAAAAAACGCATACGCCCTTTTTGGCCAACCAAGCAACCTGGAAAGGCAAATCAGCGCTACAAAGAAGGCTCGCTTCCCATCGGTCAAAAGGGCCATGCTGAAAAAAGTGTCAAAACCAGAAATGCAGGACAGGCCATGGAGAAATGGGAGCCTTGCTACACTGATGGGCGGGATGTACATTGCCAACAGCCACTCTGGAGAAGTGTACGGTGTGTCCTGAAACATCTAAAAAACACAGCTTAGAGAGCATAGGGCACTTCCACGCATGGGGGGATAAAGCGGGAAAATTGAAAATCAGCAAGACACAAGCACCCCAAAGTTTAGGGCTGCTCTGTTGACAAGGACCTCCACTTCCTTCCACCTTAAATATCCCAGGAAAGCGAAAAATGGATACAAAAGTTGTGGTCCTTATGTACAATGGAATATCACTCAGCCATGAAATCAATGTCATAAGGCTAGTAGCAGCATGATGAGTGGATTTAGGTAAGACGATTCTAAGTGAAATAAGTCACACAGAAAAGGACACTTCTCATAAGGTGTCACTTATAGAGGGAATGTAAAAACCGTTACACTTGAACTGAATTACAAAACAGAACAGAGTCACACATGCAGAAAACACACTATGGCTGCTTAACGGGAAAGGTGAGGTGGGGTGATACATAAAACAAGAGTTTCAAATTAGCTCAGATACCGTTCCATAAACCCAATATGTAATAGACAAGACCTACTCCTTGCTCAGAGAACTGGACTCAACACGCCCGATTCACCGCACAAGAATATATCTGACTAGTAATAATCTTAAAACCTATGTATTGATATCTCTCTGTTAGTGTGTCAAGTGGGTGTAAAGCGGCCTAAACACAGCCGTGAAAAGCAGCTAAACCCCATTATAAAAATAAATTACTTTTAAAAACCCATGAAACAAAGACAGGGAAAGAGAGAGAAATTCTTACACAATTCGTTCAGGGGCTGTGATGCAACCTGGATTGACCATATCTACACCCACAGCTGGATGAGACATAAGGGTGGACACTCTTGGGGCTGAGAGGTTTGGTGAGGTTGGGTGAGCAAACGCAGACCCTTTAAAGTAATACTGCGTGCTACCCATCGCATGGGTCCCAAATCTCCAGGTTCAAGGGCATCTTCCTACATCGAAAACATGCATGAGAAACCCAGAAGATGGTACACCGTGTGATGGGGAAAGGTTTCTAAAACGCACCTCATTTCTCATCTCCTTGTGCTCGGGTTCGCCATTCCAGCCACTTTACTAGCAATCTCCCTACTTGGAGCATCAGCACCTTTAACCTCCTGTTCCGTACAGGTTGCAATTTGTCCTGAGGATGAACGGGAAGACGGGGAACCAATGAGAGACTAGCTCTTGGTGTTGGGACAGGCACAGGTCACTCTATTTTCCCATCAGGAAGAAGAATTAACCACAGGCTCAGCCTGCCCCCCGGAACCAGAACAGGGCCTGAAGCCATCCGGCGCTTCTGCGGCCGGCTCCCAAAAAAGCGACTTGTAAAATGGAGCTTCAGGGCACTGCAATTCACAAACCTGCAGAGTTATAAATGATAACTCTCGTCCACAAATATATTGAGGGAAGGCAAAGAAGAGGATTAGATATCAAGGCAGAATTGCAGGAAACAGATTTCAGGAGGTAGATTCGAATCGCCTTTAAAGCACATGAAAAGCGGCAAAACGTTGACAATGATGCCCTTGGCCAAAAAGGGCGTATGCGTTTTTTCCTGAATATATTCAGGAAAAAACGCATACGCCCTTTTTGGCCAACCAAGCAACCTGGAAAGGCAAATCAGCGCTACAAAGAAGTCTCGCTTCCCATCGGTCAAAAGGGCCATGCTGAAAAAAGTGTCAAAACCAGAAATGCAGGACAGGCCATGGAGAAATGGGAGCCTTGCTAAACTGATGGGCGGGATGTACATTGCCAACAGCCACTCTGGAGAAGTGTACGGTGTGTCCTGAAACATCTAAAAAACACAGCTTAGAGAGCATAGGGCACTTCCACGCATGGGGGGATAAAGCGGGAAAATTGAAAATCAGCAAGACACAAGCACCCCAAAGTTTAGGGCTGCTCTGTTGACAAGGACCTCCACTTCCTTCCACCTTAAATATCCCAGGAAAGCGAAAAATGGATACAAAAGTTGTGGTCCTTATGTACAATGGAATATCACTCAGCCATGAAATCAATGTCATAAGGCTAGTAGCAGCATGATGAGTGGATTTAGGTAAGACGATTCTAAGTGAAATAAGTCACACAGAAAAGGAGACTTCTCATAAGGTGTCACTTATAGAGGGAATGTAAAAACCGTTACACTTGAACTGAATTACAAAACAGAACAGAGTCACACATGCAGAAAACACACTATGGCTGCTTAACGGGAAAGGTGAGGTGGGGTGATACATAAAACAAGAGTTTCAAATTAGCTCAGATACCGTTCCATAAACCCAATATGTAATAGACAAGACCTACTCCTTGCTCAGAGAACTGGACTCAACACGCCCGATTCACCGCACAAGAATATATCTGACTAGTAATAATCTTAAAACCTATGTATTGATATCTCTCTGTTAGTGTGTCAAGTGGGTGTAAAGCGGCCTAAACACAGCCGTGAAAAGCAGCTAAACCCCATTATAAAAATAAATTACTTTTAAAAACCCATGAAACAAAGACAGGGAAAGAGAGAGAAATTCTTACACAATTCGTTCAGGGGCTGTGATGCAACCTGGATTGACCATATCTAGACCCACAGCTGGATGAGACATAAGGGTGGACACTCTTGGGGCTGAGAGGTTTGGTGAGGTTGGGTGAGCAAACGCAGACCCTTTAAAGTAATACTGCGTGCTACCCATCGCATGGGTCCCAAATCTCCAGGTTCAAGGGCATCTTCCTACATCGAAAACACGCATGAGAAACCCAGAAGATGGTACACCGTGTGATGGGGAAAGTTTTCTAAAATGCACCTCATTTCTCATCTCCTTGTGCTCGGGTTCGCCATTCCAGCCACTTTACTAGCAATCTCCCTACTTGGAGCATCAGCACCTTTAACCTCCTGTTCCGTACAGGTTGCAATTTGTCCTGAGGATGAACGGGAAGACGGGGAACCAATGAGAGACTAGCTCTTGGTGTTGGGACAGGCACAGGTCACTCTATTTTCCCATCAGGAAGAAGAATTAACCACAGGCTCAGCCTGCCCCCCGGAACCAGAACAGGGCCTGAAGCCATCCTGCGCTTTTGCGGCCGGCTCCCAAAAAAGCGACTTGTAAAATGGAGCTTCAGGGCACTGCAATTCACAAACCTGCAGAGTTATAAATGATAACTCTCGTCCACAAATATATTGAGGGAAGGCAAAGAAGAGGATTTGAAATCAAGGCAGAATTGCAGGAAACAGATTTCAGGAGGTAGATTCGAATCGCCTTTAAAGCACATGAAAAGCGGCAAAACGTTGACAATGATGCCCTTGGCCAAAAGGGCGTATGCGTTTTTTCCTGAATATATTCAGGAAAAAACGCATACGCCCTTTTTGGCCAACCAAGCAACCTGGAAAGGCAAATCAGCGCTACAAAGAAGGCTCGCTTCCCATCGGTCAAAAGGGCCATGCTGAAAAAACTGTCAAAACCAGAAATGCAGGACAGGCCATGGAGAAATGGGAGCCTTGCTACACTGATGGGCGGGATGTACATTGCCAACAGCCACTCTGGAGAAGTGTACGGTGGGTCCTGAAACATCTAAAAAACACAGCTTAGAGAGCATAGGGCACTTCCACGCATGGGGGGATAAAGCGGGAAAATTGAAAATCAGCAAGACACAAGCACCCCAAAGTTTAGGGCTGCTCTGTTGACAAGGACCTCCACTTCCTTCCACCTTAAATATCCCAGGAAAGCGAAAAATGGATACAAAAGTTGTGGTCCTTATGTACAATGGAATATCACTCAGCCATGAAATCAATGTCATAAGGCTAGTAGCAGCATGATGAGTGGATTTAGGTAAGACGATTCTAAGTGAAATAAGTCACACAGAAAAGGACACTTCTCATAAGGTGTCACTTATAGAGGGAATGTAAAAACCGTTACACTTGAACTGAATTACAAAACAGAACAGAGTCACACATGCAGAAAACACACTATGGCTGCTTAACGGGAAAGGTGAGGTGGGGTGATACATAAAACAAGAGTTTCAAATTAGCTCAGATACCGTTCCATAAACCCAATATGTAATAGACAAGACCTACTCCTTGCTCAGAGAACTGGACTCAACACGCCCGATTCACCGCACAAGAATATATCTGACTAGTAATAATCTTAAAACCTATGTATTGATATCTCTCTGTTAGTGTGTCAAGTGGGTGTAAAGCGGCCTAAACACAGCCGTGAAAAGCAGCTAAACCCCATTATAAAAATAAATTACTTTTAAAAACCCATGAAACAAAGACAGGGAAAGAGAGAGAAATTCTTACACAATTCGTTCAGGGGCTGTGATGCAACCTGGATTGACCATATCTAGACCCACAGCTGGATGAGACATAAGGGTGGACACTCTTGGGGCTGAGAGGTTTGGTGAGGTTGGGTGAGCAAACGCAGACCCTTTAAAGTAATACTGCGTGCTACCCATCGCATGGGTCCCAAATCTCCAGGTTCAAGGGCATCTTCCTACATCGAAAACACGCATGAGAAACCCAGAAGATGCTACACCGTGTGATGGGGAACGGTTTCTAAAACGCACCTCATTTCTCATCTCCTTGTGCTCGGGTTCGCCATTCCAGCCACTTTACTAGCAATCTCCCTACTTGGAGCATCAGCACCTTTAACCTCCTGTTCCGTACAGGTTGCAATTTGTCCTGAGGATGAACGGGAAGACGGGGAACCAATGAGAGACTAGCTCTTGGTGTTGGGACAGGCACAGGTCACTCTATTTTCCCATCAGGAAGAAGAATTAACCACAGGCTCAGCCTGCCCCCCGGAACCAGAAGAGGGCCTGAAGCCATCCGGCGCTTCTGCGGCCGGCTCCCAAAAAAGCGACTTGTAAAATGGAGCTTCAGGGCACTGCAATTCACAAACCTGCAGAGTTATAAATGACAACTCTCGTCCACAAATATATTGAGGGAAGGCAAAGAAGAGGATTTGAAATCAAGGCAGAATTGCAGGAAACAGATTTCAGGAGGTAGATTCGAATCGCCTTTAAAGCACATGAAAAGCGGCAAAACGTTGACAATGATGCCCTTGGCCAAAAAGGGCGTATGCGTTTTTTCCTGAATATATTCAGGAAAAAACGCATACGCCCTTTTTGGCCAACCAAGCAACCTGGAAAGGCAAATCAGCGCTACAAAGAAGGCTCGCTTCCCATCGGTCAAAAGGGCCATGCTGAAAAAACTGTCAAAACCAGAAATGCAGGACAGGCCATGGAGAAATGGGAGCCTTGCTACACTGATGGGCGGGATGTACATTGCCAACAGCCACTCTGGAGAAGTGTACGGTGGGTCCTGAAACATCTAAAAAACACAGCTTAGAGAGCATAGGGCACTTCCACGCATGGGGGGATAAAGCGGGAAAATTGAAAATCAGCAAGACACAAGCACCCCAAAGTTTAGGGCTGCTCTGTTGACAAGGACCTCCACTTCCTTCCACCTTAAATATCCCAGGAAAGCGAAAAATGGATACAAAAGTTGTGGTCCTTATGTACAATGGAATATCACTCAGCCATGAAATCAATGTCATAAGGCTAGTAGCAGCATGATGAGTGGATTTAGGTAAGACGATTCTAAGTGAAATAAGTCACACAGAAAAGGACACTTCTCATAAGGTGTCACTTATAGAGGGAATGTAAAAACCGTTACACTTGAACTGAATTACAAAACAGAACAGAGTCACACATGCAGAAAACACACTATGGCTGCTTAACGGGAAAGGTGAGGTGGGGTGATACATAAAACAAGAGTTTCAAATTAGCTCAGATACCGTTCCATAAACCCAATATGTAATAGACAAGACCTACTCCTTGCTCAGAGAACTGGACTCAACACGCCCGATTCACCGCACAAGAATATATCTGACTAGTAATAATCTTAAAACCTATGTATTGATATCTCTCTGTTAGTGTGTCAAGTGGGTGTAAAGCGGCCTAAACACAGCCGTGAAAAGCAGCTAAACCCCATTATAAAAATAAATTACTTTTAAAAACCCATGAAACAAAGACAGGGAAAGAGAGAGAAATTCTTACACAATTCGTTCAGGGGCTGTGATGCAACCTGGATTGACCATATCTAGACCCACAGCTGGATGAGACATAAGGGTGGACACTCTTGGGGCTGAGAGGTTTGGTGAGGTTGGGTGAGCAAACGCAGACCCTTTAAAGTAATACTGCGTGCTACCCATCGCATGGGTCCCAAATCTCCAGGTTCAAGGGCATCTTCCTACATCGAAAACACGCATGAGAAACCCAGAAGATGCTACACCGTGTGATGGGGAACGGTTTCTAAAACGCACCTCATTTCTCATCTCCTTGTGCTCGGGTTCGCCATTCCAGCCACTTTACTAGCAATCTCCCTACTTGGAGCATCAGCACCTTTAACCTCCTGTTCCGTACAGGTTGCAATTTGTCCTGAGGATGAACGGGAAGACGGGGAACCAATGAGAGACTAGCTCTTGGTGTTGGGACAGGCACAGGTCACTCTATTTTCCCATCAGGAAGAAGAATTAACCACAGGCTCAGCCTGCCCCCCGGAACCAGAAGAGGGCCTGAAGCCATCCGGCGCTTCTGCGGCCGGCTCCCAAAAAAGCGACTTGTAAAATGGAGCTTCAGGGCACTGCAATTCACAAACCTGCAGAGTTATAAATGACAACTCTCGTCCACAAATATATTGAGGGAAGGCAAAGAAGAGGATTTGAAATCAAGGCAGAATTGCAGGAAACAGATTTCAGGAGGTAGATTCGAATCGCCTTTAAAGCACATGAAAAGCGGCAAAACGTTGACAATGATGCCCTTGGCCAAAAAGGGCGTATGCGTTTTTTCCTGAATATATTCAGGAAAAAACGCATACGCCCTTTTTGGCCAACCAAGCAACCTGGAAAGGCAAATCAGCGCTACAAAGAAGGCTCGCTTCCCATCGGTCAAAAGGGCCATGCTGAAAAAACTGTCAAAACCAGAAATGCAGGACAGGCCATGGAGAAATGGGAGCCTTGCTACACTGATGGGCGGGATGTACATTGCCAACAGCCACTCTGGAGAAGTGTACGGTGGGTCCTGAAACATCTAAAAAACACAGCTTAGAGAGCATAGGGCACTTCCACGCATGGGGGGATAAAGCGGGAAAATTGAAAATCAGCAAGACACAAGCACCCCAAAGTTTAGGGCTGCTCTGTTGACAAGGACCTCCACTTCCTTCCACCTTAAATATCCCAGGAAAGCGAAAAATGGATACAAAAGTTGTGGTCCTTATGTACAATGGAATATCACTCAGCCATGAAATCAATGTCATAAGGCTAGTAGCAGCATGATGAGTGGATTTAGGTAAGACGATTCTAAGTGAAATAAGTCACACAGAAAAGGACACTTCTCATAAGGTGTCACTTATAGAGGGAATGTAAAAACCGTTACACTTGAACTGAATTACAAAACAGAACAGAGTCACACATGCAGAAAACACACTATGGCTGCTTAACGGGAAAGGTGAGGTGGGGTGATACATAAAACAAGAGTTTCAAATTAGCTCAGATACCGTTCCATAAACCCAATATGTAATAGACAAGACCTACTCCTTGCTCAGAGAACTGGACTCAACACGCCCGATTCACCGCACAAGAATATATCTGACTAGTAATAATCTTAAAACCTATGTATTGATATCTCTCTGTTAGTGTGTCAAGTGGGTGTAAAGCGGCCTAAACACAGCCGTGAAAAGCAGCTAAACCCCATTATAAAAATAAATTACTTTTAAAAACCCATGAAACAAAGACAGGGAAAGAGAGAGAAATTCTTACACAATTCGTTCAGGGGCTGTGATGCAACCTGGATTGACCATATCTAGACCCACAGCTGGATGAGACATAAGGGTGGACACTCTTGGGGCTGAGAGGTTTGGTGAGCTTGGGTGAGCAAACGCAGACCCTTTAAAGTAATACTGCGTGCTACCCATCGCATGGGTCCCAAATCTCCAGGTTCAAGGGCATCTTCCTACATCGAAAACACGCATGAGAAACCCAGAAGATGGTACACCGTGTGATGGGGAAAGGTTTCTAAAACGCACCTCATTTCTCATCTCCTTGTGCTCGGGTTCGCCATTCCAGCCACTTTACTAGCAATCTCCCTACTTGGAGCATCAGCACCTTTAACCTCCTGTTCCGTACAGGTTGCAATTTGTCCTGAGGATGAACGGGAAGACGGGGAACCAATGAGAGACTAGCTCTTGGTGTTGGGACAGGCACAGGTCACTCTATTTTCCCATCAGGAAGAAGAATTAACCACAGGCTCAGCCTGCCCCCCGGAACCAGAAGAGGGCCTGAAGCCATCCGGCGCTTCTGCGGCCGGCTCCCAAAAAAGCGACTTGTAAAATGGAGCTTCAGGGCACTGCAATTCACAAACCTGCAGAGTTATAAATGACAACTCTCGTCCACAAATATATTGAGGGAAGGCAAAGAAGAGGATTTGAAATCAAGGCAGAATTGCAGGAAACAGATTTCAGGAGGTAGATTCGAATCGCCTTTAAAGCACATGAAAAGCGGCAAAACGTTGACAATGATGCCCTTGGCCAAAAAGGGCGTATGCGTTTTTTCCTGAATATATTCAGGAAAAAACGCATACGCCCTTTTTGGCCAACCAAGCAACCTGGAAAGGCAAATCAGCGCTACAAAGAAGGCTCGCTTCCCATCGGTCAAAAGGGCCATGCTGAAAAAAGTGTCAAAACCAGAAATGCAGGACAGGCCATGGAGAAATGGGAGCCTTGCTACACTGATGGGCGGGATGTACATTGCCAACAGCCACTCTGGAGAAGTGTACGGTGTGTCCTGAAACATCTAAAAAACACAGCTTAGAGAGCATAGGGCACTTCCACGCATGGGGGGATAAAGCGGGAAAATTGAAAATCAGCAAGACACAAGCACCCCAAAGTTTAGGGCTGCTCTGTTGACAAGGACCTCCACTTCCTTCCACCTTAAATATCCCAGGAAAGCGAAAAATGGATACAAAAGTTGTGGTCCTTATGTACAATGGAATATCACTCAGCCATGAAATCAATGTCATAAGGCTAGTAGCAGCATGATGAGTGGATTTAGGTAAGACGATTCTAAGTGAAATAAGTCACACAGAAAAGGACACTTCTCATAAGGTGTCACTTATAGAGGGAATGTAAAAACCGTTACACTTGAACTGAATTACAAAACAGAACAGAATCACACATGCAGAAAACACACTATGGCTGCTTAACGGGAAAGGTGAGGTGGGGTGATACATAAAACAAGAGTTTCAAATTAGCTCAGATACCGTTCCATAAACCCAATATGTAATAGACAAGACCTACTCCTTGCTCAGAGAACTGGACTCAACACGCCCGATTCACCGCACAAGAATATATCTGACTAGTAATAATCTTAAAACCTATGTATTGATATCTCTCTGTTAGTGTGTCAAGTGGGTGTAAAGCGGCCTAAACACAGCCGTGAAAAGCAGCTAAACCCCATTATAAAAATAAATTACTTTTAAAAACCCATGAAACAAAGACAGGGAAAGAGAGAGAAATTCTTACACAATTCGTTCAGGGGCTGTGATGCAACCTGGATTGACCATATCTAGACCCACAGCTGGATGAGACATAAGGGTGGACACTCTTGGGGCTGAGAGGTTTGGTGAGGTTGGGTGAGCAAACGCAGACCCTTTAAAGTAATACTGCGTGCTACCCATCGCATGGGTCCCAAATCTCCAGGTTCAAGGGCATCTTCCTACATCGAAAACATGCATGAGAAACCCAGAAGATGGTACACCGTGTGATGGGGAAAGGTTTCTAAAACGCACCTCATTTCTCATCTCCTTGTGCTCGGGTTCGCCATTCCAGCCACTTTACTAGCAATCTCCCTACTTGGAGCATCAGCACCTTTAACCTCCTGTTCCGTACAGGTTGCAATTTGTCCTGAGGATGAACGGGAAGACGGGGAACCAATGAGAGACAAGCTCTTGGTGTTGGGACAGGCACAGGTCACTCTATTTTCCCATCAGGAAGAAGAATTAACCACAGGTTCAGCCTGCCCCCCGGAACCAGAACAGGGCCTGAAGCCATCCTGCGCTTTTGTGGCCGGCTCCCAAAAAAGCGACTTGTAAAATGGAGCTTCAGGGCTCTGCAATTCACAAACCTGCAGAGTTATAAATGATAACTCTCGTCCACAAATATATTGAGGGAAGGCAAAGAAGAGGATTTGAAATCAAGGCAGAATTGCAGGAAACAGATTTCAGGAGGTAGATTCGAATCGCCTTTAAAGCACATGAAAAGCGGCAAAACGTTGACAATGATGCCCTTGGCCAAAAAGGGCGTATGCGTTTTTTCCTGAATATATTCAGGAAAAAACGCATACGCCCTTTTTGGCCAACCAAGCAACCTGGAAAGGCAAATCAGCGCTACAAAGAAGGCTCGCTTCCCATCGGTCAAAAGGGCCATGCTGAAAAAAGTGTCAAAACCAGAAATGCAGGACAGGCCATGGAGAAATGGGAGCCTTGCTACACTGATGGGCGGGATGTACATTGCCAACAGCCACTCTGGAGAAGTGTACGGTGGGTCCTGAAACATCTAAAAAACAGAGCTTAGAGAGCATAGGGCACTTCCACGCATGGGGGGATGAAGCGGGAAAATTGAAAATCAGCAAGACACAAGCACCCCAAAGTTTAGGGCTGCTCTGTTGACAAGGACCTCCACTTCCTTCCACCTTAAATATCCCAGGAAAGCGAAAAATGGATAAAAAAGTTGTGGTCCTTATGTACAATGGAATATCACTCAGCCATGAAATCAATGTCATAAGGCTAGTAGCAGCATGATGAGTGGATTTAGGTAAGACGATTCTAAGTGAAATAAGTCACACAGAAAAGGACACTTCTCATAAGGTGTCACTTATAGAGGGAATGTAAAAACCGTTACACTTGAACTGAATTACAAAACAGAACAGAGTCACACATGCAGAAAACACACTATGGCTGCTTAACGGGAAAGGTGAGGTGGGGTGATACATAAAACAAGAGTTTCAAATTAGCTCAGATACCGTTCCATAAACCCAATATGTAATAGACAAGACCTACTCCTTGCTCAGAGAACTGGACTCAACACGCCCGATTCACCGCACAAGAATATATCTGACTAGTAATAATCTTAAAACCTATGTATTGATATCTCTCTGTTAGTGTGTCAAGTGGGTGTAAAGCGGCCTAAACACAGCCGTGAAAAGCAGCTAAACCCCATTATAAAAATAAATTACTTTAAAAAACCCATGAAACAAAGACAGGGAAAGAGAGAGAAATTCTTACACAATTCGTTCAGGGGCTGTGATGCAACCTGGATTGACCATATCTAGACCCACAGCTGGATGAGACATAAGGGTGGACACTCTTGGGGCTGAGAGGTTTGGTGAGGTTGGGTGAGCAAACGCAGACCCTTTAAAGTAATACTGCGTGCTACCCATCGCATGGGTCCCAAATCTCCAGGTTCAAGGGCATCTTCCTACATCGAAAACATGCATGAGAAACCCAGAAGATGGTACACCGTGTGATGGGGAAAGGTTTCTAAAACGCACCTCATTTCTCATCTCCTTGTGCTCGGGTTCGCCATTCCAGCCACTTTACTAGCAATCTCCCTACTTGGAGCATCAGCACCTTTAACCTCCTGTTCCGTACAGGTTGCAATTTGTCCTGAGGATGAACGGGAAGACGGGGAACCAATGAGAGACTAGCTCTTGGTGTTGGGACAGGCACAGGTCACTCTATTTTCCCATCAGGAAGAAGAATTAACCAAAGGCTCAGCCTGCCCCCCGGAACCAGAACAGGTCCTGAAGCCATCCGGCGCTTCTGCGGCCGGCTCCCAAAAAAGCGACTTGTAAAATGGAGCTTCAGGGCACTGCAATTCACAAACCTGCAGAGTTATAAATGACAACTCTCGTCCACAAATATATTGAGGGAAGGCAAAGAAGAGGATTTGAAATCAAGGCAGAATTGCAGGAAACAGATTTCAGGAGGTAGATTCGAATCGCCTTTAAAGCACATGAAAAGCAGCAAAACGTTGACAATGATGCCCTTGGCCAAAAAGGGCGTATGCGTTTTTTCCTGAATATATTCAGGAAAAAACGCATACGCCCTTTTTGGCCAACCAAGCAACCTGGAAAGGCAAATCAGCGCTACAAAGAAGTCTCGCTTCCCATCGGTCAAAAGGGCCATGCTGAAAAAAGTGTCAAAACCAGAAATGCAGGACAGGCCATGGAGAAATGGGAGCCTTGCTACACTGATGGGCGGGATGTACATTGCCAACAGCCACTCTGGAGAAGTGTACGGTGTGTCCTGAAACATCTAAAAAACACAGCTTAGAGAGCATAGGGCACTTCCACGCATGGGGGGATAAAGTGGGAAAATTGAAAATCAGCAAGACACAAGCACCCCAAAGTTTAGGGCTGCTCTGTTTACAAGGACCTCCACTTCCTTCCACCTTAAATATCCCAGGAAAGCGAAAAATGGATAAAAAAGTTGTGGTCCTTATGTACAATGGAATATCACTCAGCCATGAAATCAATGTCATAAGGCTAGTAGCAGCATGATGAGTGGATTTAGGTAAGACGATTCTAAGTGAAATAAGTCACACAGAAAAGGAGACTTCTCATAAGGTGTCACTTATAGAGGGAATGTAAAAACCGTTACACTTGAACTGAATTACAAAACAGAACAGAGTCACACATGCAGAAAACACACTATGGCTGCTTAACGGGAAAGGTGAGGTGGGGTGATACATAAAACAAGAGTTTCAAATTAGCTCAGATACCGTTCCATAAACCCAATATGGAATAGACAAGACCTACTCCTTGCTCAGAGAACTGGACTCAACACGCCCGATTCACCGCACAAGAATATATCTGACTAGTAATAATCTTAAAACCTATGTATTGATATCTCTCTGTTAGTGTGTCAAGTGGGTGTAAAGCGGCCTAAACACAGCCGTGAAAAGCAGCTAAACCCCATTATAAAAATAAATTACTTTTAAAAACCCATGAAACAAAGACAGGGAAAGAGAGAGAAATTCTTACACAATTCGTTCAGGGGCTGTGATGCAACCTGGATTGACCATATCTACACCCACAGCTGGATGAGACATAAGGGTGGACACTCTTGGGGCTGAGAGGTTTGGTGAGGTTGGGTGAGCAAACGCAGACCCTTTAAAGTAATACTGCGTGCTACCCATCGCATGGGTCCCAAATCTCCAGGTTCAAGGGCATCTTCCTACATCGAAAACATGCATGAGAAACCCAGAAGATGGTACACCGTGTGATGGGGAAAGGTTTCTAAAACGCACCTCATTTCTCATCTCCTTGTGCTCGGGTTCGCCATTCCAGCCACTTTACTAGCAATCTCCCTACTTGGAGCATCAGCACCTTTAACCTCCTGTTCCGTACAGGTTGCAATTTGTCCTGAGGATGAACGGGAAGACGGGGAACCAATGAGAGACTAGCTCTTGGTGTTGGGACAGGCACAGGTCACTCTATTTTCCCATCAGGAAGAAGAATTAACCACAGGCTCAGCCTGCCCCCCGGAACCAGAACAGGGCCTGAAGCCATCCGGCGCTTCTGCGGCCGGCTCCCAAAAAAGCGACTTGTAAAATGGAGCTTCAGGGCACTGCAATTCACAAACCTGCAGAGTTATAAATGACAACTCTCGTCCACAAATATATTGAGGGAAGGCAAAGAAGAGGATTTGAAATCAAGGCAGAATTGCAGGAAACAGATTTCAGGAGGTAGATTCGAATCGCCTTTAAAGCACATGAAAAGCGGCAAAACGTTGACAATGATGCCCTTGGCCAAAAAGGGCGTATGCGTTTTTTCCTGAATATATTCAGGAAAAAACGCATACGCCCTTTTTGGCCAACCAAGCAACCTGGAAAGGCAAATCAGCGCTACAAAGAAGGCTCGCTTCCCATCGGTCAAAAGGGCCATGCTGAAAAAAGTGTCAAAACCAGAAATGCAGGACAGGCCATGGAGAAATGGGAGCCTTGCTACACTGATGGGCGGGATGTACATTGCCAACAGCCACTCTGGAGAAGTGTACGGTGTGTCCTGAAACATCTAAAAAACACAGCTTAGAGAGCATAGGGCACTTCCACGCATGGGGGGATAAAGCGGGAAAATTGAAAATCAGCAAGACACAAGCACCCCAAAGTTTAGGGCTGCTCTGTTGACAAGGACCTCCACTTCCTTCCACCTTAAATATCCCAGGAAAGCGAAAAATGGATACAAAAGTTGTGGTCCTTATGTACAATGGAATATCACTCAGCCATGAAATCAATGTCATAAGGCTAGTAGCAGCATGATGAGTGGATTTAGGTAAGACGATTCTAAGTGAAATAAGTTCCACAGAAAAGGACACTTCTCATAAGGTGTCACTTATAGAGGGAATGTAAAAACCGTTACACTTGAACTGAATTACAAAACAGAACAGAATCACACATGCAGAAAACACACTATGGCTGCTTAACGGGAAAGGTGAGGTGGGGTGATACATAAAACAAGAGTTTCAAATTAGCTCTGATACCGTTCCATAAACCCAATATGTAATAGACAAGACCTACTCCTTGCTCAGAGAACTGGACTCAACACGCCCGATTCACCGCACAAGAATATATCTGACTAGTAATAATCTTAAAACCTATGTATTGATATCTCTCTGTTAGTGTGTCAAGTGGGTGTAAAGCGGCCTAAACACAGCCGTGAAAAGCAGCTAAACCCCATTATAAAAATAAATTACTTTTAAAAACCCATGAAACAAAGACAGGGAAAGAGAGAGAAATTCTTACACAATTCGTTCAGGGGCTGTGATGCAACCTGGATTGACCATATCTAGACCCACAGCTGGATGAGACATAAGGGTGGACACTCTTGGGGCTGAGAGGTTTGGTGAGGTTGGGTGAGCAAACGCAGACCCTTTAAAGTAATACTGCGTGCTACCCATCGCATGGGTCCCAAATCTCCAGGTTCAAGGGCATCTTCCTACATCGAAAACATGCATGAGAAACCCAGAAGATGGTACACCATGTGATGGGGAAAGGTTTCTAAAACGCACCTCATTTCTCATCTCCTTGTGCTCGGGTTCGCCATTCCAGCCACTTTACTAGCAATCTCCCTACTTGGAGCATCAGCACCTTTAACCTCCTGTTCCGTACAGGTTGCAATTTGTCCTGAGGATGAACGGGAAGACGGGGAACCAATGAGAGACTAGCTCTTGGTGTTGGGACAGGCACAGGTCACTCTATTTTCCCATCAGGAAGAAGAATTAACCAAAGGCTCAGCCTGCCCCCTGGAACCAGAACAGGGCCTGAAGCCATCCGGCGCTTCTGCGGCCGGCTCCCAAAAAAGCGACTTGTAAAATGGAGCTTCAGGGCACTGCAATTCACAAACCTGCAGAGTTATAAATGACAACTCTCGTCCACAAATATATTGAGGGAAGGCAAAGAAGAGGATTTGAAATCAAGGCAGAATTGCAGGAAACAGATTTCAGGAGGTAGATTCGAATCGCCTTTAAAGCACATGAAAAGCGGCAAAACGTTGACAATGATGCCCTTGGCCAAAAAGGGCGTATGCGTTTTTTCCTGAATATATTCAGGAAAAAACGCATACGCCCTTTTTGGCCAACCAAGCAACCTGGAAAGGCAAATCAGCGCTACAAAGAAGTCTCGCTTCCCATCGGTCAAAAGGGCCATGCTGAAAAAAGTGTCAAAACCAGAAATGCAGGACAGGCCATGGAGAAATGGGAGCCTTGCTACACTGATGGGCGGGATGTACATTGCCAACAGCCACTCTGGAGAAGTGTACGGTGTGTCCTGAAACATCTAAAAAACACAGCTTAGAGAGCATAGGGCACTTCCACGCATGGGGGGATAAAGTGGGAAAATTGAAAATCAGCAAGACACAAGCACCCCAAAGTTTAGGGCTGCTCTGTTGACAAGGACCTCCACTTCCTTCCACCTTAAATATCCCAGGAAAGCGAAAAATGGATAAAAAAGTTGTGGTCCTTATGTACAATGGAATATCACTCAGCCATGAAATCAATGTCATAAGGCTAGTAGCAGCATGATGAGTGGATTTA
The DNA here is from genome assembly GCF_965194825.1 of Balaenoptera physalus. NCBI lineage: Eukaryota > Metazoa > Chordata > Mammalia > Artiodactyla > Balaenopteridae > Balaenoptera > Balaenoptera physalus. The sequence goes on along the minus strand of NW_028126457.1, from coordinate 460,388 downwards.
GGTAAGACGATTCTAAGTGAAATAAGTCACACAGAAAAGGACACTTCTCATAAGGTGTCACTTATAGAGGGAATGTAAAAACCGTTACACTTGAACTGAATTACAAAACAGAACAGAGTCACACATGCAGAAAACACACTATGGCTGCTTAACGGGAAAGGTGAGGTGGGGTGATACATAAAACAAGAGTTTCAAATTAGCTCAGATACCGTTCCATAAACCCAATATGTAATAGACAAGACCTACTCCTTGCTCAGAGAACTGGACTCAACACGCCCGATTCACCGCACAAGAATATATCTGACTAGTAATAATCTTAAAACCTATGTATTGATATCTCTCTGTTAGTGTGTCAAGTGGGTGTAAAGCGGCCTAAACACAGCCGTGAAAAGCAGCTAAACCCCATTATAAAAATAAATTACTTTTAAAAACCCATGAAACAAAGACAGGGAAAGAGAGAGAAATTCTTACACAATTCGTTCAGGGGCTGTGATGCAACCTGGATTGACCATATCTACACCCACAGCTGGATGAGACATAAGGGTGGACACTCTTGGGGCTGAGAGGTTTGGTGAGGTTGGGTGAGCAAACGCAGACCCTTTAAAGTAATACTGCGTGCTACCCATCGCATGGGTCCCAAATCTCCAGGTTCAAGGGCATCTTCCTACATCGAAAACATGCATGAGAAACCCAGAAGATGGTACACCGTGTGATGGGGAAAGGTTTCTAAAACGCACCTCATTTCTCATCTCCTTGTGCTCGGGTTCGCCATTCCAGCCACTTTACTAGCAATCTCCCTACTTGGAGCATCAGCACCTTTAACCTCCTGTTCCGTACAGGTTGCAATTTGTCCTGAGGATGAACGGGAAGACGGGGAACCAATGAGAGACTAGCTCTTGGTGTTGGGACAGGCACAGGTCACTCTATTTTCCCATCAGGAAGAAGAATTAACCACAGGCTCAGCCTGCCCCCCGGAACCAGAACAGGGCCTGAAGCCATCCGGCGCTTCTGCGGCCGGCTCCCAAAAAAGCGACTTGTAAAATGGAGCTTCAGGGCACTGCAATTCACAAACCTGCAGAGTTATAAATGACAACTCTCGTCCACAAATATATTGAGGGAAGGCAAAGAAGAGGATTTGAAATCAAGGCAGAATTGCAGGAAACAGATTTCAGGAGGTAGATTCGAATCGCCTTTAAAGCACATGAAAAGCGGCAAAACGTTGACAATGATGCCCTTGGCCAAAAAGGGCGTATGCGTTTTTTCCTGAATATATTCAGGAAAAAACGCATACGCCCTTTTTGGCCAACCAAGCAACCTGGAAAGGCAAATCAGCGCTACAAAGAAGGCTCGCTTCCCATCGGTCAAAAGGGCCATGCTGAAAAAAGTGTCAAAACCAGAAATGCAGGACAGGCCATGGAGAAATGGGAGCCTTGCTACACTGATGGGCGGGATGTACATTGCCAACAGCCACTCTGGAGAAGTGTACGGTGTGTCCTGAAACATCTAAAAAACACAGCTTAGAGAGCATAGGGCACTTCCACGCATGGGGGGATAAAGCGGGAAAATTGAAAATCAGCAAGACACAAGCACCCCAAAGTTTAGGGCTGCTCTGTTGACAAGGACCTCCACTTCCTTCCACCTTAAATATCCCAGGAAAGCGAAAAATGGATACAAAAGTTGTGGTCCTTATGTACAATGGAATATCACTCAGCCATGAAATCAATGTCATAAGGCTAGTAGCAGCATGATGAGTGGATTTAGGTAAGACGATTCTAAGTGAAATAAGTCACACAGAAAAGGACACTTCTCATAAGGTGTCACTTATAGAGGGAATGTAAAAACCGTTACACTTGAACTGAATTACAAAACAGAACAGAATCACACATGCAGAAAACACACTATGGCTGCTTAACGGGAAAGGTGAGGTGGGGTGATACATAAAACAAGAGTTTCAAATTAGCTCTGATACCGTTCCATAAACCCAATATGTAATAGACAAGACCTACTCCTTGCTCAGAGAACTGGACTCAACACGCCCGATTCACCGCACAAGAATATATCTGACTAGTAATAATCTTAAAACCTATGTATTGATATCTGTCTGTTAGTGTGTCAAGTGGGTGTAAAGCGGCCTAAACACAGCCGTGAAAAGCAGCTAAACCCCATTATAAAAATAAGTTACTTTTAAAAACCCATGAAACAAAGACAGGGAAAGAGAGAGAAATTCTTATACAATTCTTTCAGGGGCTGTGATGCAACCTGGATTGACCATATCTAGACCCACAGCTGGATGAGACATAAGGGTGGACACTCTTGGGGCTGAGAGGTTTGGTGAGGTTGGGTGAGCAAACGCAGACCCTTTAAAGTAATACTGCGTGCTACCCATCGCATGGGTCCCAAATCTCCAGGTTCAAGGGCATCTTCCTACATCGAAAACATGCATGAGAAACCCAGAAGATGGTACACCGTGTGATGGGGAAAGGTTTCTAAAACGCACCTCATTTCTCATCTCCTTGTGCTCGGGTTCGCCATTCCAGCCACTTTACTAGCAATCTCCCTACTTGGAGCATCAGCACCTTTAACCTCCTGTTCCGTACAGGTTGCAATTTGTCCTGAGGATGAACGGGAAGACGGGGAACCAATGAGAGACTAGCTCTTGGTGTTGGGACAGGCACAGGTCACTCTATTTTCCCATCAGGAAGAAGAATTAACCAAAGGCTCAGCCTGCCCCCCGGAACCAGAACAGGGCCTGAAGCCATCCGGCGCTTCTGCGGCCGGCTCCCAAAAAAGCGACTTGTAAAATGGAGCTTCAGGGCACTGCAATTCACAAACCTGCAGAGTTATAAATGACAACTCTCGTCCACAAATATATTGAGGGAAGGCAAAGAAGAGGATTTGAAATCAAGGCAGAATTGCAGGAAACAGATTTCAGGAGGTAGATTCGAATCGCCTTTAAAGCACATGAAAAGCGGCAAAACGTTGACAATGATGCCCTTGGCCAAAAAGGGCGTATGCGTTTTTTCCTGAATATATTCAGGAAAAAACGCATACGCCCTTTTTGGCCAACCAAGCAACCTGGAAAGGCAAATCAGCGCTACAAAGAAGTCTCGCTTCCCATCGGTCAAAAGGGCCATGCTGAAAAAAGTGTCAAAACCAGAAATGCAGGACAGGCCATGGAGAAATGGGAGCCTTGCTACACTGATGGGCGGGATGTACATTGCCAACAGCCACTCTGGAGAAGTGTACGGTGTGTCCTGAAACATCTAAAAAACACAGCTTAGAGAGCATAGGGCACTTCCACGCATGGGGGGATAAAGTGGGAAAATTGAAAATCAGCAAGACACAAGCACCCCAAAGTTTAGGGCTGCTCTGTTGACAAGGACCTCCACTTCCTTCCACCTTAAATATCCCAGGAAAGCGAAAAATGGATAAAAAAGTTGTGGTCCTTATGTGCAATGGAATATCACTCAGCCATGAAATCAATGTCATAAGGCTAGTAGCAGCATGATGAGTGGATTTAGGTAAGACGATTCTAAGTGAAATAAGTCACACAGAAAAGGACACTTCTCATAAGGTGTCACTTATAGAGGGAATGTAAAAACCGTTACACTTGAACTGAATTACAAAACAGAACAGAGTCACACATGCAGAAAACACACTATGGCTGCTTAACGGGAAAGGTGAGGTGGGGTGATACATAAAACAAGAGTTTCAAATTAGCTCAGATACCGTTCCATAAACCCAATATGTAATAGACAAGACCTACTCCTTGCTCAGAGAACTGGACTCAACACGCCCGATTCACCGCACAAGAATATATCTGACTAGTAATAATCTTAAAACCTATGTATTGATATCTCTCTGTTAGTGTGTCAAGTGGGTGTAAAGCGGCCTAAACACAGCCGTGAAAAGCAGCTAAACCCCATTATAAAAATAAATTACTTTTAAAAACCCATGAAACAAAGACAGGGAAAGAGAGAGAAATTCTTACACAATTCGTTCAGGGGCTGTGATGCAACCTGGATTGACCATATCTAGACCCACAGCTGGATGAGACATAAGGGTGGACACTCTTGGGGCTGAGAGGTTTGGTGAGGTTGGGTGAGCAAACGCAGACCCTTTAAAGTAATACTGCGTGCTACCCATCGCATGGGTCCCAAATCTCCAGGTTCAAGGGCATCTTCCTACATCGAAAACATGCATGAGAAACCCAGAAGATGGTACACCGTGTGATGGGGAAAGGTTTCTAAAACGCACCTCATTTCTCATCTCCTTGTGCTCGGGTTCGCCATTGCAGCCACTTTACTAGCAATCTCCCTACTTGGAGCATCAGCACCTTTAACCTCCTGTTCCGTACAGGTTGCAATTTGTCCTGAGGATGAACGGGAAGACGGGGAACCAATGAGAGACTAGCTCTTGGTGTTGGGACAGGCACAGGTCACTCTATTTTCCCATCAGGAAGAAGAATTAACCACAGGCTCAGCCTGCCCCCCGGAACCAGAACAGGGCCTGAAGCCATCCTGCGCTTTTGCGGCCGGCTCCCAAAAAAGCGACTTGTAAAATGGAGCTTCAGGGCACTGCAATTCACAAACCTGCAGAGTTATAAATGATAACTCTCGTCCACAAATATATTGAGGGAAGGCAAAGAAGAGGATTTGAAATCAAGGCAGAATTGCAGGAAACAGATTTCAGGAGGTAGATTCGAATCGCCTTTAAAGCACATGAAAAGCGGCAAAACGTTGACAATGATGCCCTTGGCCAAAAAGGGCGTATGCGTTTTTTCCTGAATATATTCAGGAAAAAACGCATACGCCCTTTTTGGCCAACCAAGCAACCTGGAAAGGCAAATCAGCGCTACAAAGAAGGCTCGCTTCCCATCGGTCAAAAGGGCCATGCTGAAAAAAGTGTCAAAACCAGAAATGCAGGACAGGCCATGGAGAAATGGGAGCCTTGCTACACTGATGGGCGGGATGTACATTGCCAACAGCCACTCTGGAGAAGTGTACGGTGTGTCCTGAAACATCTAAAAAACACAGCTTAGAGAGCATAGGGCACTTCCACGCATGGGGGGATAAAGCGGGAAAATTGAAAATCAGCAAGACACAAGCACCCCAAAGTTTAGGGCTGCTCTGTTGACAAGGACCTCCACTTCCTTCCACCTTAAATATCCCAGGAAAGCGAAAAATGGATACAAAAGTTGTGGTCCTTATGTACAATGGAATATCACTCAGCCATGAAATCAATGTCATAAGGCTAGTAGCAGCATGATGAGTGGATTTAGGTAAGACGATTCTAAGTGAAATAAGTCACACAGAAAAGGACACTTCTCATAAGGTGTCACTTATAGAGGGAATGTAAAAACCGTTACACTTGAACTGAATTACAAAACAGAACAGAGTCACACATGCAGAAAACACACTATGGCTGCTTAACGGGAAAGGTGAGGTGGGGTGATACATAAAACAAGAGTTTCAAATTAGCTCAGATACCGTTCCATAAACCCAATATGGAATAGACAAGACCTACTCCTTGCTCAGAGAACTGGACTCAACACGCCCGATTCACCGCACAAGAATATATCTGACTAGTAATAATCTTAAAACCTATGTATTGATATCTCTCTGTTAGTGTGTCAAGTGGGTGTAAAGCGGCCTAAACACAGCCGTGAAAAGCAGCTAAACCCCATTATAAAAATAAATTACTTTAAAAAACCCATGAAACAAAGACAGGGAAAGAGAGAGAAATTCTTACACAATTCGTTCAGGGGCTGTGATGCAACCTGGATTGACCATATCTAGACCCACAGCTGGATGAGACATAAGGGTGGACACTCTTGGGGCTGAGAGGTTTGGTGAGGGTGGGTGAGCAAACGCAGACCCTTTAAAGTAATACTGCGTGCTACCCATCGCATGGGTCCCAAATCTCCAGGTTCAAGGGCATCTTCCTACATCGAAAACATGCATGAGAAACCCAGAAGATGGTACACTGTGTGATGGGGAAAGGTTTCTAAAACGCACCTCATTTCTCATCTCCTTGTGCTCGGGTTCGCCATTCCAGCCACTTTACTAGCAATCTCCCTACTTGGAGCATCAGCACCTTTAACCTCCTGTTCCGTACAGGTTGCAATTTGTCCTGAGGATGAACGGGAAGACGGGGAACCAATGAGAGACTAGCTCTTGGTGTAGGGACAGGCACAGGTCACTCTATTTTCCCATCAGGAAGAAGAATTAACCACAGGTTCAGCCTGCCCCCCGGAACCAGAACAGGGCCTGAAGCCATCCTGCGCTTTTGCGGCCGGCTCCCAAAAAAGCGACTTGTAAAATGGAGCTTCAGGGCACTGCAATTAACTAACCTGCAGAGTTATAAATGACAACTCTCGTCCACAAATATATTGAGGGAAGGCAAAGAAGAGGATTTGAAATCAAGGCAGAATTGCAGGAAACAGATTTCAGGAGGTAGATTCGAATCGCCTTTAAAGCACATGAAAAGCGGCAAAACGTTGACAATGATGCCCTTGGCCAAAAAGTGCGTATGCGTTTTTTCCTGAATATATTCAGGAAAAAACGCATACGCCCTTTTTGGCCAACCAAGCAACCTGGAAAGGCAAATCAGCGCTACAAAGAAGGCTAGCTTCCCATCGGTCAAAAGGGCCATGCTGAAAAAAGTGTCAAAACCAGAAATGCAGGACAGGCCATGGAGAAATGGGAGCCTTGCTACACTGATGGGCGGGATGTACATTGCCAACGGCCACTCTGGAGAAGTGTACGGTGTGTCCTGAAACATCTAAAAAACACAGCTTAGAGAGCATAGGGCACTTCCACGCATGGGGGGATAAAGCGGGAAAATTGAAAATCAGCAAGACACAAGCACCCCAAAGTTTAGGGCTGCTCTGTTGACAAGGACCTCCACTTCCTTCCACCTTAAATATCCCAGGAAAGCGAAAAATGGATAAAAAAGTTGTGGTCCTTATGTACAATGGAATATCACTCAGCCATGAAATCAATGTCATAAGGCTAGTAGCAGCATGATGAGTGGATTTAGGTAAGACGATTCTAAGTGAAATAAGTCACACAGAAAAGGACACTTCTCAAAAGGTGTCACTTATAGAGGGAATGTAAAAACCGTTACACTTGAACTGAATTACAAAACAGAACAGAGTCACACATGCAGAAAACACACTATGGCTGCTTAACGGGAAAGGTGAGGTGGGGTGATACATAAAACAAGAGTTTCAAATTAGCTCAGATACCGTTCCATAAACCCAATATGTAATAGACAAGACCTACTCCTTGCTCAGAGAACTGGACTCAACACGCCCGATTCACCGCACAAAAATATATCTGACTAGTAATAATCTTAAAACCTATGTATTGATATCTCTCTGTTAGTGTGTCAAGTGGGTGTAAAGCGGCCTAAACACAGCCGTGAAAAGCAGCTAAACCCCATTATAAAAATAAATTACTTTTAAAAACCCATGAAACAAAGACAGGGAAAGAGAGAGAAATTCTTACACAATTCGTTCAGGGGCTGTGATGCAACCTGGATTGACCATATCTAGACCCACAGCTGGATGAGACATAAGGGTGGACACTCTTGGGGCTGAGAGGTTTGGTGAGGTTGGGTGAGCAAACGCAGACCCTTTAAAGTAATACTGCGTGCTACCCATCGCATGGGTCCCAAATCTCCAGGTTCAAGGGCATCTTCCTACATCGAAAACATGCATGAGAAACCCAGAAGATGGTACACCGTGTGATGGGGAAAGGTTTCTAAAACGCACCTCATTTCTTATCTCCTTGTGCTCGGGTTCGCCATTCCAGCCACTTTACTAGCAATCTCCCTACTTGGAGCATCAGCACCTTTAACCTCCTGTTCCGTACAGGTTGCAATTTTTCCTGAGGATGAACGGGAAGACGGGGAACCAATGAGAGACTAGCTCTTGGTGTTGGGACAGGCACAGGTCACTCTATTTTCCCATCAGGAAGAAGAATTAACCACAGGCTCAGCCTGCCCCCCGGAACCAGAAGAGGGCCTGAAGCCATCCGGCGCTTTTGCGGCCGGCTCCCAAAAAAGCGACTTGTAAAATGGAGCTTCAGGGCACTGCAATTCACAAACCTGCAGAGTTATAAATGATAACTCTCGTCCACAAATATATTGAGGGAAGGCAAAGAAGAGGATTTGAAATCAAGGCAGAATTGCAGGAAACAGATTTCAGGAGGTAGATTCGAATCGCCTTTAAAGCACATGAAAAGCGGCAAAACGTTGACAATGATGCCCTTGGCCAAAAAGGGCGTATGTGTTTTTTCCTGAATATATTCAGGAAAAAACGCATACGCCCTTTTTGGCCAACCAAGCAACCTGGAAAGGCAAATCAGCGCTACAAAGAAGGCTCGCTTCCCATCGGTCAAAAGGGCCATGCTGAAAAAAGTGTCAAAACCAGAAATGCAGGACAGGCCATGGAGAAATGGGAGCCTTGCTACACTGATGGGCGGGATGTACATTGCCAACAGCCACTCTGGAGAAGTGTACGGTGGGTCCTGAAACATCTAAAAAACACAGCTTAGAGAGCATAGGGCACTTCCACGCATGGGGGGATAAAGCGGGAAAATTGAAAATCAGCAAGACACAAGCACCCCAAAGTTTAGGGCTGCTCTGTTGACAAGGACCTCCACTTCCTTCCACCTTAAATATCCCAGGAAAGCTAAAAATGGATACAAAAGTTGTGGTCCTTATGTACAATGGAATATCACTCAGCCATGAAATCAATGTCATAAGGCTAGTAGCAGCATGATGAGTGGATTTAGGTAAGACGATTCTAAGTGAAATAAGTCACACAGAAAAGGACACTTCTCATAAGGTGTCACTTATAGAGGGAATGTAAAAACCGTTACACTTGAACTGAATTACAAAACAGAACAGAGTCACACATGCAGAAAACACACTATGGCTGCTTAACGGGAAAGGTGAGGTGGGGTGATACATAAAACAAGAGTTTCAAATTAGCTCAGATACCGTTCCATAAACCCAATATGTAATAGACAAGACCTACTCCTTGCTCAGAGAACTGGACTCAACACGCCCGATTCACCGCACAAGAATATATCTGACTAGTAATAATCTTAAAACCTATGTATTGATATCTCTCTGTTAGTGTGTCAAGTGGGTGTAAAGCGGCCTAAACACAGCCGTGAAAAGCAGCTAAACCCCATTATAAAAATAAATTACTTTTAAAAACCCATGAAACAAAGACAGGGAAAGAGAGAGAAATTCTTACACAATTCGTTCAGGGGCTGTGATGCAACCTGGATTGACCATATCTAGACCCACAGCTGGATGAGACATAAGGGTGGACACTCTTGGGGCTGAGAGGTTTGGTGAGGTTGGGTGAGCAAACGCAGACCCTTTAAAGTAATACTGCGTGCTACCCATCGCATGGGTCCCAAATCTCCAGGTTCAAGGGCATCTTCCTACATCGAAAACATGCATGAGAAACCCAGAAGATGGTACACCGTGTGATGGGGAAAGGTTTCTAAAACGCACCTCATTTCTCATCTCCTTGTGCTCGGGTTCGCCATTCCAGCCACTTTACTAGCAATCTCCCTACTTGGAGCATCAGCACCTTTAACCTCCTGTTCCGTACAGGTTGCAATTTGTCCTGAGGATGAACGGGAAGACGGGGAACCAATGAGAGACTAGCTCTTGGTGTTGGGACAGGCACAGGTCACTCTATTTTCCAATCAGGAAGAAGAATTAACCACAGGCTCAGCCTGCCCCCCGGAACCAGAACAGGGCCTGAAGCCATCCGGCGCTTTTGCGGCCGGCTCACAAAAAAGCGACTTGTAAAATGGAGCTTCAGGGCACTGCAATTCACAAACCTGCAGAGTTATAAATGATAACTCTCGTCCACAAATATATTGAGGGAAGGCAAAGAAGAGGATTTGAAATCAAGGCAGAATTGCAGGAAACAGATTTCAGGAGGTAGATACGAATCGCCTTTAAAGCACATGAAAAGCGGCAAAACGTTGACAATGATGCCCTTGGCCAAAAAGGGCGTATGCGTTTTTTCCTGAATATATTCAGGAAAAAACGCATACGCCCTTTTTGGCCAACCAAGCAACCTGGAAAGGCAAATCAGCGCTACAAAGAAGTCTCGCTTCCCATCGGTCAAAAGGGCCATGCTGAATAAAGTGTCAAAACCAGAAATGCAGGACAGGCCATGGAGAAATGGGAGCCTTGCTACACTGATGGGCGGGATGTACATTGCCAACAGCCACTCTGGAGAAGTGTACGGTGTGTCCTGAAACATCTAAAAAACACAGCTTAGAGAGCATAGGGCACTTCCACGCATGGGGGGATAAAGCGAGAAAATTGAAAATCAGCAAGACACAAGCACCCCAAAGTTTAGGTCTGCTCTGTTAACAAGGACCTCCACTTCCTTCCACCTTAAATATCCCAGGAAAGCTAAAAATGGATACAAAAGTTGTGGCCCTTATGTACAATGGAATATCACTCAGCCATGAAATCAATGTCAAAAGGCTAGTAGCAGCATGATGAGTGGATTTAGGTAAGACGATTCTAAGTGAAATAAGTCACACAGAAAAGGAGACTTCTCATAAGGTGTCACTTATAGAGGGAATGTAAAAACCGTTACACTTGCACTGAATTACAAAACAGAACAGAGTCACACATGCAGAAAACACACTATGGCTGCTTAACGGGAAAGGTGAGGTGGGGTGATACATAAAACAAGAGTTTCAAATTAGCTCAGATACCGTTCCATAAACCCAATATGTAATAGACAAGACCTACTCCTTGCTCAGAGAACTGGACTCAACACGCCCGATTCACCGCACAAGAATATATCTGACTAGTAATAATCTTAAAACCTATGTATTGATATCTCTCTGTTAGTGTGTCAAGTGGGTGTAAAGCGGCCTAAACACAGCCGTGAAAAGCAGCTAAACCCCATTATAAAAATAAATTACTTTTAAAAACCCATGAAACAAAGACAGGGAAAGAGAGAGAAATTCTTACACAATTCGTTCAGGGGCTGTGATGCAACCTGGATTGACCATATCTAGACCCACAGCTGGATGAGACATAAGGGTGGACACTCTTGGGGCTGAGAGGTTTGGTGAGGTTGGGTGAGCAAACGCAGATCCTTTAAAGTAATACTGCGTGCTACACATCGCATGGGTCCCAAATCTCCAGGTTCAAGGGCATCTTCCTACATCGAAAACATGCATGAGAAACCCAGAAGATGGTACACCGTGTGATGGGGAAAGGTTTCTAAAACGCACCTCATTTCTCATCTCCTTGTGCTCGGGTTCGCCATTCCAGCCACTTTACTAGCAATCTCCCTACTTGGAGCATCAGCACCTTTAACCTCCTGTTCCGTACAGGTTGCAATTTGTCCTGAGGATGAACGGGAAGACGGGGAACCAATGAGAGACTAGCTCTTGGTGTTGGGACAGGCACAGGTCACTCTATTTTCCCATCAGGAAGAAGAATTAACCACAGGCTCAGCCTGCCCCCCGGAACCAGAACAGGGCCTGAAGCCATCCGGCGCTTTTGCGGCCGGCTCCCAAAAAAGCGACTTGTAAAATGGAGCTTCAGGGCCCTGCAATTCACAAACCTGCAGAGTGATAAATGATAACTCTCGTCCACAAATATATTGAGGGAAGGCAAAGAAGAGGATTTGAAATCAAGGCAGAATTGCAGGAAACAGATTTCAGGAGGTAGATTCGAATCGCCTTTAAAGCACATGAAAAGCGGCAAAACGTTGACAATGATGCCCTTGGCCAAAAAGGGCGTATGCGTTTTTTCCTGAATATATTCAGGAAAAAACGCATACGCCCTTTTTGGCCAACCAAGCAACCTGGAAAGGCAAATCAGCGCTACAAAGAAGGCTCGCTTCCCATCGGTCAAAAGGGCCATGCTGAAAAAAGTGTCAAAACCAGAAATGCAGGACAGGCCATGGAGAAATGGGAGCCTTGCTACACTGATGGGCGGGATGTACATTGCCAACAGCCACTCTGGAGAAGTGTACGGTGTGTCCTGAAACATCTAAAAAACACAGCTTAGAGAGCATAGGGCACTTCCACGCATGGGGGGATAAAGTGGGAAAATTGAAAATCAGCAAGACACAAGCACCCCAAAGTTTAGGGCTGCTCTGTTGACAAGGACCTCCACTTCCTTCCACCTTAAATATCCCAGGAAAGCGAAAAATGGATAAAAAAGTTGTGGTCCTTATGTACAATGGAATATCACTCAGCCATGAAATCAATGTCATAAGGCTAGTAGCAGCATGATGAGTGGATTTAGGTAAGACGATTCTAAGTGAAATAAGTCACACAGAAAAGGACACTTCTCATAAGGTGTCACTTATAGAGGGAATGTAAAAACCGTTACACTTGCACTGAATTACAAAACAGAACAGAGTCACACATGCAGAAAACACACTATGGCTGCTTAACGGGAAAGGTGAGGTGGGGTGATACATAAAACAAGAGTTTCAAATTAGCTCAGATACCGTTCCATAAACCCAATATGTAATAGACAAGACCTACTCCTTGCTCAGAGAACTGGACTCAACACGCCCGATTCACCGCACAAGAATATATCTGACTAGTAATAATCTTAAAACCTATGTATTGATATCTCTCTGTTAGTGTGTCAAGTGGGTGTAAAGCGGCCTAAACACAGCCGTGAAAAGCAGCTAAACCCCATTATAAAAATAAATTACTTTTAAAAACCCATGAAACAAAGACAGGGAAAGAGAGAGAAATTCTTACACAATTCGTTCAGGGGCTGTGATGCAACCTGGATTGACCATATCTAGACCCACAGCTGGATGAGACATAAGGGTGGACACTCTTGGGGCTGAGAGGTTTGGTGAGGTTGGGTGAGCAAACGCAGACCCTTTAAAGTAATACTGCGTGCTACACATCGCATGGGTCCCAAATCTCCAGGTTCAAGGGCATCTTCCTACATCGAAAACATGCATGAGAAACCCAGAAGATGGTACACCGTGTGATGGGGAAAGGTTTCTAAAACGCACCTCATTTCTCATCTCCTTGTGCTCGGGTTCGCCATTCCAGCCACTTTACTAGCAATCTCCCTACTTGGAGCATCAGCACCTTTAACCTCCTGTTCCGTACAGGTTGCAATTTGTCCTGAGGATGAACGGGAAGACGGGGAACCAATGAGAGACTAGCTCTTGGTGTTGGGACAGGCACAGGTCACTCTATTTTCCCATCAGGAAGAAGAATTAACCACAGGCTCAGCCTGCCCCCCGGAACCAGAACAGGGCCTGAAGCCATCCGGCGCTTTTGCGGCCGGCTCCCAAAAAAGCGACTTGTAAAATGGAGCTTCAGGGCCCTGCAATTCACAAACCTGCAGAGTGATAAATGATAACTCTCGTCCACAAATATATTGAGGGAAGGCAAAGAAGAGGATTTGAAATCAAGGCAGAATTGCAGGAAACAGATTTCAGGAGGTAGATTCGAATCGCCTTTAAAGCACATGAAAAGCGGCAAAACGTTGACAATGATGCCCTTGGCCAAAAAGGGCGTATGCGTTTTTTCCTGAATATATTCAGGAAAAAACGCATACGCCCTTTTTGGCCAACCAAGCAACCTGGAAAGGCAAATCAGCGCTACAAAGAAGGCTCGCTTCCCATCGGTCAAAAGGGCCATGCTGAAAAAAGTGTCAAAACCAGAAATGCAGGACAGGCCATGGAGAAATGGGAGCCTTGCTACACTGATGGGCGGGATGTACATTGCCAACAGCCACTCTGGAGAAGTGTACGGTGTGTCCTGAAACATCTAAAAAACACAGCTTAGAGAGCATAGGGCACTTCCACGCATGGGGGGATAAAGTGGGAAAATTGAAAATCAGCAAGACACAAGCACCCCAAAGTTTAGGGCTGCTCTGTTGACAAGGACCTCCACTTCCTTCCACCTTAAATATCCCAGGAAAGCGAAAAATGGATAAAAAAGTTGTGGTCCTTATGTACAATGGAATATCACTCAGCCATGAAATCAATGTCATAAGGCTAGTAGCAGCATGATGAGTGGATTTAGGTAAGACGATTCTAAGTGAAATAAGTCACACAGAAAAGGACACTTCTCATAAGGTGTCACTTATAGAGGGAATGTAAAAACCGTTACACTTGAACTGAATTACAAAACAGAACAGAGTCACACATGCAGAAAACACACTATGGCTGCTTAACGGGAAAGGTGAGGTGGGGTGATACATAAAACAAGAGTTTCAAATTAGCTCAGATACCGTTCCATAAACCCAATATGGAATAGACAAGACCTACTCCTTGCTCAGAGAACTGGACTCAACACGCCCGATTCACCGCACAAGAATATATTTGACTAGTAATAATCTTAAAACCTATGTATTGATATCTCCCTGTTAGTGTGTCAAGTGGGTGTAAAGCGGCCTAAACACAGCCGTGAAAAGCAGCTAAACCCCATTATAAAAATAAATTACTTTTAAAAACCCATGAAACAAAGACAGGGAAAGAGAGACAAATTCTTACACAATTCGTTCAGGGGCTGTGATGCAACCTGGATTGACCATATCTAGACCCACAGCTGGATGAGACATAAGGGTGGACACTCTTGGGGCTGAGAGGTTTGGTGAGGTTGGGTGAGCAAACGCAGACCCTTTAAAGTAATACTGCGTGCTACCCATCGCATGGGTCCCAAACCTCCAGGTTCAAGGGCATCTTCCTACATCGAAAACATGCATGAGAAACCCAGAAGATGGTACACCGTGTGATGGGGAACGGTTTCTAAAACGCACCTCATTTCTCATCTCCTTGTGGTCGGGTTCGCCATTCCAGCCACTTTACTAGCAATCTCCCTACTTGGAGCATCAGCACCTTTAACCTCCTGTTCCGTACAGGTTGCAATTTGTCCTGAGGATGAACGGGAAGACGGGGAACCAATGAGAGACTAGCTCTTGGTGTTGGGACAGGCACAGGTCACTCTATTTTCCCATCAGGAAGAAGAATTAACCACAGGCTCAGCCTGCCCCCCGGAACCAGAACAGGGCCTGAAGCCATCCGGCGCTTTTGCGGCCGGCTCCCAAAAAAGCGACTTGTAAAATGGAGCTTCAGGGCCCTGCAATTCACAAACCTGCAGAGTGATAAATGATAACTCTCGTCCACAAATATATTGAGGGAAGGCAAAGAAGAGGATTTGAAATCAAGGCAGAATTGCAGGAAACAGATTTCAGGAGGTAGATTCGAATCGCCTTTAAAGCACATGAAAAGCGGCAAAACGTTGACAATGATGCCCTTGGCCAAAAAGGGCGTATGCGTTTTTTCCTGAATATATTCAGGAAAAAACGCATACGCCCTTTTTGGCCAACCAAGCAACCTGGAAAGGCAAATCAGCGCTACAAAGAAGGCTCGCTTCCCATCGGTCAAAAGGGCCATGCTGAAAAAAGTGTCAAAACCAGAAATGCAGGACAGGCCATGGAGAAATGGGAGCCTTGCTACACTGATGGGCGGGATGTACATTGCCAACAGCCACTCTGGAGAAGTGTACGGTGTGTCCTGAAACATCTAAAAAACACAGCTTAGAGAGCATAGGGCACTTCCACGCATGGGGGGATAAAGCGGGAAAATTGAAAATCAGCAAGACACAAGCACCCCAAAGTTTAGGGCTGCTCTGTTGACAAGGACCTCCACTTCCTTCCACCTTAAATATCCCAGGAAAGCGAAAAATGGATAAAAAAGTTGTGGTCCTTATGTACAATTGAATATCACTCAGCCATGAAATCAATGTCATAAGGCTAGTAGCAGCATGATGAGTGGATTTAGGTAAGACGATTCTAAGTGAAATAAGTCACACAGAAAAGGACACTTCTCATAAGGTGTCACTTATAGAGGGAATGTAAAAACCGTTACACTTGAACTGAATTACAAAACAGAACAGAGTCACACATGCAGAAAACACACTATGGCTGCTTAACGGGAAAGGTGAGGTGGGGTGATACATAAAACAAGAGTTTCAAATTAGCTCAGATACCGTTCCATAAACCCAATATGTAATAGACAAGACCTACTCCTTGCTCAGAGAACTGGACTCAACACGCCCGATTCACCGCACAAGAATATATCTGACTAGTAATAATCTTAAAACCTATGTATTGATATCTCTCTGTTAGTGTGTCAAGTGGGTGTAAAGCGGCCTAAACACAGCCGTGAAAAGCAGCTAAACCCCATTATAAAAATAAATTACTTTTAAAAACCCATGAAACAAAGACAGGGAAAGAGAGAGAAATTCTTACACAATTCGTTCAGGGGCTGTGATGCAACCTGGATTGACCATATCTAGACCCACAGCTGGATGAGACATAAGGGTGGACACTCTTGGGGCTGAGAGGTTTGGTGAGGTTGGGTGAGCAAACGCAGACCCTTTAAAGTAATACTGCGTGCTACCCATCGCATGGGTCCCAAATCTCCAGGTTCAAGGGCATCTTCCTACATCGAAAACATGCATGAGAAACCCAGAAGATGGTACACCGTGTGATGGGGAAAGGTTTCTAAAACGCACCTCATTTCTCATCTCCTTGTGCTCGGGTTCGCCATTCCAGCCACTTTACTAGCAATCTCCCTACTTGGAGCATCAGCACCTTTAACCTCCTGTTCCGTACAGGTTGCAATTTGTCCTGAGGATGAACGGGAAGACGGGGAACCAATGAGAGACTAGCTCTTGGTGTTGGGACAGGCACAGGTCACTCTATTTTCCCATCAGGAAGAAGAATTAACCACAGGCTCAGCCTGCCCCCCGGAACCAGAACAGGGCCTGAAGCCATCCGGCGCTTTTGCGGCCGGCTCCCAAAAAAGCGACTTGTAAAATGGAGCTTCAGGGCACTGCAATTCACAAACCTGCAGAGTTATAAATGATAACTCTCGTCCACAAATATATTGAGGGAAGGCAAAGAAGAGGATTTGAAATCAAGGCAGAATTGCAGGAAACAGATTTCAGGAGGTAGATACGAATCGCCTTTAAAGCACATGAAAAGCGACAAAACGTTGACAATGATGCCCTTGGCCAAAAAGGGCGTATGCGTTTTTTCCTGAATATATTCAGGAAAAAACGCATACGCCCTTTTTGGCCAACCAAGCAACCTGGAAAGGCAAATCAGCGCTACAAAGAAGTCTCGCTTCCCATCGGTCAAAAGGGCCATGCTGAAAAAAGTGTCAAAACCAGAAATGCAGGACAGGCCATGGAGAAATGGGAGCCTTGCTACACTGATGGGCGGGATGTACATTGCCAACAGCCACTCTGGAGAAGTGTACGGTGTGTCCTGAAACATCTAAAAAACACAGCTTAGAGAGCATAGGGCACTTCCACGCATGGGTGGATAAAGCGAGAAAATTGAAAATCAGCAAGACACAAGCACCCCAAAGTTTAGGGCTGCTCTGTTGACAAGGACCTCCACTTCCTTCCACCTTAAATATCCCAGGAAAGCTAAAAATGGATACAAAAGTTGTGGTCCTTATGTACAATGGAATATCACTCAGCCATGAAATCAATGTCAAAAGGCTAGTAGCAGCATGATGAGTGGATTTAGGTAAGACGATTCTAAGTGAAATAAGTCACACAGAAAAGGAGACTTCTCATAAGGTGTCACTTATAGAGGGAATGTAAAAACCGTTACACTTGAACTGAATTACAAAACAGAACAGAGTCACACATGCAGAAAACACACTATGGCTGCTTAACGGGAAAGGTGAGGTGGGGTGATACATAAAACAAGAGTTTCAAATTAGCTCAGATACCGTTCCATAAACCCAATATGGAATAGACAAGACCTACTCCTTGCTCAGAGAACTGGACTCAACACGCCCGATTCACCGCACAAGAATATATCTGACTAGTAATAATCTTAAAACCTATGTATTGATATCTCTCTGTTAGTGTGTCAAGTGGGTGTAAAGCGGCCTAAACACAGCCGTGAAAAGCAGCTAAACCCCATTATAAAAATAAATTACTTTTAAAAACCCATGAAACAAAGACAGGGAAAGAGAGAGAAATTCTTACACAATTCGTTCAGGGGCTGTGATGCAACCTGGATTGACCATATCTAGACCCACAGCTGGATGAGACATAAGGGTGGACACTCTTGGGGCTGAGAGGTTTGGTGAGGTTGGGTGAGCAAACGCAGACCCTTTAAAGTAATACTGCGTGCTACCCATCGCATGGGTCCCAAATCTCCAGGTTCAAGGGCATCTTCCTACATCGAAAACATGCATGAGAAACCCAGAAGATGGTACACCGTGTGATGGGGAACGGTTTCTACAACGCACCTCATTTCTCATCTCCTTGTGCTCGGGTTCGCCATTCCAGCCACTTTACTAGCAATCTCCCTACTTGGAGCATCAGCACCTTTAACCTCCTGTTCCGTACAGGTTGCAATTTGTCCTGAGGATGAACGGGAAGACGGGAACCAATGAGAGACTAGCTCTTGGTGTTGGGACAGGCACAGGTCACTCTATTTTCCCATCAGGAAGAAGAATTAACCACAGGCTCAGCCTGCCCCCCGGAACCAGAACAGGGCCTGAAGCCATCCTGCGCTTTTGCGGCCGGCTCCCAAAAAAGCGACTTGTAAAATGGAGCTTCAGGGCACTGCAATTCACAAACCTGCAGAGTGATAAATGATAACTCTCGTCCACAAATATATTGAGGGAAGGCAAAGAAGAGGATTTGAAATCAAGGCAGAATTGCAGGAAACAGATTTCAGGAGGTAGATTCGAATCGCCTTTAAAGCACATGAAAAGCGGCAAAACGTTGACAATGATGCCCTTGGCCAAAAAGGGCGTATGCGTTTTTTCCTGAATATATTCAGGAAAAAACGCATACGCCCTTTTTGGCCAACCAAGCAACCTGGAAAGGCAAATCAGCGCTACAAAGAAGGCTCGCTTCCCATCGGTCAAAAGGGCCATGCTGAAAAAAGTGTCAAAACCAGAAATGCAGGACAGGCCATGGAGAAATGGGAGCCTTGCTACACTGATGGGCGGGATGTACATTGCCAACAGCCACTCTGGAGAAGTGTACGGTGTGTCCTGAAACATCTAAAAAACACAGCTTAGAGAGCATAGGGCACTTCCACGCATGGGGGGATAAAGCGGGAAAATTGAAAATCAGCAAGACACAAGCACCCCAAAGTTTAGGGCTGCTCTGTTGACAAGGACCTCCACTTCCTTCCACCTTAAATATCCCAGGAAAGCTAAAAATGGATACAAAAGTTGTGGTCCTTATGTACAATGGAATATCACTCAGCCATGAAATCAATGTCAAAAGGCTAGTAGCAGCATGATGAGTGGATTTAGGTAAGACGATTCTAAGTGAAATAAGTCACACAGAAAAGGAGACTTCTCATAAGGTGTCACTTATAGAGGGAATGTAAAAACCGTTACACTTGAACTGAATTACAAAACAGAACAGAGTCACACATGCAGAAAACACACTATGGCTGCTTAACGGGAAAGGTGAGGTGGGGTGATACATAAAACAAGAGTTTCAAATTAGCTCAGATACCGTTCCATAAACCCAATATGGAATAGACAAGACCTACTCCTTGCTCAGAGAACTGGACTCAACACGCCCGATTCACCGCACAAGAATATATCTGACTAGTAATAATCTTAAAACCTATGTATTGATATCTCTCTGTTAGTGTGTCAAGTGGGTGTAAAGCGGCCTAAACACAGCCGTGAAAAGCAGCTAAACCCCATTATAAAAATAAATTACTTTTAAAAACCCATGAAACAAAGACAGGGAAAGAGAGAGAAATTCTTACACAATTCGTTCAGGGGCTGTGATGCAACCTGGATTGACCATATCTAGACCCACAGCTGGATGAGACATAAGGGTGGACACTCTTGGGGCTGAGAGTTTTGGTGAGGTTGGGTGAGCAAACGCAGACCCTTTAAAGTAATACTGCGTGCTACCCATCGCATGGGTCCCAAATCTCCAGGTTCAAGGGCATCTTCCTACATCGAAAACATGCATGAGAAACCCAGAAGATGGTACACCGTGTGATGGGGAACGGTTTCTACAACGCACCTCATTTCTCATCTCCTTGTGCTCGGGTTCGCCATTCCAGCCACTTTACTAGCAATCTCCCTACTTGGAGCATCAGCACCTTTAACCTCCTGTTCCGTACAGGTTGCAATTTGTCCGGAGGATGAACGGGAAGACGGGAACCAATGAGAGACTAGCTCTTGGTGTTGGGACAGGCACAGGTCACTCTATTTTCCCATCAGGAAGAAGAATTAACCACAGGCTCCGCCTGCCCCCCGGAACCAGAACAGGGCCTGAAGCCATCCTGTGCTTTTGCGGCCGGCTCCCAAAAAAGCGACTTGTAAAATGGAGCTTCAGGGCACTGCAATTCACAAACCTGCAGAGTGATAAATGATAACTCTCGTCCACAAATATATTGAGGGAAGGCAAAGAAGAGGATTTGAAATCAAGGCAGAATTGCAGGAAACAGATTTCAGGAGGTAGATTCGAATCGCCTTTAAAGCACATGAAAAGCGGCAAAACGTTGACAATGATGCCCTTGGCCAAAAAGGGCGTATGCGTTTTTTCCTGAATATATTCAGGAAAAAACGCATACGCCCTTTTTGGCCAACCAAGCAACCTGGAAAGGCAAATCAGCGCTACAAAGAAGGCTCGCTTCCCATCGGTCAAAAGGGCCATGCTGAAAAAAGTGTCAAAACCAGAAATGCAGGACAGGCCATGGAGAAATGGGAGCCTTGCTACACTGATGGGCGGGATGTACATTGCCAACAGCCACTCTGGAGAAGTGTACGGTGTGTCCTGAAACATCTAAAAAACACAGCTTAGAGAGCATAGGGCACTTCCACGCATGGGGGGATAAAGCGGGAAAATTGAAAATCAGCAAGACACAAGCACCCCAAAGTTTAGGGCTGCTCTGTTGACAAGGACCTCCACTTCCTTCCACCTTAAATATCCCAGGAAAGCTAAAAATGGATACAAAAGTTGTGGTCCTTATGTACAATGGAATATCACTCAGCCATGAAATCAATGTCAAAAGGCTAGTAGCAGCATGATGAGTGGATTTAGGTAAGACGATTCTAAGTGAAATAAGTCACACAGAAAAGGAGACTTCTCATAAGGTGTCACTTATAGAGGGAATGTAAAAACCGTTACACTTGAACTGAATTACAAAACAGAACAGAGTCACACATGCAGAAAACACACTATGGCTGCTTAACGGGAAAGGTGAGGTGGGGTGATACATAAAACAAGAGTTTCAAATTAGCTCAGATACCGTTCCATAAACCCAATATGGAATAGACAAGACCTACTCCTTGCTCAGAGAACTGGACTCAACACGCCCGATTCACCGCACAAGAATATATCTGACTAGTAATAATCTTAAAACCTATGTATTGATATCTCTCTGTTAGTGTGTCAAGTGGGTGTAAAGCGGCCTAAACACAGCCGTGAAAAGCAGCTAAATCCCATTATAAAAATAAATTACTTTTAAAAACCCATGAAACAAAGACAGGGAAAGAGAGAGAAATTCTTACACAATTCGTTCAGGGGCTGTGATGCAACCTGGATTGACCATATCTAGACCCACAGCTGGATGAGACATAAGGGTGGACACTCTTGGGGCTGAGAGGTTTGGTGAGGTTGGGTGAGCAAACGCAGACCCTTTAAAGTAATACTGCGTGCTACCCATCGCATGGGTCCCAAATCTCCAGGTTCAAGGGCATCTTCCTACATCGAAAACATGCATGAGAAACCCAGAAGATGGTACACCGTGTGATGGGGAACGGTTTCTACAACGCACCTCATTTCTCATCTCCTTGTGCTCGGGTTCGCCATTCCAGCCACTTTACTAGCAATCTCCCTACTTGGAGCATCAGCACCTTTAACCTCCTGTTCCGTACAGGTTGCAATTTGTCCTGAGGATGAACGGGAAGACGGGAACCAATGAGAGACTAGCTCTTGGTGTTGGGACAGGCACAGGTCACTCTATTTTCCCATCAGGAAGAAGAATTAACCACAGGCTCAGCCTGCCCCCCGGAACCAGAACAGGGCCTGAAGCCATCCTGCGCTTTTGCGGCCGGCTCCCAAAAAAGCGACTTGTAAAATGGAGCTTCAGGGCACTGCAATTCACAAACCTGCAGAGTGATAAATGATAACTCTCGTCCACAAATATATTGAGGGAAGGCAAAGAAGAGGATTTGAAATCAAGGCAGAATTGCAGGAAACAGATTTCAGGAGGTAGATTCGAATCGCCTTTAAAGCACATGAAAAGCGGCAAAACGTTGACAATGATGCCCTTGGCCAAAAAGGGCGTATGCGTTTTTTCCTGAATATATTCAGGAAAAAACGCATACGCCCTTTTTGGCCAACCAAGCAACCTGGAAAGGCAAATCAGCGCTACAAAGAAGGCTCGCTTCCCATCGGTCAAAAGGGCCATGCTGAAAAAAGTGTCAAAACCAGAAATGCAGGACAGGCCATGGAGAAATGGGAGCCTTGCTACACTGATGGGCGGGATGTACATTGCCAACAGCCACTCTGGAGAAGTGTACGGTGTGTCCTGAAACATCTAAAAAACACAGCTTAGAGAGCATAGGGCACTTCCACGCATGGGGGGATAAAGCGGGAAAATTGAAAATCAGCAAGACACAAGCACCCCAAAGTTTAGGGCTGCTCTGTTGACAACGACCTCCACTTCCTTCCACCTTAAATATCCCAGGAAAGCTAAAAATGGATACAAAAGTTGTGGTCCTTATGTACAATGGAATATCACTCAGCCATGAAATCAATGTCAAAAGGCTAGTAGCAGCATGATGAGTGGATTTAGGTAAGACGATTCTAAGTGAAATAAGTCACACAGAAAAGGAGACTTCTCATAAGGTGTCACTTATAGAGGGAATGTAAAAACCGTTACACTTGAACTGAATTACAAAACAGAACAGAGTCACACATGCAGAAAACACACTATGGCTGCTTAACGGGAAAGGTGAGGTGGGGTGATACATAAAACAAGAGTTTCAAATTAGCTCAGATACCGTTCCATAAACCCAATATGGAATAGACAAGACCTACTCCTTGCTCAGAGAACTGGACTCAACACGCCCGATTCACCGCACAAGAATATATCTGACTAGTAATAATCTTAAAACCTATGTATTGATATCTCTCTGTTAGTGTGTCAAGTGGGTGTAAAGCGGCCTAAACACAGCCGTGAAAAGCAGCTAAACCCCATTATAAAAATAAATTACTTTTAAAAACCCATGAAACAAAGACAGGGAAAGAGAGAGAAATTCTTACACAATTCGTTCAGGGGCTGTGATGCAACCTGGATTGACCATATCTAGACCCACAGCTGGATGAGACATAAGGGTGGACACTCTTGGGGCTGAGAGGTTTGGTGAGGTTGGGTGAGCAAACGCAGACCCTTTAAAGTAATACTGCGTGCTACCCATCGCATGGGTCCCAAATCTCCAGGTTCAAGGGCATCTTCCTACATCGAAAACATGCATGAGAAACCCAGAAGATGGTACACCGTGTGATGGGGAAAGGTTTCTAAAACGCACCTCATTTCTCATCTCCTTGTGCTCGGGTTTGCCATTCCAGCCACTTTACTAGCAATCTCCCTACTTGGAGCATCAGCACCTTTAACCTCCTGTTCCGTACAGGTTGCAATTTGTCCTGAGGATGAACGGGAAGACGGGGAACCAATGAGAGACTAGCTCTTGGTGTTGGGACAGGCACAGGTCACTCTATTTTCCCATCAGGAAGAAGAATTAACCACAGGCTCAGCCTGCCCCCCGGAACCAGAACAGGGCCTGAAGCCATCCGGCGCTTTTGCTGCCGGCTCCCAAAAAAGCGACTTGTAAAATGGAGCTTCAGGGCACTGCAATTCACAAACCTGCAGAGTTATAAATGATAACTCTCGTCCACAAATATATTGAGGGAAGGCAAAGAAGAGGATTTGAAATCAAGGCAGAATTGCAGGAAACAGATTTCAGGAGGTAGATACGAATCGCCTTTAAAGCACATGAAAAGCGGCAAAACGTTGACAATGATGCCCTTGGCCAAAAAGGGCGTATGCGTTTTTTCCTGAATATATTCAGGAAAAAACGCATACGCCCTTTTTGGCCAACCAAGCAACCTGGAAAGGCAAATCAGCGCTACAAAGAAGTCTCGCTTCCCATCGGTCAAAAGGGCCATGCTGAAAAAAGTGTCAAAACCAGAAATGCAGGACAGGCCATGGAGAAATGGGAGCCTTGCTACACTGATGGGCGGGATGTACATTGCCAACAGCCACTCTGGAGAAGTGTACGGTGTGTCCTGAAACATCTAAAAAACACAGCTTAGAGAGCATAGGGCACTTCCACGCATGGGGGGATAAAGCGAGAAAATTGAAAATCAGCAAGACACAAGCACCCCAAAGTTTAGGGCTGCTCTGTTGACAAGGACCTCCACTTCCTTCCACCTTAAATATCCCAGGAAAGCTAAAAATGGATACAAAAGTTGTGGTCCTTATGTACAATGGAATATCACTCAGCCATGAAATCAATGTCAAAAGGCTAGTAGCAGCATGATGAGTGGATTTAGGTAAGACGATTCTAAGTGAAATAAGTCACACAGAAAAGTAGACTTCTCATAAGGTGTCACTTATAGAGGGAATGTAAAAACCGTTACACTTGAACTGAATTACAAAACAGAACAGAGTCACACATGCAGAAAACACACTATGGCTGCTTAACGGGAAAGGTGAGGTGGGGTGATACATAAAACAAGAGTTTCAAATTAGCTCAGATACCGTTCCATAAACCCAATATGGAATAGACAAGACCTACTCCTTGCTCAGAGAACTGGACTCAACACGCCCGATTCACCGCACAAGAATATATCTGACTAGTAATAATCTTAAAACCTATGTATTGATATCTCTCTGTTAGTGTGTCAAGTGGGTGTAAAGCGGCCTAAACACAGCCGTGAAAAGCAGCTAAACCCCATTATAAAAATAAATTACTTTTAAAAACCCATGAAACAAAGACAGGGAAAGAGAGAGAAATTCTTACACAATTCGTTCAGGGGCTGTGATGCAACCTGGATTGACCATATCTAGACCCACAGCTGGATGAGACATAAGGGTGGACACTCTTGGGGCTGAGAGCTTCGGTGAGGTTGGGTGAGCAAACGCAGACCCTTTAAAGTAATACTGCGTGCTACCCATCGCATGGGTCCCAAATCTCCAGGTTCAAGGGCATCTTCCTACATCGAAAACATGCATGAGAAACCCAGAAGATGGTACACCGTGTGATGGGGAAAGGTTTCTAAAACGCACCTCATTTCTCATCTCCTTGTGCTCGGGTTCGCCATTCCAGCCACTTTACTAGCAATCTCCCTACTTGGAGCATCAGCACCTTTAACCTCCTGTTCCGTACAGGTTGCAATTTGTCCTGAGGATGAACGGGAAGACGGGGAACCAATGAGAGACTAGCTCTTGGTGTTGGGACAGGCACAGGTCACTCTATTTTCCCATCAGGAAGAAGAATTAACCACAGGCTCAGCCTGCCCCCCGGAACCAGAACAGGGCCTGAAGCCATCCGGCGCTTTTGCGGCCGGCTCCCAAAAAAGCGACTTGTAAAATGGAGCTTCAGGGCACTGCAATTCACAAACCTGCAGAGTTATAAATGATAACTCTCGTCCACAAATATATTGAGGGAAGGCAAAGAAGAGGATTTGAAATCAAGGCAGAATTGCAGGAAACAGATTTCAGGAGGTACATACGAATCGCCTTTAAAGCACATGAAAAGCGGCAAAACGTTGACAATGATGCCCTTGGCCAAAAAGGGCGTATGCGTTTTTTCCTGAATATATTCAGGAAAAAACGCATACGCCCTTTTTGGCCAACCAAGCAACCTGGAAAGGCAAATCAGCGCTACAAAGAAGGCTCGCTTCCCATCGGTCAAAAGGGCCATGCTGAAAAAAGTGTCAAAACCAGAAATGCAGGACAGGCCATGGAGAAATGGGAGCCTTGCTACACTGATGGGCGGGATGTACATTGCCAACAGCCACTCTGGAGAAGTGTACGGTGTGTCCTGAAACATCTAAAAAACACAGCTTAGAGAGCATAGGGCACTTCCACGCATGGGGGGATAAAGCGGGAAAATTGAAAATCAGCAAGACACAAGCACCCCAAAGTTTAGGGCTGCTCTGTTGACAAGGACCTCCACTTCCTTCCACCTTAAATATCCCAGGAAAGCGAAAAATGGATACAAAAGTTGTGGTCCTTATGTACAATGGAATATCACTCAGCCATGAAATCAATGTCATAAGGCTAGTAGCAGCATGATGAGTGGATTTAGGTAAGACGATTCTAAGTGAAATAAGTCACACAGAAAAGGACACTTCTCATAAGGTGTCACTTATAGAGGGAATGTAAAAACCGTTACACTTGAACTGAATTACAAAACAGAACAGAGTCACACATGCAGAAAACACACTATGGCTGCTTAACGGGAAAGGTGAGGTGGGGTGATACATAAAACAAGAGTTTCAAATTAGCTCAGATACCGTTCCATAAACCCAATATGTAATAGACAAGACCTACTCCTTGCTCAGAGAACTGGACTCAACACGCCCGATTCACCGCACAAGAATATATCTGACTAGTAATAATCTTAAAACCTATGTATTGATATCTCTCTGTTAGTGTGTCAAGTGGGTGTAAAGCGGCCTAAACACAGCCGTGAAAAGCAGCTAAACCCCATTATAAAAATAAATTACTTTTAAAAACCCATGAAACAAAGACAGGGAAAGAGAGAGAAATTCTTACACAATTCGTTCAGGGGCTGTGATGCAACCTGGATTGACCATATCTACACCCACAGCTGGATGAGACATAAGGGTGGACACTCTTGGGGCTGAGAGGTTTGGTGAGGTTGGGTGAGCAAACGCAGACCCTTTAAAGTAATACTGCGTGCTACCCATCGCATGGGTCCCAAATCTCCAGGGTCAAGGGCATCTTCCTACATCGAAAACATGCATGAGAAACCCAGAAGATGGTACACCGTGTGATGGGGAAAGGTTTCTAAAACGCACCTCATTTCTCATCTCCTTGTGCTCGGGTTCGCCATTCCAGCCACTTTACTAGCAATCTCCCTACTTGGAGCATCAGCACCTTTAACCTCCTGTTCCGTACAGGTTGCAATTTGTCCTGAGGATGAACGGGAAGACGGGGAACCAATGAGAGACTAGCTCTTGGTGTTGGGACAGGCACAGGTCACTCTATTTTCCCATCAGGAAGAAGAATTAACCACAGGCTCAGCCTGCCCCCCGGAACCAGAACAGGGCCTGAAGCCATCCGGCGCTTCTGCGGCCGGCTCCCAAAAAAGCGACTTGTAAAATGGAGCTTCAGGGCACTGCAATTCACAAACCTGCAGAGTTATAAATGATAACTCTCGTCCACAAATATATTGAGGGAAGGCAAAGAAGAGGATTAGATATCAAGGCAGAATTGCAGGAAACAGATTTCAGGAGGTAGATTCGAATCGCCTTTAAAGCACATGAAAAGCGGCAAAACGTTGACAATGATGCCCTTGGCCAAAAAGGGCGTATGCGTTTTTTCCTGAATATATTCAGGAAAAAACGCATACGCCCTTTTTGGCCAACCAAGCAACCTGGAAAGGCAAATCAGCGCTACAAAGAAGTCTCGCTTCCCATCGGTCAAAAGGGCCATGCTGAAAAAAGTGTCAAAACCAGAAATGCAGGACAGGCCATGGAGAAATGGGAGCCTTGCTAAACTGATGGGCGGGATGTACATTGCCAACAGCCACTCTGGAGAAGTGTACGGTGTGTCCTGAAACATCTAAAAAACACAGCTTAGAGAGCATAGGGCACTTCCACGCATGGGGGGATAAAGCGGGAAAATTGAAAATCAGCAAGACACAAGCACCCCAAAGTTTAGGGCTGCTCTGTTGACAAGGACCTCCACTTCCTTCCACCTTAAATATCCCAGGAAAGCGAAAAATGGATACAAAAGTTGTGGTCCTTATGTACAATGGAATATCACTCAGCCATGAAATCAATGTCATAAGGCTAGTAGCAGCATGATGAGTGGATTTAGGTAAGACGATTCTAAGTGAAATAAGTCACACAGAAAAGGAGACTTCTCATAAGGTGTCACTTATAGAGGGAATGTAAAAACCGTTACACTTGAACTGAATTACAAAACAGAACAGAGTCACACATGCAGAAAACACACTATGGCTGCTTAACGGGAAAGGTGAGGTGGGGTGATACATAAAACAAGAGTTTCAAATTAGCTCAGATACCGTTCCATAAACCCAATATGTAATAGACAAGACCTACTCCTTGCTCAGAGAACTGGACTCAACACGCCCGATTCACCGCACAAGAATATATCTGACTAGTAATAATCTTAAAACCTATGTATTGATATCTCTCTGTTAGTGTGTCAAGTGGGTGTAAAGCGGCCTAAACACAGCCGTGAAAAGCAGCTAAACCCCATTATAAAAATAAATTACTTTTAAAAACCCATGAAACAAAGACAGGGAAAGAGAGAGAAATTCTTACACAATTCGTTCAGGGGCTGTGATGCAACCTGGATTGACCATATCTAGACCCACAGCTGGATGAGACATAAGGGTGGACACTCTTGGGGCTGAGAGGTTTGGTGAGGTTGGGTGAGCAAACGCAGACCCTTTAAAGTAATACTGCGTGCTACCCATCGCATGGGTCCCAAATCTCCAGGTTCAAGGGCATCTTCCTACATCGAAAACACGCATGAGAAACCCAGAAGATGGTACACCGTGTGATGGGGAAAGTTTTCTAAAATGCACCTCATTTCTCATCTCCTTGTGCTCGGGTTCGCCATTCCAGCCACTTTACTAGCAATCTCCCTACTTGGAGCATCAGCACCTTTAACCTCCTGTTCCGTACAGGTTGCAATTTGTCCTGAGGATGAACGGGAAGACGGGGAACCAATGAGAGACTAGCTCTTGGTGTTGGGACAGGCACAGGTCACTCTATTTTCCCATCAGGAAGAAGAATTAACCACAGGCTCAGCCTGCCCCCCGGAACCAGAACAGGGCCTGAAGCCATCCTGCGCTTTTGCGGCCGGCTCCCAAAAAAGCGACTTGTAAAATGGAGCTTCAGGGCACTGCAATTCACAAACCTGCAGAGTTATAAATGATAACTCTCGTCCACAAATATATTGAGGGAAGGCAAAGAAGAGGATTTGAAATCAAGGCAGAATTGCAGGAAACAGATTTCAGGAGGTAGATTCGAATCGCCTTTAAAGCACATGAAAAGCGGCAAAACGTTGACAATGATGCCCTTGGCCAAAAGGGCGTATGCGTTTTTTCCTGAATATATTCAGGAAAAAACGCATACGCCCTTTTTGGCCAACCAAGCAACCTGGAAAGGCAAATCAGCGCTACAAAGAAGGCTCGCTTCCCATCGGTCAAAAGGGCCATGCTGAAAAAACTGTCAAAACCAGAAATGCAGGACAGGCCATGGAGAAATGGGAGCCTTGCTACACTGATGGGCGGGATGTACATTGCCAACAGCCACTCTGGAGAAGTGTACGGTGGGTCCTGAAACATCTAAAAAACACAGCTTAGAGAGCATAGGGCACTTCCACGCATGGGGGGATAAAGCGGGAAAATTGAAAATCAGCAAGACACAAGCACCCCAAAGTTTAGGGCTGCTCTGTTGACAAGGACCTCCACTTCCTTCCACCTTAAATATCCCAGGAAAGCGAAAAATGGATACAAAAGTTGTGGTCCTTATGTACAATGGAATATCACTCAGCCATGAAATCAATGTCATAAGGCTAGTAGCAGCATGATGAGTGGATTTAGGTAAGACGATTCTAAGTGAAATAAGTCACACAGAAAAGGACACTTCTCATAAGGTGTCACTTATAGAGGGAATGTAAAAACCGTTACACTTGAACTGAATTACAAAACAGAACAGAGTCACACATGCAGAAAACACACTATGGCTGCTTAACGGGAAAGGTGAGGTGGGGTGATACATAAAACAAGAGTTTCAAATTAGCTCAGATACCGTTCCATAAACCCAATATGTAATAGACAAGACCTACTCCTTGCTCAGAGAACTGGACTCAACACGCCCGATTCACCGCACAAGAATATATCTGACTAGTAATAATCTTAAAACCTATGTATTGATATCTCTCTGTTAGTGTGTCAAGTGGGTGTAAAGCGGCCTAAACACAGCCGTGAAAAGCAGCTAAACCCCATTATAAAAATAAATTACTTTTAAAAACCCATGAAACAAAGACAGGGAAAGAGAGAGAAATTCTTACACAATTCGTTCAGGGGCTGTGATGCAACCTGGATTGACCATATCTAGACCCACAGCTGGATGAGACATAAGGGTGGACACTCTTGGGGCTGAGAGGTTTGGTGAGGTTGGGTGAGCAAACGCAGACCCTTTAAAGTAATACTGCGTGCTACCCATCGCATGGGTCCCAAATCTCCAGGTTCAAGGGCATCTTCCTACATCGAAAACACGCATGAGAAACCCAGAAGATGCTACACCGTGTGATGGGGAACGGTTTCTAAAACGCACCTCATTTCTCATCTCCTTGTGCTCGGGTTCGCCATTCCAGCCACTTTACTAGCAATCTCCCTACTTGGAGCATCAGCACCTTTAACCTCCTGTTCCGTACAGGTTGCAATTTGTCCTGAGGATGAACGGGAAGACGGGGAACCAATGAGAGACTAGCTCTTGGTGTTGGGACAGGCACAGGTCACTCTATTTTCCCATCAGGAAGAAGAATTAACCACAGGCTCAGCCTGCCCCCCGGAACCAGAAGAGGGCCTGAAGCCATCCGGCGCTTCTGCGGCCGGCTCCCAAAAAAGCGACTTGTAAAATGGAGCTTCAGGGCACTGCAATTCACAAACCTGCAGAGTTATAAATGACAACTCTCGTCCACAAATATATTGAGGGAAGGCAAAGAAGAGGATTTGAAATCAAGGCAGAATTGCAGGAAACAGATTTCAGGAGGTAGATTCGAATCGCCTTTAAAGCACATGAAAAGCGGCAAAACGTTGACAATGATGCCCTTGGCCAAAAAGGGCGTATGCGTTTTTTCCTGAATATATTCAGGAAAAAACGCATACGCCCTTTTTGGCCAACCAAGCAACCTGGAAAGGCAAATCAGCGCTACAAAGAAGGCTCGCTTCCCATCGGTCAAAAGGGCCATGCTGAAAAAACTGTCAAAACCAGAAATGCAGGACAGGCCATGGAGAAATGGGAGCCTTGCTACACTGATGGGCGGGATGTACATTGCCAACAGCCACTCTGGAGAAGTGTACGGTGGGTCCTGAAACATCTAAAAAACACAGCTTAGAGAGCATAGGGCACTTCCACGCATGGGGGGATAAAGCGGGAAAATTGAAAATCAGCAAGACACAAGCACCCCAAAGTTTAGGGCTGCTCTGTTGACAAGGACCTCCACTTCCTTCCACCTTAAATATCCCAGGAAAGCGAAAAATGGATACAAAAGTTGTGGTCCTTATGTACAATGGAATATCACTCAGCCATGAAATCAATGTCATAAGGCTAGTAGCAGCATGATGAGTGGATTTAGGTAAGACGATTCTAAGTGAAATAAGTCACACAGAAAAGGACACTTCTCATAAGGTGTCACTTATAGAGGGAATGTAAAAACCGTTACACTTGAACTGAATTACAAAACAGAACAGAGTCACACATGCAGAAAACACACTATGGCTGCTTAACGGGAAAGGTGAGGTGGGGTGATACATAAAACAAGAGTTTCAAATTAGCTCAGATACCGTTCCATAAACCCAATATGTAATAGACAAGACCTACTCCTTGCTCAGAGAACTGGACTCAACACGCCCGATTCACCGCACAAGAATATATCTGACTAGTAATAATCTTAAAACCTATGTATTGATATCTCTCTGTTAGTGTGTCAAGTGGGTGTAAAGCGGCCTAAACACAGCCGTGAAAAGCAGCTAAACCCCATTATAAAAATAAATTACTTTTAAAAACCCATGAAACAAAGACAGGGAAAGAGAGAGAAATTCTTACACAATTCGTTCAGGGGCTGTGATGCAACCTGGATTGACCATATCTAGACCCACAGCTGGATGAGACATAAGGGTGGACACTCTTGGGGCTGAGAGGTTTGGTGAGGTTGGGTGAGCAAACGCAGACCCTTTAAAGTAATACTGCGTGCTACCCATCGCATGGGTCCCAAATCTCCAGGTTCAAGGGCATCTTCCTACATCGAAAACACGCATGAGAAACCCAGAAGATGCTACACCGTGTGATGGGGAACGGTTTCTAAAACGCACCTCATTTCTCATCTCCTTGTGCTCGGGTTCGCCATTCCAGCCACTTTACTAGCAATCTCCCTACTTGGAGCATCAGCACCTTTAACCTCCTGTTCCGTACAGGTTGCAATTTGTCCTGAGGATGAACGGGAAGACGGGGAACCAATGAGAGACTAGCTCTTGGTGTTGGGACAGGCACAGGTCACTCTATTTTCCCATCAGGAAGAAGAATTAACCACAGGCTCAGCCTGCCCCCCGGAACCAGAAGAGGGCCTGAAGCCATCCGGCGCTTCTGCGGCCGGCTCCCAAAAAAGCGACTTGTAAAATGGAGCTTCAGGGCACTGCAATTCACAAACCTGCAGAGTTATAAATGACAACTCTCGTCCACAAATATATTGAGGGAAGGCAAAGAAGAGGATTTGAAATCAAGGCAGAATTGCAGGAAACAGATTTCAGGAGGTAGATTCGAATCGCCTTTAAAGCACATGAAAAGCGGCAAAACGTTGACAATGATGCCCTTGGCCAAAAAGGGCGTATGCGTTTTTTCCTGAATATATTCAGGAAAAAACGCATACGCCCTTTTTGGCCAACCAAGCAACCTGGAAAGGCAAATCAGCGCTACAAAGAAGGCTCGCTTCCCATCGGTCAAAAGGGCCATGCTGAAAAAACTGTCAAAACCAGAAATGCAGGACAGGCCATGGAGAAATGGGAGCCTTGCTACACTGATGGGCGGGATGTACATTGCCAACAGCCACTCTGGAGAAGTGTACGGTGGGTCCTGAAACATCTAAAAAACACAGCTTAGAGAGCATAGGGCACTTCCACGCATGGGGGGATAAAGCGGGAAAATTGAAAATCAGCAAGACACAAGCACCCCAAAGTTTAGGGCTGCTCTGTTGACAAGGACCTCCACTTCCTTCCACCTTAAATATCCCAGGAAAGCGAAAAATGGATACAAAAGTTGTGGTCCTTATGTACAATGGAATATCACTCAGCCATGAAATCAATGTCATAAGGCTAGTAGCAGCATGATGAGTGGATTTAGGTAAGACGATTCTAAGTGAAATAAGTCACACAGAAAAGGACACTTCTCATAAGGTGTCACTTATAGAGGGAATGTAAAAACCGTTACACTTGAACTGAATTACAAAACAGAACAGAGTCACACATGCAGAAAACACACTATGGCTGCTTAACGGGAAAGGTGAGGTGGGGTGATACATAAAACAAGAGTTTCAAATTAGCTCAGATACCGTTCCATAAACCCAATATGTAATAGACAAGACCTACTCCTTGCTCAGAGAACTGGACTCAACACGCCCGATTCACCGCACAAGAATATATCTGACTAGTAATAATCTTAAA
The DNA here is from genome assembly GCF_965194825.1 of Balaenoptera physalus. Taxonomy (NCBI): domain Eukaryota; kingdom Metazoa; phylum Chordata; class Mammalia; order Artiodactyla; family Balaenopteridae; genus Balaenoptera; species Balaenoptera physalus. The sequence goes on along the minus strand of NW_028126457.1, from coordinate 426,631 downwards.
ACCTATGTATTGATATCTCTCTGTTAGTGTGTCAAGTGGGTGTAAAGCGGCCTAAACACAGCCGTGAAAAGCAGCTAAACCCCATTATAAAAATAAATTACTTTTAAAAACCCATGAAACAAAGACAGGGAAAGAGAGAGAAATTCTTACACAATTCGTTCAGGGGCTGTGATGCAACCTGGATTGACCATATCTAGACCCACAGCTGGATGAGACATAAGGGTGGACACTCTTGGGGCTGAGAGGTTTGGTGAGCTTGGGTGAGCAAACGCAGACCCTTTAAAGTAATACTGCGTGCTACCCATCGCATGGGTCCCAAATCTCCAGGTTCAAGGGCATCTTCCTACATCGAAAACACGCATGAGAAACCCAGAAGATGGTACACCGTGTGATGGGGAAAGGTTTCTAAAACGCACCTCATTTCTCATCTCCTTGTGCTCGGGTTCGCCATTCCAGCCACTTTACTAGCAATCTCCCTACTTGGAGCATCAGCACCTTTAACCTCCTGTTCCGTACAGGTTGCAATTTGTCCTGAGGATGAACGGGAAGACGGGGAACCAATGAGAGACTAGCTCTTGGTGTTGGGACAGGCACAGGTCACTCTATTTTCCCATCAGGAAGAAGAATTAACCACAGGCTCAGCCTGCCCCCCGGAACCAGAAGAGGGCCTGAAGCCATCCGGCGCTTCTGCGGCCGGCTCCCAAAAAAGCGACTTGTAAAATGGAGCTTCAGGGCACTGCAATTCACAAACCTGCAGAGTTATAAATGACAACTCTCGTCCACAAATATATTGAGGGAAGGCAAAGAAGAGGATTTGAAATCAAGGCAGAATTGCAGGAAACAGATTTCAGGAGGTAGATTCGAATCGCCTTTAAAGCACATGAAAAGCGGCAAAACGTTGACAATGATGCCCTTGGCCAAAAAGGGCGTATGCGTTTTTTCCTGAATATATTCAGGAAAAAACGCATACGCCCTTTTTGGCCAACCAAGCAACCTGGAAAGGCAAATCAGCGCTACAAAGAAGGCTCGCTTCCCATCGGTCAAAAGGGCCATGCTGAAAAAAGTGTCAAAACCAGAAATGCAGGACAGGCCATGGAGAAATGGGAGCCTTGCTACACTGATGGGCGGGATGTACATTGCCAACAGCCACTCTGGAGAAGTGTACGGTGTGTCCTGAAACATCTAAAAAACACAGCTTAGAGAGCATAGGGCACTTCCACGCATGGGGGGATAAAGCGGGAAAATTGAAAATCAGCAAGACACAAGCACCCCAAAGTTTAGGGCTGCTCTGTTGACAAGGACCTCCACTTCCTTCCACCTTAAATATCCCAGGAAAGCGAAAAATGGATACAAAAGTTGTGGTCCTTATGTACAATGGAATATCACTCAGCCATGAAATCAATGTCATAAGGCTAGTAGCAGCATGATGAGTGGATTTAGGTAAGACGATTCTAAGTGAAATAAGTCACACAGAAAAGGACACTTCTCATAAGGTGTCACTTATAGAGGGAATGTAAAAACCGTTACACTTGAACTGAATTACAAAACAGAACAGAATCACACATGCAGAAAACACACTATGGCTGCTTAACGGGAAAGGTGAGGTGGGGTGATACATAAAACAAGAGTTTCAAATTAGCTCAGATACCGTTCCATAAACCCAATATGTAATAGACAAGACCTACTCCTTGCTCAGAGAACTGGACTCAACACGCCCGATTCACCGCACAAGAATATATCTGACTAGTAATAATCTTAAAACCTATGTATTGATATCTCTCTGTTAGTGTGTCAAGTGGGTGTAAAGCGGCCTAAACACAGCCGTGAAAAGCAGCTAAACCCCATTATAAAAATAAATTACTTTTAAAAACCCATGAAACAAAGACAGGGAAAGAGAGAGAAATTCTTACACAATTCGTTCAGGGGCTGTGATGCAACCTGGATTGACCATATCTAGACCCACAGCTGGATGAGACATAAGGGTGGACACTCTTGGGGCTGAGAGGTTTGGTGAGGTTGGGTGAGCAAACGCAGACCCTTTAAAGTAATACTGCGTGCTACCCATCGCATGGGTCCCAAATCTCCAGGTTCAAGGGCATCTTCCTACATCGAAAACATGCATGAGAAACCCAGAAGATGGTACACCGTGTGATGGGGAAAGGTTTCTAAAACGCACCTCATTTCTCATCTCCTTGTGCTCGGGTTCGCCATTCCAGCCACTTTACTAGCAATCTCCCTACTTGGAGCATCAGCACCTTTAACCTCCTGTTCCGTACAGGTTGCAATTTGTCCTGAGGATGAACGGGAAGACGGGGAACCAATGAGAGACAAGCTCTTGGTGTTGGGACAGGCACAGGTCACTCTATTTTCCCATCAGGAAGAAGAATTAACCACAGGTTCAGCCTGCCCCCCGGAACCAGAACAGGGCCTGAAGCCATCCTGCGCTTTTGTGGCCGGCTCCCAAAAAAGCGACTTGTAAAATGGAGCTTCAGGGCTCTGCAATTCACAAACCTGCAGAGTTATAAATGATAACTCTCGTCCACAAATATATTGAGGGAAGGCAAAGAAGAGGATTTGAAATCAAGGCAGAATTGCAGGAAACAGATTTCAGGAGGTAGATTCGAATCGCCTTTAAAGCACATGAAAAGCGGCAAAACGTTGACAATGATGCCCTTGGCCAAAAAGGGCGTATGCGTTTTTTCCTGAATATATTCAGGAAAAAACGCATACGCCCTTTTTGGCCAACCAAGCAACCTGGAAAGGCAAATCAGCGCTACAAAGAAGGCTCGCTTCCCATCGGTCAAAAGGGCCATGCTGAAAAAAGTGTCAAAACCAGAAATGCAGGACAGGCCATGGAGAAATGGGAGCCTTGCTACACTGATGGGCGGGATGTACATTGCCAACAGCCACTCTGGAGAAGTGTACGGTGGGTCCTGAAACATCTAAAAAACAGAGCTTAGAGAGCATAGGGCACTTCCACGCATGGGGGGATGAAGCGGGAAAATTGAAAATCAGCAAGACACAAGCACCCCAAAGTTTAGGGCTGCTCTGTTGACAAGGACCTCCACTTCCTTCCACCTTAAATATCCCAGGAAAGCGAAAAATGGATAAAAAAGTTGTGGTCCTTATGTACAATGGAATATCACTCAGCCATGAAATCAATGTCATAAGGCTAGTAGCAGCATGATGAGTGGATTTAGGTAAGACGATTCTAAGTGAAATAAGTCACACAGAAAAGGACACTTCTCATAAGGTGTCACTTATAGAGGGAATGTAAAAACCGTTACACTTGAACTGAATTACAAAACAGAACAGAGTCACACATGCAGAAAACACACTATGGCTGCTTAACGGGAAAGGTGAGGTGGGGTGATACATAAAACAAGAGTTTCAAATTAGCTCAGATACCGTTCCATAAACCCAATATGTAATAGACAAGACCTACTCCTTGCTCAGAGAACTGGACTCAACACGCCCGATTCACCGCACAAGAATATATCTGACTAGTAATAATCTTAAAACCTATGTATTGATATCTCTCTGTTAGTGTGTCAAGTGGGTGTAAAGCGGCCTAAACACAGCCGTGAAAAGCAGCTAAACCCCATTATAAAAATAAATTACTTTAAAAAACCCATGAAACAAAGACAGGGAAAGAGAGAGAAATTCTTACACAATTCGTTCAGGGGCTGTGATGCAACCTGGATTGACCATATCTAGACCCACAGCTGGATGAGACATAAGGGTGGACACTCTTGGGGCTGAGAGGTTTGGTGAGGTTGGGTGAGCAAACGCAGACCCTTTAAAGTAATACTGCGTGCTACCCATCGCATGGGTCCCAAATCTCCAGGTTCAAGGGCATCTTCCTACATCGAAAACATGCATGAGAAACCCAGAAGATGGTACACCGTGTGATGGGGAAAGGTTTCTAAAACGCACCTCATTTCTCATCTCCTTGTGCTCGGGTTCGCCATTCCAGCCACTTTACTAGCAATCTCCCTACTTGGAGCATCAGCACCTTTAACCTCCTGTTCCGTACAGGTTGCAATTTGTCCTGAGGATGAACGGGAAGACGGGGAACCAATGAGAGACTAGCTCTTGGTGTTGGGACAGGCACAGGTCACTCTATTTTCCCATCAGGAAGAAGAATTAACCAAAGGCTCAGCCTGCCCCCCGGAACCAGAACAGGTCCTGAAGCCATCCGGCGCTTCTGCGGCCGGCTCCCAAAAAAGCGACTTGTAAAATGGAGCTTCAGGGCACTGCAATTCACAAACCTGCAGAGTTATAAATGACAACTCTCGTCCACAAATATATTGAGGGAAGGCAAAGAAGAGGATTTGAAATCAAGGCAGAATTGCAGGAAACAGATTTCAGGAGGTAGATTCGAATCGCCTTTAAAGCACATGAAAAGCAGCAAAACGTTGACAATGATGCCCTTGGCCAAAAAGGGCGTATGCGTTTTTTCCTGAATATATTCAGGAAAAAACGCATACGCCCTTTTTGGCCAACCAAGCAACCTGGAAAGGCAAATCAGCGCTACAAAGAAGTCTCGCTTCCCATCGGTCAAAAGGGCCATGCTGAAAAAAGTGTCAAAACCAGAAATGCAGGACAGGCCATGGAGAAATGGGAGCCTTGCTACACTGATGGGCGGGATGTACATTGCCAACAGCCACTCTGGAGAAGTGTACGGTGTGTCCTGAAACATCTAAAAAACACAGCTTAGAGAGCATAGGGCACTTCCACGCATGGGGGGATAAAGTGGGAAAATTGAAAATCAGCAAGACACAAGCACCCCAAAGTTTAGGGCTGCTCTGTTTACAAGGACCTCCACTTCCTTCCACCTTAAATATCCCAGGAAAGCGAAAAATGGATAAAAAAGTTGTGGTCCTTATGTACAATGGAATATCACTCAGCCATGAAATCAATGTCATAAGGCTAGTAGCAGCATGATGAGTGGATTTAGGTAAGACGATTCTAAGTGAAATAAGTCACACAGAAAAGGAGACTTCTCATAAGGTGTCACTTATAGAGGGAATGTAAAAACCGTTACACTTGAACTGAATTACAAAACAGAACAGAGTCACACATGCAGAAAACACACTATGGCTGCTTAACGGGAAAGGTGAGGTGGGGTGATACATAAAACAAGAGTTTCAAATTAGCTCAGATACCGTTCCATAAACCCAATATGGAATAGACAAGACCTACTCCTTGCTCAGAGAACTGGACTCAACACGCCCGATTCACCGCACAAGAATATATCTGACTAGTAATAATCTTAAAACCTATGTATTGATATCTCTCTGTTAGTGTGTCAAGTGGGTGTAAAGCGGCCTAAACACAGCCGTGAAAAGCAGCTAAACCCCATTATAAAAATAAATTACTTTTAAAAACCCATGAAACAAAGACAGGGAAAGAGAGAGAAATTCTTACACAATTCGTTCAGGGGCTGTGATGCAACCTGGATTGACCATATCTACACCCACAGCTGGATGAGACATAAGGGTGGACACTCTTGGGGCTGAGAGGTTTGGTGAGGTTGGGTGAGCAAACGCAGACCCTTTAAAGTAATACTGCGTGCTACCCATCGCATGGGTCCCAAATCTCCAGGTTCAAGGGCATCTTCCTACATCGAAAACATGCATGAGAAACCCAGAAGATGGTACACCGTGTGATGGGGAAAGGTTTCTAAAACGCACCTCATTTCTCATCTCCTTGTGCTCGGGTTCGCCATTCCAGCCACTTTACTAGCAATCTCCCTACTTGGAGCATCAGCACCTTTAACCTCCTGTTCCGTACAGGTTGCAATTTGTCCTGAGGATGAACGGGAAGACGGGGAACCAATGAGAGACTAGCTCTTGGTGTTGGGACAGGCACAGGTCACTCTATTTTCCCATCAGGAAGAAGAATTAACCACAGGCTCAGCCTGCCCCCCGGAACCAGAACAGGGCCTGAAGCCATCCGGCGCTTCTGCGGCCGGCTCCCAAAAAAGCGACTTGTAAAATGGAGCTTCAGGGCACTGCAATTCACAAACCTGCAGAGTTATAAATGACAACTCTCGTCCACAAATATATTGAGGGAAGGCAAAGAAGAGGATTTGAAATCAAGGCAGAATTGCAGGAAACAGATTTCAGGAGGTAGATTCGAATCGCCTTTAAAGCACATGAAAAGCGGCAAAACGTTGACAATGATGCCCTTGGCCAAAAAGGGCGTATGCGTTTTTTCCTGAATATATTCAGGAAAAAACGCATACGCCCTTTTTGGCCAACCAAGCAACCTGGAAAGGCAAATCAGCGCTACAAAGAAGGCTCGCTTCCCATCGGTCAAAAGGGCCATGCTGAAAAAAGTGTCAAAACCAGAAATGCAGGACAGGCCATGGAGAAATGGGAGCCTTGCTACACTGATGGGCGGGATGTACATTGCCAACAGCCACTCTGGAGAAGTGTACGGTGTGTCCTGAAACATCTAAAAAACACAGCTTAGAGAGCATAGGGCACTTCCACGCATGGGGGGATAAAGCGGGAAAATTGAAAATCAGCAAGACACAAGCACCCCAAAGTTTAGGGCTGCTCTGTTGACAAGGACCTCCACTTCCTTCCACCTTAAATATCCCAGGAAAGCGAAAAATGGATACAAAAGTTGTGGTCCTTATGTACAATGGAATATCACTCAGCCATGAAATCAATGTCATAAGGCTAGTAGCAGCATGATGAGTGGATTTAGGTAAGACGATTCTAAGTGAAATAAGTTCCACAGAAAAGGACACTTCTCATAAGGTGTCACTTATAGAGGGAATGTAAAAACCGTTACACTTGAACTGAATTACAAAACAGAACAGAATCACACATGCAGAAAACACACTATGGCTGCTTAACGGGAAAGGTGAGGTGGGGTGATACATAAAACAAGAGTTTCAAATTAGCTCTGATACCGTTCCATAAACCCAATATGTAATAGACAAGACCTACTCCTTGCTCAGAGAACTGGACTCAACACGCCCGATTCACCGCACAAGAATATATCTGACTAGTAATAATCTTAAAACCTATGTATTGATATCTCTCTGTTAGTGTGTCAAGTGGGTGTAAAGCGGCCTAAACACAGCCGTGAAAAGCAGCTAAACCCCATTATAAAAATAAATTACTTTTAAAAACCCATGAAACAAAGACAGGGAAAGAGAGAGAAATTCTTACACAATTCGTTCAGGGGCTGTGATGCAACCTGGATTGACCATATCTAGACCCACAGCTGGATGAGACATAAGGGTGGACACTCTTGGGGCTGAGAGGTTTGGTGAGGTTGGGTGAGCAAACGCAGACCCTTTAAAGTAATACTGCGTGCTACCCATCGCATGGGTCCCAAATCTCCAGGTTCAAGGGCATCTTCCTACATCGAAAACATGCATGAGAAACCCAGAAGATGGTACACCATGTGATGGGGAAAGGTTTCTAAAACGCACCTCATTTCTCATCTCCTTGTGCTCGGGTTCGCCATTCCAGCCACTTTACTAGCAATCTCCCTACTTGGAGCATCAGCACCTTTAACCTCCTGTTCCGTACAGGTTGCAATTTGTCCTGAGGATGAACGGGAAGACGGGGAACCAATGAGAGACTAGCTCTTGGTGTTGGGACAGGCACAGGTCACTCTATTTTCCCATCAGGAAGAAGAATTAACCAAAGGCTCAGCCTGCCCCCTGGAACCAGAACAGGGCCTGAAGCCATCCGGCGCTTCTGCGGCCGGCTCCCAAAAAAGCGACTTGTAAAATGGAGCTTCAGGGCACTGCAATTCACAAACCTGCAGAGTTATAAATGACAACTCTCGTCCACAAATATATTGAGGGAAGGCAAAGAAGAGGATTTGAAATCAAGGCAGAATTGCAGGAAACAGATTTCAGGAGGTAGATTCGAATCGCCTTTAAAGCACATGAAAAGCGGCAAAACGTTGACAATGATGCCCTTGGCCAAAAAGGGCGTATGCGTTTTTTCCTGAATATATTCAGGAAAAAACGCATACGCCCTTTTTGGCCAACCAAGCAACCTGGAAAGGCAAATCAGCGCTACAAAGAAGTCTCGCTTCCCATCGGTCAAAAGGGCCATGCTGAAAAAAGTGTCAAAACCAGAAATGCAGGACAGGCCATGGAGAAATGGGAGCCTTGCTACACTGATGGGCGGGATGTACATTGCCAACAGCCACTCTGGAGAAGTGTACGGTGTGTCCTGAAACATCTAAAAAACACAGCTTAGAGAGCATAGGGCACTTCCACGCATGGGGGGATAAAGTGGGAAAATTGAAAATCAGCAAGACACAAGCACCCCAAAGTTTAGGGCTGCTCTGTTGACAAGGACCTCCACTTCCTTCCACCTTAAATATCCCAGGAAAGCGAAAAATGGATAAAAAAGTTGTGGTCCTTATGTACAATGGAATATCACTCAGCCATGAAATCAATGTCATAAGGCTAGTAGCAGCATGATGAGTGGATTTAGGTAAGACGATTCTAAGTGAAATAAGTCACACAGAAAAGGACACTTCTCATAAGGTGTCACTTATAGAGGGAATGTAAAAACCGTTACACTTGAACTGAATTACAAAACAGAACAGAGTCACACATGCAGAAAACACACTATGGCTGCTTAACGGGAAAGGTGAGGTGGGGTGATACATAAAACAAGAGTTTCAAATTAGCTCAGATACCGTTCCATAAACCCAATATGTAATAGACAAGACCTACTCCTTGCTCAGAGAACTGGACTCAACACGCCCGATTCACCGCACAAGAATATATCTGACTAGTAATAATCTTAAAACCTATGTATTGATATCTCTCTGTTAGTGTGTCAAGTGGGTGTAAAGCGGCCTAAACACAGCCGTGAAAAGCAGCTAAACCCCATTATAAAAATAAATTACTTTTAAAAACCCATGAAACAAAGACAGGGAAAGAGAGAGAAATTCTTACACAATTCGTTCAGGGGCTGTGATGCAACCTGGATTGACCATATCTACACCCACAGCTGGATGAGACATAAGGGTGGACACTCTTGGGGCTGAGAGGTTTGGTGAGGTTGGGTGAGCAAACGCAGACCCTTTAAAGTAATACTGCGTGCTACCCATCGCATGGGTCCCAAATCTCCAGGTTCAAGGGCATCTTCCTACATCGAAAACATGCATGAGAAACCCAGAAGATGGTACACCGTGTGATGGGGAAAGGTTTCTAAAACGCACCTCATTTCTCATCTCCTTGTGCTCGGGTTCGCCATTCCAGCCACTTTACTAGCAATCTCCCTACTTGGAGCATCAGCACCTTTAACCTCCTGTTCCGTACAGGTTGCAATTTGTCCTGAGGATGAACGGGAAGACGGGGAACCAATGAGAGACTAGCTCTTGGTGTTGGGACAGGCACAGGTCACTCTATTTTCCCATCAGGAAGAAGAATTAACCACAGGCTCAGCCTGCCCCCCGGAACCAGAACAGGGCCTGAAGCCATCCGGCGCTTCTGCGGCCGGCTCCCAAAAAAGCGACTTGTAAAATGGAGCTTCAGGGCACTGCAATTCACAAACCTGCAGAGTTATAAATGACAACTCTCGTCCACAAATATATTGAGGGAAGGCAAAGAAGAGGATTTGAAATCAAGGCAGAATTGCAGGAAACAGATTTCAGGAGGTAGATTCGAATCGCCTTTAAAGCACATGAAAAGCGGCAAAACGTTGACAATGATGCCCTTGGCCAAAAAGGGCGTATGCGTTTTTTCCTGAATATATTCAGGAAAAAACGCATACGCCCTTTTTGGCCAACCAAGCAACCTGGAAAGGCAAATCAGCGCTACAAAGAAGGCTCGCTTCCCATCGGTCAAAAGGGCCATGCTGAAAAAAGTGTCAAAACCAGAAATGCAGGACAGGCCATGGAGAAATGGGAGCCTTGCTACACTGATGGGCGGGATGTACATTGCCAACAGCCACTCTGGAGAAGTGTACGGTGTGTCCTGAAACATCTAAAAAACACAGCTTAGAGAGCATAGGGCACTTCCACGCATGGGGGGATAAAGCGGGAAAATTGAAAATCAGCAAGACACAAGCACCCCAAAGTTTAGGGCTGCTCTGTTGACAAGGACCTCCACTTCCTTCCACCTTAAATATCCCAGGAAAGCGAAAAATGGATACAAAAGTTGTGGTCCTTATGTACAATGGAATATCACTCAGCCATGAAATCAATGTCATAAGGCTAGTAGCAGCATGATGAGTGGATTTAGGTAAGACGATTCTAAGTGAAATAAGTCACACAGAAAAGGACACTTCTCATAAGGTGTCACTTATAGAGGGAATGTAAAAACCGTTACACTTGAACTGAATTACAAAACAGAACAGAATCACACATGCAGAAAACACACTATGGCTGCTTAACGGGAAAGGTGAGGTGGGGTGATACATAAAACAAGAGTTTCAAATTAGCTCTGATACCGTTCCATAAACCCAATATGTAATAGACAAGACCTACTCCTTGCTCAGAGAACTGGACTCAACACGCCCGATTCACCGCACAAGAATATATCTGACTAGTAATAATCTTAAAACCTATGTATTGATATCTGTCTGTTAGTGTGTCAAGTGGGTGTAAAGCGGCCTAAACACAGCCGTGAAAAGCAGCTAAACCCCATTATAAAAATAAGTTACTTTTAAAAACCCATGAAACAAAGACAGGGAAAGAGAGAGAAATTCTTATACAATTCTTTCAGGGGCTGTGATGCAACCTGGATTGACCATATCTAGACCCACAGCTGGATGAGACATAAGGGTGGACACTCTTGGGGCTGAGAGGTTTGGTGAGGTTGGGTGAGCAAACGCAGACCCTTTAAAGTAATACTGCGTGCTACCCATCGCATGGGTCCCAAATCTCCAGGTTCAAGGGCATCTTCCTACATCGAAAACATGCATGAGAAACCCAGAAGATGGTACACCGTGTGATGGGGAAAGGTTTCTAAAACGCACCTCATTTCTCATCTCCTTGTGCTCGGGTTCGCCATTCCAGCCACTTTACTAGCAATCTCCCTACTTGGAGCATCAGCACCTTTAACCTCCTGTTCCGTACAGGTTGCAATTTGTCCTGAGGATGAACGGGAAGACGGGGAACCAATGAGAGACTAGCTCTTGGTGTTGGGACAGGCACAGGTCACTCTATTTTCCCATCAGGAAGAAGAATTAACCAAAGGCTCAGCCTGCCCCCCGGAACCAGAACAGGGCCTGAAGCCATCCGGCGCTTCTGCGGCCGGCTCCCAAAAAAGCGACTTGTAAAATGGAGCTTCAGGGCACTGCAATTCACAAACCTGCAGAGTTATAAATGACAACTCTCGTCCACAAATATATTGAGGGAAGGCAAAGAAGAGGATTTGAAATCAAGGCAGAATTGCAGGAAACAGATTTCAGGAGGTAGATTCGAATCGCCTTTAAAGCACATGAAAAGCGGCAAAACGTTGACAATGATGCCCTTGGCCAAAAAGGGCGTATGCGTTTTTTCCTGAATATATTCAGGAAAAAACGCATACGCCCTTTTTGGCCAACCAAGCAACCTGGAAAGGCAAATCAGCGCTACAAAGAAGTCTCGCTTCCCATCGGTCAAAAGGGCCATGCTGAAAAAAGTGTCAAAACCAGAAATGCAGGACAGGCCATGGAGAAATGGGAGCCTTGCTACACTGATGGGCGGGATGTACATTGCCAACAGCCACTCTGGAGAAGTGTACGGTGTGTCCTGAAACATCTAAAAAACACAGCTTAGAGAGCATAGGGCACTTCCACGCATGGGGGGATAAAGTGGGAAAATTGAAAATCAGCAAGACACAAGCACCCCAAAGTTTAGGGCTGCTCTGTTGACAAGGACCTCCACTTCCTTCCACCTTAAATATCCCAGGAAAGCGAAAAATGGATAAAAAAGTTGTGGTCCTTATGTGCAATGGAATATCACTCAGCCATGAAATCAATGTCATAAGGCTAGTAGCAGCATGATGAGTGGATTTAGGTAAGACGATTCTAAGTGAAATAAGTCACACAGAAAAGGACACTTCTCATAAGGTGTCACTTATAGAGGGAATGTAAAAACCGTTACACTTGAACTGAATTACAAAACAGAAGAGAGTCACACATGCAGAAAACACACTATGGCTGCTTAACGGGAAAGGTGAGGTGGGGTGATACATAAAACAAGAGTTTCAAATTAGCTCAGATACCGTTCCATAAACCCAATATGTAATAGACAAGACCTACTCCTTGCTCAGAGAACTGGACTCAACACGCCCGATTCACCGCACAAGAATATATCTGACTAGTAATAATCTTAAAACCTATGTATTGATATCTCTCTGTTAGTGTGTCAAGTGGGTGTAAAGCGGCCTAAACACAGCCGTGTAAAGCAGCTAAACCCCATTATAAAAATAAATTACTTTTAAAAACCCATGAAACAAAGACAGGGAAAGAGAGAGAAATTCTTACACAATTCGTTCAGGGGCTGTGATGCAACCTGGATTGACCATATCTAGACCCACAGCTGGATGAGACATAAGGGTGGACACTCTTGGGGCTGAGAGGTTTGGTGAGGTTGGGTGAGCAAACGCAGACCCTTTAAAGTAATACTGCGTGCTACCCATCGCATGGGTCCCAAATCTCCAGGTTCAAGGGCATCTTCCTACATCGAAAACATGCATGAGAAACCCAGAAGATGGTACACCGTGTGATGGGGAAAGGTTTCTAAAACGCACCTCATTTCTCATCTCCTTGTGCTCGGGTTCGCCATTCCAGCCACTTTACTAGCAATCTCCCTACTTGGAGCATCAGCACCTTTAACCTCCTGTTCCGTACAGGTTGCAATTTGTCCTGAGGATGAACGGGAAGACGGGGAACCAATGAGAGACTAGCTCTTGGTGTTGGGACAGGCACAGGTCACTCTATTTTCCCATCAGGAAGAAGAATTAACCACAGGCTCAGCCTGCCCCCCGGAACCAGAACAGGGCCTGAAGCCATCCGGCGCTTCTGCGGCCGGCTCCCAAAAAAGCGACTTGTAAAATGGAGCTTCAGGGCACTGCAATTCACAAACCTGCAGAGTTATAAATGATAACTCTCGTCCACAAATATATTGAGGGAAGGCAAAGAAGAGGATTAGATATCAAGGCAGAATTGCAGGAAACAGATTTCAGGAGGTAGATTCGAATCGCCTTTAAAGCACATGAAAAGCGGCAAAACGTTGACAATGATGCCCTTGGCCAAAAAGGGCGTATGCGTTTTTTCCTGAATATATTCAGGAAAAAACGCATACGCCCTTTTTGGCCAACCAAGCAACCTGGAAAGGCAAATCAGCGCTACAAAGAAGTCTCGCTTCCCATCGGTCAAAAGGGCCATGCTGAAAAAAGTGTCAAAACCAGAAATGCAGGACAGGCCATGGAGAAATGGGAGCCTTGCTAAACTGATGGGCGGGATGTACATTGCCAACAGCCACTCTGGAGAAGTGTACGGTGGGTCCTGAAACATCTAAAAAACACAGCTTAGAGAGCATAGGGCACTTTCACGCATGGGGGGATAAAGTGGGAAAATTGAAAATCAGCAAGACACAAGCACCCCAAAGTTTAGGGCTGCTCTGTTGACAAGGACCTCCACTTCCTTCCACCTTAAATATCCCAGGAAAGCGAAAAATGGATAAAAAAGTTGTGGTCCTTATGTACAATGGAATATCACTCAGCCATGAAATCAATGTCATAAGGCTAGTAGCAGCATGATGAGTGGATTTAGGTAAGACGATTCTAAGTGAAATAAGTCACACAGAAAAGGACACTTCTCATAAGGTGTCACTTATAGAGGGAATGTAAAAACCGTTACACTTGAACTGAATTACAAAACAGAACAGAGTCACACATGCAGAAAACACACTATGGCTGCTTAACGGGAAAGGTGAGGTGGGGTGATACATAAAACAAGAGTTTCAAATTAGCTCAGATACCGTTCCATAAACCCAATATGTAATAGACAAGACCTACTCCTTGCTCAGAGAACTGGACTCAACACGCCCGATTCACCGCACAAGAATATATCTGACTAGTAATAATCTTAAAACCTATGTATTGATATCTCTCTGTTAGTGTGTCAAGTGGGTGTAAAGCGGCCTAAACACAGCCGTGAAAAGCAGCTAAACCCCATTATAAAAATAAATTACTTTTAAAAACCCATGAAACAAAGACAGGGAAAGAGAGAGAAATTCTTACACAATTCGTTCAGGGGCTGTGATGCAACCTGGATTGACCATATCTAGACCCACAGCTGGATGAGACATAAGGGTGGACACTCTTGGGGCTGAGAGGTTTGGTGAGGTTGGGTGAGCAAACGCAGACCCTTTAAAGTAATACTGCGTGCTACCCATCGCATGGGTCCCAAATCTCCAGGTTCAAGGGCATCTTCCTACATCGAAAACATGCATGAGAAACCCAGAAGATGGTACACCGTGTGATGGGGAAAGGTTTCTAAAACGCACCTCATTTCTCATCTCCTTGTGCTCGGGTTCGCCATTCCAGCCACTTTACTAGCAATCTCCCTACTTGGAGCATCAGCACCTTTAACCTCCTGTTCCGTACAGGTTGCAATTTGTCCTGAGGATGAACGGGAAGACGGGGAACCAATGAGAGACTAGCTCTTGGTGTTGGGACAGGCACAGGTCACTCTATTTTCCCATCAGGAAGAAGAATTAACCACAGGCTCAGCCTGCCCCCCGGAACCAGAACAGGGCCTGAAGCCATCCGGCGCTTCTGCGGCCGGCTCCCAAAAAAGCGACTTGTAAAATGGAGCTTCAGGGCACTGCAATTCACAAACCTGCAGAGTTATAAATGATAACTCTCGTCCACAAATATATTGAGGGAAGGCAAAGAAGAGGATTAGATATCAAGGCAGAATTGCAGGAAACAGATTTCAGGAGGTAGATTCGAATCGCCTTTAAAGCACATGAAAAGCGGCAAAACGTTGACAATGATGCCCTTGGCCAAAAAGGGCGTATGCGTTTTTTCCTGAATATATTCAGGAAAAAACGCATACGCCCTTTTTGGCCAACCAAGCAACCTGGAAAGGCAAATCAGCGCTACAAAGAAGTCTCGCTTCCCATCGGTCAAAAGGGCCATGCTGAAAAAAGTGTCAAAACCAGAAATGCAGGACAGGCCATGGAGAAATGGGAGCCTTGCTACACTGATGGGCGGGATGTACATTGCCAACAGCCACTCTGGAGAAGTGTACGGTGGGTCCTGAAACATCTAAAAAACACAGCTTAGAGAGCATAGGGCACTTTCACGCATGGGGGGATAAAGTGGGAAAATTGAAAATCAGCAAGACACAAGCACCCCAAAGTTTAGGGCTGCTCTGTTGACAAGGACCTCCACTTCCTTCCACCTTAAATATCCCAGGAAAGCGAAAAATGGATAAAAAAGTTGTGGTCCTTATGTACAATGGAATATCACTCAGCCATGAAATCAATGTCATAAGGCTAGTAGCAGCATGATGAGTGGATTTAGGTAAGACGATTCTAAGTGAAATAAGTCACACAGAAAAGGACACTTCTCATAAGGTGTCACTTATAGAGGGAATGTAAAAACCGTTACACTTGAACTGAATTACAAAACAGAACAGAGTCACACATGCAGAAAACACACTATGGCTGCTTAACGGGAAAGGTGAGGTGGGGTGATACATAAAACAAGAGTTTCAAATTAGCTCAGATACCGTTCCATAAACCCAATATGTAATAGACAAGACCTACTCCTTGCTCAGAGAACTGGACTCAACACGCCCGATTCACCGCACAAGAATATATCTGACTAGTAATAATCTTAAAACCTATGTATTGATATCTCTCTGTTAGTGTGTCAAGTGGGTGTAAAGCGGCCTAAACACAGCCGTGAAAAGCAGCTAAACCCCATTATAAAAATAAATTACTTTTAAAAACCCATGAAACAAAGACAGGGAAAGAGAGAGAAATTCTTACACAATTCGTTCAGGGGCTGTGATGCAACCTGGATTGACCATATCTAGACCCACAGCTGGATGAGACATAAGGGTGGACACTCTTGGGGCTGAGAGGTTTGGTGAGGTTGGGTGAGCAAACGCAGACCCTTTAAAGTAATACTGCGTGCTACCCATCGCATGGGTCCCAAATCTCCAGGTTCAAGGGCATCTTCCTACATCGAAAACATGCATGAGAAACTCAGAAGATGGTACACCATGAGATGGGGAAAGGTTTCTAAAACGCACCTCATTTCTCATCTCCTTGTGCTCGGGTTCGCCATTCCAGCCACTTTACTAGCAATCTCCCTACTTGGAGCATCAGCACCTTTAACCTCCTGTTCCGTACAGGTTGCAATTTGTCCTGAGGATGAACGGGAAGACGGGGAACCAATGAGAGACTAGCTCTTGGTGTTGGGACAGGCACAGGTCACTCTATTTTCCCATCAGGAAGAAGAATTAACCACAGGCTCAGCCTGCCCCCCGGAACCAGAACAGGGCCTGAAGCCATCCGGCGCTTCTGCGGCCGGCTCCCAAAAAAGCGACTTGTAAAATGGAGCTTCAGGGCACTGCAATTCACAAACCTGCAGAGTTATAAATGACAACTCTCGTCCACAAATATATTGAGGGAAGGCAAAGAAGAGGATTTGAAATCAAGGCAGAATTGCAGGAAACAGATTTCAGGAGGTAGATTCGAATCGCCTTTAAAGCACATGAAAAGCGGCAAAACGTTGACAATGATGCCCTTGGCCAAAAAGGGCGTATGCGTTTTTTCCTGAATATATTCAGGAAAAAACGCATACGCCCTTTTTGGCCAACCAAGCAACCTGGAAAGGCAAATCAGCGCTACAAAGAAGTCTCGCTTCCCATCGGTCAAAAGGGCCATGCTGAAAAAAGTGTCAAAACCAGAAATGCAGGACAGGCCATGGAGAAATGGGAGCCTTGCTACACTGATGGGCGGGATGTACATTGCCAACAGCCACTCTGGAGAAGTGTACGGTGTGTCCTGAAACATCTAAAAAACACAGCTTAGAGAGCATAGGGCACTTCCACGCATGGGGGGATAAAGTGGGAAAATTGAAAATCAGCAAGACACAAGCACCCCAAAGTTTAGGGCTGCTCTGTTGACAAGGACCTCCACTTCCTTCCACCTTAAATATCCCAGGAAAGCGAAAAATGGATAAAAAAGTTGTGGTCCTTATGTACAATGGAATATCACTCAGCCATGAAATCAATGTCATAAGGCTAGTAGCAGCATGATGAGTGGATTTAGGTAAGACGATTCTAAGTGAAATAAGTCACACAGAAAAGGACACTTCTCATAAGGTGTCACTTATAGAGGGAATGTAAAAACCGTTACACTTGAACTGAATTACAAAACAGAACAGAGTCACACATGCAGAAAACACACTATGGCTGCTTAACGGGAAAGGTGAGGTGGGGTGATACATAAAACAAGAGTTTCAAATTAGCTCAGATACCGTTCCATAAACGCAATATGTAATAGACAAGACCTACTCCTTGCTCAGAGAACTGGACTCAACACGCCCGATTCACCGCACAAGAATATATCTGACTAGTAATAATCTTAAAACCTATGTATTGATATCTCTCTGTTAGTGTGTCAAGTGGGTGTAAAGCGGCCTAAACACAGCCGTGAAAAGCAGCTAAACCCCATTATAAAAATAAATTACTTTTAAAAACCCATGAAACAAAGTCAGGGAAAGAGAGAGAAATTCTTACACAATTCGTTCAGGGGCTGTGATGCAACCTGGATTGACCATATCTACACCCACAGCTGGATGAGACATAAGGGTGGACACTCTTGGGGCTGAGAGGTTTGGTGAGGTTGGGTGAGCAAACGCAGACCCTTTAAAGTAATACTGCGTGCTACCCATCGCATGGGTCCCAAATCTCCAGGTTCAAGGGCATCTTCCTACATCGAAAACATGCATGAGAAACCCAGAAGATGGTACACCGTGTGATGGGGAAAGGTTTCTAAAACGCACCTCATTTCTCATCTCCTTGTGCTCGGGTTCGCCATTCCAGCCACTTTACTAGCAATCTCCCTACTTGGAGCATCAGCACCTTTAACCTCCTGTTCCGTACAGGTTGCAATTTGTCCTGAGGATGAACGGGAAGACGGGGAACCAATGAGAGACTAGCTCTTGGTGTTGGGACAGGCACAGGTCACTCTATTTTCCCATCAGGAAGAAGAATTAACCACAGGCTCAGCCTGCCCCCCGGAACCAGAACAGGGCCTGAAGCCATCCGGCGCTTCTGCGGCCGGCTCCCAAAAAAGCGACTTGTAAAATGGAGCTTCAGGGCACTGCAATTCACAAACCTGCAGAGTTATAAATGACAACTCTCGTCCACAAATATATTGAGGGAAGGCAAAGAAGAGGATTTGAAATCAAGGCAGAATTGCAGGAAACAGATTTCAGGAGGTAGATTCGAATCGCCTTTAAAGCACATGAAAAGCGGCAAAACGTTGACAATGATGCCCTTGGCCAAAAAGGGCGTATGCGTTTTTTCCTGAATATATTCAGGAAAAAACGCATACGCCCTTTTTGGCCAACCAAGCAACCTGGAAAGGCAAATCAGCGCTACAAAGAAGGCTCGCTTCCCATCGGTCAAAAGGGCCATGCTGAAAAAAGTGTCAAAACCAGAAATGCAGGACAGGCCATGGAGAAATGGGAGCCTTGCTACACTGATGGGCGGGATGTACATTGCCAACAGCCACTCTGGAGAAGTGTACGGTGTGTCCTGAAACATCTAAAAAACACAGCTTAGAGAGCATAGGGCACTTCCACGCATGGGGGGATAAAGCGGGAAAATTGAAAATCAGCAAGACACAAGCACCCCAAAGTTTAGGGCTGCTCTGTTGACAAGGACCTCCACTTCCTTCCACCTTAAATATCCCAGGAAAGCGAAAAATGGATAAAAAAGTTGTGGTCCTTATGTACAATGGAATATCACTCAGCCATGAAATCAATGTCATAAGGCTAGTAGCAGCATGATGAGTGGATTTAGGTAAGACGATTCTAAGTGAAATAAGTCACACAGAAAAGGACACTTCTCATAAGGTGTCACTTATAGAGGGAATGTAAAAACCGTTACACTTGAACTGAATTACAAAACAGAACAGAATCACACATGCAGAAAACACACTATGGCTGCTTAACGGGAAAGGTGAGGTGGGGTGATACATAAAACAAGAGTTTCAAATTAGCTCAGATACCGTTCCATAAACCCAATATGTAATAGACAAGACCTACTCCTTGCTCACAGAACTGGACTCAACACGCCCGATTCACCGCACAAGAATATATCTGACTAGTAATAATCTTAAAACCTATGTATTGATATCTGTCTGTTAGTGTGTCAAGTGGGTGTAAAGCGGCCTAAACACAGCCGTGAAAAGCAGCTAAACCCCATTATAAAAATAAGTTACTTTTAAAAACCCATGAAACAAAGACAGGGAAAGAGAGAGAAATTCTTACACAATTCGTTCAGGGGCTGTGATGCAACCTGGATTGACCATATCTAGACCCACAGCTGGATGAGACATAAGGGTGGACACTCTTGGGGCTGAGAGGTTTGGTGAGGTTGGGTGAGCAAACGCAGACCCTTTAAAGTAATACTGCGTGCTACCCATCGCATGGGTCCCAAATCTCCAGGTTCAAGGGCATCTTCCTACATCGAAAACATGCATGAGAAACTCAGAAGATGGTACACCATGTGATGGGGAAAGGTTTCTAAAACGCACCTCATTTCTCATCTCCTTGTGCTCGGGTTCGCCATTCCAGCCACTTTACTAGCAATCTCCCTACTTGGAGCATCAGCACCTTTAACCTCCTGTTCCGTACAGGTTGCAATTTGTCCTGAGGATGAACGGGAAGACGGGGAACCAATGAGAGACTAGCTCTTGGTGTTGGGACAGGCACAGGTCACTCTATTTTCCCATCAGGAAGAAGAATTAACCACAGGCTCAGCCTGCCCCCCGGAACCAGAACAGGGCCTGAAGCCATCCGGCGCTTCTGCGGCCGGCTCCCAAAAAAGCGACTTGTAAAATGGAGCTTCAGGGCACTGCAATTCACAAACCTGCAGAGTTATAAATGACAACTCTCGTCCACAAATATATTGAGGGAAGGCAAAGAAGAGGATTTGAAATCAAGGCAGAATTGCAGGAAACAGATTTCAGGAGGTAGATTCGAATCGCCTTTAAAGCACATGAAAAGCGGCAAAACGTTGACAATGATGCCCTTGGCCAAAAAGGGCGTATGCGTTTTTTCCTGAATATATTCAGGAAAAAACGCATACGCCCTTTTTGGCCAACCAAGCAACCTGGAAAGGCAAATCAGCGCTACAAAGAAGGCTCGCTTCCCATCGGTCAAAAGGGCCATGCTGAAAAAAGTGTCAAAACCAGAAATGCAGGACAGGCCATGGAGAAATGGGAGCCTTGCTACACTGATGGGCGGGATGTACATTGCCAACAGCCACTCTGTAGAAGTGTACGGTGTGTCCTGAAACATCTAAAAAACACAGCTTAGAGAGCATAGGGCACTTCCACGCATGGGGGGATAAAGCGGGAAAATTGAAAATCAGCAAGACACAAGCACCCCAAAGTTTAGGGCTGCTCTGTTGACAAGGACCTCCACTTCCTTCCACCTTAAATATCCCAGGAAAGCGAAAAATGGATAAAAAAGTTGTGGTCCTTATGTACAATGGAATATCACTCAGCCATGAAATCAATGTCATAAGGCTAGTAGCAGCATGATGAGTGGATTTAGGTAAGACGATTCTAAGTGAAATAAGTCACACAGAAAAGGACACTTCTCATAAGGTGTCACTTATAGAGGGAATGTAAAAACCGTTACACTTGAACTGAATTACAAAACAGAACAGAATCACACATGCAGAAAACACACTATGGCTGCTTAACGGGAAAGGTGAGGTGGGGTGATACATAAAACAAGAGTTTCAAATTAGCTCAGATACCGTTCCATAAACCCAATATGTAATAGACAAGACCTACTCCTTGCTCACAGAACTGGACTCAACACGCCCGATTCACCGCACAAGAATATATCTGACTAGTAATAATCTTAAAACCTATGTATTGATATCTGTCTGTTAGTGTGTCAAGTGGGTGTAAAGCGGCCTAAACACAGCCGTGAAAAGCAGCTAAACCCCATTATAAAAATAAGTTACTTTTAAAAACCCATGAAACAAAGACAGGGAAAGAGAGAGAAATTCTTACACAATTCGTTCAGGGGCTGTGATGCAACCTGGATTGACCATATCTAGACCCACAGCTGGATGAGACATAAGGGTGGACACTCTTGGGGCTGAGAGGTTTGGTGAGGTTGGGTGAGCAAACGCAGACCCTTTAAAGTAATACTGCGTGCTACCCATCGCATGGGTCCCAAATCTCCAGGTTCAAGGGCATCTTCCTACATCGAAAACATGCATGAGAAACCCAGAAGATGGTACACCGTGTGATGGGGAAAGGTTTCTAAAACGCACCTCATTTCTCATCTCCTTGTGCTCGGGTTCGCCATTCCAGCCACTTTACTAGCAATCTCCCTACTTGGAGCATCAGCACCTTTAACCTCCTGTTCCGTACAGGTTGCAATTTGTCCTGAGGATGAACGGGAAGACGGGGAACCAATGAGAGACTAGCTCTTGGTGTTGGGACAGGCACAGGTCACTCTATTTTCCCATCAGGAAGAAGAATTAACCACAGGCTCAGCCTGCCCCCCGGAACCAGAACAGGGCCTGAAGCCATCCGGCGCTTCTGCGGCCGGCTCCCAAAAAAGCGACTTGTAAAATGGAGCTTCAGGGCACTGCAATTCACAAACCTGCAGAGTTATAAATGACAACTCTCGTCCACAAATATATTGAGGGAAGGCAAAGAAGAGGATTTGAAATCAAGGCAGAATTGCAGGAAACAGATTTCAGGAGGTAGATTCGAATCGCCTTTAAAGCACATGAAAAGCGGCAAAACGTTGACAATGATGCCCTTGGCCAAAAAGGGCGTATGCGTTTTTTCCTGAATATATTCAGGAAAAAACGCATACGCCCTTTTTGGCCAACCAAGCAACCTGGAAAGGCAAATCAGCGCTACAAAGAAGGCTCGCTTCCCATCGGTCAAAAGGGCCATGCTGAAAAAAGTGTCAAAACCAGAAATGCAGGACAGGCCATGGAGAAATGGGAGCCTTGCTACACTGATGGGCGGGATGTACATTGCCAACAGCCACTCTGGAGAAGTGTACGGTGTGTCCTGAAACATCTAAAAAACACAGCTTAGAGAGCATAGGGCACTTCCACGCATGGGGGGATAAAGCGGGAAAATTGAAAATCAGCAAGACACAAGCACCCCAAAGTTTAGGGCTGCTCTGTTGACAAGGACCTCCACTTCCTTCCACCTTAAATATCCCAGGAAAGCGAAAAATGGATACAAAAGTTGTGGTCCTTATGTACAATGGAATATCACTCAGCCATGAAATCAATGTCATAAGGCTAGTAGCAGCATGATGAGTGGATTTAGGTAAGACGATTCTAAGTGAAATAAGTCACACAGAAAAGGACACTTCTCATAAGGTGTCACTTATAGAGGGAATGTAAAAACCGTTACACTTGAACTGAATTACAAAACAGAACAGAGTCACACATGCAGAAAACACACTATGGCTGCTTAACGGGAAAGGTGAGGTGGGGTGATACATAAAACAAGAGTTTCAAATTAGCTCAGATACCGTTCCATAAACCCAATATGTAATAGACAAGACCTACTCCTTGCTCAGAGAACTGGACTCAACACGCCCGATTCACCGCACAAGAATATATCTGACTAGTAATAATCTTAAAACCTATGTATTGATATCTCTCTGTTAGTGTGTCAAGTGGGTGTAAAGCGGCCTAAACACAGCCGTGAAAAGCAGCTAAACCCCATTATAAAAATAAATTACTTTTAAAAACCCATGAAACAAAGACAGGGAAAGAGAGAGAAATTCTTACACAATTCGTTCAGGGGCTGTGATGCAACCTGGATTGACCATATCTAGACCCACAGCTGGATGAGACATAAGGGTGGACACTCTTGGGGCTGAGAGGTTTGGTGAGGTTGGGT
Source organism: Balaenoptera physalus (assembly GCF_965194825.1). Lineage (NCBI taxonomy): Eukaryota > Metazoa > Chordata > Mammalia > Artiodactyla > Balaenopteridae > Balaenoptera > Balaenoptera physalus. The sequence continues at coordinate 403,489 of NW_028126457.1, read as the reverse complement.
GAGCAAACGCAGACCCTTTAAAGTAATACTGCGTGCTACCCATCGCATGGGTCCCAAATCTCCAGGTTCAAGGGCATCTTCCTACATCGAAAACATGCATGAGAAACTCAGAAGATGGTACACCATGTGATGGGGAAAGGTTTCTAAAACGCACCTCATTTCTCATCTCCTTGTGCTCGGGTTCGCCATTCCAGCCACTTTACTAGCAATCTCCCTACTTGGAGCATCAGCACCTTTAACCTCCTGTTCCGTACAGGTTGCAATTTGTCCTGAGGATGAACGGGAAGACGGGGAACCAATGAGAGACTAGCTCTTGGTGTTGGGACAGGCACAGGTCACTCTATTTTCCCATCAGGAAGAAGAATTAACCACAGGCTCAGCCTGCCCCCCGGAACCAGAACAGGGCCTGAAGCCATCCGGCGCTTCTGCGGCCGGCTCCCAAAAAAGCGACTTGTAAAATGGAGCTTCAGGGCACTGCAATTCACAAACCTGCAGAGTTATAAATGACAACTCTCGTCCACAAATATATTGAGGGAAGGCAAAGAAGAGGATTTGAAATCAAGGCAGAATTGCAGGAAACAGATTTCAGGAGGTAGATTCGAATCGCCTTTAAAGCACATGAAAAGCGGCAAAACGTTGACAATGATGCCCTTGGCCAAAAAGGGCGTATGCGTTTTTTCCTGAATATATTCAGGAAAAAACGCATACGCCCTTTTTGGCCAACCAAGCAACCTGGAAAGGCAAATCAGCGCTACAAAGAAGTCTCGCTTCCCATCGGTCAAAAGGGCCATGCTGAAAAAAGTGTCAAAACCAGAAATGCAGGACAGGCCATGGAGAAATGGGAGCCTTGCTACACTGATGGGCGGGATGTACATTGCCAACAGCCACTCTGGAGAAGTGTACGGTGTGTCCTGAAACATCTAAAAAACACAGCTTAGAGAGCATAGGGCACTTCCACGCATGGGGGGATAAAGTGGGAAAATTGAAAATCAGCAAGACACAAGCACCCCAAAGTTTAGGGCTGCTCTGTTGACAAGGACCTCCACTTCCTTCCACCTTAAATATCCCAGGAAAGCGAAAAATGGATAAAAAAGTTGTGGTCCTTATGTACAATGGAATATCACTCAGCCATGAAATCAATGTCATAAGGCTAGTAGCAGCATGATGAGTGGATTTAGGTAAGACGATTCTAAGTGAAATAAGTCACACAGAAAAGGACACTTCTCATAAGGTGTCACTTATAGAGGGAATGTAAAAACCGTTACACTTGAACTGAATTACAAAACAGAACAGAGTCACACATGCAGAAAACACACTATGGCTGCTTAACGGGAAAGGTGAGGTGGGGTGATACATAAAACAAGAGTTTCAAATTAGCTCAGATACCGTTCCATAAACGCAATATGTAATAGACAAGACCTACTCCTTGCTCAGAGAACTGGACTCAACACGCCCGATTCACCGCACAAGAATATATCTGACTAGTAATAATCTTAAAACCTATGTATTGATATCTCTCTGTTAGTGTGTCAAGTGGGTGTAAAGCGGCCTAAACACAGCCGTGAAAAGCAGCTAAACCCCATTATAAAAATAAATTACTTTTAAAAACCCATGAAACAAAGTCAGGGAAAGAGAGAGAAATTCTTACACAATTCGTTCAGGGGCTGTGATGCAACCTGGATTGACCATATCTAGACCCACAGCTGGATGAGACATAAGGGTGGACACTCTTGGGGCTGAGAGGTTTGGTGAGGTTGGGTGAGCAAACGCAGACCCTTTAAAGTAATACTGCGTGCTACCCATCGCATGGGTCCCAAATCTCCAGGTTCAAGGGCATCTTCCTACATCGAAAACATGCATGAGAAACCCAGAAGATGGTACACCGTGTGATGGGGAAAGGTTTCTAAAACGCACCTCATTTCTCATCTCCTTGTGCTCGGGTTCGCCATTCCAGCCACTTTACTAGCAATCTCCCTACTTGGAGCATCAGCACCTTTAACCTCCTGTTCCGTACAGGTTGCAATTTGTCCTGAGGATGAACGGGAAGACGGGGAACCAATGAGAGACTAGCTCTTGGTGTTGGGACAGGCACAGGTCACTCTATTTTCCCATCAGGAAGAAGAATTAACCACAGGCTCAGCCTGCCCCCCGGAACCAGAACAGGGCCTGAAGCCATCCGGCGCTTCTGCGGCCGGCTCCCAAAAAAGCGACTTGTAAAATGGAGCTTCAGGGCACTGCAATTCACAAACCTGCAGAGTTATAAATGACAACTCTCGTCCACAAATATATTGAGGGAAGGCAAAGAAGAGGATTTGAAATCAAGGCAGAATTGCAGGAAACAGATTTCAGGAGGTAGATTCGAATCGCCTTTAAAGCACATGAAAAGCGGCAAAACGTTGACAATGATGCCCTTGGCCAAAAAGGGCGTATGCGTTTTTTCCTGAATATATTCAGGAAAAAACGCATACGCCCTTTTTGGCCAACCAAGCAACCTGGAAAGGCAAATCAGCGCTACAAAGAAGGCTCGCTTCCCATCGGTCAAAAGGGCCATGCTGAAAAAAGTGTCAAAACCAGAAATGCAGGACAGGCCATGGAGAAATGGGAGCCTTGCTACACTGATGGGCGGGATGTACATTGCCAACAGCCACTCTGGAGAAGTGTACGGTGTGTCCTGAAACATCTAAAAAACACAGCTTAGAGAGCATAGGGCACTTCCACGCATGGGGGGATAAAGCGGGAAAATTGAAAATCAGCAAGACACAAGCACCCCAAAGTTTAGGGCTGCTCTGTTGACAAGGACCTCCACTTCCTTCCACCTTAAATATCCCAGGAAAGCGAAAAATGGATAAAAAAGTTGTGGTCCTTATGTACAATGGAATATCACTCAGCCATGAAATCAATGTCATAAGGCTAGTAGCAGCATGATGAGTGGATTTAGGTAAGACGATTCTAAGTGAAATAAGTCACACAGAAAAGGACACTTCTCATAAGGTGTCACTTATAGAGGGAATGTAAAAACCGTTACACTTGAACTGAATTACAAAACAGAACAGAATCACACATGCAGAAAACACACTATGGCTGCTTAACGGGAAAGGTGAGGTGGGGTGATACATAAAACAAGAGTTTCAAATTAGCTCAGATACCGTTCCATAAACCCAATATGTAATAGACAAGACCTACTCCTTGCTCACAGAACTGGACTCAACACGCCCGATTCACCGCACAAGAATATATCTGACTAGTAATAATCTTAAAACCTATGTATTGATATCTGTCTGTTAGTGTGTCAAGTGGGTGTAAAGCGGCCTAAACACAGCCGTGAAAAGCAGCTAAACCCCATTATAAAAATAAGTTACTTTTAAAAACCCATGAAACAAAGACAGGGAAAGAGAGAGAAATTCTTACACAATTCGTTCAGGGGCTGTGATGCAACCTGGATTGACCATATCTAGACCCACAGCTGGATGAGACATAAGGGTGGACACTCTTGGGGCTGAGAGGTTTGGTGAGGTTGGGTGAGCAAACGCAGACCCTTTAAAGTAATACTGCGTGCTACCCATCGCATGGGTCCCAAATCTCCAGGTTCAAGGGCATCTTCCTACATCGAAAACATGCATGAGAAACCCAGAAGATGGTACACCGTGTGATGGGGAAAGGTTTCTAAAACGCACCTCATTTCTCATCTCCTTGTGCTCGGGTTCGCCATTCCAGCCACTTTACTAGCAATCTCCCTACTTGGAGCATCAGCACCTTTAACCTCCTGTTCCGTACAGGTTGCAATTTGTCCTGAGGATGAACGGGAAGACGGGGAACCAATGAGAGACTAGCTCTTGGTGTTGGGACAGGCACAGGTCACTCTATTTTCCCATCAGGAAGAAGAATTAACCACAGGCTCAGCCTGCCCCCCGGAACCAGAACAGGGCCTGAAGCCATCCGGCGCTTCTGCGGCCGGCTCCCAAAAAAGCGACTTGTAAAATGGAGCTTCAGGGCACTGCAATTCACAAACCTGCAGAGTTATAAATGACAACTCTCGTCCACAAATATATTGAGGGAAGGCAAAGAAGAGGATTTGAAATCAAGGCAGAATTGCAGGAAACAGATTTCAGGAGGTAGATTCGAATCGCCTTTAAAGCACATGAAAAGCGGCAAAACGTTGACAATGATGCCCTTGGCCAAAAAGGGCGTATGCGTTTTTTCCTGAATATATTCAGGAAAAAACGCATACGCCCTTTTTGGCCAACCAAGCAACCTGGAAAGGCAAATCAGCGCTACAAAGAAGGCTCGCTTCCCATCGGTCAAAAGGGCCATGCTGAAAAAAGTGTCAAAACCAGAAATGCAGGACAGGCCATGGAGAAATGGGAGCCTTGCTACACTGATGGGCGGGATGTACATTGCCAACAGCCACTCTGGAGAAGTGTACGGTGTGTCCTGAAACATCTAAAAAACACAGCTTAGAGAGCATAGGGCACTTCCACGCATGGGGGGATAAAGCGGGAAAATTGAAAATCAGCAAGACACAAGCACCCCAAAGTTTAGGGCTGCTCTGTTGACAAGGACCTCCACTTCCTTCCACCTTAAATATCCCAGGAAAGCGAAAAATGGATACAAAAGTTGTGGTCCTTATGTACAATGGAATATCACTCAGCCATGAAATCAATGTCATAAGGCTAGTAGCAGCATGATGAGTGGATTTAGGTAAGACGATTCTAAGTGAAATAAGTCACACAGAAAAGGACACTTCTCATAAGGTGTCACTTATAGAGGGAATGTAAAAACCGTTACACTTGAACTGAATTACAAAACAGAACAGAATCACACATGCAGAAAACACACTATGGCTGCTTAACGGGAAAGGTGAGGTGGGGTGATACATAAAACAAGAGTTTCAAATTAGCTCTGATACCGTTCCATAAACCCAATATGTAATAGACAAGACCTACTCCTTGCTCAGAGAACTGGACTCAACACGCCCGATTCACCGCACAAGAATATATCTGACTAGTAATAATCTTAAAACCTATGTATTGATATCTCTCTGTTAGTGTGTCAAGTGGGTGTAAAGCGGCCTAAACACAGCCGTGAAAAGCAGCTAAACCCCATTATAAAAATAAATTACTTTTAAAAACCCATGAAACAAAGACAGGGAAAGAGAGAGAAATTCTTACACAATTCGTTCAGGGGCTGTGATGCAACCTGGATTGACCATATCTAGACCCACAGCTGGATGAGACATAAGGGTGGACACTCTTGGGGCTGAGAGGTTTGGTGAGGTTGGGTGAGCAAACGCAGACCCTTTAAAGTAATACTGCGTGCTACCCATCGCATGGGTCCCAAATCTCCAGGTTCAAGGGCATCTTCCTACATCGAAAACATGCATGAGAAACCCAGAAGATGGTACACCATGTGATGGGGAAAGGTTTCTAAAACGCACCTCATTTCTCATCTCCTTGTGCTCGGGTTCGCCATTCCAGCCACTTTACTAGCAATCTCCCTACTTGGAGCATCAGCACCTTTAACCTCCTGTTCCGTACAGGTTGCAATTTGTCCTGAGGATGAACGGGAAGACGGGGAACCAATGAGAGACTAGCTCTTGGTGTTGGGACAGGCACAGGTCACTCTATTTTCCCATCAGGAAGAAGAATTAACCAAAGGCTCAGCCTGCCCCCTGGAACCAGAACAGGGCCTGAAGCCATCCGGCGCTTCTGCGGCCGGCTCCCAAAAAAGCGACTTGTAAAATGGAGCTTCAGGGCACTGCAATTCACAAACCTGCAGAGTTATAAATGACAACTCTCGTCCACAAATATATTGAGGGAAGGCAAAGAAGAGGATTTGAAATCAAGGCAGAATTGCAGGAAACAGATTTCAGGAGGTAGATTCGAATCGCCTTTAAAGCACATGAAAAGCGGCAAAACGTTGACAATGATGCCCTTGGCCAAAAAGGGCGTATGCGTTTTTTCCTGAATATATTCAGGAAAAAACGCATACGCCCTTTTTGGCCAACCAAGCAACCTGGAAAGGCAAATCAGCGCTACAAAGAAGTCTCGCTTCCCATCGGTCAAAAGGGCCATGCTGAAAAAAGTGTCAAAACCAGAAATGCAGGACAGGCCATGGAGAAATGGGAGCCTTGCTACACTGATGGGCGGGATGTACATTGCCAACAGCCACTCTGGAGAAGTGTACGGTGTGTCCTGAAACATCTAAAAAACACAGCTTAGAGAGCATAGGGCACTTCCACGCATGGGGGGATAAAGTGGGAAAATTGAAAATCAGCAAGACACAAGCACCCCAAAGTTTAGGGCTGCTCTGTTGACAAGGACCTCCACTTCCTTCCACCTTAAATATCCCAGGAAAGCGAAAAATGGATAAAAAAGTTGTGGTCCTTATGTACAATGGAATATCACTCAGCCATGAAATCAATGTCATAAGGCTAGTAGCAGCATGATGAGTGGATTTAGGTAAGACGATTCTAAGTGAAATAAGTCACACAGAAAAGGACACTTCTCATAAGGTGTCACTTATAGAGGGAATGTAAAAACCGTTACACTTGAACTGAATTACAAAACAGAACAGAGTCACACATGCAGAAAACACACTATGGCTGCTTAACGGGAAAGGTGAGGTGGGGTGATACATAAAACAAGAGTTTCAAATTAGCTCAGATACCGTTCCATAAACCCAATATGTAATAGACAAGACCTACTCCTTGCTCAGAGAACTGGACTCAACACGCCCGATTCACCGCACAAGAATATATCTGACTAGTAATAATCTTAAAACCTATGTATTGATATCTCTCTGTTAGTGTGTCAAGTGGGTGTAAAGCGGCCTAAACACAGCCGTGAAAAGCAGCTAAACCCCATTATAAAAATAAATTACTTTTAAAAACCCATGAAACAAAGACAGGGAAAGAGAGAGAAATTCTTACACAATTCGTTCAGGGGCTGTGATGCAACCTGGATTGACCATATCTAGACCCACAGCTGGATGAGACATAAGGGTGGACACTCTTGGGGCTGAGAGGTTTGGTGAGGTTGGGTGAGCAAACGCAGACCCTTTAAAGTAATACTGCGTGCTACCCATCGCATGGGTCCCAAATCTCCAGGTTCAAGGGCATCTTCCTACATCGAAAACATGCATGAGAAACCCAGAAGATGGTACACCGTGTGATGGGGAAAGGTTTCTAAAACGCACCTCATTTCTCATCTCCTTGTGCTCGGGTTCGCCATTCCAGCCACTTTACTAGCAATCTCCCTACTTGGAGCATCAGCACCTTTAACCTCCTGTTCCGTACAGGTTGCAATTTGTCCTGAGGATGAACGGGAAGACGGGGAACCAATGAGAGACTAGCTCTTGGTGTTGGGACAGGCACAGGTCACTCTATTTTCCCATCAGGAAGAAGAATTAACCACAGGCTCAGCCTGCCCCCCGGAACCAGAACAGGGCCTGAAGCCATCCGGCGCTTCTGCGGCCGGCTCCCAAAAAAGCGACTTGTAAAATGGAGCTTCAGGGCACTGCAATTCACAAACCTGCAGAGTTATAAATGACAACTCTCGTCCACAAATATATTGAGGGAAGGCAAAGAAGAGGATTTGAAATCAAGGCAGAATTGCAGGAAACAGATTTCAGGAGGTAGATTCGAATCGCCTTTAAAGCACATGAAAAGCGGCAAAACGTTGACAATGATGCCCTTGGCCAAAAAGGGCGTATGCGTTTTTTCCTGAATATATTCAGGAAAAAACGCATACGCCCTTTTTGGCCAACCAAGCAACCTGGAAAGGCAAATCAGCGCTACAAAGAAGGCTCGCTTCCCATCGGTCAAAAGGGCCATGCTGAAAAAAGTGTCAAAACCAGAAATGCAGGACAGGCCATGGAGAAATGGGAGCCTTGCTACACTGATGGGCGGGATGTACATTGCCAACAGCCACTCTGGAGAAGTGTACGGTGTGTCCTGAAACATCTAAAAAACACAGCTTAGAGAGCATAGGGCACTTCCACGCATGGGGGGATAAAGCGGGAAAATTGAAAATCAGCAAGACACAAGCACCCCAAAGTTTAGGGCTGCTCTGTTGACAAGGACCTCCACTTCCTTCCACCTTAAATATCCCAGGAAAGCGAAAAATGGATACAAAAGTTGTGGTCCTTATGTACAATGGAATATCACTCAGCCATGAAATCAATGTCATAAGGCTAGTAGCAGCATGATGAGTGGATTTAGGTAAGACGATTCTAAGTGAAATAAGTCACACAGAAAAGGACACTTCTCATAAGGTGTCACTTATAGAGGGAATGTAAAAACCGTTACACTTGAACTGAATTACAAAACAGAACAGAATCACACATGCAGAAAACACACTATGGCTGCTTAACGGGAAAGGTGAGGTGGGGTGATACATAAAACAAGAGTTTCAAATTAGCTCTGATACCGTTCCATAAACCCAATATGTAATAGACAAGACCTACTCCTTGCTCAGAGAACTGGACTCAACACGCCCGATTCACCGCACAAGAATATATCTGACTAGTAATAATCTTAAAACCTATGTATTGATATCTGTCTGTTAGTGTGTCAAGTGGGTGTAAAGCGGCCTAAACACAGCCGTGAAAAGCAGCTAAACCCCATTATAAAAATAAGTTACTTTTAAAAACCCATGAAACAAAGACAGGGAAAGAGAGAGAAATTCTTATACAATTCGTTCAGGGGCTGTGATGCAACCTGGATTGACCATATCTAGACCCACAGCTGGATGAGACATAAGGGTGGACACTCTTGGGGCTGAGAGGTTTGGTGAGGTTGGGTGAGCAAACGCAGACCCTTTAAAGTAATACTGCGTGCTACCCATCGCATGGGTCCCAAATCTCCAGGTTCAAGGGCATCTTCCTACATCGAAAACATGCATGAGAAACCCAGAAGATGGTACACCGTGTGATGGGGAAAGGTTTCTAAAACGCACCTCATTTCTCATCTCCTTGTGCTCGGGTTCGCCATTCCAGCCACTTTACTAGCAATCTCCCTACTTGGAGCATCAGCACCTTTAACCTCCTGTTCCGTACAGGTTGCAATTTGTCCTGAGGATGAACGGGAAGACGGGGAACCAATGAGAGACTAGCTCTTGGTGTTGGGACAGGCACAGGTCACTCTATTTTCCCATCAGGAAGAAGAATTAACCAAAGGCTCAGCCTGCCCCCCGGAACCAGAACAGGGCCTGAAGCCATCCGGCGCTTCTGCGGCCGGCTCCCAAAAAAGCGACTTGTAAAATGGAGCTTCAGGGCACTGCAATTCACAAACCTGCAGAGTTATAAATGACAACTCTCGTCCACAAATATATTGAGGGAAGGCAAAGAAGAGGATTTGAAATCAAGGCAGAATTGCAGGAAACAGATTTCAGGAGGTAGATTCGAATCGCCTTTAAAGCACATGAAAAGCGGCAAAACGTTGACAATGATGCCCTTGGCCAAAAAGGGCGTATGCGTTTTTTCCTGAATATATTCAGGAAAAAACGCATACGCCCTTTTTGGCCAACCAAGCAACCTGGAAAGGCAAATCAGCGCTACAAAGAAGTCTCGCTTCCCATCGGTCAAAAGGGCCATGCTGAAAAAAGTGTCAAAACCAGAAATGCAGGACAGGCCATGGAGAAATGGGAGCCTTGCTACACTGATGGGCGGGATGTACATTGCCAACAGCCACTCTGGAGAAGTGTACGGTGTGTCCTGAAACATCTAAAAAACACAGCTTAGAGAGCATAGGGCACTTCCACGCATGGGGGGATAAAGTGGGAAAATTGAAAATCAGCAAGACACAAGCACCCCAAAGTTTAGGGCTGCTCTGTTGACAAGGACCTCCACTTCCTTCCACCTTAAATATCCCAGGAAAGCGAAAAATGGATAAAAAAGTTGTGGTCCTTATGTACAATGGAATATCACTCAGCCATGAAATCAATGTCATAAGGCTAGTAGCAGCATGATGAGTGGATTTAGGTAAGACGATTCTAAGTGAAATAAGTCACACAGAAAAGGACACTTCTCATAAGGTGTCACTTATAGAGGGAATGTAAAAACCGTTACACTTGAACTGAATTACAAAACAGAAGAGAGTCACACATGCAGAAAACACACTATGGCTGCTTAACGGGAAAGGTGAGGTGGGGTGATACATAAAACAAGAGTTTCAAATTAGCTCAGATACCGTTCCATAAACCCAATATGTAATAGACAAGACCTACTCCTTGCTCAGAGAACTGGACTCAACACGCCCGATTCACCGCACAAGAATATATCTGACTAGTAATAATCTTAAAACCTATGTATTGATATCTCTCTGTTAGTGTGTCAAGTGGGTGTAAAGCGGCCTAAACACAGCCGTGTAAAGCAGCTAAACCCCATTATAAAAATAAATTACTTTTAAAAACCCATGAAACAAAGACAGGGAAAGAGAGAGAAATTCTTACACAATTCGTTCAGGGGCTGTGATGCAACCTGGATTGACCATATCTAGACCCACAGCTGGATGAGACATAAGGGTGGACACTCTTGGGGCTGAGAGGTTTGGTGAGGTTGGGTGAGCAAACGCAGACCCTTTAAAGTAATACTGCGTGCTACCCATCGCATGGGTCCCAAATCTCCAGGTTCAAGGGCATCTTCCTACATCGAAAACATGCATGAGAAACCCAGAAGATGGTACACCGTGTGATGGGGAAAGGTTTCTAAAACGCACCTCATTTCTCATCTCCTTGTGCTCGGGTTCGCCATTCCAGCCACTTTACTAGCAATCTCCCTACTTGGAGCATCAGCACCTTTAACCTCCTGTTCCGTACAGGTTGCAATTTGTCCTGAGGATGAACGGGAAGACGGGGAACCAATGAGAGACTAGCTCTTGGTGTTGGGACAGGCACAGGTCACTCTATTTTCCCATCAGGAAGAAGAATTAACCACAGGCTCAGCCTGCCCCCCGGAACCAGAACAGGGCCTGAAGCCATCCGGCGCTTCTGCGGCCGGCTCCCAAAAAAGCGACTTGTAAAATGGAGCTTCAGGGCACTGCAATTCACAAACCTGCAGAGTTATAAATGATAACTCTCGTCCACAAATATATTGAGGGAAGGCAAAGAAGAGGATTAGATATCAAGGCAGAATTGCAGGAAACAGATTTCAGGAGGTAGATTCGAATCGCCTTTAAAGCACATGAAAAGCGGCAAAACGTTGACAATGATGCCCTTGGCCAAAAAGGGCGTATGCGTTTTTTCCTGAATATATTCAGGAAAAAACGCATACGCCCTTTTTGGCCAACCAAGCAACCTGGAAAGGCAAATCAGCGCTACAAAGAAGTCTCGCTTCCCATCGGTCAAAAGGGCCATGCTGAAAAAAGTGTCAAAACCAGAAATGCAGGACAGGCCATGGAGAAATGGGAGCCTTGCTAAACTGATGGGCGGGATGTACATTGCCAACAGCCACTCTGGAGAAGTGTACGGTGGGTCCTGAAACATCTAAAAAACACAGCTTAGAGAGCATAGGGCACTTTCACGCATGGGGGGATAAAGTGGGAAAATTGAAAATCAGCAAGACACAAGCACCCCAAAGTTTAGGGCTGCTCTGTTGACAAGGACCTCCACTTCCTTCCACCTTAAATATCCCAGGAAAGCGAAAAATGGATAAAAAAGTTGTGGTCCTTATGTACAATGGAATATCACTCAGCCATGAAATCAATGTCATAAGGCTAGTAGCAGCATGATGAGTGGATTTAGGTAAGACGATTCTAAGTGAAATAAGTCACACAGAAAAGGACACTTCTCATAAGGTGTCACTTATAGAGGGAATGTAAAAACCGTTACACTTGAACTGAATTACAAAACAGAACAGAGTCACACATGCAGAAAACACACTATGGCTGCTTAACGGGAAAGGTGAGGTGGGGTGATACATAAAACAAGAGTTTCAAATTAGCTCAGATACCGTTCCATAAACCCAATATGTAATAGACAAGACCTACTCCTTGCTCAGAGAACTGGACTCAACACGCCCGATTCACCGCACAAGAATATATCTGACTAGTAATAATCTTAAAACCTATGTATTGATATCTCTCTGTTAGTGTGTCAAGTGGGTGTAAAGCGGCCTAAACACAGCCGTGAAAAGCAGCTAAACCCCATTATAAAAATAAATTACTTTTAAAAACCCATGAAACAAAGACAGGGAAAGAGAGAGAAATTCTTACACAATTCGTTCAGGGGCTGTGATGCAACCTGGATTGACCATATCTAGACCCACAGCTGGATGAGACATAAGGGTGGACACTCTTGGGGCTGAGAGGTTTGGTGAGGTTGGGTGAGCAAACGCAGACCCTTTAAAGTAATACTGCGTGCTACCCATCGCATGGGTCCCAAATCTCCAGGTTCAAGGGCATCTTCCTACATCGAAAACATGCATGAGAAACCCAGAAGATGGTACACCGTGTGATGGGGAAAGGTTTCTAAAACGCACCTCATTTCTCATCTCCTTGTGCTCGGGTTCGCCATTCCAGCCACTTTACTAGCAATCTCCCTACTTGGAGCATCAGCACCTTTAACCTCCTGTTCCGTACAGGTTGCAATTTGTCCTGAGGATGAACGGGAAGACGGGGAACCAATGAGAGACTAGCTCTTGGTGTTGGGACAGGCACAGGTCACTCTATTTTCCCATCAGGAAGAAGAATTAACCACAGGCTCAGCCTGCCCCCCGGAACCAGAACAGGGCCTGAAGCCATCCGGCGCTTCTGCGGCCGGCTCCCAAAAAAGCGACTTGTAAAATGGAGCTTCAGGGCACTGCAATTCACAAACCTGCAGAGTTATAAATGATAACTCTCGTCCACAAATATATTGAGGGAAGGCAAAGAAGAGGATTAGATATCAAGGCAGAATTGCAGGAAACAGATTTCAGGAGGTAGATTCGAATCGCCTTTAAAGCACATGAAAAGCGGCAAAACGTTGACAATGATGCCCTTGGCCAAAAAGGGCGTATGCGTTTTTTCCTGAATATATTCAGGAAAAAACGCATACGCCCTTTTTGGCCAACCAAGCAACCTGGAAAGGCAAATCAGCGCTACAAAGAAGGCTCGCTTCCCATCGGTCAAAAGGGCCATGCTGAAAAAAGTGTCAAAACCAGAAATGCAGGACAGGCCATGGAGAAATGGGAGCCTTGCTACACTGATGGGCGGGATGTACATTGCCAACAGCCACTCTGGAGAAGTGTACGGTGGGTCCTGAAACATCTAAAAAACACAGCTTAGAGAGCATAGGGCACTTTCACGCATGGGGGGATAAAGTGGGAAAATTGAAAATCAGCAAGACACAAGCACCCCAAAGTTTAGGGCTGCTCTGTTGACAAGGACCTCCACTTCCTTCCACCTTAAATATCCCAGGAAAGCGAAAAATGGATAAAAAAGTTGTGGTCCTTATGTACAATGGAATATCACTCAGCCATGAAATCAATGTCATAAGGCTAGTAGCAGCATGATGAGTGGATTTAGGTAAGACGATTCTAAGTGAAATAAGTCACACAGAAAAGGACACTTCTCATAAGGTGTCACTTATAGAGGGAATGTAAAAACCGTTACACTTGAACTGAATTACAAAACAGAACAGAGTCACACATGCAGAAAACACACTATGGCTGCTTAACGGGAATGGTGAGGTGGGGTGATACATAAAACAAGAGTTTCAAATTAGCTCAGATACCGTTCCATAAACCCAATATGTAATAGACAAGACCTACTCCTTGCTCAGAGAACTGGACTCAACACGCCCGATTCACCGCACAAGAATATATCTGACTAGTAATAATCTTAAAACCTATGTATTGATATCTCTCTGTTAGTGTGTCAAGTGGGTGTAAAGCGGCCTAAACACAGCCGTGAAAAGCAGCTAAACCCCATTATAAAAATAAATTACTTTTAAAAACCCATGAAACAAAGACAGGGAAAGAGAGAGAAATTCTTACACAATTCGTTCAGGGGCTGTGATGCAACCTGGATTGACCATATCTAGACCCACAGCTGGATGAGACATAAGGGTGGACACTCTTGGGGCTGAGAGGTTTGGTGAGGTTGGGTGAGCAAACGCAGACCCTTTAAAGTAATACTGCGTGCTACCCATCGCATGGGTCCCAAATCTCCAGGTTCAAGGGCATCTTCCTACATCGAAAACATGCATGAGAAACCCAGAAGATGGTACACCATGTGATGGGGAAAGGTTTCTAAAACGCACCTCATTTCTCATCTCTTTGTGCTCGGGTTCGCCATTCCAGCCACTTTACTAGCAATCTCCCTACTTGGAGCATCAGCACCTTTAACCTCCTGTTCCGTACAGGTTGCAATTTGTCCTGAGGATGAACGGGAAGACGGGGAACCAATGAGAGACTAGCTCTTGGTGTTGGGACAGGCACAGGTCACTCTATTTTCCCATCAGGAAGAAGAATTAACCACAGGCTCAGCCTGCCCCCCGGAACCAGAACAGGGCCTGAAGCCATCCGGCGCTTCTGCGGCCGGCTCCCAAAAAAGCGACTTGTAAAATGGAGCTTCAGGGCACTGCAATTCACAAACCTGCAGAGTTATAAATGACAACTCTCGTCCACAAATATATTGAGGGAAGGCAAAGAAGAGGATTTGAAATCAAGGCAGAATTGCAGGAAACAGATTTCAGGAGGTAGATTCGAATCGCCTTTAAAGCACATGAAAAGCGGCAAAACGTTGACAATGATGCCCTTGGCCAAAAAGGGCGTATGCGTTTTTTCCTGAATATATTCAGGAAAAAACGCATACGCCCTTTTTGGCCAACCAAGCAACCTGGAAAGGCAAATCAGCGCTACAAAGAAGTCTCGCTTCCCATCGGTCAAAAGGGCCATGCTGAAAAAAGTGTCAAAACCAGAAATGCAGGACAGGCCATGGAGAAATGGGAGCCTTGCTACACTGATGGGCGGGATGTACATTGCCAACAGCCACTCTGGAGAAGTGTACGGTGTGTCCTGAAACATCTAAAAAACACAGCTTAGAGAGCATAGGGCACTTCCACGCATGGGGGGATAAAGTGGGAAAATTGAAAATCAGCAAGACACAAGCACCCCAAAGTTTAGGGCTGCTCTGTTGACAAGGACCTCCACTTCCTTCCACCTTAAATATCCCAGGAAAGCGAAAAATGGATAAAAAAGTTGTGGTCCTTATGTACAATGGAATATCACTCAGCCATGAAATCAATGTCATAAGGCTAGTAGCAGCATGATGAGTGGATTTAGGTAAGACGATTCTAAGTGAAATAAGTCACACAGAAAAGGACACTTCTCATAAGGTGTCACTTATAGAGGGAATGTAAAAACCGTTACACTTGAACTGAATTACAAAACAGAACAGAGTCACACATGCAGAAAACACACTATGGCTGCTTAACGGGAAAGGTGAGGTGGGGTGATACATAAAACAAGAGTTTCAAATTAGCTCAGATACCGTTCCATAAACCCAATATGTAATAGACAAGACCTACTCCTTGCTCAGAGAACTGGACTCAACACGCCCGATTCACCGCACAAGAATATATCTGACTAGTAATAATCTTAAAACCTATGTATTGATATCTCTCTGTTAGTGTGTCAAGTGGGTGTAAAGCGGCCTAAACACAGCCGTGAAAAGCAGCTAAACCCCATTATAAAAATAAATTACTTTTAAAAACCCATGAAACAAAGTCAGGGAAAGAGAGAGAAATTCTTACACAATTCGTTCAGGGGCTGTGATGCAACCTGGATTGACCATATCTACACCCACAGCTGGATGAGACATAAGGGTGGACACTCTTGGGGCTGAGAGGTTTGGTGAGGTTGGGTGAGCAAACGCAGACCCTTTAAAGTAATACTGCGTGCTACCCATCGCATGGGTCCCAAATCTCCAGGTTCAAGGGCATCTTCCTACATCGAAAACATGCATGAGAAACCCAGAAGATGGTACACCGTGTGATGGGGAAAGGTTTCTAAAACGCACCTCATTTCTCATCTCCTTGTGCTCGGGTTCGCCATTCCAGCCACTTTACTAGCAATCTCCCTACTTGGAGCATCAGCACCTTTAACCTCCTGTTCCGTACAGGTTGCAATTTGTCCTGAGGATGAACGGGAAGACGGGGAACCAATGAGAGACTAGCTCTTGGTGTTGGGACAGGCACAGGTCACTCTATTTTCCCATCAGGAAGAAGAATTAACCACAGGCTCAGCCTGCCCCCCGGAACCAGAACAGGGCCTGAAGCCATCCGGCGCTTCTGCGGCCGGCTCCCAAAAAAGCGACTTGTAAAATGGAGCTTCAGGGCACTGCAATTCACAAACCTGCAGAGTTATAAATGACAACTCTCGTCCACAAATATATTGAGGGAAGGCAAAGAAGAGGATTTGAAATCAAGGCAGAATTGCAGGAAACAGATTTCAGGAGGTAGATTCGAATCGCCTTTAAAGCACATGAAAAGCAGCAAAACGTTGACAATGATGCCCTTGGCCAAAAAGGGCGTATGCGTTTTTTCCTGAATATATTCAGGAAAAAACGCATACGCCCTTTTTGGCCAACCAAGCAACCTGGAAAGGCAAATCAGCGCTACAAAGAAGGCTCGCTTCCCATCGGTCAAAAGGGCCATGCTGAAAAAAGTGTCAAAACCAGAAATGCAGGACAGGCCATGGAGAAATGGGAGCCTTGCTACACTGATGGGCGGGATGTACATTGCCAACAGCCACTCTGGAGAAGTGTACGGTGTGTCCTGAAACATCTAAAAAACACAGCTTAGAGAGCATAGGGCACTTCCACGCATAGGGGGATAAAGCGGGAAAATTGAAAATCAGCAAGACACAAGCACCCCAAAGTTTAGGGCTGCTCTGTTGACAAGGACCTCCACTTCCTTCCACCTTAAATATCCCAGGAAAGCGAAAAATGGATAAAAAAGTTGTGGTCCTTATGTACAATGGAATATCACTCAGCCATGAAATCAATGTCATAAGGCTAGTAGCAGCATGATGAGTGGATTTAGGTAAGACGATTCTAAGTGAAATAAGTCACACAGAAAAGGACACTTCTCATAAGGTGTCACTTATAGAGGGAATGTAAAAACCGTTACACTTGAACTGAATTACAAAACAGAACAGAATCACACATGCAGAAAACACACTATGGCTGCTTAACGGGAAAGGTGAGGTGGGGTGATACATAAAACAAGAGTTTCAAATTAGCTCAGATACCGTTCCATAAACCCAATATGTAATAGACAAGACCTACTCCTTGCTCACAGAACTGGACTCAACACGCCCGATTCACCGCACAAGAATATATCTGACTAGTAATAATCTTAAAACCTATGTATTGATATCTGTCTGTTAGTGTGTCAAGTGGGTGTAAAGCGGCCTAAACACAGCCGTGAAAAGCAGCTAAACCCCATTATAAAAATAAGTTACTTTTAAAAACCCATGAAACAAAGACAGGGAAAGAGAGAGAAATTCTTACACAATTCGTTCAGGGGCTGTGATGCAACCTGGATTGACCATATCTAGACCCACAGCTGGATGAGACATAAGGGTGGACACTCTTGGGGCTGAGAGGTTTGGTGAGGTTGGGTGAGCAAACGCAGACCCTTTAAAGTAATACTGCGTGCTACCCATCGCATGGGTCCCAAATCTCCAGGTTCAAGGGCATCTTCCTACATCGAAAACATGCATGAGAAACCCAGAAGATGGTACACCGTGTGATGGGGAAAGGTTTCTAAAACGCACCTCATTTCTCATCTCCTTGTGCTCGGGTTCGCCATTCCAGCCACTTTACTAGCAATCTCCCTACTTGGAGCATCAGCACCTTTAACCTCCTGTTCCGTACAGGTTGCAATTTGTCCTGAGGATGAACGGGAAGACGGGGAACCAATGAGAGACTAGCTCTTGGTGTTGGGACAGGCACAGGTCACTCTATTTTCCCATCAGGAAGAAGAATTAACCACAGGCTCAGCCTGCCCCCCGGAACCAGAACAGGGCCTGAAGCCATCCGGCGCTTCTGCGGCCGGCTCCCAAAAAAGCGACTTGTAAAATGGAGCTTCAGGGCACTGCAATTCACAAACCTGCAGAGTTATAAATGATAACTCTCGTCCACAAATATATTGAGGGAAGGCAAAGAAGAGGATTAGATATCAAGGCAGAATTGCAGGAAACAGATTTCAGGAGGTAGATTCGAATCGCCTTTAAAGCACATGAAAAGCGGCAAAACGTTGACAATGATGCCCTTGGCCAAAAAGGGCGTATGCGTTTTTTCCTGAATATATTCAGGAAAAAACGCATACGCCCTTTTTGGCCAACCAAGCAACCTGGAAAGGCAAATCAGCGCTACAAAGAAGTCTCGCTTCCCATCGGTCAAAAGGGCCATGCTGAAAAAAGTGTCAAAACCAGAAATGCAGGACAGGCCATGGAGAAATGGGAGCCTTGCTACACTGATGGGCGGGATGTACATTGCCAACAGCCACTCTGGAGAAGTGTACGGTGGGTCCTGAAACATCTAAAAAACACAGCTTAGAGAGCATAGGGCACTTTCACGCATGGGGGGATAAAGTGGGAAAATTGAAAATCAGCAAGACACAAGCACCCCAAAGTTTAGGGCTGCTCTGTTGACAAGGACCTCCACTTCCTTCCACCTTAAATATCCCAGGAAAGCGAAAAATGGATAAAAAAGTTGTGGTCCTTATGTACAATGGAATATCACTCAGCCATGAAATCAATGTCATAAGGCTAGTAGCAGCATGATGAGTGGATTTAGGTAAGACGATTCTAAGTGAAATAAGTCACACAGAAAAGGACACTTCTCATAAGGTGTCACTTATAGAGGGAATGTAAAAACCGTTACACTTGAACTGAATTACAAAACAGAACAGAGTCACACATGCAGAAAACACACTATGGCTGCTTAACGGGAAAGGTGAGGTGGGGTGATACATAAAACAAGAGTTTCAAATTAGCTCAGATACCGTTCCATAAACCCAATATGTAATAGACAAGACCTACTCCTTGCTCAGAGAACTGGACTCAACACGCCCGATTCACCGCACAAGAATATATCTGACTAGTAATAATCTTAAAACCTATGTATTGATATCTCTCTGTTAGTGTGTCAAGTGGGTGTAAAGCGGCCTAAACACAGCCGTGAAAAGCAGCTAAACCCCATTATAAAAATAAATTACTTTTAAAAACCCATGAAACAAAGACAGGGAAAGAGAGAGAAATTCTTACACAATTCGTTCAGGGGCTGTGATGCAACCTGGATTGACCATATCTAGACCCACAGCTGGATGAGACATAAGGGTGGACACTCTTGGGGCTGAGAGGTTTGGTGAGGTTGGGTGAGCAAACGCAGACCCTTTAAAGTAATACTGCGTGCTACCCATCGCATGGGTCCCAAATCTCCAGGTTCAAGGGCATCTTCCTACATCGAAAACATGCATGAGAAACCCAGAAGATGGTACACCGTGTGATGGGGAAAGGTTTCTAAAACGCACCTCATTTCTCATCTCCTTGTGCTCGGGTTCGCCATTCCAGCCACTTTACTAGCAATCTCCCTACTTGGAGCATCAGCACCTTTAACCTCCTGTTCCGTACAGGTTGCAATTTGTCCTGAGGATGAACGGGAAGACGGGGAACCAATGAGAGACTAGCTCTTGGTGTTGGGACAGGCACAGGTCACTCTATTTTCCCATCAGGAAGAAGAATTAACCACAGGCTCAGCCTGCCCCCCGGAACCAGAACAGGGCCTGAAGCCATCCTGCGCTTTTGCGGCCGGCTCCCAAAAAAGCGACTTGTAAAATGGAGCTTCAGGGCTCTGCAATTCACAAACCTGCAGAGTTATAAATGATAACTCTCGTCCACAAATATATTGAGGGAAGGCAAAGAAGAGGATTTGAAATCAAGGCAGAATTGCAGGAAACAGATTTCAGGAGGTAGATTCGAATCGCCTTTAAAGCACATGAAAAGCGGCAAAACGTTGACAATGATGCCCTTGGCCAAAAAGGGCGTATGCGTTTTTTCCTGAATATATTCAGGAAAAAACGCATACGCCCTTTTTGGCCAACCAAGCAACCTGGAAAGGCAAATCAGCGCTACAAAGAAGGCTCGCTTCCCATCGGTCAAAAGGGCCATGCTGAAAAAAGTGTCAAAACCAGAAATGCAGGACAGGCCATGGAGAAATGGGAGCCTTGCTACACTGATGGGCGGGATGTACATTGCCAACAGCCACTCTGGAGAAGTGTACGGTGGGTCCTGAAACATCTAAAAAACACAGCTTAGAGAGCATAGGGCACTTCCACGCATGGGGGGATAAAGCGGGAAAATTGAAAATCAGCAAGACACAAGCACCCCAAAGTTTAGGGCTGCTCTGTTGACAAGGACCTCCACTTCCTTCCACCTTAAATATCCCAGGAAAGCGAAAAATGGATAAAAAAGTTGTGGTCCTTATGTACAATGGAATATCACTCAGCCATGAAATCAATGTCATAAGGCTAGTAGCAGCATGATGAGTGGATTTAGGTAAGACGATTCTAAGTGAAATAAGTCACACAGAAAAGGACACTTCTCATAAGGTGTCACTTATAGAGGGAATGTAAAAACCGTTACACTTGAACTGAATTACAAAACAGAACAGAGTCACACATGCAGAAAACACACTATGGCTGCTTAACGGGAAAGGTGAGGTGGGGTGATACATAAAACAAGAGTTTCAAATTAGCTCAGATACCGTTCCATAAACCCAATATGGAATAGACAAGACCTACTCCTTGCTCAGAGAACTGGACTCAACACGCCCGATTCACCGCACAAGAATATATCTGACTAGTAATAATCTTAAAACCTATGTATTGATATCTCTCTGTTAGTGTGTCAAGTGGGTGTAAAGCGGCCTAAACACAGCCGTGAAAAGCAGCTAAACCCCATTATAAAAATAAATTACTTTTAAAAACCCATGAAACAAAGACAGGGAAAGAGAGAGAAATTCTTACACAATTCGTTCAGGGGCTGTGATGCAACCTGGATTGACCATATCTAGACCCACAGCTGGATGAGACATAAGGGTGGACACTCTTGGGGCTGAGAGGTTTGGTGAGGTTGGGTGAGCAAACGCAGACCCTTTAAAGTAATACTGCGTGCTACCCATCGCATGGGTCCCAAATCTCCAGGTTCAAGGGCATCTTCCTACATCGAAAACATGCATGAGAAACCCAGAAGATGGTACACCATGTGATGGGGAAAGGTTTCTAAAACGCACCTCATTTCTCATCTCCTTGTGCTCGGGTTCGCCATTCCAGCCACTTTACTAGCAATCTCCCTACTTGGAGCATCAGCACCTTTAACCTCCTGTTCCGTACAGGTTGCAATTTGTCCTGAGGATGAACGGGAAGACGGGGAACCAATGAGAGACTAGCTCTTGGTGTTGGGACAGGCACAGGTCACTCTATTTTCCCATCAGGAAGAAGAATTAACCAAAGGCTCAGCCTGCCCCCCGGAACCAGAACAGGGCCTGAAGCCATCCGGCGCTTCTGCGGCCGGCTCCCAAAAAAGCGACTTGTAAAATGGAGCTTCAGGGCACTGCAATTCACAAACCTGCAGAGTTATAAATGACAACTCTCGTCCACAAATATATTGAGGGAAGGCAAAGAAGAGGATTTGAAATCAAGGCAGAATTGCAGGAAACAGATTTCAGGAGGTAGATTCGAATCGCCTTTAAAGCACATGAAAAGCGGCAAAACGTTGACAATGATGCCCTTGGCCAAAAAGGGCGTATGCGTTTTTTCCTGAATATATTCAGGAAAAAACGCATACGCCCTTTTTGGCCAACCAAGCAACCTGGAAAGGCAAATCAGCGCTACAAAGAAGTCTCGCTTCCCATCGGTCAAAAGGGCCATGCTGAAAAAAGTGTCAAAACCAGAAATGCAGGACAGGCCATGGAGAAATGGGAGCCTTGCTACACTGATGGGCGGGATGTGCATTGCCAACAGCCACTCTGGAGAAGTGTACGGTGTGTCCTGAAACATCTAAAAAACACAGCTTAGAGAGCATAGGGCACTTCCACGCATGGGGGGATAAAGTGGGAAAATTGAAAATCAGCAAGACACAAGCACCCCAAAGTTTAGGGCTGCTCTGTTGACAAGGACCTCCACTTCCTTCCACCTTAAATATCCCAGGAAAGCGAAAAATGGATAAAAAAGTTGTGGTCCTTATGTACAATGGAATATCACTCAGCCATGAAATCAATGTCATAAGGCTAGTAGCAGCATGATGAGTGGATTTAGGTAAGACGATTCTAAGTGAAATAAGTCACACAGAAAAGGACACTTCTCATAAGGTGTCACTTATAGAGGGAATGTAAAAACCGTTACACTTGAACTGAATTACAAAACAGAACAGAGTCACACATGCAGAAAACACACTATGGCTGCTTAACGGGAAAGGTGAGGTGGGGTGATACATAAAACAAGAGTTTCAAATTAGCTCAGATACCGTTCCATAAACCCAATATGTAATAGACAAGACCTACTCCTTGCTCAGAGAACTGGACTCAACACGCCCGATTCACCGCACAAGAATATATCTGACTAGTAATAATCTTAAAACCTATGTATTGATATCTCTCTGTTAGTGTGTCAAGTGGGTGTAAAGCGGCCTAAACACAGCCGTGAAAAGCAGCTAAACCCCATTATAAAAATAAATTACTTTTAAAAACCCATGAAACAAAGACAGGGAAAGAGAGAGAAATTCTTACACAATTCGTTCAGGGGCTGTGATGCAACCTGGATTGACCATATCTAGACCCACAGCTGGATGAGACATAAGGGTGGACACTCTTGGGGCTGAGAGGTTTGGTGAGGTTGGGTGAGCAAACGCAGACCCTTTAAAGTAATACTGCGTGCTACCCATCGCATGGGTCCCAAATCTCCAGGTTCAAGGGCATCTTCCTACATCGAAAACATGCATGAGAAACCCAGAAGATGGTACACCGTGTGATGGGGAAAGGTTTCTAAAACGCACCTCATTTCTCATCTCCTTGTGCTCGGGTTCGCCATTCCAGCCACTTTACTAGCAATCTCCCTACTTGGAGCATCAGCACCTTTAACCTCCTGTTCCGTACAGGTTGCAATTTGTCCTGAGGATGAACGGGAAGACGGGGAACCAATGAGAGACTAGCTCTTGGTGTTGGGACAGGCACAGGTCACTCTATTTTCCCATCAGGAAGAAGAATTAACCACAGGCTCAGCCTGCCCCCCGGAACCAGAACAGGGCCTGAAGCCATCCGGCGCTTTTGCGGCCGGCTCCCAAAAAAGCGACTTGTAAAATGGAGCTTCAGGGCTCTGCAATTCACAAACCTGCAGAGTTATAAATGATAACTCTCGTCCACAAATATATTGAGGGAAGGCAAAGAAGAGGATTTGAAATCAAGGCAGAATTGCAGGAAACAGATTTCAGGAGGTAGATTCGAATCGCCTTTAAAGCACATGAAAAGCGGCAAAACGTTGACAATGATGCCCTTGGCCAAAAAGGGCGTATGCGTTTTTTCCTGAATATATTCAGGAAAAAACGCATACGCCCTTTTTGGCCAACCAAGCAACCTGGAAAGGCAAATCAGTGCTACAAAGAAGGCTCGCTTCCCATCGGTCAAAAGGGCCATGCTGAAAAAAGTGTCAAAACCAGAAATGCAGGACAGGCCATGGAGAAATGGGAGCCTTGCTACACTGATGGGCGGGATGTACATTGCCAACAGCCACTCTGGAGAAGTGTACGGTGGGTCCTGAAACATCTAAAAAACACAGCTTAGAGAGCATAGGGCACTTCCACGCATGGGGGGATAAAGCGGGAAAATTGAAAATCAGCAAGACACAAGCACCCCAAAGTTTAGGGCTGCTCTGTTGACAAGGACCTCCACTTCCTTCCACCTTAAATATCCCAGGAAAGCGAAAAATGGATAAAAAAGTTGTGGTCCTTATGTACAATGGAATATCACTCAGCCATGAAATCAATGTCATAAGGCTAGTAGCAGCATGATGAGTGGATTTAGGTAAGACGATTCTAAGTGAAATAAGTCACACAGAAAAGGACACTTCTCATAAGGTGTCACTTATAGAGGGAATGTAAAAACCGTTACACTTGAACTGAATTACAAAACAGAACAGAGTCACACATGCAGAAAACACACTATGGCTGCTTAACGGGAAAGGTGAGGTGGGGTGATACATAAAACAAGAGTTTCAAATTAGCTCAGATACCGTTCCATAAACCCAATATGGAATAGACAAGACCTACTCCTTGCTCAGAGAACTGGACTCAACACGCCCGATTCACCGCACAAGAATATATCTGACTAGTAATAATCTTAAAACCTATGTATTGATATCTCTCTGTTAGTGTGTCAAGTGGGTGTAAAGCGGCCTAAACACAGCCGTGAAAAGCAGCTAAACCCCATTATAAAAATAAATTACTTTTAAAAACCCATGAAACAAAGACAGGGAAAGAGAGAGAAATTCTTACACAATTCGTTCAGGGGCTGTGATGCAACCTGGATTGACCATATCTAGACCCACAGCTGGATGAGACATAAGGGTGGACACTCTTGGGGCTGAGAGGTTTGGTGAGGTTGGGTGAGCAAACGCAGACCCTTTAAAGTAATACTGCGTGCTACCCATCGCATGGGTCCCAAATCTCCAGGTTCAAGGGCATCTTCCTACATCGAAAACATGCATGAGAAACCCAGAAGATGGTACACCGTGTGATGGGGAAAGGTTTCTAAAACGCACCTCATTTCTCATCTCCTTGTGCTCGGGTTCGCCATTCCAGCCACTTTACTAGCAATCTCCCTACTTGGAGCATCAGCACCTTTAACCTCCTGTTCCGTACAGGTTGCAATTTGTCCTGAGGATGAACGGGAAGACGGGGAACCAATGAGAGACTAGCTCTTGGTGTTGGGACAGGCACAGGTCACTCTATTTTCCCATCAGGAAGAAGAATTAACCAAAGGCTCAGCCTGCCCCCCGGAACCAGAACAGGGCCTGAAGCCATCCGGCGCTTCTGCGGCCGGCTCCCAAAAAAGCGACTTGTAAAATGGAGCTTCAGGGCACTGCAATTCACAAACCTGCAGAGTTATAAATGACAACTCTCGTCCACAAATATATTGAGGGAAGGCAAAGAAGAGGATTTGAAATCAAGGCAGAATTGCAGGAAACAGATTTCAGGAGGTAGATTCGAATCGCCTTTAAAGCACATGAAAAGCGGCAAAACGTTGACAATGATGCCCTTGGCCAAAAAGGGCGTATGCGTTTTTTCCTGAATATATTCAGGAAAAAACGCATACGCCCTTTTTGGCCAACCAAGCAACCTGGAAAGGCAAATCAGCGCTACAAAGAAGTCTCGCTTCCCATCGGTCAAAAGGGCCATGCTGAAAAAAGTGTCAAAACCAGAAATGCAGGACAGGCCATGGAGAAATGGGAGCCTTGCTACACTGATGGGCGGGATGTGCATTGCCAACAGCCACTCTGGAGAAGTGTACGGTGTGTCCTGAAACATCTAAAAAACACAGCTTAGAGAGCATAGGGCACTTCCACGCATGGGGGGATAAAGTGGGAAAATTGAAAATCAGCAAGACACAAGCACCCCAAAGTTTAGGGCTGCTCTGTTGACAAGGACCTCCACTTCCTTCCACCTTAAATATCCCAGGAAAGCGAAAAATGGATAAAAAAGTTGTGGTCCTTATGTACAATGGAATATCACTCAGCCATGAAATCAATGTCATAAGGCTAGTAGCAGCATGATGAGTGGATTTAGGTAAGACGATTCTAAGTGAAATAAGTCACACAGAAAAGGACACTTCTCATAAGGTGTCACTTATAGAGGGAATGTAAAAACCGTTACACTTGAACTGAATTACAAAACAGAACAGAGTCACACATGCAGAAAACACACTATGGCTGCTTAACGGGAAAGGTGAGGTGGGGTGATACATAAAACAAGAGTTTCAAATTAGCTCAGATACCGTTCCATAAACCCAATATGTAATAGACAAGACCTACTCCTTGCTCAGAGAACTGGACTCAACACGCCCGATTCACCGCACAAGAATATATCTGACTAGTAATAATCTTAAAACCTATGTATTGATATCTGTCTGTTAGTGTGTCAAGTGGGTGTAAAGCGGCCTAAACACAGCCGTGAAAAGCAGCTAAACCCCATTATAAAAATAAATTACTTTTAAAAACCCATGAAACAAAGACAGGGAAAGAGAGAGAAATTCTTACACAATTCGTTCAGGGGCTGTGATGCAACCTGGATTGACCATATCTACACCCACAGCTGGATGAGACATAAGGGTGGACACTCTTGG
The DNA here is from genome assembly GCF_965194825.1 of Balaenoptera physalus. Taxonomy (NCBI): domain Eukaryota; kingdom Metazoa; phylum Chordata; class Mammalia; order Artiodactyla; family Balaenopteridae; genus Balaenoptera; species Balaenoptera physalus. The sequence continues at coordinate 377,115 of NW_028126457.1, read as the reverse complement.
GGCTGAGAGGTTTGGTGAGGTTGGGTGAGCAAACGCAGACCCTTTAAAGTAATACTGCGTGCTACCCATCGCATGGGTCCCAAATCTCCAGGTTCAAGGGCATCTTCCTACATCGAAAACATGCATGAGAAACCCAGAAGATGGTACACCGTGTGATGGGGAAAGGTTTCTAAAACGCACCTCATTTCTCATCTCCTTGTGCTCGGGTTCGCCATTCCAGCCACTTTACTAGCAATCTCCCTACTTGGAGCATCAGCACCTTTAACCTCCTGTTCCGTACAGGTTGCAATTTGTCCTGAGGATGAACGGGAAGACGGGGAACCAATGAGAGACTAGCTCTTGGTGTTGGGACAGGCACAGGTCACTCTATTTTCCCATCAGGAAGAAGAATTAACCACAGGCTCAGCCTGCCCCCCGGAACCAGAACAGGGCCTGAAGCCATCCGGCGCTTCTGCGGCCGGCTCCCAAAAAAGCGACTTGTAAAATGGAGCTTCAGGGCACTGCAATTCACAAACCTGCAGAGTTATAAATGACAAATCTCGTCCACAAATATATTGAGGGAAGGCAAAGAAGAGGATTTGAAATCAAGGCAGAATTGCAGGAAACAGATTTCAGGAGGTAGATTCGAATTGCCTTTAAAGCACATGAAAAGCGGCAAAACGTTGACAATGATGCCCTTGGCCAAAAAGGGCGTATGCGTTTTTTCCTGAATATATTCAGGAAAAAACGCATACGCCCTTTTTGGCCAACCAAGCAACCTGGAAAGGCAAATCAGCGCTACAAAGAAGTCTCGCTTCCCATCGGTCAAAAGGGCCATGCTGAAAAAAGTGTCAAAACCAGAAATGCAGGACAGGCCATGGAGAAATGGGAGCCTTGCTACACTGATGGGCGGGATGTACATTGCCAACAGCCACTCTGGAGAAGTGTACGGTGGGTCCTGAAACATCTAAAAAACACAGCTTAGAGAGCATAGGGCACTTTCACGCATGGGGGGATAAAGTGGGAAAATTGAAAATCAGCAAGACACAAGCACCCCAAAGTTTAGGGCTGCTCTGTTGACAAGGACCTCCACTTCCTTCCACCTTAAATATCCCAGGAAAGCGAAAAATGGATAAAAAAGTTGTGGTCCTTATGTACAATGGAATATCACTCAGCCATGAAATCAATGTCATAAGGCTAGTAGCAGCATGATGAGTGGATTTAGGTAAGACGATTCTAAGTGAAATAAGTCACACAGAAAAGGACACTTCTCATAAGGTGTCACTTATAGAGGGAATGTAAAAACCGTTACACTTGAACTGAATTACAAAACAGAACAGAGTCACACATGCAGAAAACACACTATGGCTGCTTAACGGGAAAGGTGAGGTGGGGTGATACATAAAACAAGAGTTTCAAATTAGCTCAGATACCGTTCCATAAACCCAATATGGAATAGACAAGACCTACTCCTTGCTCAGAGAACTGGACTCAACACGCCCGATTCACCGCACAAGAATATATCTGACTAGTAATAATCTTAAAACCTATGTATTGATATCTCTCTGTTAGTGTGTCAAGTGGGTGTAAAGCGGCCTAAACACAGCCGTGAAAAGCAGCTAAACCCCATTATAAAAATAAATTACTTTTAAAAACCCATGAAACAAAGTCAGGGAAAGAGAGAGAAATTCTTACACAATTCGTTCAGGGGCTGTGATGCAACCTGGATTGACCATATCTAGACCCACAGCTGGATGAGACATAAGGGTGGACACTCTTGGGGCTGAGAGGTTTGGTGAGGTTGGGTGAGCAAACGCAGACCCTTTAAAGTAATACTGCGTGCTACCCATCGCATGGGTCCCAAATCTCCAGGTTCAAGGGCATCTTCCTACATCGAAAACATGCATGAGAAACCCAGAAGATGGTACACCGTGTGATGGGGAAAGGTTTCTAAAACGCACCTCATTTCTCATCTCCTTGTGCTCGGGTTCGCCATTCCAGCCACTTTACTAGCAATCTCCCTACTTGGAGCATCAGCACCTTTAACCTCCTGTTCCGTACAGGTTGCAATTTGTCCTGAGGATGAACGGGAAGACGGGGAACCAATGAGAGACAAGCTCTTGGTGTTGGGACAGGCACAGGTCACTCTATTTTCCCATCAGGAAGAAGAATTAACCACAGGTTCAGCCTGCCCCCCGGAACCAGAACAGGGCCTGAAGCCATCCTGCGCTTTTGCGGCCGGCTCCCAAAAAAGCGACTTGTAAAATGGAGCTTCAGGGCTCTGCAATTCACAAACCTGCAGAGTTATAAATGATAACTCTCGTCCACAAATATATTGAGGGAAGGCAAAGAAGAGGATTTGAAATCAAGGCAGAATTGCAGGAAACAGATTTCAGGAGGTAGATTCGAATCGCCTTTAAAGCACATGAAAAGCGGCAAAACGTTGACAATGATGCCCTTGGCCAAAAAGGGCGTATGCGTTTTTTCCTGAATATATTCAGGAAAAAACGCATACGCCCTTTTTGGCCAACCAAGCAACCTGGAAAGGCAAATCAGCGCTACAAAGAAGTCTCGCTTCCCATCGGTCAAAAGGGCCATGCTGAAAAAAGTGTCAAAACCAGAAATGCAGGACAGGCCATGGAGAAATGGGAGCCTTGCTACACTGATGGGCGGGATGTACATTGCCAACAGCCACTCTGGAGAAGTGTACGGTGTGTCCTGAAACATCTAAAAAACACAGCTTAGAGAGCATAGGGCACTTCCACGCATGGGGGGATAAAGCGGGAAAATTGAAAATCAGCAAGACACAAGCACCCCAAAGTTTAGGGCTGCTCTGTTGACAAGGACCTCCACTTCCTTCCACCTTAAATATCCCAGGAAAGCTAAAAATGGATACAAAATTGTGGTCCTTATGTACAATGGAATATCACTCAGCCATGAAATCAATGTCAAAAGGCTAGTAGCAGCATGATGAGTGGATTTAGGTAAGACGATTCTAAGTGAAATAAGTCACACAGAAAAGGAGACTTCTCATAAGGTGTCACTTATAGAGGGAATGTAAAAACCGTTACACTTGAACTGAATTACAAAACAGAACAGAGTCACACATGCAGAAAACACACTATGGCTGCTTAACGGGAAAGGTGAGGTGGGGTGATACATAAAACAAGAGTTTCAAATTAGCTCAGATACCGTTCCATAAACCCAATATGGAATAGACAAGACCTACTCCTTGCTCAGAGAACTGGACTCAACACGCCCGATTCACCGCACAAGAATATATCTGACTAGTAATAATCTTAAAACCTATGTATTGATATCTCTCTGTTAGTGTGTCAAGTGGGTGTAAAGCGGCCTAAACACAGCCGTGAAAAGCAGCTAAACCCCATTATAAAAATAAATTACTTTTAAAAACCCATGAAACAAAGACAGGGAAAGAGAGAGAAATTCTTACACAATTCGTTCAGGGGCTGTGATGCAACCTGGATTGACCATATCTAGATCCACAGCTGGATGAGACATAAGGGTGGACACTCTTGAGGCTGAGAGCTTTGGTGAGGTTGGGTGAGCAAACGCAGACCCTTTAAAGTAATACTGCGTGCTACCCATCGCATGGGTCCCAAATCTCCAGGTTCAAGGGCATCTTCCTACATCGAAAACATGCATGAGAAACCCAGAAGATGGTACACCGTGTGATGGGGAAAGGTTTCTAAAACGCACCTCATTTCTCATCTCCTTGTGCTCGGGTTCGCCATTCCAGCCACTTTACTAGCAATCTCCCTACTTGGAGCATCAGCACCTTTAACCTCCTGTTCCGTACAGGTTGCAATTTGTCCTGAGGATGAACGGGAAGACGGGGAACCAATGAGAGACTAGCTCTTGGTGTTGGGACAGGCACAGGTCACTCTATTTTCCCATCAGGAAGAAGAATTAACCACAGGCTCAGCCTGCCCCCCGGAACCAGAACAGGGCCTGAAGCCATCCGGCGCTTCTGCGGCCGGCTCCCAAAAAAGCGACTTGTAAAATGGAGCTTCAGGGCACTGCAATTCACAAACCTGCAGAGTTATAAATGATAACTCTCGTCCACAAATATATTGAGGGAAGGCAAAGAAGAGGATTAGAAATCAAGGCAGAATTGCAGGAAACAGATTTCAGGAGGTAGATTCGAATCGCCTTTAAAGCACATGAAAAGCGGCAAAACGTTGACAATGATGCCCTTGGCCAAAAAGGGCGTATGCGTTTTTTCCTGAATATATTCAGGAAAAAACGCATACGCCCTTTTTGGCCAACCAAGCAACCTGGAAAGGCAAATCAGCGCTACAAAGAAGTCTCGCTTCCCATCGGTCAAAACGGCCATGCTGAAAAAAGTGTCAAAACCAGAAATGCAGGACAGGCCATGAAGAAATGGGAGCCTTGCTACACTGATGGGCGGGATGTACATTGCCAACAGCCACTCTGGAGAAGTGTACGGTGTGTCCTGAAACATCTAAAAAACACAGCTTAGAGAGCATAGGGCACTTCCACGCATGGGGGGATAAAGTGGGAAAATTGAAAATCAGCAAGACACAAGCACCCCAAAGTTTAGGGCTGCTCTGTTGACAAGGACCTCCACTTCCTTCCACCTTAAATATCCCAGGAAAGCGAAAAATGGATAAAAAAGTTGTGGTCCTTATGTACAATGGAATATCACTCAGCCATGAAATCAATGTCATAAGGCTAGTAGCAGCATGATGAGTGGATTTAGGTAAGACGATTCTAAGTGAAATAAGTCACACAGAAAAGGACACTTCTCATAAGGTGTCACTTATAGCGGGAATGTAAAAACCGTTACACTTGAACTGAATTACAAAACAGAACAGAGTCACACATGCAGAAAACACACTATGGCTGCTTAACGGGAAAGGTGAGGTGGGGTGATACATAAAACAAGAGTTTCAAATTAGCTCAGATACCGTTCCATAAACCCAATATGTAATAGACAAGACCTACTCCTTGCTCAGAGAACTGGACTCAACACGCCCGATTCACCGCACAAGAATATATCTGACTAGTAATAATCTTAAAACCTATGTATTGATATCTCTCTGTTAGTGTGTCAAGTGGGTGTAAAGCGGCCTAAACACAGCCGTGAAAAGCAGCTAAACCCCATTATAAAAATAAATTACTTTTAAAAACCCATGAAACAAAGACAGGGAAAGAGAGAGAAATTCTTACACAATTCGTTCAGGGGCTGTGATGCAACCTGGATTGACCATATCTAGACCCACAGCTGGATGAGACATAAGGGTGGACACTCTTGGGGCTGAGAGCTTTGGTGAGGTTGGGTGAGCAAACGCAGACCCTTTATAGTAATACTGCGTGCTACCCATCGCATGGGTCCCAAATCTCCAGGTTCAAGGGCATCTTCCTACATCGAAAACATGCATGAGAAACCCAGAAGATGGTACACCGTGTGATGGGGAAAGGTTTCTAAAACGCACCTCATTTCTCATCTCCTTGTGCTCGGGTTCGCCATTCCAGCCACTTTACTAGCAATCTCCCTACTTGGAGCATCAGCACCTTTAACCTCCTGTTCCGTACAGGTTGCAATTTGTCCTGAGGATGAACGGGAAGACGGGGAACCAATGAGAGACTAGCTCTTGGTGTTGGGACAGGCACAGGTCACTCTATTTTCCCATCAGGAAGAAGAATTAACCACAGGCTCAACCTGCCCCCCGGAACCAGAACAGGGCCTGAAGCCATCCGGCGCTTCTGCGGCCGGCTCCCAAAAAAGCGACTTGTAAAATGGAGCTTCAGGGCACTGCAATTCACAAACCTGCAGAGTTATAAATGATAACTCTCGTCCACAAATATATTGAGGGAAGGCAAAGAAGAGGATTAGAAATCAAGGCAGAATTGCAGGAAACAGATTTCAGGAGGTGGATTCGAATCGCCTTTAAAGCACATGAAAAGCGGCAAAACGTTGACAATGATGCCCTTGGCCAAAAAGGGCGTATGCGTTTTTTCCTGAATATATTCAGGAAAAAACGCATACGCCCTTTTTGGCCAACCAAGCAACCTGGAAAGGCAAATCAGCGCTACAAAGAAGCCTCGCTTCCCATCGGTCAAAACGGCCATGCTGAAAAAAGTGTCAAAACCAGAAATGCAGGACAGGCCATGAAGAAATGGGAGCCTTGCTACACTGATGGGCGGGATGTACATTGCCAACAGCCACTCTGGAGAAGTGTACGGTGTGTCCTGAAACATCTAAAAAACACAGCTTAGAGAGCATAGGGCACTTCCACGCATGGGGGGATAAAGTGGGAAAATTGAAAATCAGCAAGACACAAGCACCCCAAAGTTTAGGGCTGCTCTGTTGACAAGGACCTCCACTTCCTTCCACCTTAAATATCCCAGGAAAGCGAAAAATGGATAAAAAAGTTGTGGTCCTTATGTACAATGGAATATCACTCAGCCATGAAATCAATGTCATAAGGCTAGTAGCAGCATGATGAGTGGATTTAGGTAAGACGATTCTAAGTGAAATAAGTCACACAGAAAAGGACACTTCTCATAAGGTGTCACTTATAGCGGGAATGTAAAAACCGTTACACTTGAACTGAATTACAAAACAGAACAGAGTCACACATGCAGAAAACACACTATGGCTGCTTAACGGGAAAGGTGAGGTGGGGTGATACATAAAACAAGAGTTTCAAATTAGCTCAGATACCGTTCCATAAACCCAATATGTAATAGACAAGACCTACTCCTTGCTCAGAGAACTGGACTCAACACGCCCGATTCACCGCACAAGAATATATCTGACTAGTAATAATCTTAAAACCTATGTATTGATATCTCTCTGTTAGTGTGTCAAGTGGGTGTAAAGCGGCCTAAACACAGCCGTGAAAAGCAGCTAAACCCCATTATAAAAATAAATTACTTTTAAAAACCCATGAAACAAAGACAGGGAAAGAGAGAGAAATTCTTACACAATTCGTTCAGGGGCTGTGATGCAACCTGGATTGACCATATCTAGACCCACAGCTGGATGAGACATAAGGGTGGACACTCTTGGGGCTGAGAGCTTTGGTGAGGTTGGGTGAGCAAACGCAGACCCTTTATAGTAATACTGCGTGCTACCCATCGCATGGGTCCCAAATCTCCAGGTTCAAGGGCATCTTCCTACATCGAAAACATGCATGAGAAACCCAGAAGATGGTACACCGTGTGATGGGGAAAGGTTTCTAAAACGCACCTCATTTCTCATCTCCTTGTGCTCGGGTTCGCCATTCCAGCCACTTTACTAGCAATCTCCCTACTTGGAGCATCAGCACCTTTAACCTCCTGTTCCGTACAGGTTGCAATTTGTCCTGAGGATGAACGGGAAGACGGGGAACCAATGAGAGACTAGCTCTTGGTGTTGGGACAGGCACAGGTCACTCTATTTTCCCATCAGGAAGAAGAATTAACCACAGGCTCAGCCTGCCCCCCGGAACCAGAACAGGGCCTGAAGCCATCCGGCGCTTCTGCGGCCGGCTCCCAAAAAAGCGACTTTTAAAATGGAGCTTCAGGGCACTGCAATTCACAAACCTGCAGAGTTATAAATGATAACTCTCGTCCACAAATATATTGAGGGAAGGCAAAGAAGAGGATTAGAAATCAAGGCAGAATTGCAGGAAACAGATTTCAGGAGGTGGATTCGAATCGCCTTTAAAGCACATGAAAAGCGGCAAAACGTTGACAATGATGCCCTTGGCCAAAAAGGGCGTATGCGTTTTTTCCTGAATATATTCAGGAAAAAACGCATACGCCCTTTTTGGCCAACCAAGCAACCTGGAAAGGCAAATCAGCGCTACAAAGAAGTCTCGCTTCCCATCGGTCAAAAGGGCCATGCTGAAAAAAGTGTCAAAACCAGAAATGCAGGACAGGCCATGGAGAAATGGGAGCCTTGCTACACTGATGGGCGGGATGTACATTGCCAACAGCCACTCTGGAGAAGTGTACGGTGTGTCCTGAAACATCTAAAAACACAGCTTAGAGAGCATAGGGCACTTCCACGCATGGGGGGATAAAGTGGGAAAATTGAAAATCAGCAAGACACAAGCACCCCAAAGTTTAGGGCTGCTCTGTTGACAAGGACCTCCACTTCCTTCCACCTTAAATATCCCAGGAAAGCGAAAAATGGATAAAAAAGTTGTGGTCCTTATGTACAATGGAATATCACTCAGCCATGAAATCAATGTCATAAGGCTAGTAGCAGCATGATGAGTGGATTTAGGTAAGACGATTCTAAGTGAAATAAGTCACACAGAAAAGGACACTTCTCATAAGGTGTCACTTATAGAGGGAATGTAAAAACCGTTACACTTGAACTGAATTACAAAACAGAACAGAGTCACACATGCAGAAAACACACTATGGCTGCTTAACGGGAAAGGTGAGGTGGGGTGATACATAAAACAAGAGTTTCAAATTAGCTCAGATACCGTTCCATAAACCCAATATGTAATAGACAAGACCTACTCCTTGCTCAGAGAACTGGACTCAACACGCCCGATTCACCGCACAAGAATATATCTGACTAGTAATAATCTTAAAACCTATGTATTGATATCTCTCTGTTAGTGTGTCAAGTGGGTGTAAAGCGGCCTAAACACAGCCGTGAAAAGCAGCTAAACCCCATTATAAAAATAAATTACTTTTAAAAACCCATGAAACAAAGACAGGGAAAGAGAGAGAAATTCTTACACAATTCGTTCAGGGGCTGTGATGCAACCTGGATTGACCATATCTAGACCCACAGCTGGATGAGACATAAGGGTGGACACTCTTGGGGCTGAGAGCTTTGGTGAGGTTGGGTGAGCAAACGCAGACCCTTTATAGTAATACTGCGTGCTACCCATCGCATGGGTCCCAAATCTCCAGGTTCAAGGGCATCTTCCTACATCGAAAACATGCATGAGAAACCCAGAAGATGGTACACCGTGTGATGGGGAAAGGTTTCTAAAACGCACCTCATTTCTCATCTCCTTGTGCTCGGGTTCGCCATTCCAGCCACTTTACTAGCAATCTCCCTACTTGGAGCATCAGCACCTTTAACCTCCTGTTCCGTACAGGTTGCAATTTGTCCTGAGGATGAACGGGAAGACGGGGAACCAATGAGAGACTAGCTCTTGGTGTTGGGACAGGCACAGGTCACTCTATTTTCCCATCAGGAAGAAGAATTAACCACAGGCTCAGCCTGCCCCCCGGAACCAGAACAGGGCCTGAAGCCATCCGGCGCTTCTGCGGCCGGCTCCCAAAAAAGCGACTTTTAAAATGGAGCTTCAGGGCACTGCAATTCACAAACCTGCAGAGTTATAAATGATAACTCTCGTCCACAAATATATTGAGGGAAGGCAAAGAAGAGGATTAGAAATCAAGGCAGAATTGCAGGAAACAGATTTCAGGAGGTGGATTCGAATCGCCTTTAAAGCACATGAAAAGCGGCAAAACGTTGACAATGATGCCCTTGGCCAAAAAGGGCGTATGCGTTTTTTCCTGAATATATTCAGGAAAAAACGCATACGCCCTTTTTGGCCAACCAAGCAACCTGGAAAGGCAAATCAGCGCTACAAAGAAGTCTCGCTTCCCATCGGTCAAAAGGGCCATGCTGAAAAAAGTGTCAAAACCAGAAATGCAGGACAGGCCATGGAGAAATGGGAGCCTTGCTACACTGATGGGCGGGATGTACATTGCCAACAGCCACTCTGGAGAAGTGTACGGTGTGTCCTGAAACATCTAAAAACACAGCTTAGAGAGCATAGGGCACTTCCACGCATGGGGGGATAAAGTGGGAAAATTGAAAATCAGCAAGACACAAGCACCCCAAAGTTTAGGGCTGCTCTGTTGACAAGGACCTCCACTTCCTTCCACCTTAAATATCCCAGGAAAGCGAAAAATGGATAAAAAAGTTGTGGTCCTTATGTACAATGGAATATCACTCAGCCATGAAATCAATGTCATAAGGCTAGTAGCAGCATGATGAGTGGATTTAGGTAAGACGATTCTAAGTGAAATAAGTCACACAGAAAAGGACACTTCTCATAAGGTGTCACTTATAGCGGGAATGTAAAAACCGTTACACTTGAACTGAATTACAAAACAGAACAGAGTCACACATGCAGAAAACACACTATGGCTGCTTAACGGGAAAGGTGAGGTGGGGTGATACATAAAACAAGAGTTTCAAATTAGCTCAGATACCGTTCCATAAACCCAATATGTAATAGACAAGACCTACTCCTTGCTCAGAGAACTGGACTCAACACGCCCGATTCACCGCACAAGAATATATCTGACTAGTAATAATCTTAAAACCTATGTATTGATATCTCTCTGTTAGTGTGTCAAGTGGGTGTAAAGCGGCCTAAACACAGCCGTGAAAAGCAGCTAAACCCCATTATAAAAATAAATTACTTTTAAAAACCCATGAAACAAAGACAGGGAAAGAGAGAGAAATTCTTACACAATTCGTTCAGGGGCTGTGATGCAACCTGGATTGACCATATCTAGACCCACAGCTGGATGAGACATAAGGGTGGACACTCTTGGGGCTGAGAGCTTTGGTGAGGTTGGGTGAGCAAACGCAGACCCTTTATAGTAATACTGCGTGCTACCCATCGCATGGGTCCCAAATCTCCAGGTTCAAGGGCATCTTCCTACATCGAAAACATGCATGAGAAACCCAGAAGATGGTACACCGTGTGATGGGGAAAGGTTTCTAAAACGCACCTCATTTCTCATCTCCTTGTGCTCGGGTTCGCCATTCCAGCCACTTTACTAGCAATCTCCCTACTTGGAGCATCAGCACCTTTAACCTCCTGTTCCGTACAGGTTGCAATTTGTCCTGAGGATGAACGGGAAGACGGGGAACCAATGAGAGACTAGCTCTTGGTGTTGGGACAGGCACAGGTCACTCTATTTTCCCATCAGGAAGAAGAATTAACCACAGGCTCAGCCTGCCCCCCGGAACCAGAACAGGGCCTGAAGCCATCCGGCGCTTCTGCGGCCGGCTCCCAAAAAAGCGACTTGTAAAATGGAGCTTCAGGGCACTGCAATTCACAAACCTGCAGAGTTATAAATGATAACTCTCGTCCACAAATATATTGAGGGAAGGCAAAGAAGAGGATTAGAAATCAAGGCAGAATTGCAGGAAACAGATTTCAGGAGGTAGATTCGAATCGCCTTTAAAGCACATGAAAAGCGGCAAAACGTTGACAATGATGCCCTTGGCCAAAAAGGGCGTATGCGTTTTTTCCTGAATATATTCAGGAAAAAACGCATACGCCCTTTTTGGCCAACCAAGCAACCTGGAAAGGCAAATCAGCGCTACAAAGAAGTCTCGCTTCCCATCGGTCAAAACGGCCATGCTGAAAAAAGTGTCAAAACCAGAAATGCAGGACAGGCCATGAAGAAATGGGAGCCTTGCTACACTGATGGGCGGGATGTACATTGCCAACAGCCACTCTGGAGAAGTGTACGGTGTGTCCTGAAACATCTAAAAAACACAGCTTAGAGAGCATAGGGCACTTCCACGCATGGGGGGATAAAGTGGGAAAATTGAAAATCAGCAAGACACAAGCACCCCAAAGTTTAGGGCTGCTCTGTTGACAAGGACCTCCACTTCCTTCCACCTTAAATATCCCAGGAAAGCGAAAAATGGATAAAAAAGTTGTGGTCCTTATGTACAATGGAATATCACTCAGCCATGAAATCAATGTCATAAGGCTAGTAGCAGCATGATGAGTGGATTTAGGTAAGACGATTCTAAGTGAAATAAGTCACACAGAAAAGGACACTTCTCATAAGGTGTCACTTATAGCGGGAATGTAAAAACCGTTACACTTGAACTGAATTACAAAACAGAACAGAGTCACACATGCAGAAAACACACTATGGCTGCTTAACGGGAAAGGTGAGGTGGGGTGATACATAAAACAAGAGTTTCAAATTAGCTCAGATACCGTTCCATAAACCCAATATGTAATAGACAAGACCTACTCCTTGCTCAGAGAACTGGACTCAACACGCCCGATTCACCGCACAAGAATATATCTGACTAGTAATAATCTTAAAACCTATGTATTGATATCTCTCTGTTAGTGTGTCAAGTGGGTGTAAAGCGGCCTAAACACAGCCGTGAAAAGCAGCTAAACCCCATTATAAAAATAAATTACTTTTAAAAACCCATGAAACAAAGACAGGGAAAGAGAGAGAAATTCTTACACAATTCGTTCAGGGGCTGTGATGCAACCTGGATTGACCATATCTAGACCCACAGCTGGATGAGACATAAGGGTGGACACTCTTGGGGCTGAGAGCTTTGGTGAGGTTGGGTGAGCAAACGCAGACCCTTTATAGTAATACTGCGTGCTACCCATCGCATGGGTCCCAAATCTCCAGGTTCAAGGGCATCTTCCTACATCGAAAACATGCATGAGAAACCCAGAAGATGGTACACCGTGTGATGGGGAAAGGTTTCTAAAACGCACCTCATTTCTCATCTCCTTGTGCTCGGGTTCGCCATTCCAGCCACTTTACTAGCAATCTCCCTACTTGGAGCATCAGCACCTTTAACCTCCTGTTCCGTACAGGTTGCAATTTGTCCTGAGGATGAACGGGAAGACGGGGAACCAATGAGAGACTAGCTCTTGGTGTTGGGACAGGCACAGGTCACTCTATTTTCCCATCAGGAAGAAGAATTAACCACAGGCTCAACCTGCCCCCCGGAACCAGAACAGGGCCTGAAGCCATCCGGCGCTTCTGCGGCCGGCTCCCAAAAAAGCGACTTGTAAAATGGAGCTTCAGGGCACTGCAATTCACAAACCTGCAGAGTTATAAATGATAACTCTCGTCCACAAATATATTGAGGGAAGGCAAAGAAGAGGATTAGAAATCAAGGCAGAATTGCAGGAAACAGATTTCAGGAGGTGGATTCGAATCGCCTTTAAAGCACATGAAAAGCGGCAAAACGTTGACAATGATGCCCTTGGCCAAAAAGGGCGTATGCGTTTTTTCCTGAATATATTCAGGAAAAAACGCATACGCCCTTTTTGGCCAACCAAGCAACCTGGAAAGGCAAATCAGCGCTACAAAGAAGCCTCGCTTCCCATCGGTCAAAACGGCCATGCTGAAAAAAGTGTCAAAACCAGAAATGCAGGACAGGCCATGAAGAAATGGGAGCCTTGCTACACTGATGGGCGGGATGTACATTGCCAACAGCCACTCTGGAGAAGTGTACGGTGTGTCCTGAAACATCTAAAAAACACAGCTTAGAGAGCATAGGGCACTTCCACGCATGGGGGGATAAAGTGGGAAAATTGAAAATCAGCAAGACACAAGCACCCCAAAGTTTAGGGCTGCTCTGTTGACAAGGACCTCCACTTCCTTCCACCTTAAATATCCCAGGAAAGCGAAAAATGGATAAAAAAGTTGTGGTCCTTATGTACAATGGAATATCACTCAGCCATGAAATCAATGTCATAAGGCTAGTAGCAGCATGATGAGTGGATTTAGGTAAGACGATTCTAAGTGAAATAAGTCACACAGAAAAGGACACTTCTCATAAGGTGTCACTTATAGCGGGAATGTAAAAACCGTTACACTTGAACTGAATTACAAAACAGAACAGAGTCACACATGCAGAAAACACACTATGGCTGCTTAACGGGAAAGGTGAGGTGGGGTGATACATAAAACAAGAGTTTCAAATTAGCTCAGATACCGTTCCATAAACCCAATATGTAATAGACAAGACCTACTCCTTGCTCAGAGAACTGGACTCAACACGCCCGATTCACCGCACAAGAATATATCTGACTAGTAATAATCTTAAAACCTATGTATTGATATCTCTCTGTTAGTGTGTCAAGTGGGTGTAAAGCGGCCTAAACACAGCCGTGAAAAGCAGCTAAACCCCATTATAAAAATAAATTACTTTTAAAAACCCATGAAACAAAGACAGGGAAAGAGAGAGAAATTCTTACACAATTCGTTCAGGGGCTGTGATGCAACCTGGATTGACCATATCTAGACCCACAGCTGGATGAGACATAAGGGTGGACACTCTTGGGGCTGAGAGCTTTGGTGAGGTTGGGTGAGCAAACGCAGACCCTTTATAGTAATACTGCGTGCTACCCATCGCATGGGTCCCAAATCTCCAGGTTCAAGGGCATCTTCCTACATCGAAAACATGCATGAGAAACCCAGAAGATGGTACACCGTGTGATGGGGAAAGGTTTCTAAAACGCACCTCATTTCTCATCTCCTTGTGCTCGGGTTCGCCATTCCAGCCACTTTACTAGCAATCTCCCTACTTGGAGCATCAGCACCTTTAACCTCCTGTTCCGTACAGGTTGCAATTTGTCCTGAGGATGAACGGGAAGACGGGGAACCAATGAGAGACTAGCTCTTGGTGTTGGGACAGGCACAGGTCACTCTATTTTCCCATCAGGAAGAAGAATTAACCACAGGCTCAGCCTGCCCCCCGGAACCAGAACAGGGCCTGAAGCCATCCGGCGCTTCTGCGGCCGGCTCCCAAAAAAGCGACTTTTAAAATGGAGCTTCAGGGCACTGCAATTCACAAACCTGCAGAGTTATAAATGATAACTCTCGTCCACAAATATATTGAGGGAAGGCAAAGAAGAGGATTAGAAATCAAGGCAGAATTGCAGGAAACAGATTTCAGGAGGTGGATTCGAATCGCCTTTAAAGCACATGAAAAGCGGCAAAACGTTGACAATGATGCCCTTGGCCAAAAAGGGCGTATGCGTTTTTTCCTGAATATATTCAGGAAAAAACGCATACGCCCTTTTTGGCCAACCAAGCAACCTGGAAAGGCAAATCAGCGCTACAAAGAAGTCTCGCTTCCCATCGGTCAAAAGGGCCATGCTGAAAAAAGTGTCAAAACCAGAAATGCAGGACAGGCCATGGAGAAATGGGAGCCTTGCTACACTGATGGGCGGGATGTACATTGCCAACAGCCACTCTGGAGAAGTGTACGGTGTGTCCTGAAACATCTAAAAACACAGCTTAGAGAGCATAGGGCACTTCCACGCATGGGGGGATAAAGTGGGAAAATTGAAAATCAGCAAGACACAAGCACCCCAAAGTTTAGGGCTGCTCTGTTGACAAGGACCTCCACTTCCTTCCACCTTAAATATCCCAGGAAAGCGAAAAATGGATAAAAAAGTTGTGGTCCTTATGTACAATGGAATATCACTCAGCCATGAAATCAATGTCATAAGGCTAGTAGCAGCATGATGAGTGGATTTAGGTAAGACGATTCTAAGTGAAATAAGTCACACAGAAAAGGACACTTCTCATAAGGTGTCACTTATAGAGGGAATGTAAAAACCGTTACACTTGAACTGAATTACAAAACAGAACAGAGTCACACATGCAGAAAACACACTATGGCTGCTTAACGGGAAAGGTGAGGTGGGGTGATACATAAAACAAGAGTTTCAAATTAGCTCAGATACCGTTCCATAAACCCAATATGTAATAGACAAGACCTACTCCTTGCTCAGAGAACTGGACTCAACACGCCCGATTCACCGCACAAGAATATATCTGACTAGTAATAATCTTAAAACCTATGTATTGATATCTCTCTGTTAGTGTGTCAAGTGGGTGTAAAGCGGCCTAAACACAGCCGTGAAAAGCAGCTAAACCCCATTATAAAAATAAATTACTTTTAAAAACCCATGAAACAAAGACAGGGAAAGAGAGAGAAATTCTTACACAATTCGTTCAGGGGCTGTGATGCAACCTGGATTGACCATATCTAGACCCACAGCTGGATGAGACATAAGGGTGGACACTCTTGGGGCTGAGAGCTTTGGTGAGGTTGGGTGAGCAAACGCAGACCCTTTATAGTAATACTGCGTGCTACCCATCGCATGGGTCCCAAATCTCCAGGTTCAAGGGCATCTTCCTACATCGAAAACATGCATGAGAAACCCAGAAGATGGTACACCGTGTGATGGGGAAAGGTTTCTAAAACGCACCTCATTTCTCATCTCCTTGTGCTCGGGTTCGCCATTCCAGCCACTTTACTAGCAATCTCCCTACTTGGAGCATCAGCACCTTTAACCTCCTGTTCCGTACAGGTTGCAATTTGTCCTGAGGATGAACGGGAAGACGGGGAACCAATGAGAGACTAGCTCTTGGTGTTGGGACAGGCACAGGTCACTCTATTTTCCCATCAGGAAGAAGAATTAACCACAGGCTCAGCCTGCCCCCCGGAACCAGAACAGGGCCTGAAGCCATCCGGCGCTTCTGCGGCCGGCTCCCAAAAAAGCGACTTTTAAAATGGAGCTTCAGGGCACTGCAATTCACAAACCTGCAGAGTTATAAATGATAACTCTCGTCCACAAATATATTGAGGGAAGGCAAAGAAGAGGATTAGAAATCAAGGCAGAATTGCAGGAAACAGATTTCAGGAGGTGGATTCGAATCGCCTTTAAAGCACATGAAAAGCGGCAAAACGTTGACAATGATGCCCTTGGCCAAAAAGGGCGTATGCGTTTTTTCCTGAATATATTCAGGAAAAAACGCATACGCCCTTTTTGGCCAACCAAGCAACCTGGAAAGGCAAATCAGCGCTACAAAGAAGTCTCGCTTCCCATCGGTCAAAAGGGCCATGCTGAAAAAAGTGTCAAAACCAGAAATGCAGGACAGGCCATGGAGAAATGGGAGCCTTGCTACACTGATGGGCGGGATGTACATTGCCAACAGCCACTCTGGAGAAGTGTACGGTGTGTCCTGAAACATCTAAAAACACAGCTTAGAGAGCATAGGGCACTTCCACGCATGGGGGGATAAAGTGGGAAAATTGAAAATCAGCAAGACACAAGCACCCCAAAGTTTAGGGCTGCTCTGTTGACAAGGACCTCCACTTCCTTCCACCTTAAATATCCCAGGAAAGCGAAAAATGGATAAAAAAGTTGTGGTCCTTATGTACAATGGAATATCACTCAGCCATGAAATCAATGTCATAAGGCTAGTAGCAGCATGATGAGTGGATTTAGGTAAGACGATTCTAAGTGAAATAAGTCACACAGAAAAGGACACTTCTCATAAGGTGTCACTTATAGCGGGAATGTAAAAACCGTTACACTTGAACTGAATTACAAAACAGAACAGAGTCACACATGCAGAAAACACACTATGGCTGCTTAACGGGAAAGGTGAGGTGGGGTGATACATAAAACAAGAGTTTCAAATTAGCTCAGATACCGTTCCATAAACCCAATATGTAATAGACAAGACCTACTCCTTGCTCAGAGAACTGGACTCAACACGCCCGATTCACCGCACAAGAATATATCTGACTAGTAATAATCTTAAAACCTATGTATTGATATCTCTCTGTTAGTGTGTCAAGTGGGTGTAAAGCGGCCTAAACACAGCCGTGAAAAGCAGCTAAACCCCATTATAAAAATAAATTACTTTTAAAAACCCATGAAACAAAGACAGGGAAAGAGAGAGAAATTCTTACACAATTCGTTCAGGGGCTGTGATGCAACCTGGATTGACCATATCTAGACCCACAGCTGGATGAGACATAAGGGTGGACACTCTTGGGGCTGAGAGCTTTGGTGAGGTTGGGTGAGCAAACGCAGACCCTTTATAGTAATACTGCGTGCTACCCATCGCATGGGTCCCAAATCTCCAGGTTCAAGGGCATCTTCCTACATCGAAAACATGCATGAGAAACCCAGAAGATGGTACACCGTGTGATGGGGAAAGGTTTCTAAAACGCACCTCATTTCTCATCTCCTTGTGCTCGGGTTCGCCATTCCAGCCACTTTACTAGCAATCTCCCTACTTGGAGCATCAGCACCTTTAACCTCCTGTTCCGTACAGGTTGCAATTTGTCCTGAGGATGAACGGGAAGACGGGGAACCAATGAGAGACTAGCTCTTGGTGTTGGGACAGGCACAGGTCACTCTATTTTCCCATCAGGAAGAAGAATTAACCACAGGCTCAGCCTGCCCCCCGGAACCAGAACAGGGCCTGAAGCCATCCGGCGCTTCTGCGGCCGGCTCCCAAAAAAGCGACTTTTAAAATGGAGCTTCAGGGCACTGCAATTCACAAACCTGCAGAGTTATAAATGATAACTCTCGTCCACAAATATATTGAGGGAAGGCAAAGAAGAGGATTAGAAATCAAGGCAGAATTGCAGGAAACAGATTTCAGGAGGTGGATTCGAATCGCCTTTAAAGCACATGAAAAGCGGCAAAACGTTGACAATGATGCCCTTGGCCAAAAAGGGCGTATGCGTTTTTTCCTGAATATATTCAGGAAAAAACGCATACGCCCTTTTTGGCCAACCAAGCAACCTGGAAAGGCAAATCAGCGCTACAAAGAAGTCTCGCTTCCCATCGGTCAAAAGGGCCATGCTGAAAAAAGTGTCAAAACCAGAAATGCAGGACAGGCCATGGAGAAATGGGAGCCTTGCTACACTGATGGGCGGGATGTACATTGCCAACAGCCACTCTGGAGAAGTGTACGGTGTGTCCTGAAACATCTAAAAACACAGCTTAGAGAGCATAGGGCACTTCCACGCATGGGGGGATAAAGTGGGAAAATTGAAAATCAGCAAGACACAAGCACCCCAAAGTTTAGGGCTGCTCTGTTGACAAGGACCTCCACTTCCTTCCACCTTAAATATCCCAGGAAAGCGAAAAATGGATAAAAAAGTTGTGGTCCTTATGTACAATGGAATATCACTCAGCCATGAAATCAATGTCATAAGGCTAGTAGCAGCATGATGAGTGGATTTAGGTAAGACGATTCTAAGTGAAATAAGTCACACAGAAAAGGACACTTCTCATAAGGTGTCACTTATAGAGGGAATGTAAAAACCGTTACACTTGAACTGAATTACAAAACAGAACAGAGTCACACATGCAGAAAACACACTATGGCTGCTTAACGGGAAAGGTGAGGTGGGGTGATACATAAAACAAGAGTTTCAAATTAGCTCAGATACCGTTCCATAAACCCAATATGTAATAGACAAGACCTACTCCTTGCTCAGAGAACTGGACTCAACACGCCCGATTCACCGCACAAGAATATATCTGACTAGTAATAATCTTAAAACCTATGTATTGATATCTCTCTGTTAGTGTGTCAAGTGGGTGTAAAGCGGCCTAAACACAGCCGTGAAAAGCAGCTAAACCCCATTATAAAAATAAATTACTTTTAAAAACCCATGAAACAAAGACAGGGAAAGAGAGAGAAATTCTTACACAATTCGTTCAGGGGCTGTGATGCAACCTGGATTGACCATATCTAGACCCACAGCTGGATGAGACATAAGGGTGGACACTCTTGGGGCTGAGAGCTTTGGTGAGGTTGGGTGAGCAAACGCAGACCCTTTATAGTAATACTGCGTGCTACCCATCGCATGGGTCCCAAATCTCCAGGTTCAAGGGCATCTTCCTACATCGAAAACATGCATGAGAAACCCAGAAGATGGTACACCGTGTGATGGGGAAAGGTTTCTAAAACGCACCTCATTTCTCATCTCCTTGTGCTCGGGTTCGCCATTCCAGCCACTTTACTAGCAATCTCCCTACTTGGAGCATCAGCACCTTTAACCTCCTGTTCCGTACAGGTTGCAATTTGTCCTGAGGATGAACGGGAAGACGGGGAACCAATGAGAGACTAGCTCTTGGTGTTGGGACAGGCACAGGTCACTCTATTTTCCCATCAGGAAGAAGAATTAACCACAGGCTCAGCCTGCCCCCCGGAACCAGAACAGGGCCTGAAGCCATCCGGCGCTTCTGCGGCCGGCTCCCAAAAAAGCGACTTGTAAAATGGAGCTTCAGGGCACTGCAATTCACAAACCTGCAGAGTTATAAATGATAACTCTCGTCCACAAATATATTGAGGGAAGGCAAAGAAGAGGATTAGAAATCAAGGCAGAATTGCAGGAAACAGATTTCAGGAGGTGGATTCGAATCGCCTTTAAAGCACATGAAAAGCGGCAAAACGTTGACAATGATGCCCTTGGCCAAAAAGGGCGTATGCGTTTTTTCCTGAATATATTCAGGAAAAAACGCATACGCCCTTTTTGGCCAACCAAGCAACCTGGAAAGGCAAATCAGCGCTACAAAGAAGTCTCGCTTCCCATCGGTCAAAAGGGCCATGCTGAAAAAAGTGTCAAAACCAGAAATGCAGGACAGGCCATGGAGAAATGGGAGCCTTGCTACACTGATGGGCGGGATGTACATTGCCAACAGCCACTCTGGAGAAGTGTACGGTGTGTCCTGAAACATCTAAAAACACAGCTTAGAGAGCATAGGGCACTTCCACGCATGGGGGGATAAAGTGGGAAAATTGAAAATCAGCAAGACACAAGCACCCCAAAGTTTAGGGCTGCTCTGTTGACAAGGACCTCCACTTCCTTCCACCTTAAATATCCCAGGAAAGCGAAAAATGGATAAAAAAGTTGTGGTCCTTATGTACAATGGAATATCACTCAGCCATGAAATCAATGTCATAAGGCTAGTAGCAGCATGATGAGTGGATTTAGGTAAGACGATTCTAAGTGAAATAAGTCACACAGAAAAGGACACTTCTCATAAGGTGTCACTTATAGCGGGAATGTAAAAACCGTTACACTTGAACTGAATTACAAAACAGAACAGAGTCACACATGCAGAAAACACACTATGGCTGCTTAACGGGAAAGGTGAGGTGGGGTGATACATAAAACAAGAGTTTCAAATTAGCTCAGATACCGTTCCATAAACCCAATATGTAATAGACAAGACCTACTCCTTGCTCAGAGAACTGGACTCAACACGCCCGATTCACCGCACAAGAATATATCTGACTAGTAATAATCTTAAAACCTATGTATTGATATCTCTCTGTTAGTGTGTCAAGTGGGTGTAAAGCGGCCTAAACACAGCCGTGAAAAGCAGCTAAACCCCATTATAAAAATAAATTACTTTTAAAAACCCATGAAACAAAGACAGGGAAAGAGAGAGAAATTCTTACACAATTCGTTCAGGGGCTGTGATGCAACCTGGATTGACCATATCTAGACCCACAGCTGGATGAGACATAAGGGTGGACACTCTTGGGGCTGAGAGCTTTGGTGAGGTTGGGTGAGCAAACGCAGACCCTTTATAGTAATACTGCGTGCTACCCATCGCATGGGTCCCAAATCTCCAGGTTCAAGGGCATCTTCCTACATCGAAAACATGCATGAGAAACCCAGAAGATGGTACACCGTGTGATGGGGAAAGGTTTCTAAAACGCACCTCATTTCTCATCTCCTTGTGCTCGGGTTCGCCATTCCAGCCACTTTACTAGCAATCTCCCTACTTGGAGCATCAGCACCTTTAACCTCCTGTTCCGTACAGGTTGCAATTTGTCCTGAGGATGAACGGGAAGACGGGGAACCAATGAGAGACTAGCTCTTGGTGTTGGGACAGGCACAGGTCACTCTATTTTCCCATCAGGAAGAAGAATTAACCACAGGCTCAGCCTGCCCCCCGGAACCAGAACAGGGCCTGAAGCCATCCGGCGCTTCTGCGGCCGGCTCCCAAAAAAGCGACTTTTAAAATGGAGCTTCAGGGCACTGCAATTCACAAACCTGCAGAGTTATAAATGATAACTCTCGTCCACAAATATATTGAGGGAAGGCAAAGAAGAGGATTAGAAATCAAGGCAGAATTGCAGGAAACAGATTTCAGGAGGTGGATTCGAATCGCCTTTAAAGCACATGAAAAGCGGCAAAACGTTGACAATGATGCCCTTGGCCAAAAAGGGCGTATGCGTTTTTTCCTGAATATATTCAGGAAAAAACGCATACGCCCTTTTTGGCCAACCAAGCAACCTGGAAAGGCAAATCAGCGCTACAAAGAAGTCTCGCTTCCCATCGGTCAAAAGGGCCATGCTGAAAAAAGTGTCAAAACCAGAAATGCAGGACAGGCCATGGAGAAATGGGAGCCTTGCTACACTGATGGGCGGGATGTACATTGCCAACAGCCACTCTGGAGAAGTGTACGGTGTGTCCTGAAACATCTAAAAACACAGCTTAGAGAGCATAGGGCACTTCCACGCATGGGGGGATAAAGTGGGAAAATTGAAAATCAGCAAGACACAAGCACCCCAAAGTTTAGGGCTGCTCTGTTGACAAGGACCTCCACTTCCTTCCACCTTAAATATCCCAGGAAAGCGAAAAATGGATAAAAAAGTTGTGGTCCTTATGTACAATGGAATATCACTCAGCCATGAAATCAATGTCATAAGGCTAGTAGCAGCATGATGAGTGGATTTAGGTAAGACGATTCTAAGTGAAATAAGTCACACAGAAAAGGACACTTCTCATAAGGTGTCACTTATAGCGGGAATGTAAAAACCGTTACACTTGAACTGAATTACAAAACAGAACAGAGTCACACATGCAGAAAACACACTATGGCTGCTTAACGGGAAAGGTGAGGTGGGGTGATACATAAAACAAGAGTTTCAAATTAGCTCAGATACCGTTCCATAAACCCAATATGTAAGAGACAAGACCTACTCCTTGCTCAGAGAACTGGACTCAACACGCCCGATTCACCGCACAAGAATATATCTGACTAGTAATAATCTTACAACCTATGTATTGATATCTCTCTGTTAGTGTGTCAAGTGGGTGTAAAGCGGCCTAAACACAGCCGTGAAAAGCAGCTAAACCCCATTATAAAAATAAATTACTTTTAAAAACCCATGAAACAAAGACAGGGAAAGAGAGAGAAATTCTTACACAATTCGTTCAGGGGCTGTGATGCAACCTGTATTGACCATATCTAGACCCACAGCTGGATGAGACATAAGGGTGGACACTCTTGGGGCTGAGAGCTTTGGTGAGGTTGGGTGAGCAAACGCAGACCCTTTATAGTAATACTGCGTGCTACCCATCGCATGGGTCCCAAATCTCCAGGTTCAAGGGCATCTTCCTACATCGAAAACATGCATGAGAAACCCAGAAGATGGTACACCGTGTGATGGGGAAAGGTTTCTAAAACGCACCTCATTTCTCATCTCCTTGTGCTCGGGTTCGCCATTCCAGCCACTTTACTAGCAATCTCCCTACTTGGAGCATCAGCACCTTTAACCTCCTGTTCCGTACAGGTTGCAATTTGTCCTGAGGATGAACGGGAAGACGGGGAACCAATGAGAGACTAGCTCTTGGTGTTGGGACAGGCACAGGTCACTCTATTTTCCCATCAGGAAGAAGAATTAACCACAGGCTCAGCCTGCCCCCCGGAACCAGAACAGGGCCTGAAGCCATCCGGCGCTTCTGCGGCCGGCTCCCAAAAAAGCGACTTTTAAAATGGAGCTTCAGGGCACTGCAATTCACAAACCTGCAGAGTTATAAATGATAACTCTCGTCCACAAATATATTGAGGGAAGGCAAAGAAGAGGATTAGAAATCAAGGCAGAATTGCAGGAAACAGATTTCAGGAGGTGGATTCGAATCGCCTTTAAAGCACATGAAAAGCGGCAAAACGTTGACAATGATGCCCTTGGCCAAAAAGGGCGTATGCGTTTTTTCCTGAATATATTCAGGAAAAAACGCATACGCCCTTTTTGGCCAACCAAGCAACCTGGAAAGGCAAATCAGCGCTACAAAGAAGTCTCGCTTCCCATCGGTCAAAAGGGCCATGCTGAAAAAAGTGTCAAAACCAGAAATGCAGGACAGGCCATGGAGAAATGGGAGCCTTGCTACACTGATGGGCGGGATGTACATTGCCAACAGCCACTCTGGAGAAGTGTACGGTGTGTCCTGAAACATCTAAAAACACAGCTTAGAGAGCATAGGGCACTTCCACGCATGGGGGGATAAAGTGGGAAAATTGAAAATCAGCAAGACACAAGCACCCCAAAGTTTAGGGCTGCTCTGTTGACAAGGACCTCCACTTCCTTCCACCTTAAATATCCCAGGAAAGCGAAAAATGGATAAAAAAGTTGTGGTCCTTATGTACAATGGAATATCACTCAGCCATGAAATCAATGTCATAAGGCTAGTAGCAGCATGATGAGTGGATTTAGGTAAGACGATTCTAAGTGAAATAAGTCACACAGAAAAGGACACTTCTCATAAGGTGTCACTTATAGAGGGAATGTAAAAACCGTTACACTTGAACTGAATTACAAAACAGAACAGAGTCACACATGCAGAAAACACACTATGGCTGCTTAACGGGAAAGGTGAGGTGGGGTGATACATAAAACAAGAGTTTCAAATTAGCTCAGATACCGTTCCATAAACCCAATATGTAATAGACAAGACCTACTCCTTGCTCAGAGAACTGGACTCAACACGCCCGATTCACCGCACAAGAATATATCTGACTAGTAATAATCTTAAAACCTATGTATTGATATCTCTCTGTTAGTGTGTCAAGTGGGTGTAAAGCGGCCTAAACACAGCCGTGAAAAGCAGCTAAACCCCATTATAAAAATAAATTACTTTTAAAAACCCATGAAACAAAGACAGGGAAAGAGAGAGAAATTCTTACACAATTCGTTCAGGGGCTGTGATGCAACCTGGATTGACCATATCTAGACCCACAGCTGGATGAGACATAAGGGTGGACACTCTTGGGGCTGAGAGCTTTGGTGAGGTTGGGTGAGCAAACGCAGACCCTTTATAGTAATACTGCGTGCTACCCATCGCATGGGTCCCAAATCTCCAGGTTCAAGGGCATCTTCCTACATCGAAAACATGCATGAGAAACCCAGAAGATGGTACACCGTGTGATGGGGAAAGGTTTCTAAAACGCACCTCATTTCTCATCTCCTTGTGCTCGGGTTCGCCATTCCAGCCACTTTACTAGCAATCTCCCTACTTGGAGCATCAGCACCTTTAACCTCCTGTTCCGTACAGGTTGCAATTTGTCCTGAGGATGAACGGGAAGACGGGGAACCAATGAGAGACTAGCTCTTGGTGTTGGGACAGGCACAGGTCACTCTATTTTCCCATCAGGAAGAAGAATTAACCACAGGCTCAGCCTGCCCCCCGGAACCAGAACAGGGCCTGAAGCCATCCGGCGCTTCTGCGGCCGGCTCCCAAAAAAGCGACTTTTAAAATGGAGCTTCAGGGCACTGCAATTCACAAACCTGCAGAGTTATAAATGATAACTCTCGTCCACAAATATATTGAGGGAAGGCAAAGAAGAGGATTAGAAATCAAGGCAGAATTGCAGGAAACAGATTTCAGGAGGTGGATTCGAATCGCCTTTAAAGCACATGAAAAGCGGCAAAACGTTGACAATGATGCCCTTGGCCAAAAAGGGCGTATGCGTTTTTTCCTGAATATATTCAGGAAAAAACGCATACGCCCTTTTTGGCCAACCAAGCAACCTGGAAAGGCAAATCAGCGCTACAAAGAAGTCTCGCTTCCCATCGGTCAAAAGGGCCATGCTGAAAAAAGTGTCAAAACCAGAAATGCAGGACAGGCCATGGAGAAATGGGAGCCTTGCTACACTGATGGGCGGGATGTACATTGCCAACAGCCACTCTGGAGAAGTGTACGGTGTGTCCTGAAACATCTAAAAACACAGCTTAGAGAGCATAGGGCACTTCCACGCATGGGGGGATAAAGTGGGAAAATTGAAAATCAGCAAGACACAAGCACCCCAAAGTTTAGGGCTGCTCTGTTGACAAGGACCTCCACTTCCTTCCACCTTAAATATCCCAGGAAAGCGAAAAATGGATAAAAAAGTTGTGGTCCTTATGTACAATGGAATATCACTCAGCCATGAAATCAATGTCATAAGGCTAGTAGCAGCATGATGAGTGGATTTAGGTAAGACGATTCTAAGTGAAATAAGTCACACAGAAAAGGACACTTCTCATAAGGTGTCACTTATAGCGGGAATGTAAAAACCGTTACACTTGAACTGAATTACAAAACAGAACAGAGTCACACATGCAGAAAACACACTATGGCTGCTTAACGGGAAAGGTGAGGTGGGGTGATACATAAAACAAGAGTTTCAAATTAGCTCAGATACCGTTCCATAAACCCAATATGTAATAGACAAGACCTACTCCTTGCTCAGAGAACTGGACTCAACACGCCCGATTCACCGCACAAGAATATATCTGACTAGTAATAATCTTAAAACCTATGTATTGATATCTCTCTGTTAGTGTGTCAAGTGGGTGTAAAGCGGCCTAAACACAGCCGTGAAAAGCAGCTAAACCCCATTATAAAAATAAATTACTTTTAAAAACCCATGAAACAAAGACAGGGAAAGAGAGAGAAATTCTTACACAATTCGTTCAGGGGCTGTGATGCAACCTGGATTGACCATATCTAGACCCACAGCTGGATGAGACATAAGGGTGGACACTCTTGGGGCTGAGAGCTTTGGTGAGGTTGGGTGAGCAAACGCAGACCCTTTATAGTAATACTGCGTGCTACCCATCGCATGGGTCCCAAATCTCCAGGTTCAAGGGCATCTTCCTACATCGAAAACATGCATGAGAAACCCAGAAGATGGTACACCGTGTGATGGGGAAAGGTTTCTAAAACGCACCTCATTTCTCATCTCCTTGTGCTCGGGTTCGCCATTCCAGCCACTTTACTAGCAATCTCCCTACTTGGAGCATCAGCACCTTTAACCTCCTGTTCCGTACAGGTTGCAATTTGTCCTGAGGATGAACGGGAAGACGGGGAACCAATGAGAGACTAGCTCTTGGTGTTGGGACAGGCACAGGTCACTCTATTTTCCCATCAGGAAGAAGAATTAACCACAGGCTCAGCCTGCCCCCCGGAACCAGAACAGGGCCTGAAGCCATCCGGCGCTTCTGCGGCCGGCTCCCAAAAAAGCGACTTGTAAAATGGAGCTTCAGGGCACTGCAATTCACAAACCTGCAGAGTTATAAATGATAACTCTCGTCCACAAATATATTGAGGGAAGGCAAAGAAGAGGATTAGAAATCAAGGCAGAATTGCAGGAAACAGATTTCAGGAGGTGGATTCGAATCGCCTTTAAAGCACATGAAAAGCGGCAAAACGTTGACAATGATGCCCTTGGCCAAAAAGGGCGTATGCGTTTTTTCCTGAATATATTCAGGAAAAAACGCATACGCCCTTTTTGGCCAACCAAGCAACCTGGAAAGGCAAATCAGCGCTACAAAGAAGTCTCGCTTCCCATCGGTCAAAAGGGCCATGCTGAAAAAAGTGTCAAAACCAGAAATGCAGGACAGGCCATGGAGAAATGGGAGCCTTGCTACACTGATGGGCGGGATGTACATTGCCAACAGCCACTCTGGAGAAGTGTACGGTGTGTCCTGAAACATCTAAAAACACAGCTTAGAGAGCATAGGGCACTTCCACGCATGGGGGGATAAAGTGGGAAAATTGAAAATCAGCAAGACACAAGCACCCCAAAGTTTAGGGCTGCTCTGTTGACAAGGACCTCCACTTCCTTCCACCTTAAATATCCCAGGAAAGCGAAAAATGGATACAAAAGTTGTGGTCCTTATGTACAATGGAATATCACTCAGCCATGAAATCAATGTCATAAGGCTAGTAGCAGCATGATGAGTGGATTTAGGTAAGACGATTCTAAGTGAAATAAGTCACACAGAAAAGGACACTTCTCATAAGGTGTCACTTATAGAGGGAATGTAAAAACCGTTACACTTGAACTGAATTACAAAACAGAACAGAGTCACACATGCAGAAAACACACTATGGCTGCTTAACGGGAAAGGTGAGGTGGGGTGATACATAAAACAAGAGTTTCAAATTAGCTCAGATACCGTTCCATACACCCAATATGTAAGAGACAAGACCTACTCCTTGCTCAGAGAACTGGACTCAACACGCCCGATTCACCGCACAAGAATATATCTGACTAGTAATAATCTTACAACCTATGTATTGATATCTCTCTGTTAGTGTGTCAAGTGGGTGTAAAGCGGCCTAAACACAGCCGTGAAAAGCAGCTAAACCCCATTATAAAAATAAATTACTTTTAAAAACCCATGAAACAAAGACAGGGAAAGAGAGAGAAATTCTTACACAATTCGTTCAGGGGCTGTGATGCAACCTGGATTGACCATATCTAGACCCACAGCTGGATGAGACATAAGGGTGGACACTCTTGGGGCTGAGAGCTTTGGTGAGGTTGGGTGAGCAAACGCAGACCCTTTATAGTAATACTGCGTGCTACCCATCGCATGGGTCCCAAATCTCCAGGTTCAAGGGCATCTTCCTACATCGAAAACATGCATGAGAAACCCAGAAGATGGTACACCGTGTGATGGGGAAAGGTTTCTAAAACGCACCTCATTTCTCATCTCCTTGTGCTCGGGTTCGCCATTCCAGCCACTTTACTAGCAATCTCCCTACTTGGAGCATCAGCACCTTTAACCTCCTGTTCCGTACAGGTTGCAATTTGTCCTGAGGATGAACGGGAAGACGGGGAACCAATGAGAGACTAGCTCTTGGTGTTGGGACAGGCACAGGTCACTCTATTTTCCCATCAGGAAGAAGAATTAACCACAGGCTCAGCCTGCCCCCCGGAACCAGAACAGGGCCTGAAGCCATCCGGCGCTTCTGCGGCCGGCTCCCAAAAAAGCGACTTTTAAAATGGAGCTTCAGGGCACTGCAATTCACAAACCTGCAGAGTTATAAATGATAACTCTCGTCCACAAATATATTGAGGGAAGGCAAAGAAGAGGATTAGAAATCAAGGCAGAATTGCAGGAAACAGATTTCAGGAGGTGGATTCGAATCGCCTTTAAAGCACATGAAAAGCGGCAAAACGTTGACAATGATGCCCTTGGCCAAAAAGGGCGTATGCGTTTTTTCCTGAATATATTCAGGAAAAAACGCATACGCCCTTTTTGGCCAACCAAGCAACCTGGAAAGGCAAATCAGCGCTACAAAGAAGTCTCGCTTCCCATCGGTCAAAAGGGCCATGCTGAAAAAAGTGTCAAAACCAGAAATGCAGGACAGGCCATGGAGAAATGGGAGCCTTGCTACACTGATGGGCGGGATGTACATTGCCAACAGCCACTCTGGAGAAGTGTACGGTGTGTCCTGAAACATCTAAAAACACAGCTTAGAGAGCATAGGGCACTTCCACGCATGGGGGGATAAAGTGGGAAAATTGAAAATCAGCAAGACACAAGCACCCCAAAGTTTAGGGCTGCTCTGTTGACAAGGACCTCCACTTCCTTCCACCTTAAATATCCCAGGAAAGCGAAAAATGGATAAAAAAGTTGTGGTCCTTATGTACAATGGAATATCACTCAGCCATGAAATCAATGTCATAAGGCTAGTAGCAGCATGATGAGTGGATTTAGGTAAGACGATTCTAAGTGAAATAAGTCACACAGAAAAGGACACTTCTCATAAGGTGTCACTTATAGAGGGAATGTAAAAACCGTTACACTTGAACTGAATTACAAAACAGAACAGAGTCACACATGCAGAAAACACACTATGGCTGCTTAACGGGAAAGGTGAGGTGGGGTGATACATAAAACAAGAGTTTCAAATTAGCTCAGATACCGTTCCATAAACCCAATATGTAATAGACAAGACCTACTCCTTGCTCAGAGAACTGGACTCAACACGCCCGATTCACCGCACAAGAATATATCTGACTAGTAATAATCTTAAAACCTATGTATTGATATCTCTCTGTTAGTGTGTCAAGTGGGTGTAAAGCGGCCTAAACACAGCCGTGAAAAGCAGCTAAACCCCATTATAAAAATAAATTACTTTTAAAAACCCATGAAACAAAGACAGGGAAAGAGAGAGAAATTCTTACACAATTCGTTCAGGGGCTGTGATGCAACCTGGATTGACCATATCTAGACCCACAGCTGGATGAGACATAAGGGTGGACACTCTTGGGGCTGAGAGCTTTGGTGAGGTTGGGTGAGCAAACGCAGACCCTTTATAGTAATACTGCGTGCTACCCATCGCATGGGTCCCAAATCTCCAGGTTCAAGGGCATCTTCCTACATCGAAAACATGCATGAGAAACCCAGAAGATGGTACACCGTGTGATGGGGAAAGGTTTCTAAAACGCACCTCATTTCTCATCTCCTTGTGCTCGGGTTCGCCATTCCAGCCACTTTACTAGCAATCTCCCTACTTGGAGCATCAGCACCTTTAACCTCCTGTTCCGTACAGGTTGCAATTTGTCCTGAGGATGAACGGGAAGACGGGGAACCAATGAGAGACTAGCTCTTGGTGTTGGGACAGGCACAGGTCACTCTATTTTCCCATCAGGAAGAAGAATTAACCACAGGCTCAGCCTGCCCCCCGGAACCAGAACAGGGCCTGAAGCCATCCGGCGCTTCTGCGGCCGGCTCCCAAAAAAGCGACTTGTAAAATGGAGCTTCAGGGCACTGCAATTCACAAACCTGCAGAGTTATAAATGATAACTCTCGTCCACAAATATATTGAGGGAAGGCAAAGAAGAGGATTAGAAATCAAGGCAGAATTGCAGGAAACAGATTTCAGGAGGTGGATTCGAATCGCCTTTAAAGCACATGAAAAGCGGCAAAACGTTGACAATGATGCCCTTGGCCAAAAAGGGCGTATGCGTTTTTTCCTGAATATATTCAGGAAAAAACGCATACGCCCTTTTTGGCCAACCAAGCAACGTGGAAAGGCAAATCAGCGCTACAAAGAAGTCTCGCTTCCCATCGGTCAAAAGGGCCATGCTGAAAAAAGTGTCAAAACCAGAAATGCAGGACAGGCCATGGAGAAATGGGAGCCTTGCTACACTGATGGGCGGGATGTACATTGCCAACAGCCACTCTGGAGAAGTGTACGGTGTGTCCTGAAACATCTAAAAACACAGCTTAGAGAGCATAGGGCACTTCCACGCATGGGGGGATAAAGTGGGAAAATTGAAAATCAGCAAGACACAAGCACCCCAAAGTTTAGGGCTGCTCTGTTGACAAGGACCTCCACTTCCTTCCACCTTAAATATCCCAGGAAAGCGAAAAATGGATACAAAAGTTGTGGTCCTTATGTACAATGGAATATCACTCAGCCATGAAATCAATGTCATAAGGCTAGTAGCAGCATGATGAGTGGATTTAGGTAAGACGATTCTAAGTGAAATAAGTCACACAGAAAAGGACACTTCTCATAAGGTGTCACTTATAGAGGGAATGTAAAAACCGTTACACTTGAACTGAATTACAAAACAGAACAGAGTCACACATGCAGAAAACACACTATGGCTGCTTAACGGGAAAGGTGAGGTGGGGTGATACATAAAACAAGAGTTTCAAATTAGCTCAGATACCGTTCCATAAACCCAATATGTAATAGACAAGACCTACTCCTTGCTCAGAGAACTGGACTCAACACGCCCGATTCACCGCACAAGAATATATCTGACTAGTAATAATCTTAAAACCTATGTATTGATATCTCTCTGTTAGTGTGTCAAGTGGGTGTAAAGCGGCCTAAACACAGCCGTGAAAAGCAGCTAAACCCCATTATAAAAATAAATTACTTTTAAAAACCCATGAAACAAAGACAGGGAAAGAGAGAGAAATTCTTACACAATTCGTTCAGGGGCTGTGATGCAACCTGGATTGACCATATCTAGACCCACAGCTGGATGAGACATAAGGGTGGACACTCTTGGGGCTGAGAGCTTTGGTGAGGTTGGGTGAGCAAACGCAGACCCTTTATAGTAATACTGCGTGCTACCCATCGCATGGGTCCCAAATCTCCAGGTTCAAGGGCATCTTCCTACATCGAAAACATGCATGAGAAACCCAGAAGATGGTACACCGTGTGATGGGGAAAGGTTTCTAAAACGCACCTCATTTCTCATCTCCTTGTGCTCGGGTTCGCCATTCCAGCCACTTTACTAGCAATCTCCCTACTTGGAGCATCAGCACCTTTAACCTCCTGTTCCGTACAGGTTGCAATTTGTCCTGAGGATGAACGGGAAGACGGGGAACCAATGAGAGACTAGCTCTTGGTGTTGGGACAGGCACAGGTCACTCTATTTTCCCATCAGGAAGAAGAATTAACCACAGGCTCAGCCTGCCCCCCGGAACCAGAACAGGGCCTGAAGCCATCCGGCGCTTCTGCGGCCGGCTCCCAAAAAAGCGACTTTTAAAATGGAGCTTCAGGGCACTGCAATTCACAAACCTGCAGAGTTATAAATGATAACTCTCGTCCACAAATATATTGAGGGAAGGCAAAGAAGAGGATTAGAAATCAAGGCAGAATTGCAGGAAACAGATTTCAGGAGGTGGATTCGAATCGCCTTTAAAGCACATGAAAAGCGGCAAAACGTTGACAATGATGCCCTTGGCCAAAAAGGGCGTATGCGTTTTTTCCTGAATATATTCAGGAAAAAACGCATACGCCCTTTTTGGCCAACCAAGCAACCTGGAAAGGCAAATCAGCGCTACAAAGAAGTCTCGCTTCCCATCGGTCAAAAGGGCCATGCTGAAAAAAGTGTCAAAACCAGAAATGCAGGACAGGCCATGGAGAAATGGGAGCCTTGCTACACTGATGGGCGGGATGTACATTGCCAACAGCCACTCTGGAGAAGTGTACGGTGTGTCCTGAAACATCTAAAAACACAGCTTAGAGAGCATAGGGCACTTCCACGCATGGGGGGATAAAGTGGGAAAATTGAAAATCAGCAAGACACAAGCACCCCAAAGTTTAGGGCTGCTCTGTTGACAAGGACCTCCACTTCCTTCCACCTTAAATATCCCAGGAAAGCGAAAAATGGATAAAAAAGTTGTGGTCCTTATGTACAATGGAATATCACTCAGCCATGAAATCAATGTCATAAGGCTAGTAGCAGCATGATGAGTGGATTTAGGTAAGACGATTCTAAGTGAAATAAGTCACACAGAAAAGGACACTTCTCATAAGGTGTCACTTATAGAGGGAATGTAAAAACCGTTACACTTGAACTGAATTACAAAACAGAACAGAGTCACACATGCAGAAAACACACTATGGCTGCTTAACGGGAAAGGTGAGGTGGGGTGATACATAAAACAAGAGTTTCAAATTAGCTCAGATACCGTTCCATAAACCCAATATGTAATAGACAAGACCTACTCCTTGCTCAGAGAACTGGACTCAACACGCCCGATTCACCGCACAAGAATATATCTGACTAGTAATAATCTTAAAACCTATGTATTGATATCTCTCTGTTAGTGTGTCAAGTGGGTGTAAAGCGGCCTAAACACAGCCGTGAAAAGCAGCTAAACCCCATTATAAAAATAAATTACTTTTAAAAACCCATGAAACAAAGACAGGGAAAGAGAGAGAAATTCTTACACAATTCGTTCAGGGGCTGTGATGCAACCTGGATTGACCATATCTAGACCCACAGCTGGATGAGACATAAGGGTGGACACTCTTGGGGCTGAGAGCTTTGGTGAGGTTGGGTGAGCAAACGCAGACCCTTTATAGTAATACTGCGTGCTACCCATCGCATGGGTCCCAAATCTCCAGGTTCAAGGGCATCTTCCTACATCGAAAACATGCATGAGAAACCCAGAAGATGGTACACCGTGTGATGGGGAAAGGTTTCTAAAACGCACCTCATTTCTCATCTCCTTGTGCTCGGGTTCGCCATTCCAGCCACTTTACTAGCAATCTCCCTACTTGGAGCATCAGCACCTTTAACCTCCTGTTCCGTACAGGTTGCAATTTGTCCTGAGGATGAACGGGAAGACGGGGAACCAATGAGAGACTAGCTCTTGGTGTTGGGACAGGCACAGGTCACTCTATTTTCCCATCAGGAAGAAGAATTAACCACAGGCTCAGCCTGCCCCCCGGAACCAGAACAGGGCCTGAAGCCATCCGGCGCTTCTGCGGCCGGCTCCCAAAAAAGCGACTTGTAAAATGGAGCTTCAGGGCACTGCAATTCACAAACCTGCAGAGTTATAAATGATAACTCTCGTCCACAAATATATTGAGGGAAGGCAAAGAAGAGGATTAGAAATCAAGGCAGAATTGCAGGAAACAGATTTCAGGAGGTGGATTCGAATCGCCTTTAAAGCACATGAAAAGTGGCAAAACGTTGACAATGATGCCCTTGGCCAAAAAGGGCGTATGCGTTTTTTCCTGAATATATTCAGGAAAAAACGCATACGCCCTTTTTGGCCAACCAAGCAACCTGGAAAGGCAAATCAGCGCTACAAAGAAGTCTCGCTTCCCATCGGTCAAAAGGGCCATGCTGAAAAAAGTGTCAAAACCAGAAATGCAGGACAGGCCATGGAGAAATGGGAGCCTTGCTACACTGATGGGCGGGATGTACATTGCCAACAGCCACTCTGGAGAAGTGTACGGTGTGTCCTGAAACATCTAAAAAACACAGCTTAGAGAGCATAGGGCACTTCCACGCATGGGGGGATAAAGTGGGAAAATTGAAAATCAGCAAGACACAAGCACCCCAAAGTTTAGGGCTGCTCTGTTGACAAGGACCTCCACTTCCTTCCACCTTAAATATCCCAGGAAAGCGAAAAATGGATAAAAAAGTTGTGGTCCTTATGTACAATGGAATATCACTCAGCCATGAAATCAATGTCATAAGGCTAGTAGCAGCATGATGAGTGGATTTAGGTAAGACGATTCTAAGTGAAATAAGTCACACAGAAAAGGACACTTCTCATAAGGTGTCACTTATAGAGGGAATGTAAAAACCGTTACACTTGAACTGAATTACAAAACAGAACAGAGTCACACATGCAGAAAACACACTATGGCTGCTTAACGGGAAAGGTGAGGTGGGGTGATACATAAAACAAGAGTTTCAAATTAGCTCAGATACCGTTCCATAAACCCAATATGTAATAGACAAGACCTACTCCTTGCTCAGAGAACTGGACTCAACACGCCCGATTCACCGCACAAGAATATATCTGACTAGTAATAATCTTAAAACCTATGTATTGATATCTCTCTGTTAGTGTGTCAAGTGGGTGTAAAGCGGCCTAAACACAGCCGTGAAAAGCAGCTAAACCCCATTATAAAAATAAATTACTTTTAAAAACCCATGAAACAAAGACAGGGAAAGAGAGAGAAATTCTTACACAATTCGTTCAGGGGCTGTGATGCAACCTGAATTGACCATATCTAGACCCACAGCTGGATGAGACATAAGGGTGGACACTCTTGGGGCTGAGAGCTTTGGTGAGGTTGGGTGAGCAAACGCAGACCCTTTATAGTAATACTGCATGCTACCCATCGCATGGGTCCCAAATCTCCAGGTTCAAGGGCATCTTCCTACATCGAAAACATGCATGAGAAACCCAGAAGATGGTACACCGTGTGATGGGGAAAGGTTTCTAAAACGCACCTCATTTCTCATCTCCTTGTGCTCGGGTTCGCCATTCCAGCCACTTTACTAGCAATCTCCCTACTTGGAGCATCAGCACCTTTAACCTCCTGTTCCGTACAGGTTGCAATTTGTCCTGAGGATGAACGGGAAGACGGGGAACCAATGAGAGACTAGCTCTTGGTGTTGGGACAGGCACAGGTCACTCTATTTTCCCATCAGGAAGAAGAATTAACCACAGGCTCAGCCTGCCCCCCGGAACCAGAACAGGGCCTGAAGCCATCCGGCGCTTCTGCGGCCGGCTCCCAAAAAAGAGACTTGTAAAATGGAGCTTCAGGGCACTGCAATTCACAAACCTGCAGAGTTATAAATGATAACTCTCGTCCACAAATATATTGAGGGAAGGCAAAGAAGAGGATTAGAAATCAAGGCAGAATTGCAGGAAACAGATTTCAGGAGGTAGATTCGAATCGCCTTTAAAGCACATGAAAAGCGGCAAAACGTTGACAATGATGCCCTTGGCCAAAAAGGGCGTATGCGTTTTTTCCTGAATATATTCAGGAAAAAACGCATACGCCCTTTTTGGCCAACCAAGCAACCTGGAAAGGCAAATCAGCGCTACAAAGAAGTCTCGCTTCCCATCGGTCAAAAGGGCCATGCTGAAAAAAGTGTCAAAACCAGAAATGCAGGACAGGCCATGGAGAAATGGGAGCCTTGCTACACTGATGGGCGGGATGTACATTGCCAACAGCCACTCTGGAGAAGTGTACGGTGTGTCCTGAAACATCTAAAAAACACAGCTTAGAGAGCATAGGGCACTTCCACGCATGGGGGGATAAAGTGGGAAAATTGAAAATCAGCAAGACACAAGCACCCCAAAGTTTAGGGCTGCTCTGTTGACAAGGACCTCCACTTCCTTCCACCTTAAATATCCCAGGAAAGCGAAAAATGGATAAAAAAGTTGTGGTCCTTATGTACAATGGAATATCACTCAGCCATGAAATCAATGTCATAAGGCTAGTAGCAGCATGATGAGTGGATTTAGGTAAGACGATTCTAAGTGAAATAAGTCACACAGAAAAGGACACTTCTCATAAGGTGTCACTTATAGAGGGAATGTAAAAACCGTTACACTTGAACTGAATTACAAAACAGAACAGAGTCACACATGCAGAAAACACACTATGGCTGCTTAACGGGAAAGGTGAGGTGGGGTGATACATAAAACAAGAGTTTCAAATTAGCTCAGATACCGTTCCATAAACCCAATATGTAATAGACAAGACCTACTCCTTGCTCAGAGAACTGGACTCAACACGCCCGATTCACCGCACAAGAATATATCTGACTAGTAATAATCTTAAAACCTATGTATTGATATCTCTCTGTTAGTGTGTCAAGTGGGTGTAAAGCGGCCTAAACACAGCCGTGAAAAGCAGCTAAACCCCATTATAAAAATAAATTACTTTTAAAAACCCATGAAACAAAGACAGGGAAAGAGAGAGAAATTCTTACACAATTCGTTCAGGGGCTGTGATGCAACCTGAATTGACCATATCTAGACCCACAGCTGGATGAGACATAAGGGTGGACACTCTTGGGGCTGAGAGCTTTGGTGAGGTTGGGTGAGCAAACGCAGACCCTTTATAGTAATACTGCATGCTACCCATCGCATGGGTCCCAAATCTCCAGGTTCAAGGGCATCTTCCTACATCGAAAACATGCATGAGAAACCCAGAAGATGGTACACCGTGTGATGGGGAAAGGTTTCTAAAACGCACCTCATTTCTCATCTCCTTGTGCTCGGGTTCGCCATTCCAGCCACTTTACTAGCAATCTCCCTACTTGGAGCATCAGCACCTTTAACCTCCTGTTCCCTACAGGTTGCAATTTGTCCTGAGGATGAACGGGAAGACGGGGAACCAATGAGAGACTAGCTCTTGGTGTTGGGACAGGCACAGGTCACTCTATTTTCCCATCAGGAAGAAGAATTAACCACAGGCTCAGCCTGCCCCCCGGAACCAGAACAGGGCCTGAAGCCATCCGGCGCTTCTGCGGCCGGCTCCCAAAAAAGAGACTTGTAAAATGGAGCTTCAGGGCACTGCAATTCACAAACCTGCAGAGTTATAAATGATAACTCTCGTCCACAAATATATTGAGGGAAGGCAAAGAAGAGGATTAGAAATCAAGGCAGAATTGCAGGAAACAGATTTCAGGAGGTAGATTCGAATCGCCTTTAAAGCACATGAAAAGCGGCAAAACGTTGACAATGATGCCCTTGGCCAAAAAGGGCGTATGCGTTTTTTCCTGAATATATTCAGGAAAAAACGCATACGCCCTTTTTGGCCAACCAAGCAACCTGGAAAGGCAAATCAGCGCTACAAAGAAGTCTCGCTTCCCATCGGTCAAAAGGGCCATGCTGAAAAAAGTGTCAAAACCAGAAATGCAGGACAGGCCATGGAGAAATGGGAGCCTTGCTACACTGATGGGAGGGATGTACATTGCCAACAGCCACTCTGGAGAAGTGTACGGTGTGTCCTGAAACATCTAAAAAACACAGCTTAGAGAGCATAGGGCACTTCCACGCATGGGGGGATAAAGTGGGAAAATTGAAAATCAGCAAGACACAAGCACCCCAAAGTTTAGGGCTGCTCTGTTGACAAGGACCTCCACTTCATTCCACCTTAAATATCCCAGGAAAGCGAAAAATGGATAAAAAAGTTGTGGTCCTTATGTACAATGGAATATCACTCAGCCATGAAATCAATGTCATAAGGCTAGTAGCAGCATGATGAGTGGATTTAGGTAAGACGATTCTAAGTGAAATAAGTCACACAGAAAAGGACACTTCTCATAAGGTGTCACTTATAGAGGGAATGTAAAAACCGTTACACTTGAACTGAATTACAAAACAGAACAGAGTCACACATGCAGAAAACACACTATGGCTGCTTAACGGGAAAGGTAAGGTGGGGTGATACATAAAACAAGAGTTTCAAATTAGCTCAGATACCGTTCCATAAACTCAATATGTAATAGACAAGATGTACTCCTTGCTCAGAGAACTGGACTCAACACGCCCGATTCACCGCACAAGAATATATCTGACTAGTAATAATCTTAAAACCTATGTATTGATATCTCTCTGTTAGTGTGTTAAGTGGGTGTAAAGCGGCCTAAACACAGCCGTGAAAAGCAGCTAAACCCCATTATAAAAATAAATTACTTTTAAAAACCCATGAAACAAAGACAGGGAAAGAGAGAGAAATTCTTACACAATTCGTTCAGGGGCTGTGATGCAACCTGGATTGACCATATCTAGACCCACAGCTGGATGAGACATAAGGGTGGACACTCTTGGGGCTGAGAGCTTTGGTGAGGTTGGGTGAGCAAACGCAGACCCTTTAAAGTAATACTGCGTGCTACCCATCGCATGGGTCCCAAATCTCCAGGTTCAAGGGCATCTTCCTACATCGAAAACATGCATGAGAAACCCAGAAGATGGTACACCGTGTGATGGGGAAAGTTTTCTAAAACGCACCTCATTTCTCATCTCCTTGTGCTCGGGTTCGCCATTCCAGCCACTTTACTAGCAATCTCCCTACTTGGAGCATCAGCACCTTTAACCTCCTGTTCCGTACAGGTTGCAATTTGTCCTGAGGATGAACGGGAAGACGGGGAACCAATGAGAGACTAGCTCTTGGTGTTGGGACAGGCACAGGTCACTCTATTTTCCCATCAGGAAGAAGAATTAACCACAGGCTCAGCCTGCCCCCCGGAACCAGAACAGGGCCTGAAGCCATCCGGCGCTTCTGCGGCCGGCTCCCAAAAAAGCGACTTGTAAAATGGAGCTTCAGGGCACTGCAATTCACAAACCTGCAGAGTTATAAATGATAACTCTCGTCCACAAATATATTGAGGGAAGGCAAAGAAGAGGATTAGAAATCAAGGCAGAATTGCAGGAAACAGATTTCAGGAGGTAGATTCGAATCGCCTTTAAAGCACATGAAAAGCGGCAAAACGTTGACAATGATGCCCTTGGCCAAAAAGGGCGTATGCGTTTTTTCCTGAATATATTCAGGAAAAAACGCATACGCCCTTTTTGGCCAACCAAGTAACCTGGAAAGGCAAATCAGCGCTACAAAGAAGTCTCGCTTCCCATCGGTCAAAACAGCCATGCTGAAAAAAGTATCAAAACCAGAAATGCAGGACAGGCCATGAAGAAATGGGAGCCTTGCTACACTGATGGGCGGGATGTACATTGCCAACAGCCACTCTGGAGAAGTGTACGGTGTGTCCTGAAACATCTAAAAAACACAGCTTAGAGAGCATAGGGCACTTCCACGCATGGGGGGATAAAGTGGGAAAATTGAAAATCAGCAAGACACAAGCACCCCAAAGTTTAGGGCTGCTCTGTTGACAAGGACCTCCACTTCCTTCCACCTTAAATATCCCAGGAAAGCGAAAAATGGATAAAAAAGTTGTGGTCCTTATGTACAATGGAATATCACTCAGCCATGAAATCAATGTCATAAGGCTAGTAGCAGCATGATGAGTGGATTTAGGTAAGACGATTCTAAGTGAAATAAGTCACACAGAAAAGGACACTTCTCATAAGGTGTCACTTATAGAGGGAATGTAAAAA
The DNA here is from genome assembly GCF_965194825.1 of Balaenoptera physalus. Taxonomy (NCBI): domain Eukaryota; kingdom Metazoa; phylum Chordata; class Mammalia; order Artiodactyla; family Balaenopteridae; genus Balaenoptera; species Balaenoptera physalus. The sequence goes on along the minus strand of NW_028126457.1, from coordinate 337,125 downwards.
CCGTTACACTTGAACTGAATTACAAAACAGAACAGAGTCACACATGCAGAAAACACACTATGGCTGCTTAACGGGAAAGGTGAGGTGGGGTGATACATAAAACAAGAGTTTCAAATTAGCTCAGATACCGTTCCATAAACCCAATATGGAATAGACAAGACCTACTCCTTGCTCAGAGAACTGGACTCAACACGCCCGATTCACCGCACAAGAATATATCTGACTAGTAATAATCTTAAAACCTATGTATTGATATCTCTCTCTTAGTGTGTCAAGTGGGTGTAAAGCGGCCTAAACACAGCCGTGAAAAGCAGCTAAACCCCATTATAAAAATAAATTACTTTTAAAAACCCATGAAACAAAGACAGGGAAAGAGAGAGAAATTCTTACACAATTCGTTCAGGGGCTGTGATGCAACCTGGATTGACCATATCTAGATCCACAGCTGGATGAGACATAAGGGTGGACACTCTTGAGGCTGAGAGCTTTGGTGAGGTTGGGTGAGCAAACGCAGACCCTTTAAAGTAATACTGCGTGCTACCCATCGCATGGGTCCCAAATCTCCAGGTTCAAGGGCATCTTCCTACATCGAAAACATGCATGAGAAACCCAGAAGATGGTACACCGTGTGATGGGGAAAGTTTTCTAAAACGCACCTCATTTCTCATCTCCTTGTGCTCGGGTTCGCCATTCCAGCCACTTTACTAGCAATCTCCCTACTTGGAGCATCAGCACCTTTAACCTCCTGTTCCGTACAGGTTGCAATTTGTCCTGAGGATGAACGGGAAGACGGGGAACCAATGAGAGACTAGCTCTTGGTGTTGGGACAGGCACAGGTCACTCTATTTTCCCATCAGGAAGAAGAATTAACCACAGGCTCAGCCTGCCCCCCGGAACCAGAACAGGGCCTGAAGCCATCCGGCGCTTCTGCGGCCGGCTCCCAAAAAAGCGACTTGTAAAATGGAGCTTCAGGGCACTGCAATTCACAAACCTGCAGAGTTATAAATGATAACTCTCGTCCACAAATATATTGAGGGAAGGCAAAGAAGAGGATTAGAAATCAAGGCAGAATTGCAGGAAACAGATTTCAGGAGGTAGATTCGAATCGCCTTTAAAGCACATGAAAAGCGGCAAAACGTTGACAATGATGCCCTTGGCCAAAAAGGGCGTATGCGTTTTTTCCTGAATATATTCAGGAAAAAACGCATACGCCCTTTTTGGCCAACCAAGCAACCTGGAAAGGCAAATCAGCGCTACAAAGAAGTCTCGCTTCCCATCGGTCAAAACGGCCATGCTGAAAAAAGTGTCAAAACCAGAAATGCAGGACAGGCCATGAAGAAATGGGAGCCTTGCTACACTGATGGGCGGGATGTACATTGCCAACAGCCACTCTGGAGAAGTGTACGGTGTGTCCTGAAACATCTAAAAAACACAGCTTAGAGAGCATAGGGCACTTCCACGCATGGGGGGATAAAGTGGGAAAATTGAAAATCAGCAAGACACAAGCACCCCAAAGTTTAGGGCTGCTCTGTTGACAAGGACCTCCACTTCCTTCCACCTTAAATATCCCAGGAAAGCGAAAAATGGATAAAAAAGTTGTGGTCCTTATGTACAATGGAATATCACTCAGCCATGAAATCAATGTCATAAGGCTAGTAGCAGCATGATGAGTGGATTTAGGTAAGACGATTCTAAGTGAAATAAGTCACACAGAAAAGGACACTTCTCATAAGGTGTCACTTATAGCGGGAATGTAAAAACCGTTACACTTGAACTGAATTACAAAACAGAACAGAGTCACACATGCAGAAAACACACTATGGCTGCTTAACGGGAAAGGTGAGGTGGGGTGATACATAAAACAAGAGTTTCAAATTAGCTCAGATACCGTTCCATAAACCCAATATGGAATAGACAAGACCTACTCCTTGCTCAGAGAACTGGACTCAACACGCCCGATTCACCGCACAAGAATATATCTGACTAGTAATAATCTTAAAACCTATGTATTGATATCTCTCTGTTAGTGTGTCAAGTGGGTGTAAAGCGGCCTAAACACAGCCGTGAAAAGCAGCTAAACCCCATTATAAAAATAAATTACTTTTAAAAACCCATGAAACAAAGACAGGGAAAGAGAGAGAAATTCTTACACAATTCGTTCAGGGGCTGTGATGCAACCTGGATTGACCATATCTAGACCCACAGCTGGATGAGACATAAGGGTGGACACTCTTGGGGCTGAGAGCTTTGGTGAGGTTGGGTGAGCAAACGCAGACCCTTTATAGTAATACTGCGTGCTACCCATCGCATGGGTCCCAAATCTCCAGGTTCAAGGGCATCTTCCTACATCGAAAACATGCATGAGAAACCCAGAAGATGGTACACCGTGTGATGGGGAAAGGTTTCTAAAACGCACCTCATTTCTCATCTCCTTGTGCTCGGGTTCGCCATTCCAGCCACTTTACTAGCAATCTCCCTACTTGGAGCATCAGCACCTTTAACCTCCTGTTCCGTACAGGTTGCAATTTGTCCTGAGGATGAACGGGAAGACGGGGAACCAATGAGAGACTAGCTCTTGGTGTTGGGACAGGCACAGGTCACTCTATTTTCCCATCAGGAAGAAGAATTAACCACAGGCTCAGCCTGCCCCCCGGAACCAGAACAGGGCCTGAAGCCATCCGGCGCTTCTGCGGCCGGCTCCCAAAAAAGAGACTTGTAAAATGGAGCTTCAGGGCACTGCAATTCACAAACCTGCAGAGTTATAAATGATAACTCTCGTCCACAAATATATTGAGGGAAGGCAAAGAAGAGGATTAGAAATCAAGGCAGAATTGCAGGAAACAGATTTCAGGAGGTGGATTCGAATCGCCTTTAAAGCACATGAAAAGTGGCAAAACGTTGACAATGATGCCCTTGGCCAAAAAGGGCGTATGCGTTTTTTCCTGAATATATTCAGGAAAAAACGCATACGCCCTTTTTGGCCAACCAAGCAACCTGGAAAGGCAAATCAGCGCTACAAAGAAGTCTCGCTTCCCATCGGTCAAAAGGGCCATGCTGAAAAAAGTGTCAAAACCAGAAATGCAGGACAGGCCATGGAGAAATGGGAGCCTTGCTACACTGATGGGCGGGATGTACATTGCCAACAGCCACTCTGGAGAAGTGTACGGTGTGTCCTGAAACATCTAAAAAACACAGCTTAGAGAGCATAGGGCACTTGCACGCATGGGGGGATAAAGTGGGAAAATTGAAAATCAGCAAGACACAAGCACCCCAAAGTTTAGGGCTGCTCTGTTGACAAGGACCTCCACTTCCTTCCACCTTAAATATCCCAGGAAAGCGAAAAATGGATAAAAAAGTTGTGGTCCTTATGTACAATGGAATATCACTCAGCCATGAAATCAATGTCATAAGGCTAGTAGCAGCATGATGAGTGGATTTAGGTAAGACGATTCTAAGTGAAATAAGTCACACAGAAAAGGACACTTCTCATAAGGTGTCACTTATAGAGGGAATGTAAAAACCGTTACACTTGAACTGAATTACAAAACAGAACAGAGTCACACATGCAGAAAACACACTATGGCTGCTTAACGGGAAAGGTGAGGTGGGGTGATACATAAAACAAGAGTTTCAAATTAGCTCAGATACCGTTCCATAAACCCAATATGTAATAGACAAGACCTACTCCTTGCTCAGAGAACTGGACTCAACACGCCCGATTCACCGCACAAGAATATATCTGACTAGTAATAATCTTAAAACCTATGTATTGATATCTCTCTGTTAGTGTGTCAAGTGGGTGTAAAGCGGCCTAAACACAGCCGTGAAAAGCAGCTAAACCCCATTATAAAAATAAATTACTTTTAAAAACCCATGAAACAAAGACAGGGAAAGAGAGAGAAATTCTTACACAATTCGTTCAGGGGCTGTGATGCAACCTGAATTGACCATATCTAGACCCACAGCTGGATGAGACATAAGGGTGGACACTCTTGGGGCTGAGAGCTTTGGTGAGGTTGGGTGAGCAAACGCAGACCCTTTATAGTAATACTGCGTGCTACCCATCGCATGGGTCCCAAATCTCCAGGTTCAAGGGCATCTTCCTACATCGAAAACATGCATGAGAAACCCAGAAGATGGTACACCGTGTGATGGGGAAAGGTTTCTAAAACGCACCTCATTTCTCATCTCCTTGTGCTCGGGTTCGCCATTCCAGCCACTTTACTAGCAATCTCCCTACTTGGAGCATCAGCACCTTTAACCTCCTGTTCCGTACAGGTTGCAATTTGTCCTGAGGATGAACGGGAAGACGGGGAACCAATGAGAGACTAGCTCTTGGTGTTGGGACAGGCACAGGTCACTCTATTTTCCCATCAGGAAGAAGAATTAACCACAGGCTCAGCCTGCCCCCCGGAACCAGAACAGGGCCTGAAGCCATCCGGCGCTTCTGCGGCTGGCTCCCAAAAAAGCGACTTGTAAAATGGAGCTTCAGGGCACTGCAATTCACAAACCTGCAGAGTTATAAATGATAACTCTCGTCCACAAATATATTGAGGGAAGGCAAAGAAGAGGATTAGAAATCAAGGCAGAATTGCAGGAAACAGATTTCACGAGGTAGATTCGAATCGCCTTTAAAGCACATGAAAAGCGGCAAAACGTTGACAATGATGCCCTTGGCCAAAAAGGGCGTATGCGTTTTTTCCTGAATATATTCAGGAAAAAACGCATACGCCCTTTTTGGCCAACCAAGCAACCTGGAAAGGCAAATCAGCGCTACAAAGAAGTCTCGCTTCCCATCGGTCAAATGGGCCATGCTGAAAAAAGTATCAAAACCAGAAATGCAGGACAGGCCATGGAGAAATGGGAGCCTTGCTACACTGATGGGCGGGATGTACATTGCCAACAGCCACTCTGGAGAAGTGTACGGTGTGTCCTGAAACATCTAAAAAACACAGCTTAGAGAGCATAGGGCACTTCCACGCATGGGGGGATAAAGTGGGAAAATTGAAAATCAGCAAGACACAAGCACCCCAAAGTTTAGGGCTGCTCTGTTGACAAGGACCTCCACTTCCTTCCACCTTAAATATCCCAGGAAAGCGAAAAATGGATAAAAAAGTTGTGGTCCTTATGTACAATGGAATATCACTCAGCCATGAAATCAATGTCATAAAGCTAGTAGCAGCATGATGAGTGGATTTAGGTAAGACGATCCTAAGTGAAATAAGTCACACAGAAAAGGACACTTCTCATAAGGTGTCACTTATAGAGGGAATGTAAAAACCGTTACACTTGAACTGAATTACAAAACAGAACAGAGTCACACATGCAGAAAACACACTATGGCTGCTTAACGGGAAAGGTGAGGTGGGGTGATACATAAAACAAGAGTTTCAAATTAGCTCAGATACCGTTCCATAAACCCAATATGGAATAGACAAGACCTACTCCTTGCTCAGAGAACTGGACTCAACACGCCCGATTCACCGCACAAGAATATATCTGACTAGTAATAATCTTAAAACCTATGTATTGATATCTCTCTGTTAGTGTGTCAAGTGGGTGTAAAGCGGCCTAAACACAGCCGTGAAAAGCAGCTAAACCCCATTATAAAAATAAATTACTTTTAAAAACCCATGAAACAAAGACAGGGAAAGAGAGAGAAATTCTTACACAATTCGTTCAGGGGCTGTGATGCAACCTGGATTGACCATATCTAGATCCACAGCTGGATGAGACATAAGGGTGGACACTCTTGAGGCTCAGAGCTTTGGTGAGGTTGGGTGAGCAAACGCAGACCCTTTAAAGTAATACTGCATGCTACCCATCGCATGGGTCCCAAATCTCCAGGTTCAAGGGCATCTTCCTACATCGAAAACATGCATGAGAAACCCAGAAGATGGTACACCGTGTGATGGGGAAAGGTTTCTAAAACGCACCTCATTTCTCATCTCCTTGTGCTCGGGTTCGCCATTCCAGCCACTTTACTAGCAATCTCCCTACTTGGAGCATCAGCACCTTTAACCTCCTGTTCCGTACAGGTTGCAATTTGTCCTGAGGATGAACGGGAAGACGGGGAACCAATGAGAGACTAGCTCTTGGTGTTGGGACAGGCACAGGTCACTCTATTTTCCCATCAGGAAGAAGAATTAACCACAGGCTCAGCCTGCCCCCCGGAACCAGAACAGGGCCTGAAGCCATCCGGCGCTTCTGCGGCCGGCTCCCAAAAAAGCGACTTGTAAAATGGAGCTTCAGGGCACTGCAATTCACAAACCTGCAGAGTTATAAATGATAACTCTCGTCCACAAATATATTGAGGGAAGGCAAAGAAGAGGATTAGAAATCAAGGCAGAATTGCAGGAAACAGATTTCAGGAGGTAGATTCGAATCGCCTTTAAAGCACATGAAAAGCGGCAAAACGTTGACAATGATGCCCTTGGCCAAAAAGGGCGTATGCGTTTTTTCCTGAATATATTCAGGAAAAAACGCATACGCCCTTTTTGGCCAACCAAGCAACCTGGAAAGGCAAATCAGCGCTACAAAGAAGTCTCGCTTCCCATCGGTCAAAAGGGCCATGCTGAAAAAAGTATCAAAACCAGAAATGCAGGACAGGCCATGGAGAAATGGGAGCCTTGCTACACTGATGGGCGGGATGTACATTGCCAACAGCCACTCTGGAGAAGTGTACGGTGTGTCCTGAAACATCTAAAAAACACAGCTTAGAGAGCATAGGGCACTTCCACGCATGGGGGGATAAAGTGGGAAAATTGAAAATCAGCACGACACAAGCACCCCAAAGTTTAGGGCTGCTCTGTTGACAAGGACCTCCACTTCCTTCCACCTTAAATATCCCAGGAAAGCGAAAAATGGATAAAAAAGTTGTGGTCCTTATGTACAATGGAATATCACTCAGCCATGAAATCAATGTCATAAGGCTAGTAGCAGCATGATGAGTGGATTTAGGTAAGACGATTCTAAGTGAAATAAGTCACACAGAAAAGGACACTTCTCATAAGGTGTCACTTATAGAGGGAATGTAAAAACCGTTACACTTGAACTGAATTACAAAACAGAACAGAGTCACTCATGCAGAAAACACACTATGGCTGCTTAACGGGAAAGGTGAGGTGGGGTGATACATAAAACAAGAGTTTCAAATTAGCTCAGATACCGTTCCATAAACCCAATATGTAATAGACAAGACCTACTCCTTGCTCAGAGAACTGGACTCAACACGCCCGATTCACCGCACAAGAATATATCTGACTAGTAATAATCTTAAAACCTATGTATTGATATCTCTCTGTTAGTGTGTCAAGTGGGTGTAAAGCGGCCTAAACACAGCCGTGAAAAGCAGCTAAACCCCATTATAAAAATAAATTACTTTTAAAAACCCATGAAACAAAGACAGGGAAAGAGAGAGAAATTCTTACACAATTCGTTCAGGGGCTGTGATGCAACCTGGATTGACCATATCTAGATCCACAGCTGGATGAGACATAAGGGTGGACACTCTTGAGGCTCAGAGCTTTGGTGAGGTTGGGTGAGCAAACGCAGACCCTTTAAAGTAATACTGCATGCTACCCATCGCATGGGTCCCAAATCTCCAGGTTCAAGGGCATCTTCCTACATCGAAAACATGCATGAGAAACCCAGAAGATGGTACACCGTGTGATGGGGAAACGTTTCTAAAACGCACCTCATTTCTCATCTCCTTGTGCTCGGGTTCGCCATTCCAGCCACTTTACTAGCAATCTCCCTACTTGGAGCATCAGCACCTTTAACCTCCTGTTCCGTACAGGTTGCAATTTGTCCTGAGGATGAACGGGAAGACGGGGAACCAATGAGAGACTAGCTCTTGGTGTTGGGACAGGCACAGGTCACTCTATTTTCCCATCAGGAAGAAGAATTAACCACAGGCTCAGCCTGCCCCCCGGAACCAGAACAGGGCCTGAAGCCATCCGGCGCTTCTGCGGCCGGCTCCCAAAAAAGCGACTTGTAAAATGGAGCTTCAGGGCACTGCAATTCACAAACCTGCAGAGTTATAAATGATAACTCTCGTCCACAAATATATTGAGGGAAGGCAAAGAAGAGGATTAGAAATCAAGGCAGAATTGCAGGAAACAGATTTCAGGAGGTAGATTCGAATCGCCTTTAAAGCACATGAAAAGCGGCAAAACGTTGACAATGATGCCCTTGGCCAAAAAGGGCGTATGCGTTTTTTCCTGAATATATTCAGGAAAAAACGCATACGCCCTTTTTGGCCAACCAAGCAACCTGGAAAGGCAAATCAGCGCTACAAAGAAGTCTCGCTTCCCATCGGTCAAAAGGGCCATGCTGAAAAAAGTGTCAAAACCAGAAATGCAGGACAGGCCATGGAGAAATGGGAGCCTTGCTACACTGATGGGAGGGATGTACATTGCCAACAGCCACTCTGGAGAAGTGTACGGTGTGTCCTGAAACATCTAAAAAACACAGCTTAGAGAGCATAGGGCACTTCCACGCATGGGGGGATAAAGTGGGAAAATTGAAAATCAGCAAGACACAAGCACCCCAAAGTTTAGGGCTGCTCTGTTGACAAGGACCTCCACTTCCTTCCACCTTAAATATCCCAGGAACGCGAAAAATGGATAAAAAAGTTGTGGTCCTTATGTACAATGGAATATCACTCAGCCATGAAATCAATGTCATAAGGCTAGTAGCAGCATGATGAGTGGATTTAGGTAAGACGATTCTAAGTGAAATAAGTCACACAGAAAAGGACACTTCTCATAAGGTGTCACTTATAGCGGGAATGTAAAAACCGTTACACTTGAACTGAATTACAAAACAGAACAGAGTCACACATGCAGAAAACACACTATGGCTGCTTAACGGGAAAGGTGAGGTGGGGTGATACATAAAACAAGAGTTTCAAATTAGCTCAGATACCGTTCCATAAACCCAATATGTAATAGACAAGACCTACTCCTTGCTCAGAGAACTGGACTCAACACGCCCGATTCACCGCACAAGAATATATCTGACTAGTAATAATCTTACAACCTATGTATTGATATCTCTCTGTTAGTGTGTCAAGTGGGTGTAAAGCGGCCTAAACACAGCCGTGAAAAGCAGCTAAACCCCATTATAAAAATAAATTACTTTTAAAAACCCATGAAACAAAGACAGGGAAAGAGAGAGAAATTCTTACACAATTCGTTCAGGGGCTGTGATGCAACCTGGATTGACCATATCTAGACCCACAGCTGGATGAGACATAAGGGTGGACACTCTTGGGGCTGAGAGCTTTGGTGAGGTTGGGTGAGCAAACGCAGACCCTTTATAGTAATACTGCGTGCTACCCATCGCATGGGTCCCAAATCTCCAGGTTCAAGGGCATCTTCCTACATCGAAAACATGCATGAGAAACCCAGAAGATGGTACACCGTGTGATGGGGAAAGGTTTCTAAAACGCACCTCATTTCTCATCTCCTTGTGCTCGGGTTCGCCATTCAGGCCACTTTACTAGCAATCTCCCTACTTGGAGCATCAGCACCTTTAACCTCCTGTTCCGTACAGGTTGCAATTTGTCCTGAGGATGAACGGGAAGACGGGGAACCAATGAGAGACTAGCTCTTGGTGTTGGGACAGGCACAGGTCACTCTATTTTCCCATCAGGAAGAAGAATTAACCACAGGCTCAGCCTGCCCCCCGGAAGCAGAACAGGGCCTGAAGCCATCCGGCGCTTCTGCGGCCGGCTCCCAAAAAAGCGACTTTTAAAATGGAGCTTCAGGGCACTGCAATTCACAAACCTGCAGAGTTATAAATGATAACTCTCGTCCACAAATATATTGAGGGAAGGCAAAGAAGAGGATTAGAAATCAAGGCAGAATTGCAGGAAACAGATTTCAGGAGGTGGATTCGAATCGCCTTTAAAGCACATGAAAAGCGGCAAAACGTTGACAATGATGCCCTTGGCCAAAAAGGGCGTATGCGTTTTTTCCTGAATATATTCAGGAAAAAACGCATACGCCCTTTTTGGCCAACCAAGCAACCTGGAAAGGCAAATCAGCGCTACAAAGAAGTCTCGCTTCCCATCGGTCAAAAGGGCCATGCTGAAAAAAGTGTCAAAACCAGAAATGCAGGACAGGCCATGGAGAAATGGGAGCCTTGCTACACTGATGGGCGGGATGTACATTGCCAACAGCCACTCTGGAGAAGTGTACGGTGTGTCCTGAAACATCTAAAAACACAGCTTAGAGAGCATAGGGCACTTCCACGCATGGGGGGATAAAGTGGGAAAATTGAAAATCAGCAAGACACAAGCACCCCAAAGTTTAGGGCTGCTCTGTTGACAAGGACCTCCACTTCCTTCCACCTTAAATATCCCAGGAAAGCGAAAAATGGATAAAAAAGTTGTGGTCCTTATGTACAATGGAATATCACTCAGCCATGAAATCAATGTCATAAGGCTAGTAGCAGCATGATGAGTGGATTTAGGTAAGACGATTCTAAGTGAAATAAGTCACACAGAAAAGGACACTTCTCATAAGGTGTCACTTATAGAGGGAATGTAAAAACCGTTACACTTGAACTGAATTACAAAACAGAACAGAGTCACACATGCAGAAAACACACTATGGCTGCTTAACGGGAAAGGTGAGGTGGGGTGATACATAAAACAAGAGTTTCAAATTAGCTCAGATACCGTTCCATAAACCCAATATGTAATAGACAAGACCTACTCCTTGCTCAGAGAACTGGACTCAACACGCCCGATTCACCGCACAAGAATATATCTGACTAGTAATAATCTTAAAACCTATGTATTGATATCTCTCTGTTAGTGTGTCAAGTGGGTGTAAAGCGGCCTAAACACAGCCGTGAAAAGCAGCTAAACCCCATTATAAAAATAAATTACTTTTAAAAACCCATGAAACAAAGACAGGGAAAGAGAGAGAAATTCTTACACAATTCGTTCAGGGGCTGTGATGCAACCTGGATTGACCATATCTAGACCCACAGCTGGATGAGACATAAGGGTGGACACTCTTGGGGCTGAGAGCTTTGGTGAGGTTGGGTGAGCAAACGCAGACCCTTTATAGTAATACTGCGTGCTACCCATCGCATGGGTCCCAAATCTCCAGGTTCAAGGGCATCTTCCTACATCGAAAACATGCATGAGAAACCCAGAAGATGGTACACCGTGTGATGGGGAAAGGTTTCTAAAACGCACCTCATTTCTCATCTCCTTGTGCTCGGGTTCGCCATTCCAGCCACTTTACTAGCAATCTCCCTACTTGGAGCATCAGCACCTTTAACCTCCTGTTCCGTACAGGTTGCAATTTGTCCTGAGGATGAACGGGAAGACGGGGAACCAATGAGAGACTAGCTCTTGGTGTTGGGACAGGCACAGGTCACTCTATTTTCCCATCAGGAAGAAGAATTAACCACAGGCTCAGCCTGCCCCCCGGAACCAGAACAGGGCCTGAAGCCATCCGGCGCTTCTGCGGCCGGCTCCCAAAAAAGCGACTTGTAAAATGGAGCTTCAGGGCACTGCAATTCACAAACCTGCAGAGTTATAAATGATAACTCTCGTCCACAAATATATTGAGGGAAGGCAAAGAAGAGGATTAGAAATCAAGGCAGAATTGCAGGAAACAGATTTCAGGAGGTGGATTCGAATCGCCTTTAAAGCACATGAAAAGTGGCAAAACGTTGACAATGATGCCCTTGGCCAAAAAGGGCGTATGCGTTTTTTCCTGAATATATTCAGGAAAAAACGCATACGCCCTTTTTGGCCAACCAAGCAACCTGGAAAGGCAAATCAGCGCTACAAAGAAGTCTCGCTTCCCATCGGTCAAAAGGGCCATGCTGAAAAAAGTGTCAAAACCAGAAATGCAGGACAGGCCATGGAGAAATGGGAGCCTTGCTACACTGATGGGCGGGATGTACATTGCCAACAGCCACTCTGGAGAAGTGTACGGTGTGTCCTGAAACATCTAAAAAACACAGCTTAGAGAGCATAGGGCACTTCCACGCATGGGGGGATAAAGTGGGAAAATTGAAAATCAGCAAGACACAAGCACCCCAAAGTTTAGGGCTGCTCTGTTGACAAGGACCTCCACTTCCTTCCACCTTAAATATCCCAGGAAAGCGAAAAATGGATAAAAAAGTTGTGGTCCTTATGTACAATGGAATATCACTCAGCCATGAAATCAATGTCATAAGGCTAGTAGCAGCATGATGAGTGGATTTAGGTAAGACGATTCTAAGTGAAATAAGTCACACAGAAAAGGACACTTCTCATAAGGTGTCACTTATAGAGGGAATGTAAAAACCGTTACACTTGAACTGAATTACAAAACAGAACAGAGTCACACATGCAGAAAACACACTATGGCTGCTTAACGGGAAAGGTGAGGTGGGGTGATACATAAAACAAGAGTTTCAAATTAGCTCAGATACCGTTCCATAAACCCAATATGTAATAGACAAGACCTACTCCTTGCTCAGAGAACTGGACTCAACACGCCCGATTCACCGCACAAGAATATATCTGACTAGTAATAATCTTAAAACCTATGTATTGATATCTCTCTGTTAGTGTGTCAAGTGGGTGTAAAGCGGCCTAAACACAGCCGTGAAAAGCAGCTAAACCCCATTATAAAAATAAATTACTTTTAAAAACCCATGAAACAAAGACAGGGAAAGAGAGAGAAATTCTTACACAATTCGTTCAGGGGCTGTGATGCAACCTGAATTGACCATATCTAGACCCACAGCTGGATGAGACATAAGGGTGGACACTCTTGGGGCTGAGAGCTTTGGTGAGGTTGGGTGAGCAAACGCAGACCCTTTATAGTAATACTGCATGCTACCCATCGCATGGGTCCCAAATCTCCAGGTTCAAGGGCATCTTCCTACATCGAAAACATGCATGAGAAACCCAGAAGATGGTACACCGTGTGATGGGGAAAGGTTTCTAAAACGCACCTCATTTCTCATCTCCTTGTGCTCGGGTTCGCCATTCCAGCCACTTTACTAGCAATCTCCCTACTTGGAGCATCAGCACCTTTAACCTCCTGTTCCGTACAGGTTGCAATTTGTCCTGAGGATGAACGGGAAGACGGGGAACCAATGAGAGACTAGCTCTTGGTGTTGGGACAGGCACAGGTCACTCTATTTTCCCATCAGGAAGAAGAATTAACCACAGGCTCAGCCTGCCCCCCGGAACCAGAACAGGGCCTGAAGCCATCCGGCGCTTCTGCGGCCGGCTCCCAAAAAAGAGACTTGTAAAATGGAGCTTCAGGGCACTGCAATTCACAAACCTGCAGAGTTATAAATGATAACTCTCGTCCACAAATATATTGAGGGAAGGCAAAGAAGAGGATTAGAAATCAAGGCAGAATTGCAGGAAACAGATTTCAGGAGGTAGATTCGAATCGCCTTTAAAGCACATGAAAAGCGGCAAAACGTTGACAATGATGCCCTTGGCCAAAAAGGGCGTATGCGTTTTTTCCTGAATATATTCAGGAAAAAACGCATACGCCCTTTTTGGCCAACCAAGCAACCTGGAAAGGCAAATCAGCGCTACAAAGAAGTCTCGCTTCCCATCGGTCAAAAGGGCCATGCTGAAAAAAGTGTCAAAACCAGAAATGCAGGACAGGCCATGGAGAAATGGGAGCCTTGCTACACTGATGGGCGGGATGTACATTGCCAACAGCCACTCTGGAGAAGTGTACGGTGTGTCCTGAAACATCTAAAAAACACAGCTTAGAGAGCATAGGGCACTTCCACGCATGGGGGGATAAAGTGGGAAAATTGAAAATCAGCAAGACACAAGCACCCCAAAGTTTAGGGCTGCTCTGTTGACAAGGACCTCCACTTCCTTCCACCTTAAATATCCCAGGAAAGCGAAAAATGGATAAAAAAGTTGTGGTCCTTATGTACAATGGAATATCACTCAGCCATGAAATCAATGTCATAAGGCTAGTAGCAGCATGATGAGTGGATTTAGGTAAGACGATTCTAAGTGAAATAAGTCACACAGAAAAGGACACTTCTCATAAGGTGTCACTTATAGAGGGAATGTAAAAACCGTTACACTTGAACTGAATTACAAAACAGAACAGAGTCACACATGCAGAAAACACACTATGGCTGCTTAACGGGAAAGGTGAGGTGGGGTGATACATAAAACAAGAGTTTCAAATTAGCTCAGATACCGTTCCATAAACCCAATATGTAATAGACAAGACCTACTCCTTGCTCAGAGAACTGGACTCAACACGCCCGATTCACCGCACAAGAATATATCTGACTAGTAATAATCTTAAAACCTATGTATTGATATCTCTCTGTTAGTGTGTCAAGTGGGTGTAAAGCGGCCTAAACACAGCCGTGAAAAGCAGCTAAACCCCATTATAAAAATAAATTACTTTTAAAAACCCATGAAACAAAGACAGGGAAAGAGAGAGAAATTCTTACACAATTCGTTCAGGGGCTGTGATGCAACCTGAATTGACCATATCTAGACCCACAGCTGGATGAGACATAAGGGTGGACACTCTTGGGGCTGAGAGCTTTGGTGAGGTTGGGTGAGCAAACGCAGACCCTTTATAGTAATACTGCATGCTACCCATCGCATGGGTCCCAAATCTCCAGGTTCAAGGGCATCTTCCTACATCGAAAACATGCATGAGAAACCCAGAAGATGGTACACCGTGTGATGGGGAAAGGTTTCTAAAACGCACCTCATTTCTCATCTCCTTGTGCTCGGGTTCGCCATTCCAGCCACTTTACTAGCAATCTCCCTACTTGGAGCATCAGCACCTTTAACCTCCTGTTCCGTACAGGTTGCAATTTGTCCTGAGGATGAACGGGAAGACGGGGAACCAATGAGAGACTAGCTCTTGGTGTTGGGACAGGCACAGGTCACTCTATTTTCCCATCAGGAAGAAGAATTAACCACAGGCTCAGCCTGCCCCCCGGAACCAGAACAGGGCCTGAAGCCATCCGGCGCTTCTGCGGCCGGCTCCCAAAAAAGAGACTTGTAAAATGGAGCTTCAGGGCACTGCAATTCACAAACCTGCAGAGTTATAAATGATAACTCTCGTCCACAAATATATTGAGGGAAGGCAAAGAAGAGGATTAGAAATCAAGGCAGAATTGCAGGAAACAGATTTCAGGAGGTAGATTCGAATCGCCTTTAAAGCACATGAAAAGCGGCAAAACGTTGACAATGATGCCCTTGGCCAAAAAGGGCGTATGCGTTTTTTCCTGAATATATTCAGGAAAAAACGCATACGCCCTTTTTGGCCAACCAAGCAACCTGGAAAGGCAAATCAGCGCTACAAAGAAGTCTCGCTTCCCATCGGTCAAAAGGGCCATGCTGAAAAAAGTGTCAAAACCAGAAATGCAGGACAGGCCATGGAGAAATGGGAGCCTTGCTACACTGATGGGAGGGATGTACATTGCCAACAGCCACTCTGGAGAAGTGTACGGTGTGTCCTGAAACATCTAAAAAACACAGCTTAGAGAGCATAGGGCACTTCCACGCATGGGGGGATAAAGTGGGAAAATTGAAAATCAGCAAGACACAAGCACCCCAAAGTTTAGGGCTGCTCTGTTGACAAGGACCTCCACTTCATTCCACCTTAAATATCCCAGGAAAGCGAAAAATGGATAAAAAAGTTGTGGTCCTTATGTACAATGGAATATCACTCAGCCATGAAATCAATGTCATAAGGCTAGTAGCAGCATGATGAGTGGATTTAGGTAAGACGATTCTAAGTGAAATAAGTCACACAGAAAAGGACACTTCTCATAAGGTGTCACTTATAGAGGGAATGTAAAAACCGTTACACTTGAACTGAATTACAAAACAGAACAGAGTCACACATGCAGAAAACACACTATGGCTGCTTAACGGGAAAGGTAAGGTGGGGTGATACATAAAACAAGAGTTTCAAATTAGCTCAGATACCGTTCCATAAACTCAATATGTAATAGACAAGATGTACTCCTTGCTCAGAGAACTGGACTCAACACGCCCGATTCACCGCACAAGAATATATCTGACTAGTAATAATCTTAAAACCTATGTATTGATATCTCTCTGTTAGTGTGTTAAGTGGGTGTAAAGCGGCCTAAACACAGCCGTGAAAAGCAGCTAAACCCCATTATAAAAATAAATTACTTTTAAAAACCCATGAAACAAAGACAGGGAAAGAGAGAGAAATTCTTACACAATTCGTTCAGGGGCTGTGATGCAACCTGGATTGACCATATCTAGACCCACAGCTGGATGAGACATAAGGGTGGACACTCTTGGGGCTGAGAGCTTTGGTGAGGTTGGGTGAGCAAACGCAGACCCTTTAAAGTAATACTGCGTGCTACCCATCGCATGGGTCCCAAATCTCCAGGTTCAAGGGCATCTTCCTACATCGAAAACATGCATGAGAAACCCAGAAGATGGTACACCGTGTGATGGGGAAAGTTTTCTAAAACGCACCTCATTTCTCATCTCCTTGTGCTCGGGTTCGCCATTCCAGCCACTTTACTAGCAATCTCCCTACTTGGAGCATCAGCACCTTTAACCTCCTGTTCCGTACAGGTTGCAATTTGTCCTGAGGATGAACGGGAAGACGGGGAACCAATGAGAGACTAGCTCTTGGTGTTGGGACAGGCACAGGTCACTCTATTTTCCCATCAGGAAGAAGAATTAACCACAGGCTCAGCCTGCCCCCCGGAACCAGAACAGGGCCTGAAGCCATCCGGCGCTTCTGCGGCCGGCTCCCAAAAAAGCGACTTGTAAAATGGAGCTTCAGGGCACTGCAATTCACAAACCTGCAGAGTTATAAATGATAACTCTCGTCCACAAATATATTGAGGGAAGGCAAAGAAGAGGATTAGAAATCAAGGCAGAATTGCAGGAAACAGATTTCAGGAGGTAGATTCGAATCGCCTTTAAAGCACATGAAAAGCGGCAAAACGTTGACAATGATGCCCTTGGCCAAAAAGGGCGTATGCGTTTTTTCCTGAATATATTCAGGAAAAAACGCATACGCCCTTTTTGGCCAACCAAGTAACCTGGAAAGGCAAATCAGCGCTACAAAGAAGTCTCGCTTCCCATCGGTCAAAACAGCCATGCTGAAAAAAGTGTCAAAACCAGAAATGCAGGACAGGCCATGAAGAAATGGGAGCCTTGCTACACTGATGGGCGGGATGTACATTGCCAACAGCCACTCTGGAGAAGTGTACGGTGTGTCCTGAAACATCTAAAAAACACAGCTTAGAGAGCATAGGGCACTTCCACGCATGGGGGGATAAAGTGGGAAAATTGAAAATCAGCAAGACACAAGCACCCCAAAGTTTAGGGCTGCTCTGTTGACAAGGACCTCCACTTCCTTCCACCTTAAATATCCCAGGAAAGCGAAAAATGGATAAAAAAGTTGTGGTCCTTATGTACAATGGAATATCACTCAGCCATGAAATCAATGTCATAAGGCTAGTAGCAGCATGATGAGTGGATTTAGGTAAGACGATTCTAAGTGAAATAAGTCACACAGAAAAGGACACTTCTCATAAGGTGTCACTTATAGAGGGAATGTAAAAACCGTTACACTTGAACTGAATTACAAAACAGAACAGAGTCACACATGCAGAAAACACACTATGGCTGCTTAACGGGAAAGGTGAGGTGGGGTGATACATAAAACAAGAGTTTCAAATTAGCTCAGATACCGTTCCATAAACCCAATATGGAATAGACAAGACCTACTCCTTGCTCAGAGAACTGGACTCAACACGCCCGATTCACCGCACAAGAATATATCTGACTAGTAATAATCTTAAAACCTATGTATTGATATCTCTCTCTTAGTGTGTCAAGTGGGTGTAAAGCGGCCTAAACACAGCCGTGAAAAGCAGCTAAACCCCATTATAAAAATAAATTACTTTTAAAAACCCATGAAACAAAGACAGGGAAAGAGAGAGAAATTCTTACACAATTCGTTCAGGGGCTGTGATGCAACCTGGATTGACCATATCTAGATCCACAGCTGGATGAGACATAAGGGTGGACACTCTTGAGGCTGAGAGCTTTGGTGAGGTTGGGTGAGCAAACGCAGACCCTTTAAAGTAATACTGCGTGCTACCCATCGCATGGGTCCCAAATCTCCAGGTTCAAGGGCATCTTCCTACATCGAAAACATGCATGAGAAACCCAGAAGATGGTACACCGTGTGATGGGGAAAGTTTTCTAAAACGCACCTCATTTCTCATCTCCTTGTGCTCGGGTTCGCCATTCCAGCCACTTTACTAGCAATCTCCCTACTTGGAGCATCAGCACCTTTAACCTCCTGTTCCGTACAGGTTGCAATTTGTCCTGAGGATGAACGGGAAGACGGGGAACCAATGAGAGACTAGCTCTTGGTGTTGGGACAGGCACAGGTCACTCTATTTTCCCATCAGGAAGAAGAATTAACCACAGGCTCAGCCTGCCCCCCGGAACCAGAACAGGGCCTGAAGCCATCCGGCGCTTCTGCGGCCGGCTCCCAAAAAAGCGACTTGTAAAATGGAGCTTCAGGGCACTGCAATTCACAAACCTGCAGAGTTATAAATGATAACTCTCGTCCACAAATATATTGAGGGAAGGCAAAGAAGAGGATTAGAAATC
Organism: Balaenoptera physalus; assembly: GCF_965194825.1. Classification (NCBI taxonomy): domain Eukaryota; kingdom Metazoa; phylum Chordata; class Mammalia; order Artiodactyla; family Balaenopteridae; genus Balaenoptera; species Balaenoptera physalus. The sequence goes on along the minus strand of NW_028126457.1, from coordinate 318,464 downwards.
AAGGCAGAATTGCAGGAAACAGATTTCAGGAGGTAGATTCGAATCGCCTTTAAAGCACATGAAAAGCGGCAAAACGTTGACAATGATGCCCTTGGCCAAAAAGGGCATATGCGTTTTTTCCTGAATATATTCAGGAAAAAACGCATACGCCCTTTTTGGCCAACCAAGCAACCTGGAAAGGCAAATCAGCGCTACAAAGAAGTCTCGCTTCCCATCGGTCAAAACGGCCATGCTGAAAAAAGTGTCAAAACCAGAAATGCAGGACAGGCCATGAAGAAATGGGAGCCTTGCTACACTGATGGGCGGGATGTACATTGCCAACAGCCACTCTGGAGAAGTGTACGGTGTGTCCTGAAACATCTAAAAAACACAGCTTAGAGAGCATAGGGCACTTCCACGCATGGGGGGATAAAGTGGGAAAATTGAAAATCAGCAAGACACAAGCACCCCAAAGTTTAGGGCTGCTCTGTTGACAAGGACCTCCACTTCCTTCCACCTTAAATATCCCAGGAAAGCGAAAAATGGATAAAAAAGTTGTGGTCCTTATGTACAATGGAATATCACTCAGCCATGAAATCAATGTCATAAGGCTAGTAGCAGCATGATGAGTGGATTTAGGTAAGACGATTCTAAGTGAAATAAGTCACACAGAAAAGGACACTTCTCATAAGGTGTCACTTATAGCGGGAATGTAAAAACCGTTACACTTGAACTGAATTACAAAACAGAACAGAGTCACACATGCAGAAAACACACTATGGCTGCTTAACGGGAAAGGTGAGGTGGGGTGATACATAAAACAAGAGTTTCAAATTAGCTCAGATACCGTTCCATAAACCCAATATGGAATAGACAAGACCTACTCCTTGCTCAGAGAACTGGACTCAACACGCCCGATTCACCGCACAAGAATATATCTGACTAGTAATAATCTTACAACCTATGTATTGATATCTCTCTGTTAGTGTGTCAAGTGGGTGTAAAGCGGCCTAAACACAGCCGTGAAAAGCAGCTAAGCCCCATTATAAAAATAAATTACTTTTAAAAACCCATGAAACAAAGACAGGGAAAGAGAGAGAAATTCTTACACAATTCGTTCAGGGGCTGTGATGCAACCTGGATTGACCATATCTAGACCCACAGCTGGATGAGACATAAGGGTGGACACTCTTGGGGCTGAGAGCTTTGGTGAGGTTGGGTGAGCAAACGCAGACCCTTTATAGTAATACTGCGTGCTACCCATCGCATGGGTCCCAAATCTCCAGGTTCAAGGGCATCTTCCTACATCGAAAACATGCATGAGAAACCCAGAAGATGGTACACCGTGTGATGGGGAAAGGTTTCTAAAACGCACCTCATTTCTCATCTCCTTGTGCTCGGGTTCGCCATTCCAGCCACTTTACTAGCAATCTCCCTACTTGGAGCATCAGCACCTTTAACCTCCTGTTCCGTACAGGTTGCAATTTGTCCTGAGGATGAACGGGAAGACGGGGAACCAATGAGAGACTAGCTCTTGGTGTTGGGACAGGCACAGGTCACTCTATTTTCCCATCAGGAAGAAGAATTAACCACAGGCTCAGCCTGCCCCCCGGAACCAGAACAGAGCCTGAAGCCATCCGGCGCTTCTGCGGCCGGCTCCCAAAAAAGCGACTTTTAAAATGGAGCTTCAGGGCACTGCAATTCACAAACCTGCAGAGTTATAAATGATAACTCTCGTCCACAAATATATTGAGGGAAGGCAAAGAAGAGGATTAGAAATCAAGGCAGAATTGCAGGAAACAGATTTCAGGAGGTGGATTCGAATCGCCTTTAAAGCACATGAAAAGCGGCAAAACGTTGACAATGATGCCCTTGGCCAAAAAGGGCGTATGCGTTTTTTCCTGAATATATTCAGGAAAAAACGCATACGCCCTTTTTGGCCAACCAAGCAACCTGGAAAGGCAAATCAGCGCTACAAAGAAGTCTCGCTTCCCATCGGTCAAAAGGGCCATGCTGAAAAAAGTGTCAAAACCAGAAATGCAGGACAGGCCATGGAGAAATGGGAGCCTTGCTACACTGATGGGCGGGATGTACATTGCCAACAGCCACTCTGGAGAAGTGTACGGTGTGTCCTGAAACATCTAAAAACACAGCTTAGAGAGCATAGGGCACTACCACGCATGGGGGGATAAAGTGGGAAAATTGAAAATCAGCAAGACACAAGCACCCCAAAGTTTAGGGCTGCTCTGTTGACAAGGACCTCCACTTCCTTCCACCTTAAATATCCCAGGAAAGCAAAAAATGGATAAAAAAGTTGTGGTCCTTATGTACAATGGAATATCACTCAGCCATGAAATCAATGTCATAAGGCTAGTAGCAGCATGATGAGTGGATTTAGGTAAGACGATTCTAAGTGAAATAAGTCACACAGAAAAGGACACTTCTCATAAGGTGTCACTTATAGAGGGAATGTAAAAACCGTTACACTTGAACTGAATTACAAAACAGAACAGAGTCACACATGCAGAAAACACACTATGGCTGCTTAACGGGAAAGGTGAGGTGGGGTGATACATAAAACAAGAGTTTCAAATTAGCTCAGATACCGTTCCATAAACCCAATATGTAATAGACAAGACCTACTCCTTGCTCAGAGAACTGGACTCAACACGCCCGATTCACCGCACAAGAATATATCTGACTAGTAATAATCTTAAAACCTATGTATTGATATCTCTCTGTTAGTGTGTCAAGTGGGTGTAAAGCGGCCTAAACACAGCCGTGAAAAGCAGCTAAACCCCATTATAAAAATAAATTACTTTTAAAAACCCATGAAACAAAGACAGGGAAAGAGAGAGAAATTCTTACACAATTCGTTCAGGGGCTGTGATGCAACCTGGATTGACCATATCTAGACCCACAGCTGGATGAGACATAAGGGTGGACACTCTTGGGGCTGAGAGCTTTGGTGAGGTTGGGTGAGCAAACGCAGACCCTTTATAGTAATACTGCGTGCTACCCATCGCATGGGTCCCAAATCTCCAGGTTCAAGGGCATCTTCCTACATCGAAAACATGCATGAGAAACCCAGAAGATGGTACACCGTGTGATGGGGAAAGGTTTCTAAAACGCACCTCATTTCTCATCTCCTTGTGCTCGGGTTCGCCATTCCAGCCACTTTACTAGCAATCTCCCTACTTGGAGCATCAGCACCTTTAACCTCCTGTTCCGTACAGGTTGCAATTTGTCCTGAGGATGAACGGGAAGACGGGGAACCAATGAGAGACTAGCTCTTGGTGTTGGGACAGGCACAGGTCACTCTATTTTCCCATCAGGAAGAAGAATTAACCACAGGCTCAGCCTGCCCCCCGGAACCAGAACAGGGCCTGAAGCCATCCGGCGCTTCTGCGGCCGGCTCCCAAAAAAGCGACTTGTAAAATGGAGCTTCAGGGCACTGCAATTCACAAACCTGCAGAGTTATAAATGATAACTCTCGTCCACAAATATATTGAGGGAAGGCAAAGAAGAGGATTAGAAATCAAGGCAGAATTGCAGGAAACAGATTTCAGGAGGTGGATTCGAATCGCCTTTAAAGCACATGAAAAGTGGCAAAACGTTGACAATGATGCCCTTGGCCAAAAAGGGCGTATGCGTTTTTTCCTGAATATATTCAGGAAAAAACGCATACGCCCTTTTTGGCCAACCAAGCAACCTGGAAAGGCAAATCAGCGCTACAAAGAAGTCTCGCTTCCCATCGGTCAAAAGGGCCATGCTGAAAAAAGTGTCAAAACCAGAAATGCAGGACAGGCCATGGAGAAATGGGAGCCTTGCTACACTGATGGGCGGGATGTACATTGCCAACAGCCACTCTGGAGAAGTGTACGGTGTGTCCTGAAACATCTAAAAAACACAGCTTAGAGAGCATAGGGCACTTGCACGCATGGGGGGATAAAGTGGGAAAATTGAAAATCAGCAAGACACAAGCACCCCAAAGTTTAGGGCTGCTCTGTTGACAAGGACCTCCACTTCCTTCCACCTTAAATATCCCAGGAAAGCGAAAAATGGATAAAAAAGTTGTGGTCCTTATGTACAATGGAATATCACTCAGCCATGAAATCAATGTCATAAGGCTAGTAGCAGCATGATGAGTGGATTTAGGTAAGACGATTCTAAGTGAAATAAGTCACACAGAAAAGGACACTTCTCATAAGGTGTCACTTATAGAGGGAATGTAAAAACCGTTACACTTGAACTGAATTACAAAACAGAACAGAGTCACACATGCAGAAAACACACTATGGCTGCTTAACGGGAAAGGTGAGGTGGGGTGATACATAAAACAAGAGTTTCAAATTAGCTCAGATACCGTTCCATAAACCCAATATGTAATAGACAAGACCTACTCCTTGCTCAGAGAACTGGACTCAACACGCCCGATTCACCGCACAAGAATATATCTGACTAGTAATAATCTTAAAACCTATGTATTGATATCTCTCTGTTAGTGTGTCAAGTGGGTGTAAAGCGGCCTAAACACAGCCGTGAAAAGCAGCTAAACCCCATTATAAAAATAAATTACTTTTAAAAACCCATGAAACAAAGACAGGGAAAGAGAGAGAAATTCTTACACAATTCGTTCAGGGGCTGTGATGCAACCTGAATTGACCATATCTAGACCCACAGCTGGATGAGACATAAGGGTGGACACTCTTGGGGCTGAGAGCTTTGGTGAGGTTGGGTGAGCAAACGCAGACCCTTTATAGTAATACTGCGTGCTACCCATCGCATGGGTCCCAAATCTCCAGGTTCAAGGGCATCTTCCTACATCGAAAACATGCATGAGAAACCCAGAAGATGGTACACCGTGTGATGGGGAAAGGTTTCTAAAACGCACCTCATCTCTCATCTCCTTGTGCTCGGGTTCGCCATTCCAGCCACTTTACTAGCAATCTCCCTACTTGGAGCATCAGCACCTTTAACCTCCTGTTCCGTACAGGTTGCAATTTGTCCTGAGGATGAACGGGAAGACGGGGAACCAATGAGAGACTAGCTCTTGGTGTTGGGACAGGCACAGGTCACTCTATTTTCCCATCAGGAAGAAGAATTAACCACAGGCTCAGCCTGCCCCCCGGAACCAGAACAGGGCCTGAAGCCATCCGGCGCTTCTGCGGCTGGCTCCCAAAAAAGCGACTTGTAAAATGGAGCTTCAGGGCACTGCAATTCACAAACCTGCAGAGTTATAAATGATAACTCTCGTCCACAAATATATTGAGGGAAGGCAAAGAAGAGGATTAGAAATCAAGGCAGAATTGCAGGAAACAGATTTCAGGAGGTAGATTCGAATCGCCTTTAAAGCACATGAAAAGCGGCAAAACGTTGACAATGATGCCCTTGGCCAAAAAGGGCGTATGCGTTTTTTCCTGAATATATTCAGGAAAAAACGCATACGCCCTTTTTGGCCAACCAAGCAACCTGGAAAGGCAAATCAGCGCTACAAAGAAGTCTCGCTTCCCATCGGTCAAAAGGGCCATGCTGAAAAAAGTATCAAAACCAGAAATGCAGGACAGGCCATGGAGAAATGGGAGCCTTGCTACACTGATGGGCGGGATGTACATTGCCAACAGCCACTCTGGAGAAGTGTACGGTGTGTCCTGAAACATCTAAAAAACACAGCTTAGAGAGCATAGGGCACTTCCACGCATGGGGGGATAAAGTGGGAAAATTGAAAATCAGCAAGACACAAGCACCCCAAAGTTTAGGGCTGCTCTGTTGACAAGGACCTCCACTTCCTTCCACCTTAAATATCCCAGGAAAGCGAAAAATGGATAAAAAAGTTGTGGTCCTTATGTACAATGGAATATCACTCAGCCATGAAATCAATGTCATAAAGCTAGTAGCAGCATGATGAGTGGATTTAGGTAAGACGATCCTAAGTGAAATAAGTCACACAGAAAAGGACACTTCTCATAAGGTGTCACTTATAGAGGGAATGTAAAAACCGTTACACTTGAACTGAATTACAAAACAGAACAGAGTCACACATGCAGAAAACACACTATGGCTGCTTAACGGGAAAGGTGAGGTGGGGTGATACATAAAACAAGAGTTTCAAATTAGCTCAGATACCGTTCCATAAACCCAATATGGAATAGACAAGACCTACTCCTTGCTCAGAGAACTGGACTCAACACGCCCGATTCACCGCACAAGAATATATCTGACTAGTAATAATCTTAAAACCTATGTATTGATATCTCTCTGTTAGTGTGTCAAGTGGGTGTAAAGCGGCCTAAACACAGCCGTGAAAAGCAGCTAAACCCCATTATAAAAATAAATTACTTTTAAAAACCCATGAAACAAAGACAGGGAAAGAGAGAGAAATTCTTACACAATTCGTTCAGGGGCTGTGATGCAACCTGGATTGACCATATCTAGATCCACAGCTGGATGAGACATAAGGGTGGACACTCTTGAGGCTCAGAGCTTTGGTGAGGTTGGGTGAGCAAACGCAGACCCTTTAAAGTAATACTGCATGCTACCCATCGCATGGGTCCCAAATCTCCAGGTTCAAGGGCATCTTCCTACATCGAAAACATGCATGAGAAACCCAGAAGATGGTACACCGTGTGATGGGGAAAGGTTTCTAAAACGCACCTCATTTCTCATCTCCTTGTGCTCGGGTTCGCCATTCCAGCCACTTTACTAGCAATCTCCCTACTTGGAGCATCAGCACCTTTAACCTCCTGTTCCGTACAGGTTGCAATTTGTCCTGAGGATGAACGGGAAGACGGGGAACCAATGAGAGACTAGCTCTTGGTGTTGGGACAGGCACAGGTCACTCTATTTTCCCATCAGGAAGAAGAATTAACCACAGGCTCAGCCTGCCCCCCGGAACCAGAACAGGGCCTGAAGCCATCCGGCGCTTCTGCGGCCGGCTCCCAAAAAAGCGACTTGTAAAATGGAGCTTCAGGGCACTGCAATTCACAAACCTGCCGAGTTATAAATGATAACTCTCGTCCACAAATATATTGAGGGAAGGCAAAGAAGAGGATTAGAAATCAAGGCAGAATTGCAGGAAACAGATTTCAGGAGGTAGATTCGAATCGCCTTTAAAGCACATGAAAAGCGGCAAAACGTTGACAATGATGCCCTTGGCCAAAAAGGGCGTATGCGTTTTTTCCTGAATATATTCAGGAAAAAACGCATACGCCCTTTTTGGCCAACCAAGCAACCTGGAAAGGCAAATCAGCGCTACAAAGAAGTCTCGCTTCCCATCGGTCAAAAGGGCCATGCTGAAAAAAGTATCAAAACCAGAAATGCAGGAGAGGCCATGGAGAAATGGGAGCCTTGCTACACTGATGGGCGGGATGTACATTGCCAACAGCCACTCTGGAGAAGTGTACGGTGTGTCCTGAAACATCTAAAAAACACAGCTTAGAGAGCATAGGGCACTTCCACGCATGGGGGGATAAAGTGGGAAAATTGAAAATCAGCACGACACAAGCACCCCAAAGTTTAGGGCTGCTCTGTTGACAAGGACCTCCACTTCCTTCCACCTTAAATATCCCAGGAAAGCGAAAAATGGATAAAAAAGTTGTGGTCCTTATGTACAATGGAATATCACTCAGCCATGAAATCAATGTCATAAGGCTAGTAGCAGCATGATGAGTGGATTTAGGTAAGACGATTCTAAGTGAAATAAGTCACACAGAAAAGGACACTTCTCATAAGGTGTCACTTATAGAGGGAATGTAAAAACCGTTACACTTGAACTGAATTACAAAACAGAACAGAGTCACTCATGCAGAAAACACACTATGGCTGCTTAACGGGAAAGGTGAGGTGGGGTGATACATAAAACAAGAGTTTCAAATTAGCTCAGATACCGTTCCATAAACCCAATATGTAATAGACAAGACCTACTCCTTGCTCAGAGAACTGGACTCAACACGCCCGATTCACCGCACAAGAATATATCTGACTAGTAATAATCTTAAAACCTATGTATTGATATCTCTCTGTTAGTGTGTCAAGTGGGTGTAAAGCGGCCTAAACACAGCCGTGAAAAGCAGCTAAACCCCATTATAAAAATAAATTACTTTTAAAAACCCATGAAACAAAGACAGGGAAAGAGAGAGAAATTCTTACACAATTCGTTCAGGGGCTGTGATGCAACCTGGATTGACCATATCTAGATCCACAGCTGGATGAGACATAAGGGTGGACACTCTTGAGGCTCAGAGCTTTGGTGAGGTTGGGTGAGCAAACGCAGACCCTTTAAAGTAATACTGCATGCTACCCATCGCATGGGTCCCAAATCTCCAGGTTCAAGGGCATCTTCCTACATCGAAAACATGCATGAGAAACCCAGAAGATGGTACACAGTGTGATGGGGAAAGGTTTCTAAAACGCACCTCATTTCTCATCTCCTTGTGCTCGGGTTCGCCATTCCAGCCACTTTACTAGCAATCTCCCTACTTGGAGCATCAGCACCTTTAACCTCCTGTTCCGTACAGGTTGCAATTTGTCCTGAGGATGAACGGGAAGACGGGGAACCAATGAGAGACTAGCTCTTGGTGTTGGGACAGGCACAGGTCACTCTATTTTCCCATCAGGAAGAAGAATTAACCACAGGCTCAGCCTGCCCCCCGGAACCAGAACAGGGCCTGAAGCCATCCGGCGCTTCTGCGGCCGGCTCCCAAAAAAGCGACTTGTAAAATGGAGCTTCAGGGCACTGCAATTCACAAACCTGCAGAGTTATAAATGATAACTCTCGTCCACAAATATATTGAGGGAAGGCAAAGAAGAGGATTAGAAATCAAGGCAGAATTGCAGGAAACAGATTTCAGGAGGTAGATTCGAATCGCCTTTAAAGCACATGAAAAGCGGCAAAACGTTGACAATGATGCCCTTGGCCAAAAAGGGCGTATGCGTTTTTTCCTGAATATATTCAGGAAAAAACGCATACGCCCTTTTTGGCCAACCAAGCAACCTGGAAAGGCAAATCAGCGCTACAAAGAAGTCTCGCTTCCCATCGGTCAAAAGGGCCATGCTGAAAAAAGTGTCAAAACCAGAAATGCAGGACAGGCCATGGAGAAATGGGAGCCTTGCTACACTGATGGGAGGGATGTACATTGCCAACAGCCACTCTGGAGAAGTGTACGGTGTGTCCTGAAACATCTAAAAAACACAGCTTAGAGAGCATAGGGCACTTCCACGCATGGGGGGATAAAGTGGGAAAATTGAAAATCAGCAAGACACAAGCACCCCAAAGTTTAGGGCTGCTCTGTTGACAAGGACCTCCACTTCCTTCCACCTTAAATATCCCAGGAACGCGAAAAATGGATAAAAAAGTTGTGGTCCTTATGTACAATGGAATATCACTCAGCCATGAAATCAATGTCATAAGGCTAGTAGCAGCATGATGAGTGGATTTAGGTAAGACGATTCTAAGTGAAATAAGTCACACAGAAAAGGACACTTCTCATAAGGTGTCACTTATAGCGGGAATGTAAAAACCGTTACACTTGAACTGAATTACAAAACAGAACAGAGTCACACATGCAGAAAACACACTATGGCTGCTTAACGGGAAAGGTGAGGTGGGGTGATACATAAAACAAGAGTTTCAAATTAGCTCAGATACCGTTCCATAAACCCAATATGTAATAGACAAGACCTACTCCTTGCTCAGAGAACTGGACTCAACACGCCCGATTCACCGCACAAGAATATATCTGACTAGTAATAATCTTACAACCTATGTATTGATATCTCTCTGTTAGTGTGTCAAGTGGGTGTAAAGCGGCCTAAACACAGCCGTGAAAAGCAGCTAAACCCCATTATAAAAATAAATTACTTTTAAAAACCCATGAAACAAAGACAGGGAAAGAGAGAGAAATTCTTACACAATTCGTTCAGGGGCTGTGATGCAACCTGGATTGACCATATCTAGACCCACAGCTGGATGAGACATAAGGGTGGACACTCTTGGGGCTGAGAGCTTTGGTGAGGTTGGGTGAGCAAACGCAGACCCTTTATAGTAATACTGCGTGCTACCCATCGCATGGGTCCCAAATCTCCAGGTTCAAGGGCATCTTCCTACATCGAAAACATGCATGAGAAACCCAGAAGATGGTACACCGTGTGATGGGGAAAGGTTTCTAAAACGCACCTCATTTCTCATCTCCTTGTGCTCGGGTTCGCCATTCCAGCCACTTTACTAGCAATCTCCCTACTTGGAGCATCAGCACCTTTAACCTCCTGTTCCGTACAGGTTGCAATTTGTCCTGAGGATGAACGGGAAGACGGGGAACCAATGAGAGACTAGCTCTTGGTGTTGGGACAGGCACAGGTCACTCTATTTTCCCATCAGGAAGAAGAATTAACCACAGGCTCAGCCTGCCCCCCGGAAGCAGAACAGGGCCTGAAGCCATCCGGCGCTTCTGCGGCCGGCTCCCAAAAAAGCGACTTTTAAAATGGAGCTTCAGGGCACTGCAATTCACAAACCTGCAGAGTTATAAATGATAACTCTCGTCCACAAATATATTGAGGGAAGGCAAAGAAGAGGATTAGAAATCAAGGCAGAATTGCAGGAAACAGATTTCAGGAGGTGGATTCGAATCGCCTTTAAAGCACATGAAAAGCGGCAAAACGTTGACAATGATGCCCTTGGCCAAAAAGGGCGTATGCGTTTTTTCCTGAATATATTCAGGAAAAAACGCATACGCCCTTTTTGGCCAACCAAGCAACCTGGAAAAGCAAATCAGCGCTACAAAGAAGTCTCGCTTCCCATCGGTCAAAAGGGCCATGCTGAAAAAAGTGTCAAAACCAGAAATGCAGGACAGGCCATGGAGAAATGGGAGCCTTGCTACACTGATGGGCGGGATGTACATTGCCAACAGCCACTCTGGAGAAGTGTACGGTGTGTCCTGAAACATCTAAAAACACAGCTTAGAGAGCATAGGGCACTTCCACGCATGGGGGGATAAAGTGGGAAAATTGAAAATCAGCAAGACACAAGCACCCCAAAGTTTAGGGCTGCTCTGTTGACAAGGACCTCCACTTCCTTCCACCTTAAATATCCCAGGAAAGCGAAAAATGGATAAAAAAGTTGTGGTCCTTATGTACAATGGAATATCACTCAGCCATGAAATCAATGTCATAAGGCTAGTAGCAGCATGATGAGTGGATTTAGGTAAGACGATTCTAAGTGAAATAAGTCACACAGAAAAGGACACTTCTCATAAGGTGTCACTTATAGAGGGAATGTAAAAACCGTTACACTTGAACTGAATTACAAAACAGAACAGAGTCACACATGCAGAAAACACACTATGGCTGCTTAACGGGAAAGGTGAGGTGGGGTGATACATAAAACAAGAGTTTCAAATTAGCTCAGATACCGTTCCATAAACCCAATATGTAATAGACAAGACCTACTCCTTGCTCAGAGAACTGGACTCAACACGCCCGATTCACCGCACAAGAATATATCTGACTAGTAATAATCTTAAAACCTATGTATTGATATCTCTCTGTTAGTGTGTCAAGTGGGTGTAAAGCGGCCTAAACACAGCCGTGAAAAGCAGCTAAACCCCATTATAAAAATAAATTACTTTTAAAAACCCATGAAACAAAGACAGGGAAAGAGAGAGAAATTCTTACACAATTCGTTCAGGGGCTGTGATGCAACCTGGATTGACCATATCTAGACCCACAGCTGGATGAGACATAAGGGTGGACACTCTTGGGGCTGAGAGCTTTGGTGAGGTTGGGTGAGCAAACGCAGACCCTTTATAGTAATACTGCGTGCTACCCATCGCATGGGTCCCAAATCTCCAGGTTCAAGGGCATCTTCCTACATCGAAAACATGCATGAGAAACCCAGAAGATGGTACACCGTGTGATGGGGAAAGGTTTCTAAAACGCACCTCATTTCTCATCTCCTTGTGCTCGGGTTCGCCATTCCAGCCACTTTACTAGCAATCTCCCTACTTGGAGCATCAGCACCTTTAACCTCCTGTTCCGTACAGGTTGCAATTTGTCCTGAGGATGAACGGGAAGACGGGGAACCAATGAGAGACTAGCTCTTGGTGTTGGGACAGGCACAGGTCACTCTATTTTCCCATCAGGAAGAAGAATTAACCACAGGCTCAGCCTGCCCCCCGGAACCAGAACAGAGCCTGAAGCCATCCGGCGCTTCTGCGGCCGGCTCCCAAAAAAGCGACTTTTAAAATGGAGCTTCAGGGCACTGCAATTCACAAACCTGCAGAGTTATAAATGATAACTCTCGTCCACAAATATATTGAGGGAAGGCAAAGAAGAGGATTAGAAATCAAGGCAGAATTGCAGGAAACAGATTTCAGGAGGTGGATTCGAATCGCCTTTAAAGCACATGAAAAGCGGCAAAACGTTGACAATGATGCCCTTGGCCAAAAAGGGCGTATGCGTTTTTTCCTGAATATATTCAGGAAAAAACGCATACGCCCTTTTTGGCCAACCAAGCAACCTGGAAAGGCAAATCAGCGCTACAAAGAAGTCTCGCTTCCCATCGGTCAAAAGGGCCATGCTGAAAAAAGTGTCAAAACCAGAAATGCAGGACAGGCCATGGAGAAATGGGAGCCTTGCTACACTGATGGGCGGGATGTACATTGCCAACAGCCACTCTGGAGAAGTGTACGGTGTGTCCTGAAACATCTAAAAACACAGCTTAGAGAGCATAGGGCACTTCCACGCATGGGGGGATAAAGTGGGAAAATTGAAAATCAGCAAGACACAAGCACCCCAAAGTTTAGGGCTGCTCTGTTGACAAGGACCTCCACTTCCTTCCACCTTAAATATCCCAGGAAAGCGAAAAATGGATAAAAAAGTTGTGGTCCTTATGTACAATGGAATATCACTCAGCCATGAAATCAATGTCATAAGGCTAGTAGCAGCATGATGAGTGGATTTAGGTAAGACGATTCTAAGTGAAATAAGTCACACAGAAAAGGACACTTCTCATAAGGTGTCACTTATAGAGGGAATGTAAAAACCGTTACACTTGAACTGAATTACAAAACAGAACAGAGTCACACATGCAGAAAACACACTATGGCTGCTTAACGGGAAAGGTGAGGTGGGGTGATACATAAAACAAGAGTTTCAAATTAGCTCAGATACCGTTCCATAAACCCAATATGTAATAGACAAGACCTACTCCTTGCTCAGAGAACTGGACTCAACACGCCCGATTCACCGCACAAGAATATATCTGACTAGTAATAATCTTAAAACCTATGTATTGATATCTCTCTGTTAGTGTGTCAAGTGGGTGTAAAGCGGCCTAAACACAGCCGTGAAAAGCAGCTAAACCCCATTATAAAAATAAATTACTTTTAAAAACCCATGAAACAAAGACAGGGAAAGAGAGAGAAATTCTTACACAATTCGTTCAGGGGCTGTGATGCAACCTGGATTGACCATATCTAGACCCACAGCTGGATGAGACATAAGGGTGGACACTCTTGGGGCTGAGAGCTTTGGTGAGGTTGGGTGAGCAAACGCAGACCCTTTATAGTAATACTGCGTGCTACCCATCGCATGGGTCCCAAATCTCCAGGTTCAAGGGCATCTTCCTACATCGAAAACATGCATGAGAAACCCAGAAGATGGTACACCGTGTGATGGGGAAAGGTTTCTAAAACGCACCTCATTTCTCATCTCCTTGTGCTCGGGTTCGCCATTCCAGCCACTTTACTAGCAATCTCCCTACTTGGAGCATCAGCACCTTTAACCTCCTGTTCCGTACAGGTTGCAATTTGTCCTGAGGATGAACGGGAAGACGGGGAACCAATGAGAGACTAGCTCTTGGTGTTGGGACAGGCACAGGTCACTCTATTTTCCCATCAGGAAGAAGAATTAACCACAGGCTCAGCCTGCCCCCCGGAACCAGAACAGGGCCTGAAGCCATCCGGCGCTTCTGCGGCCGGCTCCCAAAAAAGCGACTTGTAAAATGGAGCTTCAGGGCACTGCAATTCACAAACCTGCAGAGTTATAAATGATAACTCTCGTCCACAAATATATTGAGGGAAGGCAAAGAAGAGGATTAGAAATCAAGGCAGAATTGCAGGAAACAGATTTCAGGAGGTGGATTCGAATCGCCTTTAAAGCACATGAAAAGTGGCAAAACGTTGACAATGATGCCCTTGGCCAAAAAGGGCGTATGCGTTTTTTCCTGAATATATTCAGGAAAAAACGCATACGCCCTTTTTGGCCAACCAAGCAACCTGGAAAGGCAAATCAGCGCTACAAAGAAGTCTCGCTTCCCATCGGTCAAAAGGGCCATGCTGAAAAAAGTGTCAAAACCAGAAATGCAGGACAGGCCATGGAGAAATGGGAGCCTTGCTACACTGATGGGCGGGATGTACATTGCCAACAGCCACTCTGGAGAAGTGTACGGTGTGTCCTGAAACATCTAAAAAACACAGCTTAGAGAGCATAGGGCACTTGCACGCATGGGGGGATAAAGTGGGAAAATTGAAAATCAGCAAGACACAAGCACCCCAAAGTTTAGGGCTGCTCTGTTGACAAGGACCTCCACTTCCTTCCACCTTAAATATCCCAGGAAAGCGAAAAATGGATAAAAAAGTTGTGGTCCTTATGTACAATGGAATATCACTCAGCCATGAAATCAATGTCATAAGGCTAGTAGCAGCATGATGAGTGGATTTAGGTAAGACGATTCTAAGTGAAATAAGTCACACAGAAAAGGACACTTCTCATAAGGTGTCACTTATAGAGGGAATGTAAAAACCGTTACACTTGAACTGAATTACAAAACAGAACAGAGTCACACATGCAGAAAACACACTATGGCTGCTTAACGGGAAAGGTGAGGTGGGGTGATACATAAAACAAGAGTTTCAAATTAGCTCAGATACCGTTCCATAAACCCAATATGTAATAGACAAGACCTACTCCTTGCTCAGAGAACTGGACTCAACACGCCCGATTCACCGCACAAGAATATATCTGACTAGTAATAATCTTAAAACCTATGTATTGATATCTCTCTGTTAGTGTGTCAAGTGGGTGTAAAGCGGCCTAAACACAGCCGTGAAAAGCAGCTAAACCCCATTATAAAAATAAATTACTTTTAAAAACCCATGAAACAAAGACAGGGAAAGAGAGAGAAATTCTTACACAATTCGTTCAGGGGCTGTGATGCAACCTGAATTGACCATATCTAGACCCACAGCTGGATGAGACATAAGGGTGGACACTCTTGGGGCTGAGAGCTTTGGTGAGGTTGGGTGAGCAAACGCAGACCCTTTATAGTAATACTGCGTGCTACCCATCGCATGGGTCCCAAATCTCCAGGTTCAAGGGCATCTTCCTACATCGAAAACATGCATGAGAAACCCAGAAGATGGTACACCGTGTGATGGGGAAAGGTTTCTAAAACGCACCTCATTTCTCATCTCCTTGTGCTCGGGTTCGCCATTCCAGCCACTTTACTAGCAATCTCCCTACTTGGAGCATCAGCACCTTTAACCTCCTGTTCCGTACAGGTTGCAATTTGTCCTGAGGATGAACGGGAAGACGGGGAACCAATGAGAGACTAGCTCTTGGTGTTGGGACAGGCACAGGTCACTCTATTTTCCCATCAGGAAGAAGAATTAACCACAGGCTCAGCCTGCCCCCCGGAACCAGAACAGGGCCTGAAGCCATCCGGCGCTTCTGCGGCTGGCTCCCAAAAAAGCGACTTGTAAAATGGAGCTTCAGGGCACTGCAATTCACAAACCTGCAGAGTTATAAATGATAACTCTCGTCCACAAATATATTGAGGGAAGGCAAAGAAGAGGATTAGAAATCAAGGCAGAATTGCAGGAAACAGATTTCAGGAGGTAGATTCGAATCGCCTTTAAAGCACATGAAAAGCGGCAAAACGTTGACAATGATGCCCTTGGCCAAAAAGGGCGTATGCGTTTTTTCCTGAATATATTCAGGAAAAAACGCATACGCCCTTTTTGGCCAACCAAGCAACCTGGAAAGGCAAATCAGCGCTACAAAGAAGTCTCGCTTCCTATCGGTCAAAAGGGCCATGCTGAAAAAAGTATCAAAACCAGAAATGCAGGACAGGCCATGGAGAAATGGGAGCCTTGCTACACTGATGGGCGGGATGTACATTGCCAACAGCCACTCTGGAGAAGTGTACGGTGTGTCCTGAAACATCTAAAAAACACAGCTTAGAGAGCATAGGGCACTTCCACGCATGGGGGGATAAAGTGGGAAAATTGAAAATCAGCAAGACACAAGCACCCCAAAGTTTAGGGCTGCTCTGTTGACAAGGACCTCCACTTCCTTCCACCTTAAATATCCCAGGAAAGCGAAAAATGGATAAAAAAGTTGTGGTCCTTATGTACAATGGAATATCACTCAGCCATGAAATCAATGTCATAAAGCTAGTAGCAGCATGATGAGTGGATTTAGGTAAGACGATCCTAAGTGAAATAAGTCACACAGAAAAGGACACTTCTCATAAGGTGTCACTTATAGAGGGAATGTAAAAACCGTTACACTTGAACTGAATTACAAAACAGAACAGAGTCACACATGCAGAAAACACACTATGGCTGCTTAACGGGAAAGGTGAGGTGGGGTGATACATAAAACAAGAGTTTCAAATTAGCTCAGATACCGTTCCATAAACCCAATATGGAATAGACAAGACCTACTCCTTGCTCAGAGAACTGGACTCAACACGCCCGATTCACCGCACAAGAATATATCTGACTAGTAATAATCTTAAAACCTATGTATTGATATCTCTCTGTTAGTGTGTCAAGTGGGTGTAAAGCGGCCTAAACACAGCCGTGAAAAGCAGCTAAACCCCATTATAAAAATAAATTACTTTTAAAAACCCATGAAACAAAGACAGGGAAAGAGAGAGAAATTCTTACACAATTCGTTCAGGGGCTGTGATGCAACCTGGATTGACCATATCTAGATCCACAGCTGGATGAGACATAAGGGTGGACACTCTTGAGGCTCAGAGCTTTGGTGAGGTTGGGTGAGCAAACGCAGACCCTTTAAAGTAATACTGCATGCTACCCATCGCATGGGTCCCAAATCTCCAGGTTCAAGGGCATCTTCCTACATCGAAAACATGCATGAGAAACCCAGAAGATGGTACACCGTGTGATGGGGAAAGGTTTCTAAAACGCACCTCATTTCTCATCTCCTTGTGCTCGGGTTCGCCATTCCAGCCACTTTACTAGCAATCTCCCTACTTGGAGCATCAGCACCTTTAACCTCCTGTTCCGTACAGGTTGCAATTTGTCCTGAGGATGAACGGGAAGACGGGGAACCAATGAGAGACTAGCTCTTGGTGTTGGGACAGGCACAGGTCACTCTATTTTCCCATCAGGAAGAAGAATTAACCACAGGCTCAGCCTGCCCCCCGGAACCAGAACAGGGCCTGAAGCCATCCGGCGCTTCTGCGGCCGGCTCCCAAAAAAGCGACTTGTAAAATGGAGCTTCAGGGCACTGCAATTCACAAACCTGCAGAGTTATAAATGATAACTCTCGTCCACAAATATATTGAGGGAAGGCAAAGAAGAGGATTAGAAATCAAGGCAGAATTGCAGGAAACAGATTTCAGGAGGTAGATTCGAATCGCCTTTAAAGCACATGAAAAGCGGCAAAACGTTGACAATGATGCCCTTGGCCAAAAAGGGCGTATGCGTTTTTTCCTGAATATATTCAGGAAAAAACGCATACGCCCTTTTTGGCCAACCAAGCAACCTGGAAAGGCAAATCAGCGCTACAAAGAAGTCTCGCTTCCCATCGGTCAAAAGGGCCATGCTGAAAAAAGTATCAAAACCAGAAATGCAGGACAGGCCATGGAGAAATGGGAGCCTTGCTACACTGATGGGCGGGATGTACATTGCCAACAGCCACTCTGGAGAAGTGTACGGTGTGTCCTGAAACATCTAAAAAACACAGCTTAGAGAGCATAGGGCACTTCCACGCATGGGGGGATAAAGTGGGAAAATTGAAAATCAGCACGACACAAGCACCCCAAAGTTTAGGGCTGCTCTGTTGACAAGGACCTCCACTTCCTTCCACCTTAAATATCCCAGGAAAGCGAAAAATGGATAAAAAAGTTGTGGTCCTTATGTACAATGGAATATCACTCAGCCATGAAATCAATGTCATAAGGCTAGTAGCAGCATGATGAGTGGATTTAGGTAAGACGATTCTAAGTGAAATAAGTCACACAGAAAAGGACACTTCTCATAAGGTGTCACTTATAGCGGGAATGTAAAAACCGTTACACTTGAACTGAATTACAAAACAGAACAGAGTCACTCATGCAGAAAACACACTATGGCTGCTTAACGGGAAAGGTGAGGTGGGGTGATACATAAAACAAGAGTTTCAAATTAGCTCAGATACCGTTCCATAAACCCAATATGTAATAGACAAGACCTACTCCTTGCTCAGAGAACTGGACTCAACACGCCCGATTCACCGCACAAGAATATATCTGACTAGTAATAATCTTAAAACCTATGTATTGATATCTCTCTGTTAGTGTGTCAAGTGGGTGTAAAGCGGCCTAAACACAGCCGTGAAAAGCAGCTAAACCCCATTATAAAAATAAATTACTTTTAAAAACCCATGAAACAAAGACAGGGTAAGAGAGAGAAATTCTTACACAATTCGTTCAGGGGCTGTGATGCAACCTGGATTGACCATATCTAGATCCACAGCTGGATGAGACATAAGGGTGGACACTCTTGAGGCTCAGAGCTTTGGTGAGGTTGGGTGAGCAAACGCAGACCCTTTAAAGTAATACTGCATGCTACCCATCGCATGGGTCCCAAATCTCCAGGTTCAAGGGCATCTTCCTACATCGAAAACATGCATGAGAAACCCAGAAGATGGTACACCGTGTGATGGGGAAACGTTTCTAAAACGCACCTCATTTCTCATCTCCTTGTGCTCGGGTTCGCCATTCCAGCCACTTTACTAGCAATCTCCCTACTTGGAGCATCAGCACCTTTAACCTCCTGTTCCGTACAGGTTGCAATTTGTCCTGAGGATGAACGGGAAGACGGGGAACCAATGAGAGACTAGCTCTTGGTGTTGGGACAGGCACAGGTCACTCTATTTTCCCATCAGGAAGAAGAATTAACCACAGGCTCAGCCTGCCCCCCGGAACCAGAACAGGGCCTGAAGCCATCCGGCGCTTCTGCGGCCGGCTCCCAAAAAAGCGACTTGTAAAATGGAGCTTCAGGGCACTGCAATTCACAAACCTGCAGAGTTATAAATGATAACTCTCGTCCACAAATATATTGAGGGAAGGCAAAGAAGAGGATTAGAAATCAAGGCAGAATTGCAGGAAACAGATTTCAGGAGGTAGATTCGAATCGCCTTTAAAGCACATGAAAAGCGGCAAAACGTTGACAATGATGCCCTTGGCCAAAAAGGGCGTATGCGTTTTTTCCTGAATATATTCAGGAAAAAACGCATACGCCCTTTTTGGCCAACCAAGCAACCTGGAAAGGCAAATCAGCGCTACAAAGAAGTCTCGCTTCCCATCGGTCAAAAGGGCCATGCTGAAAAAAGTGTCAAAACCAGAAATGCAGGACAGGCCATGGAGAAATGGGAGCCTTGCTACACTGATGGGAGGGATGTACATTGCCAACAGCCACTCTGGAGAAGTGTACGGTGTGTCCTGAAACATCTAAAAAACACAGCTTAGAGAGCATAGGGCACTTCCACGCATGGGGGGATAAAGTGGGAAAATTGAAAATCAGCAAGACACAAGCACCCCAAAGTTTAGGGCTGCTCTGTTGACAAGGACCTCCACTTCCTTCCACCTTAAATATCCCAGGAACGCGAAAAATGGATAAAAAAGTTGTGGTCCTTATGTACAATGGAATATCACTCAGCCATGAAATCAATGTCATAAGGCTAGTAGCAGCATGATGAGTGGATTTAGGTAAGACGATTCTAAGTGAAATAAGTCACACAGAAAAGGACACTTCTCATAAGGTGTCACTTATAGCGGGAATGTAAAAACCGTTACACTTGAACTGAATTACAAAACAGAACAGAGTCACACATGCAGAAAACACACTATGGCTGCTTAACGGGAAAGGTGAGGTGGGGTGATACATAAAACAAGAGTTTCAAATTAGCTCAGATACCGTTCCATAAACCCAATATGTAATAGACAAGACCTACTCCTTGCTCAGAGAACTGGACTCAACACGCCCGATTCACCGCACAAGAATATATCTGACTAGTAATAATCTTACAACCTATGTATTGATATCTCTCTGTTAGTGTGTCAAGTGGGTGTAAAGCGGCCTAAACACAGCCGTGAAAAGCAGCTAAACCCCATTATAAAAATAAATTACTTTTAAAAACCCATGAAACAAAGACAGGGAAAGAGAGAGAAATTCTTACACAATTCGTTCAGGGGCTGTGA
The DNA here is from genome assembly GCF_965194825.1 of Balaenoptera physalus. Taxonomy (NCBI): domain Eukaryota; kingdom Metazoa; phylum Chordata; class Mammalia; order Artiodactyla; family Balaenopteridae; genus Balaenoptera; species Balaenoptera physalus. Next base: position 297,997 of record NW_028126457.1, on the reverse strand, counting down.
TGCAACCTGGATTGACCATATCTAGACCCACAGCTGGATGAGACATAAGGGTGGACACTCTTGGGGCTGAGAGCTTTGGTGAGGTTGGGTGAGCAAACGCAGACCCTTTATAGTAATACTGCGTGCTACCCATCGCATGGGTCCCAAATCTCCAGGTTCAAGGGCATCTTCCTACATCGAAAACATGCATGAGAAACCCAGAAGATGGTACACCGTGTGATGGGGAAAGGTTTCTAAAACGCACCTCATTTCTCATCTCCTTGTGCTCGGGTTCGCCATTCCAGCCACTTTACTAGCAATCTCCCTACTTGGAGCATCAGCACCTTTAACCTCCTGTTCCGTACAGGTTGCAATTTGTCCTGAGGATGAACGGGAAGACGGGGAACCAATGAGAGACTAGCTCTTGGTGTTGGGACAGGCACAGGTCACTCTATTTTCCCATCAGGAAGAAGAATTAACCACAGGCTCAGCCTGCCCCCCGGAAGCAGAACAGGGCCTGAAGCCATCCGGCGCTTCTGCGGCCGGCTCCCAAAAAAGCGACTTTTAAAATGGAGCTTCAGGGCACTGCAATTCACAAACCTGCAGAGTTATAAATGATAACTCTCGTCCACAAATATATTGAGGGAAGGCAAAGAAGAGGATTAGAAATCAAGGCAGAATTGCAGGAAACAGATTTCAGGAGGTGGATTCGAATCGCCTTTAAAGCACATGAAAAGCGGCAAAACGTTGACAATGATGCCCTTGGCCAAAAAGGGCGTATGCGTTTTTTCCTGAATATATTCAGGAAAAAACGCATACGCCCTTTTTGGCCAACCAAGCAACCTGGAAAGGCAAATCAGCGCTACAAAGAAGTCTCGCTTCCCATCGGTCAAAAGGGCCATGCTGAAAAAAGTGTCAAAACCAGAAATGCAGGACAGGCCATGGAGAAATGGGAGCCTTGCTACACTGATGGGCGGGATGTACATTGCCAACAGCCACTCTGGAGAAGTGTACGGTGTGTCCTGAAACATCTAAAAACACAGCTTAGAGAGCATAGGGCACTTCCACGCATGGGGGGATAAAGTGGGAAAATTGAAAATCAGCAAGACACAAGCACCCCAAAGTTTAGGGCTGCTCTGTTGACAAGGACCTCCACTTCCTTCCACCTTAAATATCCCAGGAAAGCGAAAAATGGATAAAAAAGTTGTGGTCCTTATGTACAATGGAATATCACTCAGCCATGAAATCAATGTCATAAGGCTAGTAGCAGCATGATGAGTGGATTTAGGTAAGACGATTCTAAGTGAAATAAGTCACACAGAAAAGGACACTTCTCATAAGGTGTCACTTATAGAGGGAATGTAAAAACCGTTACACTTGAACTGAATTACAAAACAGAACAGAGTCACACATGCAGAAAACACACTATGGCTGCTTAACGGGAAAGGTGAGGTGGGGTGATACATAAAACAAGAGTTTCAAATTAGCTCAGATACCGTTCCATAAACCCAATATGTAATAGACAAGACCTACTCCTTGCTCAGAGAACTGGACTCAACACGCCCGATTCACCGCACAAGAATATATCTGACTAGTAATAATCTTAAAACCTATGTATTGATATCTCTCTGTTAGTGTGTCAAGTGGGTGTAAAGCGGCCTAAACACAGCCGTGAAAAGCAGCTAAACCCCATTATAAAAATAAATTACTTTTAAAAACCCATGAAACAAAGACAGGGAAAGAGAGAGAAATTCTTACACAATTCGTTCAGGGGCTGTGATGCAACCTGGATTGACCATATCTAGACCCACAGCTGGATGAGACATAAGGGTGGACACTCTTGGGGCTGAGAGGTTTGGTGAGGTTGGGTGAGCAAACGCAGACCCTTTATAGTAATACTGCGTGCTACCCATCGCATGGGTCCCAAATCTCCAGGTTCAAGGGCATCTTCCTACATCGAAAACATGCATGAGAAACCCAGAAGATGGTACACCGTGTGATGGGGAAAGGTTTCTAAAACGCACCTCATTTCTCATCTCCTTGTGCTCGGGTTCGCCATTCCAGCCACTTTACTAGCAATCTCCCTACTTGGAGCATCAGCACCTTTAACCTCCTGTTCCGTACAGGTTGCAATTTGTCCTGAGGATGAACGGGAAGACGGGGAACCAATGAGAGACTAGCTCTTGGTGTTGGGACAGGCACAGGTCACTCTATTTTCCCATCAGGAAGAAGAATTAACCACAGGCTCAGCCTGCCCCCCGGAACCAGAACAGGGCCTGAAGCCATCCGGCGCTTCTGCGGCCGGCTCCCAAAAAAGCGACTTGTAAAATGGAGCTTCAGGGCACTGCAATTCACAAACCTGCAGAGTTATAAATGATAACTCTCGTCCACAAATATATTGAGGGAAGGCAAAGAAGAGGATTAGAAATCAAGGCAGAATTGCAGGAAACAGATTTCAGGAGGTGGATTCGAATCGCCTTTAAAGCACATGAAAAGTGGCAAAACGTTGACAATGATGCCCTTGGCCAAAAAGGGCGTATGCGTTTTTTCCTGAATATATTCAGGAAAAAACGCATACGCCCTTTTTGGCCAACCAAGCAACCTGGAAAGGCAAATCAGCGCTACAAAGAAGTCTCGCTTCCCATCGGTCAAAAGGGCCATGCTGAAAAAAGTGTCAAAACCAGAAATGCAGGACAGGCCATGGAGAAATGGGAGCCTTGCTACACTGATGGGCGGGATGTACATTGCCAACAGCCACTCTGGAGAAGTGTACGGTGTGTCCTGAAACATCTAAAAAACACAGCTTAGAGAGCATAGGGCACTTCCACGCATGGGGGGATAAAGTGGGAAAATTGAAAATCAGCAAGACACAAGCACCCCAAAGTTTAGGGCTGCTCTGTTGACAAGGACCTCCACTTCCTTCCACCTTAAATATCCCAGGAAAGCGAAAAATGGATAAAAAAGTTGTGGTCCTTATGTACAATGGAATATCACTCAGCCATGAAATCAATGTCATAAGGCTAGTAGCAGCATGATGAGTGGATTTAGGTAAGACGATTCTAAGTGAAATAAGTCACACAGAAAAGGACACTTCTCATAAGGTGTCACTTATAGAGGGAATGTAAAAACCGTTACACTTGAACTGAATTACAAAACAGAACAGAGTCACACATGCAGAAAACACACTATGGCTGCTTAACGGGAAAGGTGAGGTGGGGTGATACATAAAACAAGAGTTTCAAATTAGCTCAGATACCGTTCCATAAACCCAATATGTAATAGACAAGACCTACTCCTTGCTCAGAGAACTGGACTCAACACGCCCGATTCACCGCACAAGAATATATCTGACTAGTAATAATCTTAAAACCTATGTATTGATATCTCTCTGTTAGTGTGTCAAGTGGGTGTAAAGCGGCCTAAACACAGCCGTGAAAAGCAGCTAAACCCCATTATAAAAATAAATTACTTTTAAAAACCCATGAAACAAAGACAGGGAAAGAGAGAGAAATTCTTACACAATTCGTTCAGGGGCTGTGATGCAACCTGGATTGACCATATCTAGACCCACAGCTGGATGAGACATAAGGGTGGACACTCTTGGGGCTGAGAGGTTTGGTGAGGTTGGGTGAGCAAACGCAGACCCTTTAAAGTAATACTGCGTGCTACCCATCGCATGGGTCCCAAATCTCCAGGTTCAAGGGCATCTTCCTACATCGAAAACATGCATGAGAAACCCAGAAGATGGTACACCGTGTGATGGGGAAAGGTTTCTAAAACGCACCTCATTTCTCATCTCCTTGTGCTCGGGTTCGCCATTCCAGCCACTTTACTAGCAATCTCCCTACTTGGAGCATCAGCACCTTTAACCTCCTGTTCCGTACAGGTTGCAATTTGTCCTGAGGATGAACGGGAAGACGGGGAACCAATGAGAGACTAGCTCTTGGTGTTGGGACAGGCACAGGTCACTCTATTTTCATATCAGGAAGAAGAATTAACCACAGGCTCAGCCTGCCCCCCGGAACCAGAACAGGGCCTGAAGCCATCCGGCACTTCTGCGGCCGGCTCCCAAAAAAGCGACTTGTAAAATGGAGCTTCAGGGCACTGCAATTCACAAACCTGCAGAGTTATAAATGATAACTCTCGTCCACAAATATATTGAGGGAAGGCAAAGAAGAGGATTAGAAATCAAGGCAGAATTGCAGGAAACAGATTTCAGGAGGTGGATTCGAATCGCCTTTAAAGCACATGAAAGGTGGCAAAACGTTGACAATGATGCCCTTGGCCAAAAAGGGCGTATGCGTTTTTTCCTGAATATATTCAGGAAAAAACGCATACGCCCTTTTTGGCCAACCAAGCAACCTGGAAAGGCAAATCAGCGCTACAAAGAAGTCTCGCTTCCCATCGGTCAAAAGGGCCATGCTGAAAAAAGTGTCAAAACCAGAAATGCAGGACAGGCCATGGAGAAATGGGAGCCTTGCTACACTGATGGGCGGGATGTACATTGCCAACAGCCACTCTGGAGAAGTGTACGGTGTGTCCTGAAACATCTAAAAAACACAGCTTAGAGAGCATAGGGCACTTCCACGCATGGGGGGATAAAGTGGGAAAATTGAAAATCAGCAAGACACAAGCACCCCAAAGTTTAGGGCTGCTCTGTTGACAAGGACCTCCACTTCCTTCCACCTTAAATATCCCAGGAAAGCGAAAAATGGATAAAAAAGTTGTGGTCCTTATGTACAATGGAATATCACTCAGCCATGAAATCAATGTCATAAGGCTAGTAGCAGCATGATGAGTGGATTTAGGTAAGACGATTCTAAGTGAAATAAGTCACACAGAAAAGGACACTTCTCATAAGGTGTCACTTATAGAGGGAATGTAAAAACCGTTACACTTGAACTGAATTACAAAACAGAACAGAGTCACACATGCAGAAAACACACTATGGCTGCTTAACGGGAAAGGTGAGGTGGGGTGATACATAAAACAAGAGTTTCAAATTAGCTCAGATACCGTTCCATAAACCCAATATGTAATAGACAAGACCTACTCCTTGCTCAGAGAACTGGACTCAACACGCCCGATTCACCGCACAAGAATATATCTGACTAGTAATAATCTTAAAACCTATGTATTGATATCTCTCTGTTAGTGTGTCAAGTGGGTGTAAAGCGGCATAAACACAGCCGTGAAAAGCAGCTAAACCCCATTATAAAAATAAATTACTTTTAAAAACCCATGAAACAAAGACAGGGAAAGAGAGAGAAATTCTTACACAATTCGTTCAGGGGCTGTGATGCAACCTGGATTGACCATATCTAGACCCACAGCTGGATGAGACATAAGGGTGGACACTCTTGGGGCTGAGAGGTTTGGTGAGGTTGGGTGAGCAAACGCAGACCCTTTAAAGTAATACTGCGTGCTACCCATCGCATGGGTCCCAAATCTCCAGGTTCAAGGGCATCTTCCTACATCGAAAACATGCATGAGAAACCCAGAAGATGGTACACCGTGTGATGGGGAAAGGTTTCTAAAACGCACCTCATTTCTCATCTCCTTGTGCTCGGGTTCGCCATTCCAGCCACTTTACTAGCAATCTCCCTACTTGGAGCATCAGCACCTTTAACCTCCTGTTCCGTACAGGTTGCAATTTGTCCTGAGGATGAACGGGAAGACGGGGAACCAATGAGAGACTAGCTCTTGGTGTTGGGACAGGCACAGGTCACTCTATTTTCCCATCAGGAAGAAGAATTAACCACAGGCTCAGCCTGCCCCCCGGAACCAGAACAGGGCCTGAAGCCATCCGGCGCTTCTGCGGCCGGCTCCCAAAAAAGCGACTTGTAAAATGGAGCTTCAGGGCACTGCAATTCACAAACCTGCAGAGTTATAAATGATAACTCTCGTCCACAAATATATTGAGGGAAGGCAAAGAAGAGGATTAGAAATCAAGGCAGAATTGCAGGAAACAGATTTCAGGAGGTAGATTCGAATCGCCTTTAAAGCACATGAAAAGCGGCAAAACGTTGACAATGATGCCCTTGGCCAAAAAGGGCGTATGCGTTTTTTCCTGAATATATTCAGGAAAAAACGCATACGCCCTTTTTGGCCAACCAAGCAACCTGGAAAGGCAAATCAGCGCTACAAAGAAGTCTCGCTTCCCATCGGTCAAAAGGGCCATGCTGAAAAAAGTATCAAAACCAGAAATGCAGGACAGGCCATGGAGAAATGGGAGCCTTGCTACACTGATGGGCGGGATGTACATTGCCAACAGCCACTCTGGAGAAGTGTACGGTGTGTCCTGAAACATCTAAAAAACACAGCTTAGAGAGCATAGGGCACTTCCACGCATGGGGGGATAAAGTGGGAAAATTGAAAATCAGCAAGACACAAGCACCCCAAAGTTTAGGGCTGCTCTGTTGACAAGGACCTCCACTTCCTTCCACCTTAAATATCCCAGGAAAGCGAAAAATGGATAAAAAAGTTGTGGTCCTTATGTACAATGGAATATCACTCAGCCATGAAATCAATGTCATAAGGCTAGTAGCAGCATGATGAGTGGATTTAGGTAAGACGATTCTAAGTGAAATAAGTCACACAGAAAAGGACACTTCTCATAAGGTGTCACTTATAGAGGGAATGTAAAAACCGTTACACTTGAACTGAATTACAAAACAGAACAGAGTCACTCATGCAGAAAACACACTATGGCTGCTTAACGGGAAAGGTGAGGTGGGGTGATACATAAAACAAGAGTTTCAAATTAGCTCAGATACCGTTCCATAAACCCAATATGTAATAGACAAGACCTACTCCTTGCTCAGAGAACTGGACTCAACACGCCCGATTCACCGCACAAGAATATATCTGACTAGTAATAATCTTAAAACCTATATATTGATATCTCTCTGTTAGTGTGTCAAGTGGGTGTAAAGCGGCCTAAACACAGCCGTGAAAAGCAGCTAAACCCCATTATAAAAATAAATTACTTTTAAAAACCCATGAAACAAAGACAGGGAAAGAGAGAGAAATTCTTACACAATTCGTTCAGGGGCTGTGATGCAACCTGGATTGACCATATCTAGATCCACAGCTGGATGAGACATAAGGGTGGACACTCTTGAGGCTCAGAGCTTTGGTGAGGTTGGGTGAGCAAACGCAGACCCTTTAAAGTAATACTGCATGCTACCCATCGCATGGGTCCCAAATCTCCAGGTTCAAGGGCATCTTCCTACATCGAAAACATGCATGAGAAACCCAGAAGATGGTACACCGTGTGATGGGGAAAGGTTTCTAAAACGCACCTCATTTCTCATCTCCTTGTGCTCGGGTTCGCCATTCCAGCCACTTTACTAGCAATCTCCCTACTTGGAGCATCAGCACCTTTAACCTCCTGTTCCGTACAGGTTGCAATTTGTCCTGAGGATGAACGGGAAGACGGGGAACCAATGAGAGACTAGCTCTTGGTGTTGGGACAGGCACAGGTCACTCTATTTTCCCATCAGGAAGAAGAATTAACCACAGGCTCAGCCTGCCCCCCGGAACCAGAACAGGGCCTGAAGCCATCCGGCGCTTCTGCGGCCGGCTCCCAAAACAGCGACTTGTAAAATGGAGCTTCAGGGCACTGCAATTCACAAACCTGCAGAGTTATAAATGATAACTCTCGTCCACAAATATATTGAGGGAAGGCAAAGAAGAGGATTAGAAATCAAGGCAGAATTGCAGGAAACAGATTTCAGGAGGTGGATTCGAATCGCCTTTAAAGCACATGAAAAGTGGCAAAACGTTGACAATGATGCCCTTGGCCAAAAAGGGCGTATGCGTTTTTTCCTGAATATATTCAGGAAAAAACGCATACGCCCTTTTTGGCCAACCAAGCAACCTGGAAAGGCAAATCAGCGCTACAAAGAAGTCTCGCTTCCCATCGGTCAAAAGGGCCATGCTGAAAAAAGTGTCAAAACCAGAAATGCAGGACAGGCCATGGAGAAATGGGAGCCTTGCTACACTGATGGGCGGGATGTACATTGCCAACAGCCACTCTGGAGAAGTGTACGGTGTGTCCTGAAACATCTAAAAAACACAGCTTAGAGAGCATAGGGCACTTCCACGCATGGGGGGATAAAGTGGGAAAATTGAAAATCAGCAAGACACAAGCACCCCAAAGTTTAGGGCTGCTCTGTTGACAAGGACCTCCACTTCCTTCCACCTTAAATATCCCAGGAAAGCGAAAAATGGATAAAAAAGTTGTGGTCCTTATGTACAATGGAATATCACTCAGCCATGAAATCAATGTCATAAGGCTAGTAGCAGCATGATGAGTGGATTTAGGTAAGACGATTCTAAGTGAAATAAGTCACACAGAAAAGGACACTTCTCATAAGGTGTCACTTATAGAGGGAATGTAAAAACCGTTACACTTGAACTGAATTACAAAACAGAACAGAGTCACACATGCAGAAAACACACTATGGCTGCTTAACGGGAAAGGTGAGGTGGGGTGATACATAAAACAAGAGTTTCAAATTAGCTCAGATACCGTTCCATAAACCCAATATGTAATAGACAAGACCTACTCCTTGCTCAGAGAACTGGACTCAACACGCCCGATTCACCGCACAAGAATATATCTGACTAGTAATAATCTTAAAACCTATGTATTGATATCTCTCTGTTAGTGTGTCAAGTGGGTGTAAAGCGGCCTAAACACAGCCGTGAAAAGCAGCTAAACCCCATTATAAAAATAAATTACTTTTAAAAACCCATGAAACAAAGACAGGGAAAGAGAGAGAAATTCTTACACAATTCGTTCAGGGGCTGTGATGCAACCTGGATTGACCATATCTAGACCCACAGCTGGATGAGACATAAGGGTGGACACTCTTGGGGCTGAGAGGTTTGGTGAGGTTGGGTGAGCAAACGCAGACCCTTTAAAGTAATACTGCGTGCTACCCATCGCATGGGTCCCAAATCTCCAGGTTCAAGGGCATCTTCCTACATCGAAAACATGCATGAGAAACCCAGAAGATGGTACACCGTGTGATGGGGAAAGGTTTCTAAAACGCACCTCATTTCTCATCTCCTTGTGCTCGGGTTCGCCATTCCAGCCACTTTACTAGCAATCTCCCTACTTGGAGCATCAGCACCTTTAACCTCCTGTTCCGTACAGGTTGCAATTTGTCCTGAGGATGAACGGGAAGACGGGGAACCAATGAGAGACTAGCTCTTGGTGTTGGGACAGGCACAGGTCACTCTATTTTCCCATCAGGAAGAAGAATTAACCACAGGCTCAGCCTGCCCCCCGGAACCAGAACAGGGCCTGAAGCCATCCGGCGCTTCTGCGGCCGGCTCCCAAAAAAGCGACTTGTAAAATGGAGCTTCAGGGCACTGCAATTCACAAACCTGCAGAGTTATAAATGATAACTCTCGTCCACAAATATATTGAGGGAAGGCAAAGAAGAGGATTAGAAATCAAGGCAGAATTGCAGGAAACAGATTTCAGGAGGTGGATTCGAATCGCCTTTAAAGCACATGAAAAGCGGCAAAACGTTGACAATGATGCCCTTGGCCAAAAAGGGCGTATGCGTTTTTTCCTGAATATATTCAGGAAAAAACGCATACGCCCTTTTTGGCCAACCAAGCAACCTGGAAAGGCAAATCAGCGCTACAAAGAAGTCTCGCTTCCCATCGGTCAAAAGGGCCATGCTGAAAAAAGTATCAAAACCAGAAATGCAGGACAGGCCATGGAGAAATGGGAGCCTTGCTACACTGATGGGCGGGATGTACATTGCCAACAGCCACTCTGGAGAAGTGTACGGTGTGTCCTGAAACATCTAAAAAACACAGCTTAGAGAGCATAGGGCACTTCCACGCATGGGGGGATAAAGTGGGAAAATTGAAAATCAGCAAGACACAAGCACCCCAAAGTTTAGGGCTGCTCTGTTGACAAGGACCTCCACTTCCTTCCACCTTAAATATCCCAGGAAAGCGAAAAATGGATACAAAAGTTGTGGTCCTTATGTACAATGGAATATCACTCAGCCATGAAATCAATGTCATAAGGCTAGTAGCAGCATGATGAGTGGATTTAGGTAAGACGATTCTAAGTGAAATAAGTCACACAGAAAAGGACACTTCTCATAAGGTGTCACTTATAGAGGGAATGTAAAAACCGTTACACTTGAACTGAATTACAAAACAGAACAGAGTCACTCATGCAGAAAACACACTATGGCTGCTTAACGGGAAAGGTGAGGTGGGGTGATACATAAAACAAGAGTTTCAAATTAGCTCAGATACCGTTCCATAAACCCAATATGTAATAGACAAGACCTACTCCTTGCTCAGAGAACTGGACTCAACACGCCCGATTCACCGCACAAGAATATATCTGACTAGTAATAATCTTAAAACCTATGTATTGATATCTCTCTGTTAGTGTGTCAAGTGGGTGTAAAGCGGCCTAAACACAGCCGTGAAAAGCAGCTAAACCCCATTATAAAAATAAATTACTTTTAAAAACCCATGAAACAAAGACAGGGAAAGAGAGAGAAATTCTTACACAATTCGTTCAGGGGCTGTGATGCAACCTGGATTGACCATATCTAGACCCACAGCTGGATGAGACATAAGGGTGGACACTCTTGGGGCTGAGAGGTTTGGTGAGGTTGGGTGAGCAAACGCAGACCCTTTATAGTAATACTGCGTGCTACCCATCGCATGGGTCCCAAATCTCCAGGTTCAAGGGCATCTTCCTACATCGAAAACATGCATGAGAAACCCAGAAGATGGTACACCGTGTGATGGGGAAAGGTTTCTAAAACGCACCTCATTTCTCATCTCCTTGTGCTCGGGTTCGCCATTCCAGCCACTTTACTAGCAATCTCCCTACTTGGAGCATCAGCACCTTTAACCTCCTGTTCCGTACAGGTTGCAATTTGTCCTGAGGATGAACGGGAAGACGGGGAACCAATGAGAGACTAGCTCTTGGTGTTGGGACAGGCACAGGTCACTCTATTTTCCCATCAGGAAGAAGAATTAACCACAGGCTCAGCCTGCCCCCCGGAACCAGAACAGGGCCTGAAGCCATCCGGCGCTTCTGCGGCCGGCTCCCAAAACAGCGACTTGTAAAATGGAGCTTCAGGGCACTGCAATTCACAAACCTGCAGAGTTATAAATGATAACTCTCGTCCACAAATATATTGAGGGAAGGCAAAGAAGAGGATTAGAAATCAAGGCAGAATTGCAGGAAACAGATTTCAGGAGGTGGATTCGAATCGCCTTTAAAGCACATGAAAAGCGGCAAAACGTTGACAATGATGCCCTTGGCCAAAAAGGGCGTATGCGTTTTTTCCTGAATATATTCAGGAAAAAACGCATACGCCCTTTTTGGCCAACCAAGCAACCTGGAAAGGCAAATCAGCGCTACAAAGAAGTCTCGCTTCCCATCGGTCAAAAGGGCCATGCTGAAAAAAGTATCAAAACCAGAAATGCAGGACAGGCCATGGAGAAATGGGAGCCTTGCTACACTGATGGGCGGGATGTACATTGCCAACAGCCACTCTGGAGAAGTGTACGGTGTGTCCTGAAACATCTAAAAAACACAGCTTAGAGAGCATAGGGCACTTCCACGCATGGGGGGATAAAGTGGGAAAATTGAAAATCAGCAAGACACAAGCACCCCAAAGTTTAGGGCTGCTCTGTTGACAAGGACCTCCACTTCCTTCCACCTTAAATATCCCAGGAAAGCGAAAAATGGATAAAAAAGTTGTGGTCCTTATGTACAATGGAATATCACTCAGCCATGAAATCAATGTCATAAGGCTAGTAGCAGCATGATGAGTGGATTTAGGTAAGACGATTCTAAGTGAAATAAGTCACACAGAAAAGGACACTTCTCATAAGGTGTCACTTATAGAGGGAATGTAAAAACCGTTACACTTGAACTGAATTACAAAACAGAACAGAGTCACTCATGCAGAAAACACACTATGGCTGCTTAACGGGAAAGGTGAGGTGGGGTGATACATAAAACAAGAGTTTCAAATTAGCTCAGATACCGTTCCATAAACCCAATATGTAATAGACAAGACCTACTCCTTGCTCAGAGAACTGGACTCAACACGCCCGATTCACCGCACAAGAATATATCTGACTAGTAATAATCTTAAAACCTATGTATTGATATCTCTCTGTTAGTGTGTCAAGTGGGTGTAAAGCGGCCTAAACACAGCCGTGAAAAGCAGCTAAACCCCATTATAAAAATAAATTACTTTTAAAAACCCATGAAACAAAGACAGGGAAAGAGAGAGAAATTCTTACACAATTCGTTCAGGGGCTGTGATGCAACCTGGATTGACCATATCTAGACCCACAGCTGGATGAGACATAAGGGTGGACACTCTTGGGGCTGAGAGGTTTGGTGAGGTTGGGTGAGCAAACGCAGACCCTTTATAGTAATACTGCGTGCTACCCATCGCATGGGTCCCAAATCTCCAGGTTCAAGGGCATCTTCCTACATCGAAAACATGCATGAGAAACCCAGAAGATGGTACACCGTGTGATGGGGAAAGGTTTCTAAAACGCACCTCATTTCTCATCTCCTTGTGCTCGGGTTCGCCATTCCAGCCACTTTACTAGCAATCTCCCTACTTGGAGCATCAGCACCTTTAACCTCCTGTTCCGTACAGGTTGCAATTTGTCCTGAGGATGAACGGGAAGACGGGGAACCAATGAGAGACTAGCTCTTGGTGTTGGGACAGGCACAGGTCACTCTATTTTCCCATCAGGAAGAAGAATTAACCACAGGCTCAGCCTGCCCCCCGGAACCAGAACAGGGCCTGAAGCCATCCGGCGCTTCTGCGGCCGGCTCCCAAAACAGCGACTTGTAAAATGGAGCTTCAGGGCACTGCAATTCACAAACCTGCAGAGTTATAAATGATAACTCTCGTCCACAAATATATTGAGGGAAGGCAAAGAAGAGGATTAGAAATCAAGGCAGAATTGCAGGAAACAGATTTCAGGAGGTGGATTCGAATCGCCTTTAAAGCACATGAAAAGTGGCAAAACGTTGACAATGATGCCCTTGGCCAAAAAGGGCGTATGCGTTTTTTCCTGAATATATTCAGGAAAAAACGCATACGCCCTTTTTGGCCAACCAAGCAACCTGGAAAGGCAAATCAGCGCTACAAAGAAGTCTCGCTTCCCATCGGTCAAAAGGGCCATGCTGAAAAAAGTGTCAAAACCAGAAATGCAGGACAGGCCATGGAGAAATGGGAGCCTTGCTACACTGATTGGCGGGATGTACATTGCCAACAGCCACTCTGGAGAAGTGTACGGTGTGTCCTGAAACATCTAAAAAACACAGCTTAGAGAGCATAGGGCACTTCCACGCATGGGGGGATAAAGTGGGAAAATTGAAAATCAGCAAGACACAAGCACCCCAAAGTTTAGGGCTGCTCTGTTGACAAGGACCTCCACTTCCTTCCACCTTAAATATCCCAGGAAAGCGAAAAATGGATAAAAAAGTTGTGGTCCTTATGTACAATGGAATATCACTCAGCCATGAAATCAATGTCATAAGGCTAGTAGCAGCATGATGAGTGGATTTAGGTAAGACGATTCTAAGTGAAATAAGTCACACAGAAAAGGACACTTCTCATAAGGTGTCACTTATAGAGGGAATGTAAAAACCGTTACACTTGAACTGAATTACAAAACAGAACAGAGTCACACATGCAGAAAACACACTATGGCTGCTTAACGGGAAAGGTGAGGTGGGGTGATACATAAAACAAGAGTTTCAAATTAGCTCAGATACCGTTCCATAAACCCAATATGTAATAGACAAGACCTACTCCTTGCTCAGAGAACTGGACTCAACACGCCCGATTCACCGCACAAGAATATATCTGACTAGTAATAATCTTAAAACCTATGTATTGATATCTCTCTGTTAGTGTGTCAAGTGGGTGTAAAGCGGCCTAAACACAGCCGTGAAAAGCAGCTAAACCCCATTATAAAAATAAATTACTTTTAAAAACCCATGAAACAAAGACAGGGAAAGAGAGAGAAATTCTTACACAATTCGTTCAGGGGCTGTGATGCAACCTGGATTGACCATATCTAGACCCACAGCTGGATGAGACATAAGGGTGGACACTCTTGGGGCTGAGAGGTTTGGTGAGCTTGGGTGAGCAAACGCAGACCCTTTAAAGTAATACTGCGTGCTACCCATCGCATGGGTCCCAAATCTCCAGGTTCAAGGGCATCTTCCTACATCGAAAACATGCATGAGAAACCCAGAAGATGGTACACCGTGTGATGGGGAAAGGTTTCTAAAACGCACCTCATTTCTCATCTCCTTGTGCTCGGGTTCGCCATTCCAGCCACTTTACTAGCATTCTCCCTACTTGGAGCATCAGCACCTTTAACCTCCTGTTCCGTACAGGTTGCAATTTGTCCTGAGGATGAACGGGAAGACGGGGAACCAATGAGAGACTAGCTCTTGGTGTTGGGACAGGCACAGGTCACTCTATTTTCCCATCAGGAAGAAGAATTAACCACAGGCTCAGCCTGCCCCCCGGAACCAGAACAGGGCCTGAAGCCATCCGGCGCTTCTGCGGCCGGCTCCCAAAAAAGCGACTTGTAAAATGGAGCTTCAGGGCACTGCAATTCACAAACCTGCAGAGTTATAAATGATAACTCTCGTCCACAAATATATTGAGGGAAGGCAAAGAAGAGGATTAGAAATCAAGGCAGAATTGCAGGAAACAGATTTCAGGAGGTAGATTCGAATCGCCTTTAAAGCACATGAAAAGCGGCAAAACGTTGACAATGATGCCCTTGGCCAAAAAGGGCGTATGCGTTTTTTCCTGAATATATTCAGGAAAAAACGCATACGCCCTTTTTGGCCAACCAAGCAACCTGGAAAGGCAAATCAGCGCTACAAAGAAGTCTCGCTTCCCATCGGTCAAAAGGGCCATGCTGAAAAAAGTATCAAAACCAGAAATGCAGGACAGGCCATGGAGAAATGGGAGCCTTGCTACACTGATGGGCGGGATGTACATTGCCAACAGCCACTCTGGAGAAGTGTACGGTGTGTCCTGAAACATCTAAAAAACACAGCTTAGAGAGCATAGGGCACTTCCACGCATGGGGGGATAAAGTGGGAAAATTGAAAATCAGCAAGACACAAGCACCCCAAAGTTTAGGGCTGCTCTGTTGACAAGGACCTCCACTTCCTTCCACCTTAAATATCCCAGGAAAGCGAAAAATGGATAAAAAAGTTGTGGTCCTTATGTACAATGGAATATCACTCAGCCATGAAATCAATGTCATAAGGCTAGTAGCAGCATGATGAGTGGATTTAGGTAAGACGATTCTAAGTGAAATAAGTCACACAGAAAAGGACACTTCTCATAAGGTGTCACTTATAGAGGGAATGTAAAAACCGTTACACTTGAACTGAATTACAAAACAGAACAGAGTCACTCATGCAGAAAACACACTATGGCTGCTTAACGGGAAAGGTGAGGTGGGGTGATACATAAAACAAGAGTTTCAAATTAGCTCAGATACCGTTCCATAAACCCAATATGTAATAGACAAGACCTACTCCTTGCTCAGAGAACTGGACTCAACACGCCCGATTCACCGCACAAGAATATATCTGACTAGTAATAATCTTAAAACCTATGTATTGATATCTCTCTGTTAGTGTGTCAAGTGGGTGTAAAGCGGCCTAAACACAGCCGTGAAAAGCAGCTAAACCCCATTATAAAAATAAATTACTTTTAAAAACCCATGAAACAAAGACAGGGAAAGAGAGAGAAATTCTTACACAATTCGTTCAGGGGCTGTGATGCAACCTGGATTGACCATATCTAGATCCACAGCTGGATGAGACATAAGGGTGGACACTCTTGAGGCTCAGAGCTTTGGTGAGGTTGGGTGAGCAAACGCAGACCCTTTAAAGTAATACTGCATGCTACCCATCGCATGGGTCCCAAATCTCCAGGTTCAAGGGCATCTTCCTACATCGAAAACATGCATGAGAAACCCAGAAGATGGTACACCGTGTGTTGGGGAAAGGTTTCTAAAACGCACCTCATTTCTCATCTCCTTGTGCTCGGGTTCGCCATTCCAGCCACTTTACTAGCAATCTCCCTACTTGGAGCATCAGCACCTTTAACCTCCTGTTCCGTACAGGTTGCAATTTGTCCTGAGGATGAACGGGAAGACGGGGAACCAATGAGAGACTAGCTCTTGGTGTTGGGACAGGCACAGGTCACTCTATTTTCCCATCAGGAAGAAGAATTAACCACAGGCTCAGCCTGCCCCCCGGAACCAGAACAGGGCCTGAAGCCATCCGGCGCTTCTGCGGCCGGCTCCCAAAAAAGCGACTTGTAAAATGGAGCTTCAGGGCACTGCAATTCACAAACCTGCAGAGTTATAAATGATAACTCTCGTCCACAAATATATTGAGGGAAGGCAAAGAAGAGGATTAGAAATCAAGGCAGAATTGCAGGAAACAGATTTCAGGAGGTGGATTCGAATCGCCTTTAAAGCACATGAAAAGTGGCAAAACGTTGACAATGATGCCCTTGGCCAAAAAGGGCGTATGCGTTTTTTCCTGAATATATTCAGGAAAAAACGCATACGCCCTTTTTGGCCAACCAAGCAACCTGGAAAGGCAAATCAGCGCTACAAAGAAGTCTCGCTTCCCATCGGTCAAAAGGGCCATGCTGAAAAAAGTGTCAAAACCAGAAATGCAGGACAGGCCATGGAGAAATGGGAGCCTTGCTACACTGATGGGCAGGATGTACATTGCCAACAGCCACTCTGGAGAAGTGTACGGTGTGTCCTGAAACATCTAAAAAACACAGCTTAGAGAGCATAGGGCACTTCCACGCATGGGGGGATAAAGTGGGAAAATTGAAAATCAGCAAGACACAAGCACCCCAAAGTTTAGGGCTGCTCTGTTGACAAGGACCTCCACTTCCTTCCACCTTAAATATCCCAGGAAAGCGAAAAATGGATAAAAAAGTTGTGGTCCTTATGTACAATGGAATATCACTCAGCCATGAAATCAATGTCATAAGGCTAGTAGCAGCATGATGAGTGGATTTAGGTAAGACGATTCTAAGTGAAATAAGTCACACAGAAAAGGACACTTCTCATAAGGTGTCACTTATAGAGGGAATGTAAAAACCGTTACACTTGAACTGAATTACAAAACAGAACAGAGTCACACATGCAGAAAACACACTATGGCTGCTTAACGGGAAAGGTGAGGTGGGGTGATACATAAAACAAGAGTTTCAAATTAGCTCAGATACCGTTCCATAAACCCAATATGTAATAGACAAGACCTACTCCTTGCTCAGAGAACTGGACTCAACACGCCCGATTCACCGCACAAGAATATATCTGACTAGTAATAATCTTAAAACCTATGTATTGATATCTCTCTGTTAGTGTGTCAAGTGGGTGTAAAGCGGCCTAAACACAGCCGTGAAAAGCAGCTAAACCCCATTATAAAAATAAATTACTTTTAAAAACCCATGAAACAAAGACAGGGAAAGAGAGAGAAATTCTTACACAATTCGTTCAGGGGCTGTGATGCAACCTGGATTGACCATATCTAGACCCACAGCTGGATGAGACATAAGGGTGGACACTCTTGGGGCTGAGAGCTTTGGTGAGGTTGGGTGAGCAAACGCAGACCCTTTATAGTAATACTGCGTGCTACCCATCGCATGGGTCCCAAATCTCCAGGTTCAAGGGCATCTTCCTACATCGAAAACATGCATGAGAAACCCAGAAGATGGTACACCGTGTGATGGGGAAAGGTTTCTAAAACGCACCTCATTTCTCATCTCCTTGTGCTCGGGTTCGCCATTCCAGCCACTTTACTAGCAATCTCCCTACTTGGAGCATCAGCACCTTTAACCTCCTGTTCCGTACAGGTTGCAATTTGTCCTGAGGATGAACGGGAAGACGGGGAACCAATGAGAGACTAGCTCTTGGTGTTGGGACAGGCACAGGTCACTCTATTTTCCCATCAGGAAGAAGAATTAACCACAGGCTCAGCCTGCCCCCCGGAACCAGAACAGGGCCTGAAGCCATCCGGCCCTTCTGCGGCCGGCTCCCAAAAAAGCGACTTGTAAAATGGAGCTTCAGGGCACTGCAATTCACAAACCTGCAGAGTTATAAATGATAACTCTCGTCCACAAATATATTGAGGGAAGGCAAAGAAGAGGATTAGAAATCAAGGCAGAATTGCAGGAAACAGATTTCAGGAGGTAGATTCGAATCGCCTTTAAAGCACATGAAAAGCGGCAAAACGTTGACAATGATGCCCTTGGCCAAAAAGGGCGTATGCGTTTTTTCCTGAATATATTCAGGAAAAAACGCATACGCCCTTTTTGGCCAACCAAGCAACCTGGAAAGGCAAATCAGCGCTACAAAGAAGTCTCGCTTCCCATCGGTCAAAAGGGCCATGCTGAAAAAAGTATCAAAACCAGAAATGCAGGACAGGCCATGGAGAAATGGGAGCCTTGCTACACTGATGGGCGGGATGTACATTGCCAACAGCCACTCTGGAGAAGTGTACGGTGTGTCCTGAAACATCTAAAATACACAGCTTAGAGAGCATAGGGCACTTCCACGCATGGGGGGATAAAGGGGGAAAATTGAAAATCAGCAAGACACAAGCACCCCAAAGTTTAGGGCTGCTCTGTTGACAAGGACCTCCACTTCCTTCCACCTTAAATATCCCAGGAAAGCGAAAAATGGATAAAAAAGTTGTGGTCCTTATGTACAATGGAATATCACTCAGCCATGAAATCAATGTCATAAGGCTAGTAGCAGCATGATGAGTGGATTTAGGTAAGACGATTCTAAGTGAAATAAGTCACACAGAAAAGGACACTTCTCATAAGGTGTCACTTATAGAGGGAATGTAAAAACCGTTACACTTGAACTGAATTACAAAACAGAACAGAGTCACTCATGCAGAAAACACACTATGGCTGCTTAACGGGAAAGGTGAGGTGGGGTGATACATAAAACAAGAGTTTCAAATTAGCTCAGATACCGTTCCATAAACCCAATATGTAATAGACAAGACCTACTCCTTGCTCAGAGAATTGGACTCAACACGCCCGATTCACCGCACAAGAATATATCTGACTAGTAATAATCTTAAAACCTATGTATTGATATCTCTCTGTTAGTGTGTCAAGTGGGTGTAAAGCGGCCTAAACACAGCCGTGAAAAGCAGCTAAACCCCATTATAAAAATAAATTACTTTTAAAAACCCATGAAACAAAGACAGGGAAAGAGAGAGAAATTCTTACACAATTCGTTCAGGGGCTGTGATGCAACCTGGATTGACCATATCTAGATCCACAGCTGGATGAGACATAAGGGTGGACACTCTTGAGGCTCAGAGCTTTGGTGAGGTTGGGTGAGCAAACGCAGACCCTTTAAAGTAATACTGCATGCTACCCATCGCATGGGTCCCAAATCTCCAGGTTCAAGGGCATCTTCCTACATCGAAAACATGCATGAGAAACCCAGAAGATGGTACACCGTGTGATGGGGAAAGGTTTCTAAAACGCACCTCATTTCTCATCTCCTTGTGCTCGGGTTCGCCATTCCAGCCACTTTACTAGCAATCTCCCTACTTGGAGCATCAGCACCTTTAACCTCCTGTTCCGTACAGGTTGCAATTTGTCCTGAGGATGAACGGGAAGACGGGGAACCAATGAGAGACTAGCTCTTGGTGTTGGGACAGGCACAGGTCACTCTATTTTCCCATCAGGAAGAAGAATTAACCACAGGCTCAGCCTGCCCCCCGGAACCAGAACAGGGCCTGAAGCCATCCGGCGCTTCTGCGGCCGGCTCCCAAAAAAGCGACTTGTAAAATGGAGCTTCAGGGCACTGCAATTCACAAACCTGCAGAGTTATAAATGATAACTCTCGTCCACAAATATATTGAGGGAAGGCAAAGAAGAGGATTAGAAATCAAGGCAGAATTGCAGGAAACAGATTTCAGGAGGTGGATTCGAATCGCCTTTAAAGCACATGAAAAGTGGCAAAACGTTGACAATGATGCCCTTGGCCAAAAAGGGCGTATGCGTTTTTTCCTGAATATATTCAGGAAAAAACGCATACGCCCTTTTTGGCCAACCAAGCAACCTGGAAAGGCAAATCAGCGCTACAAAGAAGTCTCGCTTCCCATCGGTCAAAAGGGCCATGCTGAAAAAAGTGTCAAAACCAGAAATGCAGGACAGGCCATGGAGAAATGGGAGCCTTGCTACACTGATGGGCGGGATGTACATTGCCAACAGCCACTCTGGAGAAGTGTACGGTGTGTCCTGAAACATCTAAAAAACACAGCTTAGAGAGCATAGGGCACTTCCACGCATGGGGGGATAAAGTGGGAAAATTGAAAATCAGCAAGACACAAGCACCCCAAAGTTTAGGGCTGCTCTGTTGACAAGGACCTCCACTTCCTTCCACCTTCAATATCCCAGGAAAGCGAAAAATGGATAAAAAAGTTGTGGTCCTTATGTACAATGGAATATCACTCAGCCATGAAATCAATGTCATAAGGCTAGTAGCAGCATGATGAGTGGATTTAGGTAAGACGATTCTAAGTGAAATAAGTCACACAGAAAAGGACACTTCTCATAAGGTGTCACTTATAGAGGGAATGTAAAAACCGTTACACTTGAACTGAATTACAAAACAGAACAGAGTCACACATGCAGAAAACACACTATGGCTGCTTAACGGGAAAGGTGAGGTGGGGTGATACATAAAACAAGAGTTTCAAATTAGCTCAGATACCGTTCCATAAACCCAATATGGAATAGACAAGACCTACTCCTTGCTCAGAGAACTGGACTCAACACGCCCGATTCACCGCACAAGAATATATCTGACTAGTAATAATCTTAAAACCTATGTATTGATATCTCTCTGTTAGTGTGTCAAGTGGGTGTAAAGCGGCCTAAACACAGCCGTGAAAAGCAGCTAAACCCCATTATAAAAATAAATTACTTTTAAAAACCCATGAAACAAAGACAGGGAAAGAGAGAGAAATTCTTACACAATTCGTTCAGGGGCTGTGATGCAACCTGGATTGACCATATCTAGACCCACAGCTGGATGAGACATAAGGGTGGACACTCTTGGGGCTGAGAGGTTTGGTGAGGTTGGGTGAGCAAACGCAGACCCTTTAAAGTAATACTGCGTGCTACCCATCGCATGGGTCCCAAATCTCCAGGTTCAAGGGCATCTTCCTACATCGAAAACATGCATGAGAAACCCAGAAGATGGTACACCGTGTGATGGGGAAAGGTTTCTAAAACGCACCTCATTTCTCATCTCCTTGTGCTCGGGTTCGCCATTCCAGCCACTTTACTAGCAATCTCCCTACTTGGAGCATCAGCACCTTTAAACTCCTGTTTCGTACAGGTTGCAATTTGTCCTGAGGATGAACGGGAAGACGGGGAACCAATGAGAGACTAGCTCTTGGTGTTGGGACAGGCACAGGTCACTCTATTTTCCCATCAGGAAGAAGAATTAACCACAGGCTCAGCCTGCCCCCCGGAACCAGAACAGGGCCTGAAGCCATCCGGCGCTTCTGCGGCCGGCTCCCAAAAAAGCGACTTGTAAAATGGAGCTTCAGGGCACTGCAATTCACAAACCTGCAGAGTTATAAATGATAACTCTCGTCCACAAATATATTGAGGGAAGGCAAAGAAGAGGATTAGAAATCAAGGCAGAATTGCAGGAAACAGATTTCAGGAGGTAGATTCGAATCGCCTTTAAAGCACATGAAAAGCGGCAAAACGTTGACAATGATGCCCTTGGCCAAAAAGGGCGTATGCGTTTTTTCCTGAATATATTCAGGAAAAAACGCATACGCCCTTTTTGGCCAACCAAGCAACCTGGAAAGGCAAATCAGCGCTACAAAGAAGTCTCGCTTCCCATCGGTCAAAAGGGACATGCTGAAAAAAGTATCAAAACCAGAAATGCAGGACAGGCCATGGAGAAATGGGAGCCTTGCTACACTGATGGGCGGGATGTACATTGCCAACAGCCACTCTGGAGAAGTGTACGGTGTGTCCTGAAACATCTAAAAAACACAGCTTAGAGAGCATAGGGCACTTCCACGCATGGGGGGATAAAGTGGGAAAATTGAAAATCAGCAAGACACAAGCACCCCAAAGTTTAGGGCTGCTCTGTTGACAAGGACCTCCACTTCCTTCCACCTTAAATATCCCAGGAAAGCGAAAAATGGATAAAAAAGTTGTGGTCCTTATGTACAATGGAATATCACTCAGCCATGAAATCAATGTCATAAGGCTAGCAGCAGCATGATGAGTGGATTTAGGTAAGACGATTCTAAGTGAAATAAGTCACACAGAAAAGGACACTTCTCATAAGGTGTCACTTATAGAGGGAATGTAAAAACCGTTACACTTGAAATGAATTACAAAACAGAACAGAGTCACTCATGCAGAAAACACACTATGGCTGCTTAACGGGAAAGGTGAGGTGGGGTGATACATAAAACAAGAGTTTCAAATTAGCTCAGATACCGTTCCATAAACCCAATATGTAATAGACAAGACCTACTCCTTGCTCAGAGAACTGGACTCAACACGCCCGATTCACCGCACAAGAATATATCTGACTAGTAATAATCTTAAAACCTATGTATTGATATCTCTCTGTTAGTGTGTCAAGTGGGTGTAAAGCGGCCTAAACACAGCCGTGAAAAGCAGCTAAACCCCATTATAAAAATAAATTACTTTTAAAAACCCATGAAACAAAGACAGGGAAAGAGAGAGAAATTCTTACACAATTCGTTCAGGGGCTGTGATGCAACCTGGATTGACCATATCTAGATCCACAGCTGGTTGAGACATAAGGGTGGACACTCTTGAGGCTCAGAGCTTTGGTGAGGTTGGGTGAGCAAACGCAGACCCTGTAAAGTAATACTGCATGCTACCCATCGCATGGGTCCCAAATCTCCAGGTTCAAGGGCATCTTCCTACATCGAAAACATGCATGAGAAACCCAGAAGATGGTACACCGTGTGATGGGGAAAGGTTTCTAAAACGCACCTCATTTCTCATCTCCTTGTGCTCGGGTTCGCCATTCCAGCCACTTTACTAGCAATCTCCCTACTTGGAGCATCAGCACCTTTAACCTCCTGTTCCGTACAGGTTGCAATTTGTCCTGAGGATGAACGGGAAGACGGGGAACCAATGAGAGACTAGCTCTTGGTGTTGGGACAGGCACAGGTCACTCTATTTTCCCATCAGGAAGAAGAATTAACCACAGGCTCAGCCTGCCCCCCGGAACCAGAACAGGGCCTGAAGCCATCCGGCGCTTCTGCGGCCGGCTCCCAAAAAAGCGACTTGTAAAATGGAGCTTCAGGGCACTGCAATTCACAAACCTGCAGAGTTATAAATGATAACTCTCGTCCACAAATATATTGAGGGAAGGCAAAGAAGAGGATTAGAAATCAAGGCAGAATTGCAGGAAACAGATTTCAGGAGGTGGATTCGAATCGCCTTTAAAGCACATGAAAAGTGGCAAAACGTTGACAATGATGCCCTTGGCCAAAAAGGGCGTATGCGTTTTTTCCTGAATATATTCAGGAAAAAACGCATACGCCCTTTTTGGCCAACCAAGCAACCTGGAAAGGCAAATCAGCGCTACAAAGAAGTCTCGCTTCCCATCGGTCAAAAGGGCCATGCTGAAAAAAGTGTCAAAACCAGAAATGCAGGACAGGCCATGGAGAAATGGGAGCCTTGCTACACTGATGGGCGGGATGTACATTGCCAACAGCCACTCTGGAGAAGTGTACGGTGTGTCCTGAAACATCTAAAAAACACAGCTTAGAGAGCATAGGGCACTTCCACGCATGGGGGGATAAAGTGGGAAAATTGAAAATCAGCAAGACACAAGCACCCCAAAGTTTAGGGCTGCTCTGTTGACAAGGACCTCCACTTCCTTCCACCTTAAATATCCCAGGAAAGCGAAAAATGGATAAAAAAGTTGTGGTCCTTATGTACAATGGAATATCACTCAGCCATGAAATCAATGTCATAAGGCTAGTAGCAGCATGATGAGTGGATTTAGGTAAGACGATTCTAAGTGAAATAAGTCACACAGAAAAGGACACTTCTCATAAGGTGTCACTTATAGAGGGAATGTAAAAACCGTTACACTTGAACTGAATTACAAAACAGAACAGAGTCACACATGCAGAAAACACACTATGGCGGCTTAACGGGAAAGGTGAGGTGGGGTGATACATAAAACAAGAGTTTCAAATTAGCTCAGATACCGTTCCATAAACCCAATATGTAATAGACAAGACCTACTCCTTGCTCAGAGAACTGGACTCAACACGCCCGATTCACCGCACAAGAATATATCTGACTAGTAATAATCTTAAAACCTATGTATTGATATCTCTCTGTTAGTGTGTCAAGTGGGTGTAAAGCGGCCTAAACACAGCCGTGAAAAGCAGCTAAACCCCATTATAAAAATAAATTACTTTTAAAAACCCATGAAACAAAGACAGGGAAAGAGAGAGAAATTCTTACACAATTCGTTCAGGGGCTGTGATGCAACCTGGATTGACCATATCTAGACCCACAGCTGGATGAGACATAAGGGTGGACACTCTTGGGGCTGAGAGGTTTGGTGAGCTTGGGTGAGCAAACGCAGACCCTTTAAAGTAATACTGCGTGCTACCCATCGCATGGGTCCCAAATCTCCAGGTTCAAGGGCATCTTCCTACATCGAAAACATGCATGAGAAACCCAGAAGATGGTACACCGTGTGATGGGGAAAGGTTTCTAAAACGCACCTCATTTCTCATCTCCTTGTGCTCGGGTTCGCCATTCCAGCCACTTTACTAGCAATCTCCCTACTTGGAGCATCAGCACCTTTAACCTCCTGTTCCGTACAGGTTGCAATTTGTCCTGAGGATGAACGGGAAGACGGGGAACCAATGAGAGACTAGCTCTTGGTGTTGGGACAGGCACAGGTCACTCTATTTTCCCATCAGGAAGAAGAATTAACCACAGGCTCAGCCTGCCCCCCGGAACCAGAACAGGGCCTGAAGCCATCCGGCGCTTCTGCGGCCGGCTCCCAAAAAAGCGACTTGTAAAATGGAGCTTCAGGGCACTGCAATTCACAAACCTGCAGAGTTATAAATGATAACTCTCGTCCACAAATATATTGAGGGAAGGCAAAGAAGAGGATTAGAAATCAAGGCAGAATTGCAGGAAACAGATTTCAGGAGGTGGATTCGAATCGCCTTTAAAGCACATGAAAAGTGGCAAAACGTTGACAATGATGCCCTTGGCCAAAAAGGGCGTATGCATTTTTTCCTGAATATATTCAGGAAAAAACGCATACGCCCTTTTTGGCCAACCAAGCAACCTGGAAAGGCAAATCAGCGCTACAAAGAAGTCTCGCTTCCCATCGGTCAAAAGGGCCATGCTGAAAAAAGTGTCAAAACCAGAAATGCAGGACAGGCCATGGAGAAATGGGAGCCTTGCTACACTGATGGGCGGGATGTACATTGCCAACAGCCACTCTGGAGAAGTGTACGGTGTGTCCTGAAACATCTAAAAAACACAGCTTAGAGAGCATAGGGCACTTCCACGCATGGGGGGATAAAGTGGGAAAATTGAAAATCAGCAAGACACAAGCACCCCAAAGTTTAGGGCTGCTCTGTTGACAAGGACCTCCACTTCCTTCCACCTTAAATATCCCAGGAAAGCGAAAAATGGATAAAAAAGTTGTGGTCCTTATGTACAATGGAATATCACTCAGCCATGAAATCAATGTCATAAGGCTAGTAGCAGCATGATGAGTGGATTTAGGTAAGACGATTCTAAGTGAAATAAGTCACACAGAAAAGGACACTTCTCATAAGGTGTCACTTATAGAGGGAATGTAAAAACCGTTACACTTGAACTGAATTACAAAACAGAACAGAGTCACACATGCAGAAAACACACTATGGCTGCTTAACGGGAAAGGTGAGGTGGGGTGATACATAAAACAAGAGTTTCAAATTAGCTCAGATACCGTTCCATAAACCCAATATGTAATAGACAAGACCTACTCCTTGCTCAGAGAACTGGACTCAACACGCCCGATTCACCGCACAAGAATATATCTGACTAGTAATAATCTTAAAACCTATGTATTGATATCTCTCTGTTAGTGTGTCAAGTGGGTGTAAAGCGGCCTAAACACAGCCGTGAAAAGCAGCTAAACCCCATTATAAAAATAAATTACTTTTAAAAACCCATGAAACAAAGACAGGGAAAGAGAGAGAAATTCTTACACAATTCGTTCAGGGGCTGTGATGCAACCTGGATTGACCATATCTAGACCCACAGCTGGATGAGACATAAGGGTGGACACTCTTGGGGCTGAGAGGTTTGGTGAGCTTGGGTGAGCAAACGCAGACCCTTTAAAGTAATACTGCGTGCTACCCATCGCATGGGTCCCAAATCTCCAGGTTCAAGGGCATCTTCCTACATCGAAAACATGCATGAGAAACCCAGAAGATGGTACACCGTGTGATGGGGAAAGGTTTCTAAAACGCACCTCATTTCTCATCTCCTTGTGCTCGGGTTCGCCATTCCAGCCACTTTACTAGCAATCTCCCTACTTGGAGCATCAGCACCTTTAACCTCCTGTTCCGTACAGGTTGCAATTTGTCCTGAGGATGAACGGGAAGACGGGGAACCAATGAGAGACTAGCTCTTGGTGTTGGGACAGGCACAGGTCACTCTATTTTCCCATCAGGAAGAAGAATTAACCACAGGCTCAGCCTGCCCCCCGGAACCAGAACAGGGCCTGAAGCCATCCGGCGCTTCTGCGGCCGGCTCCCAAAAAAGCGACTTGTAAAATGGAGCTTCAGGGCACTGCAATTCACAAACCTGCAGAGTTATAAATGATAACTCTCGTCCACAAATATATTGAGGGAAGGCAAAGAAGAGGATTAGAAATCAAGGCAGAATTGCAGGAAACAGATTTCAGGAGGTAGATTCGAATCGCCTTTAAAGCACATGAAAAGCGGCAAAACGTTGACAATGATGCCCTTGGCCAAAAAGGGCGTATGCGTTTTTTCCTGAATATATTCAGGAAAAAACGCATACGCCCTTTTTGGCCAACCAAGCAACCTGGAAAGGCAAATCAGCGCTACAAAGAAGTCTCGCTTCCCATCGGTCAAAAGGGCCATGCTGAAAAAAGTGTCAAAACCAGAAATGCAGGACAGGCCATGGAGAAATGGGAGCCTTGCTACACTGATGGGCGGGATGTACATTGCCAACAGCCACTCTGGAGAAGTGTACGGTGTGTCCTGAAACATCTAAAAAACACAGCTTAGAGAGCATAGGGCACTTCCACGCATGGGGGGATAAAGTGGGAAAATTGAAAATCAGCAAGACACAAGCACCCCAAAGTTTAGGGCTGCTCTGTTGACAAGGACCTCCACTTCCTTCCACCTTAAATATCCCAGGAAAGCGAAAAATGGATAAAAAAGTTGTGGTCCTTATGTACAATGGAATATCACTCAGCCATGAAATCAATGTCATAAGGCTAGTAGCAGCATGATGAGTGGATTTAGGTAAGACGATTCTAAGTGAAATAAGTCACACAGAAAAGGACACTTCTCATAAGGTGTCACTTATAGAGGGAATGTAAAAACCGTTACACTTGAACTGAATTACAAAACAGAACAGAGTCACACATGCAGAAAACACACTATGGCGGCTTAACGGGAAAGGTGAGGTGGGGTGATACATAAAACAAGAGTTTCAAATTAGCTCAGATACCGTTCCATAAACCCAATATGTAATAGACAAGACCTACTCCTTGCTCAGAGAACTGGACTCAACACGCCCGATTCACCGCACAAGAATATATCTGACTAGTAATAATCTTAAAACCTATGTATTGATATCTCTCTGTTAGTGTGTCAAGTGGGTGTAAAGCGGCCTAAACACAGCCGTGAAAAGCAGCTAAACCCCATTATAAAAATAAATTACTTTTAAAAACCCATGAAACAAAGACAGGGAAAGAGAGAGAAATTCTTACACAATTCGTTCAGGGGCTGTGATGCAACCTGGATTGACCATATCTAGACCCACAGCTGGATGAGACATAAGGGTGGACACTCTTGGGGCTGAGAGGTTTGGTGAGCTTGGGTGAGCAAACGCAGACCCTTTAAAGTAATACTGCGTGCTACCCATCGCATGGGTCCCAAATCTCCAGGTTCAAGGGCATCTTCCTACATCGAAAACATGCATGAGAAACCCAGAAGATGGTACACCGTGTGATGGGGAAAGGTTTCTAAAACGCACCTCATTTCTCATCTCCTTGTGCTCGGGTTCGCCATTCCAGCCACTTTACTAGCAATCTCCCTACTTGGAGCATCAGCACCTTTAACCTCCTGTTCCGTACAGGTTGCAATTTGTCCTGAGGATGAACGGGAAGACGGGGAACCAATGAGAGACTAGCTCTTGGTGTTGGGACAGGCACAGGTCACTCTATTTTCCCATCAGGAAGAAGAATTAACCACAGGCTCAGCCTGCCCCCCGGAACCAGAACAGGGCCTGAAGCCATCCGGCGCTTCTGCGGCCGGCTCCCAAAAAAGCGACTTGTAAAATGGAGCTTCAGGGCACTGCAATTCACAAACCTGCAGAGTTATAAATGATAACTCTCGTCCACAAATATATTGAGGGAAGGCAAAGAAGAGGATTAGAAATCAAGGCAGAATTGCAGGAAACAGATTTCAGGAGGTGGATTCGAATCGCCTTTAAAGCACATGAAAAGTGGCAAAACGTTGACAATGATGCCCTTGGCCAAAAAGGGCGTATGCATTTTTTCCTGAATATATTCAGGAAAAAACGCATACGCCCTTTTTGGCCAACCAAGCAACCTGGAAAGGCAAATCAGCGCTACAAAGAAGTCTCGCTTCCCATCGGTCAAAAGGGCCATGCTGAAAAAAGTGTCAAAACCAGAAATGCAGGACAGGCCATGGAGAAATGGGAGCCTTGCTACACTGATGGGCGGGATGTACATTGCCAACAGCCACTCTGGAGAAGTGTACGGTGTGTCCTGAAACATCTAAAAAACACAGCTTAGAGAGCATAGGGCACTTCCACGCATGGGGGGATAAAGTGGGAAAATTGAAAATCAGCAAGACACAAGCACCCCAAAGTTTAGGGCTGCTCTGTTGACAAGGACCTCCACTTCCTTCCACCTTAAATATCCCAGGAAAGCGAAAAATGGATAAAAAAGTTGTGGTCCTTATGTACAATGGAATATCACTCAGCCATGAAATCAATGTCATAAGGCTAGTAGCAGCATGATGAGTGGATTTAGGTAAGACGATTCTAAGTGAAATAAGTCACACAGAAAAGGACACTTCTCATAAGGTGTCACTTATAGAGGGAATGTAAAAACCGTTACACTTGAACTGAATTACAAAACAGAACAGAGTCACACATGCAGAAAACACACTATGGCTGCTTAACGGGAAAGGTGAGGTGGGGTGATACATAAAACAAGAGTTTCAAATTAGCTCAGATACCGTTCCATAAACCCAATATGTAATAGACAAGACCTACTCCTTGCTCAGAGAACTGGACTCAACACGCCCGATTCACCGCACAAGAATATATCTGACTAGTAATAATCTTAAAACCTATGTATTGATATCTCTCTGTTAGTGTGTCAAGTGGGTGTAAAGCGGCCTAAACACAGCCGTGAAAAGCAGCTAAACCCCATTATAAAAATAAATTACTTTTAAAAACCCATGAAACAAAGACAGGGAAAGAGAGAGAAATTCTTACACAATTCGTTCAGGGGCTGTGATGCAACCTGGATTGACCATATCTAGACCCACAGCTGGATGAGACATAAGGGTGGACACTCTTGGGGCTGAGAGGTTTGGTGAGGTTGGGTGAGCAAACGCAGACCCTTTAAAGTAATACTGCGTGCTACCCATCGCATGGGTCCCAAATCTCCAGGTTCAAGGGCATCTTCCTACATCGAAAACATGCATGAGAAACCCAGAAGATGGTACACCGTGTGATGGGGAAAGGTTTCTAAAACGCACCTCATTTCTCATCTCCTTGTGCTCGGGTTCGCCATTCCAGCCACTTTACTAGCAATCTCCCTACTTGGAGCATCAGCACCTTTAACCTCCTGTTCCGTACAGGTTGCAATTTGTCCTGAGGATGAACGGGAAGACGGGGAACCAATGAGAGACTAGCTCTTGGTGTTGGGACAGGCACAGGTCACTCTATTTTCTCAACAGGAAGAAGAATTAACCACAGGCTCAGCCTGCCCCCCGGAACCAGAACAGGGCCTGAAGCCATCCGGCGCTTCTGCGGCCGGCTCCCAAAAAAGCGACTTGTAAAATGGAGCTTCAGGGCACTGCAATTCACAAACCTGCAGAGTTATAAATGATAACTCTCGTCCACAAATATATTGAGGGAAGGCAAAGAAGAGGATTAGAAATCAAGGCAGAATTGCAGGAAACAGATTTCAGGAGGTAGATTCGAATCGCCTTTAAAGCACATGAAAAGCGGCAAAACGTTGACAATGATGCCCTTGGCCAAAAAGGGCGTATGCGTTTTTTCCTGAATATATTCAGGAAAAAACGCATACGCCCTTTTTGGCCAACCAAGCAACCTGGAAAGGCAAATCAGCGCTACAAAGAAGTCTCGCTTTCCATCGGTCAAAAGGGCCATGCTGAAAAAAGTATCAAAACCAGAAATGCAGGACAGGCCATGGAGAAATGGGAGCCTTGCTACACTGATGGGCGGGATGTACATTGCCAACAGCCACTCTGGAGAAGTGTACGGTGTGTCCTGAAACATCTAAAATACACAGCTTAGAGAGCATAGGGCACTTCCACGCATGGGGGGATAAAGGGGGAAAATTGAAAATCAGCAAGACACAAGCACCCCAAAGTTTAGGGCTGCTCTGTTGACAAGGACCTCCACTTCCTTCCACCTTAAATATCCCAGGAAAGCGAAAAATGGATAAAAAAGTTGTGGTCCTTATGTACAATGGAATATCACTCAGCCATGAAATCAATGTCATAAGGCTAGTAGCAGCATGATGAGTGGATTTAGGTAAGACGATTCTAAGTGAAATAAGTCACACAGAAAAGGACACTTCTCATAAGGTGTCACTTATAGAGGGAATGTAAAAACCGTTACACTTGAACTGAATTACAAAACAGAACAGAGTCACTCATGCAGAAAACACACTATGGCTGCTTAACGGGAAAGGTGAGGTGGGGTGATACATAAAACAAGAGTTTCAAATTAGCTCAGATACCGTTCCATAAACCCAATATGTAATAGACAAGACCTACTCCTTGCTCAGAGAATTGGACTCAACACGCCCGATTCACCGCACAAGAATATATCTGACTAGTAATAATCTTAAAACCTATGTATTGATATCTCTCTGTTAGTGTGTCAAGTGGGTGTAAAGCGGCCTAAACACAGCCGTGAAAAGCAGCTAAACCCCATTATAAAAATAAATTACTTTTAAAAACCCATGAAACAAAGACAGGGAAAGAGAGAGAAATTCTTACACAATTCGTTCAGGGGCTGTGATGCAACCTGGATTGACCATATCTAGATCCACAGCTGGATGAGACATAAGGGTGGACACTCTTGAGGCTCAGAGCTTTGGTGAGGTTGGGTGAGCAAACGCAGACCCTTTAAAGTAATACTGCATGCTACCCATCGCATGGGTCCCAAATCTCCAGGTTCAAGGGCATCTTCCTACATCGAAAACATGCATGAGAAACCCAGAAGATGGTACACCGTGTGATGGGGAAAGGTTTCTAAAACGCACCTCATTTCTCATCTCCTTGTGCTCGGGTTCGCCATTCCAGCCACTTTACTAGCAATCTCCCTACTTGGAGCATCAGCACCTTTAACCTCCTGTTCCGTACAGGTTGCAATTTGTCCTGAGGATGAACGGGAAGACGGGGAACCAATGAGAGACTAGCTCTTGGTGTTGGGACAGGCACAGGTCACTCTATTTTCCCATCAGGAAGAAGAATTAACCACAGGCTCAGCCTGCCCCCCGGAACCAGAACAGGGCCTGAAGCCATCCGGCGCTTCTGCGGCCGGCTCCCAAAAAAGCGACTTGTAAAATGGAGCTTCAGGGCACTGCAATTCACAAACCTGCAGAGTTATAAATGATAACTCTCGTCCACAAATATATTGAGGGAAGGCAAAGAAGAGGATTAGAAATCAAGGCAGAATTGCAGGAAACAGATTTCAGGAGGTAGATTCGAATCGCCTTTAAAGCACATGAAAAGCGGCAAAACGTTGACAATGATGCCCTTGGCCAAAAAGGGCGTATGCGTTTTTTCCTGAATATATTCAGGAAAAAACGCATACGCCCTTTTTGGCCAACCAAGCAACCTGGAAAGGCAAATCAGCGCTACAAAGAAGTCTCGCTTCCCATCGGTCAAAAGGGCCATGCTGAAAAAAGTATCAAAACCAGAAATGCAGGACAGGCCATGGAGAAATGGGAGCCTTGCTACACTGATGGGCGGGATGTACATTGCCAACAGCCACTCTGGAGAAGTGTACGGTGTGTCCTGAAACATCTAAAAAACACAGCTTAGAGAGCATAGGGCACTTCCACGCATGGGGGGATAAAGTGGGAAAATTGAAAATCAGCAAGACACAAGCACCCCAAAGTTTAGGGCTGCTCTGTTGACAAGGACCTCCACTTCCTTCCACCTTAAATATCCCAGGAAAGCGAAAAATGGATAAAAAAGTTGTGGTCCTTATGTACAATGGAATATCACTCAGCCATGAAATCAATGTCATAAGGCTAGCAGCAGCATGATGAGTGGATTTAGGTAAGACGATTCTAAGTGAAATAAGTCACACAGAAAAGGACACTTCTCATAAGGTGTCACTTATAGAGGGAATGTAAAAACCGTTACACTTGAACTGAATTACAAAACAGAACAGAGTCACTCATGCAGAAAACACACTATGGCTGCTTAACGGGAAAGGTGAGGTGGGGTGATACATAAAACAAGAGTTTCAAATTAGCTCAGATACCGTTCCATAAACCCAATATGTAATAGACAAGACCTACTCCTTGCTCAGAGAACTGGACTCAACACGCCCGATTCACCGCACAAGAATATATCTGACTAGTAATAATCTTAAAACCTATGTATTGATATCTCTCTGTTAGTGTGTCAAGTGGGTGTAAAGCGGCCTAAACACAGCCGTGAAAAGCAGCTAAACCCCATTATAAAAATAAATTACTTTTAAAAACCCATGAAACAAAGACAGGGAAAGAGAGAGAAATTCTTACACAATTCGTTCAGGGGCTGTGATGCAACCTGGATTGACCATATCTAGATCCACAGCTGGTTGAGACATAAGGGTGGACACTCTTGAGGCTCAGAGCTTTGGTGAGGTTGGGTGAGCAAACGCAGACCCTGTAAAGTAATACTGCATGCTACCCATCGCATGGGTCCCAAATCTCCAGGTTCAAGGGCATCTTCCTACATCGAAAACATGCATGAGAAACCCAGAAGATGGTACACCGTGTGATGGGGAAAGGTTTCTAAAACGCACCTCATTTCTCATCTCCTTGTGCTCGGGTTCGCCATTCCAGCCACTTTACTAGCAATCTCCCTACTTGGAGCATCAGCACCTTTAACCTCCTGTTCCGTACAGGTTGCAATTTGTCCTGAGGATGAACGGGAAGACGGGGAACCAATGAGAGACTAGCTCTTGGTGTTGGGACAGGCACAGGTCACTCTATTTTCCCATCAGGAAGAAGAATTAACCACAGGCTCAGCCTGCCCCCCGGAACCAGAACAGGGCCTGAAGCCATCCGGCGCTTCTGCGGCCGGCTCCCAAAAAAGCGACTTGTAAAATGGAGCTTCAGGGCACTGCAATTCACAAACCTGCAGAGTTATAAATGATAACTCTCGTCCACAAATATATTGAGGGAAGGCAAAGAAGAGGATTAGAAATCAAGGCAGAATTGCAGGAAACAGATTTCAGGAGGTGGATTCGAATCGCCTTTAAAGCACATGAAAAGTGGCAAAACGTTGACAATGATGCCCTTGGCCAAAAAGGGCGTATGCGTTTTTTCCTGAATATATTCAGGAAAAAACGCATACGCCCTTTTTGGCCAACCAAGCAACCTGGAAAGGCAAATCAGCGCTACAAAGAAGTCTCGCTTCCCATCGGTCAAAAGGGCCATGCTGAAAAAAGTGTCAAAACCAGAAATGCAGGACAGGCCATGGAGAAATGGGAGCCTTGCTACACTGATGGGCGGGATGTACATTGCCAACAGCCACTCTGGAGAAGTGTACGGTGTGTCCTGAAACATCTAAAAAACACAGCTTAGAGAGCATAGGGCACTTCCACGCATGGGGGGATAAAGTGGGAAAATTGAAAATCAGCAAGACACAAGCACCCCAAAGTTTAGGGCTGCTCTGTTGACAAGGACCTCCACTTCCTTCCACCTTAAATATCCCAGGAAAGCGAAAAATGGATAAAAAAGTTGTGGTCCTTATGTACAATGGAATATCACTCAGCCATGAAATCAATGTCATAAGGCTAGTAGCAGCATGATGAGTGGATTTAGGTAAGACGATTCTAAGTGAAATAAGTCACACAGAAAAGGACACTTCTCATAAGGTGTCACTTATAGAGGGAATGTAAAAACCGTTACACTTGAACTGAATTACAAAACAGAACAGAGTCACACATGCAGAAAACACACTATGGCGGCTTAACGGGAAAGGTGAGGTGGGGTGATACATAAAACAAGAGTTTCAAATTAGCTCAGATACCGTTCCATAAACCCAATATGTAATAGACAAGACCTACTCCTTGCTCAGAGAACTGGACTCAACACGCCCGATTCACCGCACAAGAATATATCTGACTAGTAATAATCTTAAAACCTATGTATTGATATCTCTCTGTTAGTGTGTCAAGTGGGTGTAAAGCGGCCTAAACACAGCCGTGAAAAGCAGCTAAACCCCATTATAAAAATAAATTACTTTTAAAAACCCATGAAACAAAGACAGGGAAAGAGAGAGAAATTCTTACACAATTCGTTCAGGGGCTGTGATGCAACCTGGATTGACCATATCTAGACCCACAGCTGGATGAGACATAAGGGTGGACACTCTTGGGGCTGAGAGGTTTGGTGAGCTTGGGTGAGCAAACGCAGACCCTTTAAAGTAATACTGCGTGCTACCCATCGCATGGGTCCCAAATCTCCAGGTTCAAGGGCATCTTCCTACATCGAAAACATGCATGAGAAACCCAGAAGATGGTACACCGTGTGATGGGGAAAGGTTTCTAAAACGCACCTCATTTCTCATCTCCTTGTGCTCGGGTTCGCCATTCCAGCCACTTTACTAGCAATCTCCCTACTTGGAGCATCAGCACCTTTAACCTCCTGTTCCGTACAGGTTGCAATTTGTCCTGAGGATGAACGGGAAGACGGGGAACCAATGAGAGACTAGCTCTTGGTGTTGGGACAGGCACAGGTCACTCTATTTTCCCATCAGGAAGAAGAATTAACCACAGGCTCAGCCTGCCCCCCGGAACCAGAACAGGGCCTGAAGCCATCCGGCGCTTCTGCGGCCGGCTCCCAAAAAAGCGACTTGTAAAATGGAGCTTCAGGGCACTGCAATTCACAAACCTGCAGAGTTATAAATGATAACTCTCGTCCACAAATATATTGAGGGAAGGCAAAGAAGAGGATTAGAAATCAAGGCAGAATTGCAGGAAACAGATTTCAGGAGGTGGATTCGAATCGCCTTTAAAGCACATGAAAAGTGGCAAAACGTTGACAATGATGCCCTTGGCCAAAAAGGGCGTATGCGTTTTTTCCTGAATATATTCAGGAAAAAACGCATACGCCCTTTTTGGCCAACCAAGCAACCTGGAAAGGCAAATCAGCGCTACAAAGAAGTCTCGCTTCCCATCGGTCAAAAGGGCCATGCTGAAAAAAGTGTCAAAACCAGAAATGCAGGACAGGCCATGGAGAAATGGGAGCCTTGCTACACTGATGGGCGGGATGTACATTGCCAACAGCCACTCTGGAGAAGTGTACGGTGTGTCCTGAAACATCTAAAAAACACAGCTTAGAGAGCATAGGGCACTTCCACGCATGGGGGGATAAAGTGGGAAAATTGAAAATCAGCAAGACACAAGCACCCCAAAGTTTAGGGCTGCTCTGTTGACAAGGACCTCCACTTCCTTCCACCTTAAATATCCCAGGAAAGCGAAAAATGGATAAAAAAGTTGTGGTCCTTATGTACAATGGAATATCACTCAGCCATGAAATCAATGTCATAAGGCTAGTAGCAGCATGATGAGTGGATTTAGGTAAGACGATTCTAAGTGAAATAAGTCACACAGAAAAGGACACTTCTCATAAGGTGTCACTTATAGAGGGAATGTAAAAACCGTTACACTTGAACTGAATTACAAAACAGAACAGAGTCACACATGCAGAAAACACACTATGGCTGCTTAACGGGAAAGGTGAGGTGGGGTGATACATAAAACAAGAGTTTCAAATTAGCTCAGATACCGTTCCATAAACCCAATATGGAATAGACAAGACCTACTCCTTGCTCAGAGAACTGGACTCAACACGCCCGATTCACCGCACAAGAATATATCTGACTAGTAATAATCTTAAAACCTATGTATTGATATCTCTCTGTTAGTGTGTCAAGTGGGTGTAAAGCGGCCTAAACACAGCCGTGAAAAGCAGCTAAACCCCATTATAAAAATAAATTACTTTTAAAAACCCATGAAACAAAGACAGGGAAAGAGAGAGAAATTCTTACACAATTCGTTCAGGGGCTGTGATGCAACCTGAATTGACCATATCTAGACCCACAGCTGGATGAGACATAAGGGTGGACACTCTTGGGGCTGAGAGCTTTGGTGAGGTTGGGTGAGCAAACGCAGACCCTTTATAGTAATACTGCGTGCTACCCATCGCATGGGTCCCAAATCTCCAGGTTCAAGGGCATCTTCCTACATCGAAAACATGCATGAGAAACCCAGAAGATGGTACACCGTGTGATGGGGAAAGGTTTCTAAAACGCACCTCATTTCTCATCTCCTTGTGCTCGGGTTCGCCATTCCAGCCACTTTACTAGCAATCTCCCTACTTGGAGCATCAGCACCTTTAACCTCCTGTTCCGTACAGGTTGCAATTTGTCCTGAGGATGAACGGGAAGACGGGGAACCAAAGAGACTAGCTCTTGGTGTTGGGACAGGCACAGGTCACTCTATTTTCCCATCAGGAAGAAGAATTAACCACAGGCTCAGCCTGCCCCCCGGAAGCAGAACAGGGCCTGAAACCATCCGGCGCTTCTGCGGCCGGCTCCCAAAAAAGCGACTTGTAAAATGGAGCTTCAGGGCACTGCAATTCACAAACCTGCAGGGTTATAAATGATAACTCTCGTCCACAAATATATTGAGGGAAGGCAAAGAAGAGGATTAGAAATCAAGGCAGAATTGCAGGAAACAGATTTCAGGAGGTAGATTCGAATCGCCTTTAAAGCACATGAAAAGCGGCAAAACGTTGACAATGATGCCCTTGGCCAAAAAGGGCGTATGCGTTTTTTCCTGAGTATATTCTGGAAAAAACGCATACGCCCTTTTTGGCCAACCAAGCAACCTGGAAAGGCAAATCAGTTCTACAAAGAAGTCTCGCTTCCCATCGGTCAAAAGGGCCATGCTGAAAAAAGTGTCAAAACCAGAAATGCAGGACAGGCCATGGAGAAATGGGAGCCTTGCTACACTGATGGGCGGGATGTACATTGCCAACAGCCACTCTGGAGAAGTGTACGGTGTGTCCTGAAACATCTAAAAAACACAGCTTAGAGAGCATAGGGCACTTCCACGCATGGGGGGATAAAGTGGGAAAATTGAAAATCAGCAAGACACAAGCACCCCAAAGTTTAGGGCTGCTCTGTTGACAAGGACCTCCACTTCCTTCCACCTTAAATATCCCAGGAAAGCGAAAAATGGATAAAAAAGTTGTGGTCCTTATGTACAATGGAATATCACTCAGCCATGAAATCAATGTCATAAGGCTAGTAGCAGCATGATGAGTGGATTTAGGTAAGACGATTCTAAGTGAAATAAGTCACACAGAAAAGGACACTTCTCATAAGGTGTCACTTATAGAGGGAATGTAAAAACCGTTACACTTGAACTGAATTACAAAACAGAACAGAGTCACACATGCAGAAAACACACTATGGCTGCTTAACGGGAAAGGTGAGGTGGGGTGATACATAAAACAAGAGTTTCAAATTAGCTCAGATACCGTTCCATAAACCCAATATGTAATAGACAAGACCTACGCCTTGCTCAGAGAACTGGACTCAACACGCCCGATTCACCGCACAAGAATATATCTGACTAGTAATAATCTTAAAACCTATGTATTGATATCTCTCTGTTAGTGTGTCAAGTGGGTGTAAAGCGGCCTAAACACAGCCGTGAAAAGCAGCTAAACCCCATTATAAAAATAAATTACTTTTAAAAACCCATGAAACAAAGACAGGGAAAGAGAGAGAAATTCTTACACAATTCGTTCAGGGGCTGTGATGCAACCTGGATTGACCATATCTAGACCCACAGCTGGATGAGACATAAGGGTGGACACTCTTGGGGCTGAGAGCTTTGGTGAGGTTGGGTGAGCAAACGCAGACCCTTTATAGTAATACTGCGTGCTACCCATCGCATGGGTCCCAAATCTCCAGGTTCAAGGGCATCTTCCTACATCGAAAACATGCATGAGAAACCCAGAAGATGGTACACCGTGTGATGGGGAAAGGTTTCTAAAACGCACCTCATTTCTCATCTCCTTGTGCTCGGGTTCGCCTTTCCAGCCACTTTACTAGCAATCTCCCTACTTGGAGCATCAGCACCTTTAACCTCCTGTTCCGTACAGGTTGCAATTTGTCCTGAGGATGAACGGGAAGACGGGGAACCAATGAGAGACTAGCTCTTGGTGTTGGGACAGGCACAGGTCACTCTATTTTCCCATCAGGAAGAAGAATTAACCACAGGCTCAGCCTGCCCCCCGGAACCAGAACAGGGCCTGAAGCCATCCGGCGCTTCTGCGGCCGGCTCCCAAAAAAGCGACTTGTAAAATGGAGCTTCAGGGCACTGCAATTCACAAACCTGCAGAGTTATAAATGATAACTCTCGTCCACAAATATATTGAGGGAAGGCAAAGAAGAGGATTAGAAATCAAGGCAGAATTGCAGGAAACAGATTTCAGGAGGTGGATTCGAATCGCCTTTAAAGCACATGAAAAGCGGCAAAACGTTGACAATGATGCCCTTGGCCAAAAAGGGCGTATGCGTTTTTTCCTGAATATATTCAGGAAAAAACGCATACGCCCTTTTTGGCCAACCAAGCAACCTGGAAAGGCAAATCAGCGCTACAAAGAAGTCTCGCTTCCCATCGGTCAAAAGGGCCATGCTGAAAAAAGTGTCAAAACCAGAAATGCAGGACAGGCCATGGAGAAATGGGAGCCTTGCTACACTGATGGGCGGGATGTACATTGCCAACAGCCACTCTGGAGAAGTGTACGGTGTGTCCTGAAACATCTAAAAAACACAGCTTAGAGAGCATAGGGCACTTCCACGCATGGGGGGATAAAGTGGGAAAATTGAAAATCAGCAAGACACAAGCACCCCAAAGTTTAGGGCTGCTCTGTTGACAAGGACCTCCACTTCCTTCCACCTTCAATATCCCAGGAAAGCGAAAAATGGATAAAAAAGTTGTGGTCCTTATGTACAATGGAATATCACTCAGCCATGAAATCAATGTCATAAGGCTAGTAGCAGCATGATGAGTGGATTTAGGTAAGACGATTCTAAGTGAAATAAGTCACACAGAAAAGGACACTTCTCATAAGGTGTCACTTATAGAGGGAATGTAAAAACCGTTACACTTGAACTGAATTACAAAACAGAACAGAGTCACACATGCAGAAAACACACTATGGCTGCTTAACGGGAAAGGTGAGGTGGGGTGATACATAAAACAAGAGTTTCAAATTAGCTCAGATACCGTTCCATAAACCCAA
The DNA here is from genome assembly GCF_965194825.1 of Balaenoptera physalus. Taxonomy (NCBI): domain Eukaryota; kingdom Metazoa; phylum Chordata; class Mammalia; order Artiodactyla; family Balaenopteridae; genus Balaenoptera; species Balaenoptera physalus. The sequence goes on along the minus strand of NW_028126457.1, from coordinate 257,788 downwards.
TATGTAATAGACAAGACCTACGCCTTGCTCAGAGAACTGGACTCAACACGCCCGATTCACCGCACAAGAATATATCTGACTAGTAATAATCTTAAAACCTATGTATTGATATCTCTCTGTTAGTGTGTCAAGTGGGTGTAAAGCGGCCTAAACACAGCCGTGAAAAGCAGCTAAACCCCATTATAAAAATAAATTACTTTTAAAAACCCATGAAACAAAGACAGGGAAAGAGAGAGAAATTCTTACACAATTCGTTCAGGGGCTGTGATGCAACCTGGATTGACCATATCTAGACCCACAGCTGGATGAGACATAAGGGTGGACACTCTTGGGGCTGAGAGCTTTGGTGAGGTTGGGTGAGCAAACGCAGACCCTTTATAGTAATACTGCGTGCTACCCATCGCATGGGTCCCAAATCTCCAGGTTCAAGGGCATCTTCCTACATCGAAAACATGCATGAGAAACCCAGAAGATGGTACACCGTGTGATGGGGAAAGGTTTCTAAAACGCACCTCATTTCTCATCTCCTTGTGCTCGGGTTCGCCATTCCAGCCACTTTACTAGCAATCTCCCTACTTGGAGCATCAGCACCTTTAACCTCCTGTTCCGTACAGGTTGCAATTTGTCCTGAGGATGAACGGGAAGACGGGGAACCAATGAGAGACTAGCTCTTGGTGTTGGGACAGGCACAGGTCACTCTATTTTCCCATCAGGAAGAAGAATTAACCACAGGCTCAGCCTGCCCCCCGGAACCAGAACAGGGCCTGAAGCCATCCGGCGCTTCTGCGGCCGGCTCCCAAAAAAGCGACTTGTAAAATGGAGCTTCAGGGCACTGCAATTCACAAACCTGCAGAGTTATAAATGATAACTCTCGTCCACAAATATATTGAGGGAAGGCAAAGAAGAGGATTAGAAATCAAGGCAGAATTGCAGGAAACAGATTTCAGGAGGTGGATTCGAATCGCCTTTAAAGCACATGAAAAGCGGCAAAACGTTGACAATGATGCCCTTGGCCAAAAAGGGCGTATGCGTTTTTTCCTGAATATATTCAGGAAAAAACGCATACGCCCTTTTTGGCCAACCAAGCAACCTGGAAAGGCAAATCAGCGCTACAAAGAAGTCTCGCTTCCCATCGGTCAAAAGGGCCATGCTGAAAAAAGTGTCAAAACCAGAAATGCAGGACAGGCCATGGAGAAATGGGAGCCTTGCTACACTGATGGGCGGGATGTACATTGCCAACAGCCACTCTGGAGAAGTGTACGGTGTGTCCTGAAACATCTAAAAAACACAGCTTAGAGAGCATAGGGCACTTCCACGCATGGGGGGATAAAGTGGGAAAATTGAAAATCAGCAAGACACAAGCACCCCAAAGTTTAGGGCTGCTCTGTTGACAAGGACCTCCACTTCCTTCCACCTTCAATATCCCAGGAAAGCGAAAAATGGATAAAAAAGTTGTGGTCCTTATGTACAATGGAATATCACTCAGCCATGAAATCAATGTCATAAGGCTAGTAGCAGCATGATGAGTGGATTTAGGTAAGACGATTCTAAGTGAAATAAGTCACACAGAAAAGGACACTTCTCATAAGGTGTCACTTATAGAGGGAATGTAAAAACCGTTACACTTGAACTGAATTACAAAACAGAACAGAGTCACACATGCAGAAAACACACTATGGCTGCTTAACGGGAAAGGTGAGGTGGGGTGATACATAAAACAAGAGTTTCAAATTAGCTCAGATACCGTTCCATAAACCCAATATGTAATAGACAAGACCTACGCCTTGCTCAGAGAACTGGACTCAACACGCCCGATTCACCGCACAAGAATATATCTGACTAGTAATAATCTTAAAACCTATGTATTGATATCTCTCTGTTAGTGTGTCAAGTGGGTGTAAAGCGGCCTAAACACAGCCGTGAAAAGCAGCTAAACCCCATTATAAAAATAAATTACTTTTAAAAACCCATGAAACAAAGACAGGGAAAGAGAGAGAAATTCTTACACAATTCGTTCAGGGGCTGTGATGCAACCTGGATTGACCATATCTAGACCCACAGCTGGATGAGACATAAGGGTGGACACTCTTGGGGCTGAGAGCTTTGGTGAGGTTGGGTGAGCAAACGCAGACCCTTTATAGTAATACTGCGTGCTACCCATCGCATGGGTCCCAAATCTCCAGGTTCAAGGGCATCTTCCTACATCGAAAACATGCATGAGAAACCCAGAAGATGGTACACCGTGTGATGGGGAAAGGTTTCTAAAACGCACCTCATTTCTCATCTCCTTGTGCTCGGGTTCGCCATTCCAGCCACTTTACTAGCAATCTCCCTACTTGGAGCATCAGCACCTTTAACCTCCTGTTCCGTACAGGTTGCAATTTGTCCTGAGGATGAACGGGAAGACGGGGAACCAATGAGAGACTAGCTCTTGGTGTTGGGACAGGCACAGGTCACTCTATTTTCCCATCAGGAAGAAGAATTAACCACAGGCTCAGCCTGCCCCCCGGAACCAGAACAGGGCCTGAAGCCATCCGGCGCTTCTGCGGCCGGCTCCCAAAAAAGCGACTTGTAAAATGGAGCTTCAGGGCACTGCAATTCACAAACCTGCAGAGTTATAAATGATAACTCTCGTCCACAAATATATTGAGGGAAGGCAAAGAAGAGGATTAGAAATCAAGGCAGAATTGCAGGAAACAGATTTCAGGAGGTGGATTCGAATCGCCTTTAAAGCACATGAAAAGCGGCAAAACGTTGACAATGATGCCCTTGGCCAAAAAGGGCGTATGCGTTTTTTCCTGAATATATTCAGGAAAAAACGCATACGCCCTTTTTGGGCAACCAAGCGACCTGGAAAGGCAAATCAGCGCTACAAAGAAGTCTCGCTTCCCATCGGTCAAAAGGGCCATGCTGAAAAAAGTGTCAAAACCAGAAATGCAGGACAGGCCATGGAGAAATGGGAGCCTTGCTACACTGATGGGCGGGATGTACATTGCCAACAGCCACTCTGGAGAAGTGTACGGTGTGTCCTGAACATCTAAAAAACACAGCTTAGAGAGCATAGGGCACTTCCACGCATGGGGGGATAAAGTGGGAAAATTGAAAATCAGCAAGACACAAGCACCCCAAAGTTTAGGGCTGCTCTGTTGACAAGGACCTCCACTTCCTTCCACCTTCAATATCCCAGGAAAGCGAAAAATGGATAAAAAAGTTGTGGTCCTTATGTACAATGGAATATCACTCAGCCATGAAATCAATGTCATAAGGCTAGTAGCAGCATGATGAGTGGATTTAGGTAAGACGATTCTAAGTGAAATAAGTCACACAGAAAAGGACACTTCTCATAAGGTGTCACTTATAGAGGGAATGTAAAAACCGTTACACTTGAACTGAATTACAAAACAGAACAGAGTCACACATGCAGAAAACACACTATGGCTGCTTAACGGGAAAGGTGAGGTGGGGTGATACATAAAACAAGAGTTTCAAATTAGCTCAGATACCGTTCCATAAACCCAATATGTAATAGACAAGACCTACGCCTTGCTCAGAGAACTGGACTCAACACGCCCGATTCACCGCACAAGAATATATCTGACTAGTAATAATCTTAAAACCTATGTATTGATATCTCTCTGTTAGTGTGTCAAGTGGGTGTAAAGCGGCCTAAACACAGCCGTGAAAAGCAGCTAAACCCCATTATAAAAATAAATTACTTTTAAAAACCCATGAAACAAAGACAGGGAAAGAGAGAGAAATTCTTACACAATTCGTTCAGGGGCTGTGATGCAACCTGGATTGACCATATCTAGACCCACAGCTGGATGAGACATAAGGGTGGACACTCTTGGGGCTGAGAGGTTTGGTGAGGTTGGGTGAGCAAACGCAGACCCTTTATAGTAATACTGCGTGCTACCCATCGCATGGGTCCCAAATCTCCAGGTTCAAGGGCATCTTCCTACATCGAAAACATGCATGAGAAACCCAGAAGATGGTACACCGTGTGATGGGGAAAGGTTTCTAAAACGCACCTCATTTCTCATCTCCTTGTGCTCTGGTTCGCCATTCCAGCCACTTTACTAGCAATCTCCCTACTTGGAGCATCAGCACCTTTAACCTCCTGTTCCGTACAGGTTGCAATTTGTCCTGAGGATGAACGGGAAGACGGGGAACCAATGAGAGACTAGCTCTTGGTGTTGGGACAGGCACAGGTCACTCTATTTTCCCATCAGGAAGAAGAATTAACCACAGGCTCAGCCTGCCCCCCGGAACCAGAACAGGGCCTGAAGCCATCCGGCGCTTCTGCGGCCGGCTCCCAAAAAAGCGACTTGTAAAATGGAGCTTCAGGGCACTGCAATTCACAAACCTGCAGAGTTATAAATGATAACTCTCGTCCACAAATATATTGAGGGAAGGCAAAGAAGAGGATTAGAAATCAAGGCAGAATTGCAGGAAACAGATTTCAGGAGGTGGATTCGAATCGCCTTTAAAGCACATGAAAAGCGGCAAAACGTTGACAATGATGCCCTTGGCCAAAAAGGGCGTATGCGTTTTTTCCTGAATATATTCAGGAAAAAACGCATACGCCCTTTTTGGCCAACCAAGCAACCTGGAAAGGCAAATCAGCGCTACAAAGAAGTCTCGCTTCCCATCGGTCAAAAGGGCCATGCTGAAAAAAGTGTCAAAACCAGAAATGCAGGACAGGCCATGGAGAAATGGGAGCCTTGCTACACTGATGGGCGGGATGTACATTGCCAACAGCCACTCTGGAGAAGTGTACGGTGTGTCCTGAAACATCTAAAAAACACAGCTTAGAGAGCATAGGGCACTTCCACGCATGGGGGGATAAAGTGGGAAAATTGAAAATCAGCAAGACACAAGCACCCCAAAGTTTAGGGCTGCTCTGTTGACAAGGACCTCCACTTCCTTCCACCTTCAATATCCCAGGAAAGCGAAAAATGGATAAAAAAGTTGTGGTCCTTATGTACAATGGAATATCACTCAGCCATGAAATCAATGTCATAAGGCTAGTAGCAGCATGATGAGTGGATTTAGGTAAGACGATTCTAAGTGAAATAAGTCACACAGAAAAGGACACTTCTCATAAGGTGTCACTTATAGAGGGAATGTAAAAACCGTTACACTTGAACTGAATTACAAAACAGAACAGAGTCACACATGCAGAAAACACACTATGGCTGCTTAACGGGAAAGGTGAGGTGGGGTGATACATAAAACAAGAGTTTCAAATTAGCTCAGATACCGTTCCATAAACCCAATATGTAATAGACAAGACCTACTCCTTGCTCAGAGAACTGGACTCAACACGCCCGATTCACCGCACAAGAATATATCTGACTAGTAATAATCTTAAAACCTATGTATTGATATCTCTCTGTTAGTGTGTCAAGTGGGTGTAAAGCGGCCTAAACACAGCCGTGAAAAGCAGCTAAACCCCATTATAAAAATAAATTACTTTTAAAAACCCATGAAACAAAGACAGGGAAAGAGAGAGAAATTCTTACACAATTCGTTCAGGGGCTGTGATGCAACCTGGATTGACCATATCTAGACCCACAGCTGGATGAGACATAAGGGTGGACACTCTTGGGGCTGAGAGCTTTGGTGAGGTTGGGTGAGCAAACGCAGACCCTTTATAGTAATACTGCGTGCTACCCATCGCATGGGTCCCAAATCTCCAGGTTCAAGGGCATCTTCCTACATCGAAAACATGCATGAGAAACCCAGAAGATGGTACACCGTGTGATGGGGAAAGGTTTCTAAAACGCACCTCATTTCTCATCTCCTTGTGCTCGGGTTCGCCATTCCAGCCACTTTACTAGCAATCTCCCTACTTGGAGCATCAGCACCTTTAACCTCCTGTCCCGTACAGGTTGCAATTTGTCCTGAGGATGAACGGGAAGATGGGGAACCAATGAGAGACTAGCTCTTGGTGTTGGGACAGGCACAGGTCACTCTATTTTCCCATCAGGAAGAAGAATTAACCACAGGCTCAGCCTGCCCCCCGGAACCACAACAGGGTCTGAAGCCATCCGGCGCTTCTGCGGCCGGCTCCCAAAAAAGCGACTTTTAAAATGGAGCTTCAGGGCACTGCAATTCACAAACCTGCAGAGTTATAAATGATAACTCTCGTCCACAAATATATTGAGGGAAGGCAAAGAAGAGGATTAGAAATCAAGGCAGAATTGCAGGAAACAGATTTCAGGAGGTGGATTCGAATCGCCTTTAAAGCACATGAAAAGCGGCAAAACGTTGACAATGATGCCCTTGGCCAAAAAGGGCGTATGCGTTTTTTCCTGAATATATTCAGGAAAAAACGCATACGCCCTTTTTGGCCAACCAAGCAACCTGGAAAGGCAAATCAGCGCTACAAAGAAGTCTCGCTTCCCATCGGTCAAAAGGGCCATGCTGAAAAAAGTGTCAAAACCAGAAATGCAGGACAGGCCATGGAGAAATGGGAGCCTTGCTACACTGATGGGCGGGATGTACATTGCCAACAGCCACTCTGGAGAAGTGTACGGTGTGTCCTGAAACATCTAAAAAACACAGCTTAGAGAGCATAGGGCACTTCCACGCATGGGGGGATAAAGTGGGAAAATTGAAAATCAGCAAGACACAAGCACCCCAAAGTTTAGCGCTGCTCTGTTGACAAGGACCTCCACTTCCTTCCACCTTAAATATCCCAGGAAAGCGAAAAATGGATAAAAAAGTTGTGGTCCTTATGTACAATGGAATATCACTCAGCCATGAAATCAATGTCATAAGGCTAGTAGCAGCATGATGAGTGGATTTAGGTAAGACGATTCTAAGTGAAATAAGTCACACAGAAAAGGACACTTCTCATAAGGTGTCACTTATAGAGGGAATGTAAAAACCGTTACACTTGAACTGAATTACAAAACAGAACAGAGTCACACATGCAGAAAACACACTATGGCTGCTTAACGGGAAAGGTGAGGTGGGGTGATACATAAAACAAGAGTTTCAAATTAGCTCAGATACCGTTCCATAAACCCAATATGTAATAGACAAGACCTACGCCTTGCTCAGAGAACTGGACTCAACACGCCCGATTCACCGCACAAGAATATATCTGACTAGTAATAATCTTAAAACCTATGTATTGATATCTCTCTGTTAGTGTGTCAAGTGGGTGTAAAGCGGCCTAAACACAGCCGTGAAAAGCAGCTAAACCCCATTATAAAAATAAATTACTTTTAAAAACCCATGAAACAAAGACAGGGAAAGAGAGAGAAATTCTTACACAATTCGTTCAGGGGCTGTGATGCAACCTGGATTGACCATATCTAGACCCACAGCTGGATGAGACATAAGGGTGGACACTCTTGGGGCTGAGAGCTTTGGTGAGGTTGGGTGAGCAAACGCAGACCCTTTATAGTAATACTGCGTGCTACCCATCGCATGGGTCCCAAATCTCCAGGTTCAAGGGCATCTTCCTACATCGAAAACATGCATGAGAAACCCAGAAGATGGTACACCGTGTGATGGGGAAAGGTTTCTAAAACGCACCTCATTTCTCATCTCCTTGTGCTCGGGTTCGCCATTCCAGCCACTTTACTAGCAATCTCCCTACTTGGAGCATCAGCACCTTTAACCTCCTGTTCCTTACAGGTTGCAATTTGTCCTGAGGATGAACGGGAAGACGGGGAACAAATGAGAGACTAGCTCTTGGTGTTGGGACAGGCACAGGTCACTCTATTTTCCCATCAGGAAGAAGAATTAACCACAGGCTCAGCCTGCCCCCCGGAACCAGAACAGGGCCTGAAGCCATCCGGCGCTTCTGCGGCCGGCTCCCAAAAAAGCGACTTGTAAAATGGAGCTTCAGGGCACTGCAATTCACAAACCTGCAGAGTTATAAATGATAACTCTCGTCCACAAATATATTGAGGGAAGGCAAAGAAGAGGATTAGAAATCAAGGCAGAATTGCAGGAAACAGATTTCAGGAGGTAGATTCGAATCGCCTTTAAAGCACATGAAAAGCGGCAAAACGTTGACAATGATGCCCTTGGCCAAAAAGGGCGTATGCGTTTTTTCCTGAGTATATTCAGGAAAAAACGCATACGCCCTTTTTGGCCAACCAAGCGACTTGGAAAGGCAAATCAGCGCTACAAAGAAGTCTCGCTTCCCATCGGTCAAAAGGGCCATGCTGAAAAAAGTGTCAAAACCAGAAATGCAGGACAGGCCATGGAGAAATGGGAGCCTTGCTACACTGATGGGCGGGATGTACATTGCCAACAGCCACTCTGGAGAAGTGTACGGTGTGTCCTGAAACATCTAAAATACACAGCTTAGAGAGCATAGGGCACTTCCACGCATGGGGGGATAAAGTGGGAAAATTGAAAATCAGCAAGACACAAGCACCCCAAAGTTTAGGGCTGCTCTGTTGACAAGGACCTCCACTTCCTTCCACCTTAAATATCCCAGGAAAGCGAAAAATGGATACAAAAGTTGTGGTCCTTATGTACAATGGAATATCACTCAGCCATGAAATCAATGTCATAAGGCTAGTAGCAGCATGATGAGTGGATTTAGGTAAGACGATTCTAAGTGAAATAAGTCACACAGAAAAGGACACTTCTCATAAGGTGTCACTTATAGAGGGAATGTAAAAACCGTTACACTTGAACTGAATTACAAAACAGAACAGAGTCACACATGCAGAAAACACACTATGGCTGCTTAACGGGAAAGGTGAGGTGGGGTGATACATAAAACAAGAGTTTCAAATTAGCTCAGATACCGTTCCATAAACCCAATATGTAATAGACAAGACCTACGCCTTGCTCAGAGAACTGGACTCAACACGCCCGATTCACCGCACAAGAATATATCTGACTAGTAATAATCTTAAAACCTATGTATTGATATCTCTCTGTTAGTGTGTCAAGTGGGTGTAAAGCGGCCTAAACACAGCCGTGAAAAGCAGCTAAACCCCATTATAAAAATAAATTACTTTTAAAAACCCATGAAACAAAGACAGGGAAAGAGAGAGAAATTCTTACACAATTCGTTCAGGGGCTGTGATGCAACCTGGATTGACCATATCTAGACCCACAGCTGGATGAGACATAAGGGTGGACACTCTTGGGGCTGAGAGCTTTGGTGAGGTTGGGTGAGCAAACGCAGACCCTTTATAGTAATACTGCGTGCTACCCATCGCATGGGTCCCAAATCTCCAGGTTCAAGGGCATCTTCCTACATCGAAAACATGCATGAGAAACCCAGAAGATGGTACACCGTGTGATGGGGAAAGGTTTCTAAAACGCACCTCATTTCTCATCTCCTTGTGCTCGGGTTCGCCATTCCAGCCACTTTACTAGCAATCTCCCTACTTGGAGCATCAGCACCTTTAACCTCCTGTTCCTTACAGGTTGCAATTTGTCCTGAGGATGAACGGGAAGACGGGGAACAAATGAGAGACTAGCTCTTGGTGTTGGGACAGGCACAGGTCACTCTATTTTCCCATCAGGAAGAAGAATTAACCACAGGCTCAGCCTGCCCCCCGGAACCAGAACAGGGCCTGAAGCCATCCGGCGCTTCTGCGGCCGGCTCCCAAAAAAGCGACTTGTAAAATGGAGCTTCAGGGCACTGCAATTCACAAACCTGCAGAGTTATAAATGATAACTCTCGTCCACAAATATATTGAGGGAAGGCAAAGAAGAGGATTAGAAATCAAGGCAGAATTGCAGGAAACAGATTTCAGGAGGTAGATTCGAATCGCCTTTAAAGCACATGAAAAGCGGCAAAACGTTGACAATGATGCCCTTGGCCAAAAAGGGCGTATGCGTTTTTTCCTGAGTATATTCAGGAAAAAACGCATACGCCCTTTTTGGCCAACCAAGCGACTTGGAAAGGCAAATCAGCGCTACAAAGAAGTCTCGCTTCCCATCGGTCAAAAGGGCCATGCTGAAAAAAGTGTCAAAACCAGAAATGCAGGACAGGCCATGGAGAAATGGGAGCCTTGCTACACTGATGGGCGGGATGTACATTGCCAACAGCCACTCTGGAGAAGTGTACGGTGTGTCCTGAAACATCTAAAATACACAGCTTAGAGAGCATAGGGCACTTCCACGCATGGGGGGATAAAGTGGGAAAATTGAAAATCAGCAAGACACAAGCACCCCAAAGTTTAGGGCTGCTCTGTTGACAAGGACCTCCACTTCCTTCCACCTTAAATATCCCAGGAAAGCGAAAAATGGATACAAAAGTTGTGGTCCTTATGTACAATGGAATATCACTCAGCCATGAAATCAATGTCATAAGGCTAGTAGCAGCATGATGAGTGGATTTAGGTAAGACGATTCTAAGTGAAATAAGTCACACAGAAAAGGACACTTCTCATAAGGTGTCACTTATAGAGGGAATGTAAAAACCGTTACACTTGAACTGAATTACAAAACAGAACAGAGTCACACATGCAGAAAACACACTATGGCTGCTTAACGGGAAAGGTGAGGTGGGGTGATACATAAAACAAGAGTTTCAAATTAGCTCAGATACCGTTCCATAAACCCAATATGTAATAGACAAGACCTACGCCTTGCTCAGAGAACTGGACTCAACACGCCCGATTCACCGCACAAGAATATATCTGACTAGTAATAATCTTAAAACCTATGTATTGATATCTCTCTGTTAGTGTGTCAAGTGGGTGTAAAGCGGCCTAAACACAGCCGTGAAAAGCAGCTAAACCCCATTATAAAAATAAATTACTTTTAAAAACCCATGAAACAAAGACAGGGAAAGAGAGAGAAATTCTTACACAATTCGTTCAGGGGCTGTGATGCAACCTGGATTGACCATATCTAGACCCACAGCTGGATGAGACATAAGGGTGGACACTCTTGGGGCTGAGAGCTTTGGTGAGGTTGGGTGAGCAAACGCAGACCCTTTATAGTAATACTGCGTGCTACCCATCGCATGGGTCCCAAATCTCCAGGTTCAAGGGCATCTTCCTACATCGAAAACATGCATGAGAAACCCAGAAGATGGTACACCGTGTGATGGGGAAAGGTTTCTAAAACGCACCTCATTTCTCATCTCCTTGTGCTCGGGTTCGCCATTCCAGCCACTTTACTAGCAATCTCCCTACTTGGAGCATCAGCACCTTTAACCTCCTGTTCCTTACAGGTTGCAATTTGTCCTGAGGATGAACGGGAAGACGGGGAACAAATGAGAGACTAGCTCTTGGTGTTGGGACAGGCACAGGTCACTCTATTTTCCCATCAGGAAGAAGAATTAACCACAGGCTCAGCCTGCCCCCCGGAACCAGAACAGGGCCTGAAGCCATCCGGCGCTTCTGCGGCCGGCTCCCAAAAAAGCGACTTGTAAAATGGAGCTTCAGGGCACTGCAATTCACAAACCTGCAGAGTTATAAATGATAACTCTCGTCCACAAATATATTGAGGGAAGGCAAAGAAGAGGATTAGAAATCAAGGCAGAATTGCAGGAAACAGATTTCAGGAGGTAGATTCGATTCGCCTTTAAAGCACATGAAAAGCGGCAAAACGTTGACAATGATGCCCTTGGCCAAAAAGGGCGTATGCGTTTTTTCCTGAGTATATTCAGGAAAAAACGCATACGCCCTTTTTGGCCAACCAAGCGACTTGGAAAGGCAAATCAGCGCTACAAAGAAGTCTCGCTTCCCATCGGTCAAAAGGGCCATGCTGAAAAAAGTGTCAAAACCAGAAATGCAGGACAGGCCATGGAGAAATGGGAGCCTTGCTACACTGATGGGCGGGATGTACATTGCCAACAACCACTCTGGAGAAGTGTACGGTGTGTCCTGAAACATCTAAAATACACAGCTTAGAGAGCATAGGGCACTTCCACGCATGGGGGGATAAAGTGGGAAAATTGAAAATCAGCAAGACACAAGCACCCCAAAGTTTAGGGCTGCTCTGTTGACAAGGACCTCCACTTCCTTCCACCTTAAATATCCCAGGAAAGCGAAAAATGGATACAAAAGTTGTGGTCCTTATATACAATGGAATATCACTCAGCCATGAAATCAATGTCATAAGGCTAGTAGCAGCATGATGAGTGGATTTAGGTAAGACGATTCTAAGTGAAATAAGTCACACAGAAAAGGACACTTCTCATAAGGTGTCACTTATAGAGGGAATGTAAAAACCGTTACACTTGAACTGAATTACAAAACAGAACAGAGTCACACATGCAGAAAACACACTATGGCTGCTTAACGGGAAAGGTGAGGTGGGGTGATACAAAAAACAAGAGTTTCAAATTAGCTCAGATACCGTTCCATAAACCCAATATGGAATAGACAAGACCTACTCCTTGCTCAGAGAACTGGACTCAACACGCCCGATTCACCGCACAAGAATATATCTGACTAGTAATAATCTTAAAACCTATGTATTGATATCTCTCTGTTAGTGTGTCAAGTGGGTGTAAAGCGGCCTAAACACAGCAGTGAAAAGCAGCTAAACCCCATTATAAAAATAAATTACTTTTAAAAACGCATGAAACAAAGACAGGGAAAGAGAGAGAAATTCTTACACAATTCGTTCAGGGGCTGTGATGCAACCTGGATTGACCATATCTAGACCCACAGCTGGATGAGACATAAGGGTGGACACTCTTGGGGCTGAGAGCTTTGGTGAGGTTGGGTGAGCAAACGCAGACCCTTTATAGTAATACTGCGTGCTACCCATCGCATGGGTCCCAAATCTCCAGGTTCAAGGGCATCTTCCTACATCGAAAACATGCATGAGAAACCCAGAAGATGGTACACCGTGTGATGGGGAAAGGTTTCTAAAACGCACCTCATTTCTCATCTCCTTGTGCTCGGGTTCGCCATTCCAGCCACTTTACTAGCAATCTCCCTACTTGGAGCATCAGCACCTTTAACCTCCTGTTCCGTACAGGTTGCAATTTGTCCTGAGGATGAACGGGAAGACGGGGAACAAATGAGAGACTAGCTCTTGGTGTTGGGACAGGCACAGGTCACTCTATTTTCCCATCAGGAAGAAGAATTAACCACAGGCTCAGCCTGCCCCCCGGAACCAGAACAGGGCCTGAAGCCATCCGGCGCTTCTGCGGCCGGCTCCCAAAAAAGCGACTTGTAAAATGGAGCTTCAGGGCACTGCAATTCACAAACCTGCAGAGTTATACATGATAACTCTCGTCCACAAATATATTGAGGGAAGGCAAAGAAGAGGATTAGAAATCAAGGCAGAATTGCAGGAAACAGATTTCAGGAGGTAGATTCGAATCGCCTTTAAAGCACATGAAAAGCGGCAAAACGTTGACAATGATGCCCTTGGCCAAAAAGGGCGTATGCGTTTTTTCCTGAGTATATTCAGGAAAAAACGCATACGCCCTTTTTGGCCAACCAAGCGACCTGGAAAGGCAAATCAGCGCTACAAAGAAGTCTCGCTTCCCATCGGTCAAAAGGGCCATGCTGAAAAAAGTGTCAAAACCAGAAATGCAGGACAGGCCATGGAGAAATGGGAGCCTTGCTACACTGATGGGCGGGATGTACATTGCCAACAGCCACTCTGGAGAAGTGTACGGTGTGTCCTGAAACATCTAAAAAACACAGCTTAGAGAGCATAGGGCACTTCCACGCATGGGGGGATAAAGTGGGAAAATTGAAAATCAGCAAGACACAAGCACCCCAAAGTTTAGGGCTGCTCTGTTGACAAGGACCTCCACTTCCTTCCACCTTCAATATCCCAGGAAAGCGAAAAATGGATAAAAAAGTTGTGGTCCTTATGTACAATGGAATATCACTCAGCCATGAAATCAATGTCATAAGGCTAGTAGCAGCATGATGAGTGGATTTAGGTAAGACGATTCTAAGTGAAATAAGTCACACAGAAAAGGACACTTCTCATAAGGTGTCACTTATAGAGGGAATGTAAAAACCGTTACACTTGAACTGAATTACAAAACAGAACAGAGTCACACATGCAGAAAACACACTATGGCTGCTTAACGGGAAAGGTGAGGTGGGGTGATACATAAAACAAGAGTTTCAAATTAGCTCAGATACCGTTCCATAAACCCAATATGGAATAGACAAGACCTACTCCTTGCTCAGAGAACTGGACTCAACACGCCCGATTCACCGCACAAGAATATATCTGACTAGTAATAATCTTAAAACCTATGTATTGATATCTCTCTGTTAGTGTGTCAAGTGGGTGTAAAGCGGCCTAAACACAGCCGTGAAAAGCAGCTAAACCCCATTATAAAAATAAATTACTTTTAAAAACCCATGAAACAAAGACAGGGAAAGAGAGAGAAATTCTTACACAATTCGTTCAGGGGCTGTGATGCAACCTGGATTGACCATATCTAGACCCACAGCTGGATGAGACATAAGGGTGGACACTCTTGGGGCTGAGAGCTTTGGTGAGGTTGGGTGAGCAAACGCAGACCCTTTATAGTAATACTGCGTGCTACCCATCGCATGGGTCCCAAATCTCCAGGTTCAAGGGCATCTTCCTACATCGAAAACATGCATGAGAAACCCAGAAGATGGTACACCGTGTGATGGGGAAAGGTTTCTAAAACGCACCTCATTTCTCATCTCCTTGTGCTCGGGTTCGCCATTCCAGCCACTTTACTAGCAATCTCCCTACTTGGAGCATCAGCACCTTTAACCTCCTGTTCCGTACAGGTTGCAATTTGTCCTGAGGATGAACGGGAAGACGGGGAACAAATGAGAGACTAGCTCTTGGTGTTGGGACAGGCACAGGTCACTCTATTTTCCCATCAGGAAGAAGAATTAACCACAGGCTCAGCCTGCCCCCCGGAACCAGAACAGGGCCTGAAGCCATCCGGCGCTTCTGCGGCCGGCTCCCAAAAAAGCGACTTGTAAAATGGAGCTTCAGGGCACTGCAATTCACAAACCTGCAGAGTTATAAATGATAACTCTCGTCCACAAATATATTGAGGGAAGGCAAAGAAGAGGATTAGAAATCAAGGCAGAATTGCAGGAAACAGATTTCAGGAGGTAGATTCGAATCGCCTTTAAAGCACATGAAAAGCGGCAAAACGTTGACAATGATGCCCTTGGCCAAAAAGGGCGTATGCGTTTTTTCCTGAGTATATTCAGGAAAAAACGCATACGCCCTTTTTGGCCAACCAAGCAACCTGGAAAGGCAAATCAGCGCTACAAAGAAGTCTCGCTTCCCATCGGTCAAAAGGGCCATGCTGAAAAAAGTGTCAAAACCAGAAATGCAGGACAGGCCATGGAGAAATGGGAGCCTTGCTACACTGATGGGCGGGATGTACATTGCCAACAGCCACTCTGGAGAAGTGTACGGTGTGTCCTGAAACATCTAAAAAACACAGCTTAGAGAGCATAGGGCACTTCCACGCATGGGGGGATAAAGTGGGAAAATTGAAAATCAGCAAGACACAAGCACCCCAAAGTTTAGGGCTGCTCTGTTGACAAGGACCTCCACTTCCTTCCACCTTCAATATCCCAGGAAAGCGAAAAATGGATAAAAAAGTTGTGGTCCTTATGTACAATGGAATATCACTCAGCCATGAAATCAATGTCATAAGGCTAGTAGCAGCATGATGAGTGGATTTAGGTAAGACGATTCTAAGTGAAATAAGTCACACAGAAAAGGACACTTCTCATAAGGTGTCACTTATAGAGGGAATGTAAAAACCGTTACACTTGAACTGAATTACAAAACAGAACAGAGTCACACATGCAGAAAACACACTATGGCTGCTTAACGGGAAAGGTGAGGTGGGGTGATACATAAAACAAGAGTTTCAAATTAGCTCAGATACCGTTCCATAAACCCAATATGTAATAGACAAGACCTACTCCTTGCTCAGAGAACTGGACTCAACACGCCCGATTCACCGCACAAGAATATATCTGACTAGTAATAATCTTAAAACCTATGTATTGATATCTCTCTGTTAGTGTGTCAAGTGGGTGTAAAGCGGCCTAAACACAGCCGTGAAAAGCAGCTAAACCCCATTATAAAAATAAATTACTTTTAAAAACCCATGAAACAAAGACAGGGAAAGAGAGAGAAATTCTTACACAATTCGTTCAGGGGCTGTGATGCAACCTGGATTGACCATATCTAGACCCACAGCTGGATGAGACATAAGGGTGGACACTCTTGGGGCTGAGAGCTTTGGTGAGGTTGGGTGAGCAAACGCAGACCCTTTATAGTAATACTGCGTGCTACCCATCGCATGGGTCCCAAATCTCCAGGTTCAAGGGCATCTTCCTACATCGAAAACATGCATGAGAAACCCAGAAGATTGTACACCGTGTGATGGGGAAAGGTTTCTAAAACGCACCTCATTTCTCATCTCCTTGTGCTCGGGTTCGCCATTCCAGCCACTTTACTAGCAATCTCCCTACTTGGAGCATCAGCACCTTTAACCTCCTGTTCCGTACAGGTTGCAATTTGTCCTGAGGATGAACGGGAAGACGGGGAACCAATGAGAGACTAGCTCTTGGTGTTGGGACAGGCACAGGTCACTCTATTTTCCCATCAGGAAGAAGAATTAACCACAGGCTCAGCCTGCCCCCCGGAACCAGAACAGGGCCTGAAGCCATCCGGCGCTTCTGCGGCCGGCTCCCAAAAAAGCGACTTTTAAAATGGAGCTTCAGGGCACTGCAATTCACAAACCTGCAGAGTTATAAATGATAACTCTCGTCCACAAATATATTGAGGGAAGGCAAAGAAGAGGATTAGAAATCAAGGCAGAATTGCAGGAAACAGATTTCAGGAGGTAGATTCGAATCGCCTTTAAAGCACATGAAAAGCGGCAAAACGTTGACAATGATGCCCTTGGCCAAAAAGGGCGTATGCGTTTTTTCTTGAGTATATTCAGGAAAAAACGCATACGCCCTTTTTGGCCAACCAAGCAACCTGGAAAGGCAAATCAGCGCTACAAAGAAGTCTCGCTTCCCATCGGTCAAAAGGGCCATGCTGAAAAAAGTGTCAAAACCAGAAATGCAGGACAGGCCATGGAGAAATGGGAGCCTTGCTACACTGATGGGCGGGATGTACATTGCCAACAGCCACTCTGGAGAAGTGTACGGTGTGTCCTGAAACATCTAAAAAACACAGCTTAGAGAGCATAGGGCACTTCCACGCATGGGGGGATAAAGTGGGAAAATTGAAAATCAGCAAGACACAAGCACCCCAAAGTTTAGGGCTGCTCTGTTGACAAGGACCTCCACTTCCTTCCACCTTAAATATCCCAGGAAAGCGAAAAATGGATAAAAAAGTTGTGGTCCTTATGTACAATGGAATATCACTCAGCCATGAAATCAATGTCATAAGGCTAGTAGCAGCATGATGAGTGGATTTAGGTAAGACGATTCTAAGTGAAATAAGTCACACAGAAAAGGACACTTCTCATAAGGTGTCACTTATAGAGGGAATGTAAAAACCGTTACACTTGAACTGAATTACAAAACAGAACAGAGTCACACATGCAGAAAACACACTATGGCTGCTTAACGGGAAAGGTGAGGTGGGGTGGTACATAAAACAAGAGTTTCAAATTAGCTCAGATACCGTTCCATAAACCCAATATGTAATAGACAAGACCTACTCCTTGCTCAGAGAACTGGACTCAACACGCCCGATTCACCGCACAAGAATATATCTGACTAGTAATAATCTTAAAACCTATGTATTGATATCTCTCTGTTAGTGTGTCAACTGGGTGTAAAGCGGCCTAAACACAGCCGTGAAAAGCAGCTAAACCCCATTACAAAAATAAATTACTTTTAAAAACCCATGAAACAAAGACAGGGAAAGAGAGAGAAATTCTTACACAATTCGTTCAGGGGCTGTGATGCAACCTGGATTGACCATATCTAGACCCACAGCTGGATGAGACATAAGGGTGGACACTCTTGGGGCTGAGAGGTTTGGTGAGGTTGGGTGAGCAAACGCAGACCCTTTAAAGTAATACTGCGTGCTACCCATCGCATGGGTCCCAAATCTCCAGGTTCAAGGGCATCTTCCTACATCGAAAACATGCATGAGAAACCCAGAAGATGGTACACCGTGTGATGGGGAAAGGTTTCTAAAACGCACCTCATTTCTCATCTCCCTGTGCTCGGGTTCGCCATTCCAGCCACTTTACTAGCAATCTCCCTACTTGGAGCATCAGCACCTTTAACCTCCTGTTCCGTACAGGTTGCAATTTGTCCTGAGGATGAACGGGAAGACGGGGAACCAATGAGAGACTAGCTCTTGGTGTTGGGACAGGCACAGGTCACTCTATTTTCCCATCAGGAAGAAGAATTAACCACAGGCTCAGCCTGCCCCCCGGAACCAGAACAGGGCCTGAAGCCATCCTGCGCTTTTGCGGCCGGCTCCCAAAAAAGCGACTTGTAAAATGGAGCTTCAGGGCACTGCAATTCACAAACCTGCAGAGTTATAAATGATAACTCTCGTCCACAAATATATTGAGGGAAGGCAAAGAAGAGGATTTGAAATCAAGGCAGAATTGCAGGAAACAGATTTCAGGAGGTGGATTCGAATCGCCTTTAAAGCACATGAAAAGCGGCAAAACGTTGACAATGATGCCCTTGGCCAAAAAGGGCGTATGCGTTTTTTCCTGAATATATTCAGGAAAAAACGCATACGCCCTTTTTGGCCAACCAAGTAACCTGGAAAGGCAAATCAGCGCTACAAAGAAGTCTCGCTTCCCATCGGTCAAAAGGGCCATGCTGAAAAAAGTGTCAAAACCAGAAATGCAGGACAGGCCATGGAGAAATGGGAGCCTTGCTACACTGATGGGCGGGATGTACATTGCCAACAGCCACTCTGGAGAAGTGTACGGTGTGTCCTGAAACATCTAAAAAACACAGCTTAGAGAGCATAGGGCACTTCCACGCATGGGGGGATAAAGTGGGAAAATTGAAAATCAGCAAGACACAAGCACCCCAAAGTTTAGGGCTGCTCTGTTGACAAGGACCTCCACTTCCTTCCACCTTCAATATCCCAGGAAAGCGAAAAATGGATAAAAAAGTTGTGCTCCTTATGTACAATGGAATATCACTCAGCCATGAAATCAATGTCATAAGGCTAGTAGCAGCATGATGAGTGGATTTAGGTAAGACGATTCTAAGTGAAATAAGTCACACAGAAAAGGACACTTCTCATAAGGTGTCACTTATAGAGGGAATGTAAAAACCGTTACACTTGAACTGAATTACAAAACAGAACAGAGTCACACATGCAGAAAACACACTATGGCTGCTTAACGGGAAAGGTGAGGTGGGGTGATACATAAAACAAGAGTTTCAAATTAGCTCAGATACCGTTCCATAAACCCAATATGGAATAGACAAGACCTACTCCTTGCTCAGAGAACTGGACTCAACACGCCCGATTCACCGCACAAGAATATATCTGACTAGTAATAATCTTAAAACCTATGTATTGATATCTCTCTGTTAGTGTGTCAACTGGGTGTAAAGCGGCCTAAACACAGCCGTGAAAAGCAGCTAAACCCCATTACAAAAATAAATTACTTTTAAAAACCCATGAAACAAAGACAGGGAAAGAGAGAGAAATTCTTACACAATTCGTTCAGGGGCTGTGATGCAACCTGGATTGACCATATCTAGACCCACAGCTGGATGAGACATAAGGGTGGACACTCTTGGGGCTGAGAGGTTTGGTGAGCTTGGGTGAGCAAACGCAGACCCTTTAAAGTAATACTGCGTGCTACCCATCGCATGGGTCCCAAATCTCCAGGTTCAAGGGCATCTTCCTACATCGAAAACATGCATGAGAAACCCAGAAGATGGTACACCGTGTGATGGGGAAAGGTTTCTAAAACGCACCTCATTTCTCATCTCCCTGTGCTCGGGTTCGCCATTCCAGCCACTTTACTAGCAATCTCCCTACTTGGAGCATCAGCACCTTTAACCTCCTGTTCCGTACAGGTTGCAATTTGTCCTGAGGATGAACGGGAAGACGGGGAACCAATGAGAGACTAGCTCTTGGTGTTGGGACAGGCACAGGTCACTCTATTTTCCCATCAGGAAGAAGAATTAACCACAGGCTCAGCCTGCCCCCCGGAACCAGAACAGGGCCTGAAGCCATCCTGCGCTTTTGCGGCCGGCTCCCAAAAAAGCGACTTGTAAAATGGAGCTTCAGGGCACTGCAATTCACAAACCTGCAGAGTTATAAATGATAACTCTCGTCCACAAATATATTGAGGGAAGGCAAAGAAGAGGATTTGAAATCAAGGCAGAATTGCAGGAAACAGATTTCAGGAGGTGGATTCGAATCGCCTTTAAAGCACATGAAAAGCGGCAAAACGTTGACAATGATGCCCTTGGCCAAAAAGGGCGTATGCGTTTTTTCCTGAATATATTCAGGAAAAAACGCATACGCCCTTTTTGGCCAACCAAGCAACCTGGAAAGGCAAATCAGCGCTACAAAGAAGTCTCGCTTCCCATCGGTCAAAAGGGCCATGCTGAAAAAAGTGTCAAAACCAGAAATGCAGGACAGGCCATGGAGAAATGGGAGCCTTGCTACACTGATGGGCGGGATGTACATTGCCAACAACCACTCTGGAGAAGTGTACGGTGTGTCCTGAAACATCTAAAAAACACAGCTTAGAGAGCATAGGGCACTTCCACG
Source organism: Balaenoptera physalus (assembly GCF_965194825.1). NCBI lineage: Eukaryota > Metazoa > Chordata > Mammalia > Artiodactyla > Balaenopteridae > Balaenoptera > Balaenoptera physalus. The sequence goes on along the minus strand of NW_028126457.1, from coordinate 237,112 downwards.
CATGGGGGGATAAAGTGGGAAAATTGAAAATCAGCAAGACACAAGCACCCCAAAGTTTAGGGCTGCTCTGTTGACAAGGACCTCCACTTCCTTCCACCTTAAATATCCCAGGAAAGCGAAAAATGGATAAAAAAGTTGTGCTCCTTATGTACAATGGAATATCACTCAGCCATGAAATCAATGTCATAAGGCTAGTAGCAGCATGATGAGTGGATTTAGGTAAGACGATTCTAAGTGAAATAAGTCACACAGAAAAGGACACTTCTCATAAGGTGTCACTTATAGAGGGAATGTAAAAACCGTTACACTTGAACTGAATTACAAAACAGAACAGAGTCACACATGCAGAAAACACACTATGGCTGCTTAACGGGAAAGGTTAGGTGGGGTGATACATAAAACAAGAGTTTCAAATTAGCTCAGATACCGTTCCATAAACCCAATATGTAATAGACAAGACCTACTCCTTGCTCAGAGAACTGGACTCAACACGCCCGATTCACCGCACAAGAATATATCTGACTAGTAATAATCTTACAACCTATGTATTGATATCTCTCTGTTAGTGTGTCAAGTGGGTGTAAAGCGGCCTAAACACAGCCGTGAAAAGCAGCTAAACCCCATTATAAAAATAAATTACTTTTAAAAACCCATGAAACAAAGACAGGGAAAGAGAGAGAAATTCTTACACAATTCGTTCAGGGGCTGTGATGCAACCTGGATTGACCATATCTAGACCCACAGCTGGATGAGACATAAGGGTGGACACTCTTGGGGCTGAGAGCTTTGGTGAGGTTGGGTGAGCAAACGCAGACCCTTTATAGTAATACTGCGTGCTACCCATCGCATGGGTCCCAAATCTCCAGGTTCAAGGGCATCTTCCTACATCGAAAACATGCATGAGAAACCCAGAAGATGGTACACCGTGTGATGGGGAAAGGTTTCTAAAACGCACCTCATTTCTCATCTCCTTGTGCTCGGGTTCGCCATTCCAGCCACTTTACTAGCAATCTCCCTACTTGGAGCCTCAGCACCTTTAACCTCCTGTTCCGTACAGGTTGCAATTTGTCCTGAGGATGAACGGGAAGACGGGGAACCAATGAGAGACTAGCTCTTGGTGTTGGGACAGGCACAGGTCACTCTATTTTCCCATCAGGAAGAAGAATTAACCACAGGCTCAGCCTGCCCCCCGGAACCAGAACAGGGCCTGAAGCCATCCGGCGCTTCTGCGGCCGGCTCCCAAAAAAGCGACTTGTAAAATGGAGCTTCAGGGCACTGCAATTCACAAACCTGCAGAGTTATAAATGATAACTCTCGTCCACAAATATATTGAGGGAAGGCAAAGAAGAGGATTAGAAATCAAGGCAGAATTGCAGGAAACAGATTTCAGGAGGTAGATTCGAATCGCCTTTAAAGCACATGAAAAGCGGCAAAACGTTGACAATGATGCCCTTGGCCAAAAAGGGCGTATGCGTTTTTTCCTGAATATATTCAGGAAAAAACGCATACGCCCTTTTTGGCCAACCAAGCAACCTGGAAAGGCAAATCAGCGCTACAAAGAAGTCTCGCTTCCCATCGGTCAAAAGGGCCATGCTGAAAAAAGTGTCAAAACCAGAAATGCAGGACAGGCCATGGAGAAATGGGAGCCTTGCTACACTGATGGGTGGGATGTACATTGCCAACAGCCACTCTGGAGAAGTGTACGGTGTATCCTGAAACATCTAAAAAACACAGCTTAGAGAGCATAGGGCACTTCCACGCATGGGGGGATAAAGTGGGAAAATTGAAAATCAGCAAGACACAAGCACCCCAAAGTTTAGGGCTGCTCTGTTGACAAGGACCTCCACTTCCTTCCACCTTAAATATCCCAGGAAAGCGAAAAATGGATAAAAAAGTTGTGCTCCTTATGTACAATGGAATATCACTCAGCCATGAAATCAATGTCATAAGGCTAGTAGCAGCATGATGAGTGGATTTAGGTAAGACGATTCTAAGTGAAATAAGTCACACAGAAAAGGACACTTCTCATAAGGTGTCACTTATAGAGGGAATGTAAAAACCGTTACACTTGAACTGAATTACAAAACAGAACAGAGTCACACATGCAGAAAACACACTATGGCTGCTTAACGGGAAAGGTGAGGTGGGGTGATACATAAAACAAGAGTTTCAAATTAGCTCAGATACCGTTCCATAAACCCAATATGTAATAGACAAGACCTACTCCTTGCTCAGAGAACTGGACTCAACACGCCCGATTCACCGCACAAGAATATATCTGACTAGTAATAATCTTAAAACCTATGTATTGATATCTCTCTGTTAGTGTGTCAAGTGGGTGTAAAGCGGCCTAAACACAGCCGTGAAAAGCAGCTAAACCCCATTATAAAAATAAATTACTTTTAAAAACCCATGAAACAAAGACAGGGAAAGAGAGAGAAATTCTTACACAATTCGTTCAGGGGCTGTGATGCAACCTGGATTGACCATATCTAGACCCACAGCTGGATGAGACATAAGGGTGGACACTCTTGGGGCTGAGAGGTTTGGTGAGGTTGGGTGAGCAAACGCAGACCCTTTAAAGTAATACTGCGTGCTACCCATCGCATGGGTCCCAAATCTCCAGGTTCAAGGGCATCTTCCTACATCGAAAACATGCATGAGAAACCCAGAAGATGGTACACCGTGTGATGGGGAAAGGTTTCTAAAACGCACCTCATTTCTCATCTCCTTGTGCTCGAGTTCGCCATTCCAGACACTTTACTAGCAATCTCCCTACTTGGAGCATCAGCACCTTTAACCTCCTGTTCCGTACAGGTTGCAATTTGTCCTGAGGATGAACGGGAAGACGGGGAACCAATGAGAGACTAGCTCTTGGTGTTGGGACAGGCACAGGTCACTCTATTTTCCCATCAGGAAGAAGAATTAACCACAGGCTCAGCCTGCCCCCCGGAACCAGAACAGGGCCTGAAGCCATCCGGCGCTTCTGCGGCCGGCTCCCAAAAAAGCGACTTGTAAAATGGAGCTTCAGGGCACTGCAATTCACAAACCTGCAGAGTTATACATGATAACTCTCGTCCACAAATATATTGAGGGAAGGCAAAGAAGAGGATTAGAAATCAAGGCAGAATTGCAGGAAACAGATTTCAGGAGGTAGATTCGAATCGCCTTTAAAGCACATGAAAAGCGGCAAAACGTTGACAATGATGCCCTTGGCCAAAAAGGGCGTATGCGTTTTTTCCTGAGTATATTCAGGAAAAAACGCATACGCCCTTTTTGGCCAACCAAGCGACCTGGAAAGGCAAATCAGCGCTACAAAGAAGTCTCGCTTCCCATCGGTCAAAAGGGCCATGCTGAAAAAAGTGTCAAAACCAGAAATGCAGGACAGGCCATGGAGAAATGGGAGCCTTGCTACACTGATGGGCGGGATGTACATTGCCAACAGCCACTCTGGAGAAGTGTACGGTGTGTCCTGAAACATCTAAAAAACACAGCTTAGAGAGCATAGGGCACTTCCACGCATGGGGGGATAAAGTGGGAAAATTGAAAATCAGCAAGACACAAGCACCCCAAAGTTTAGGGCTGCTCTGTTGACAAGGACCTCCACTTCCTTCCACCTTCAATATCCCAGGAAAGCGAAAAATGGATAAAAAAGTTGTGGTCCTTATGTACAATGGAATATCACTCAGCCATGAAATCAATGTCATAAGGCTAGTAGCAGCATGATGAGTGGATTTAGGTAAGACGATTCTAAGTGAAATAAGTCACACAGAAAAGGACACTTCTCATAAGGTGTCACTTATAGAGGGAATGTAAAAACCGTTACACTTGAACTGAATTACAAAACAGAACAGAGTCACACATGCAGAAAACACACTATGGCTGCTTAACGGGAAAGGTGAGGTGGGGTGATACATAAAACAAGAGTTTCAAATTAGCTCAGATACCGTTCCATAAACCCAATATGGAATAGACAAGACCTACTCCTTGCTCAGAGAACTGGACTCAACACGCCCGATTCACCGCACAAGAATATATCTGACTAGTAATAATCTTAAAACCTATGTATTGATATCTCTCTGTTAGTGTGTCAAGTGGGTGTAAAGCGGCCTAAACACAGCCGTGAAAAGCAGCTAAACCCCATTATAAAAATAAATTACTTTTAAAAACCCATGAAACAAAGACAGGGAAAGAGAGAGAAATTCTTACACAATTCGTTCAGGGGCTGTGATGCAACCTGGATTGACCATATCTAGACCCACAGCTGGATGAGACATAAGGGTGGACACTCTTGGGGCTGAGAGCTTTGGTGAGGTTGGGTGAGCAAACGCAGACCCTTTATAGTAATACTGCGTGCTACCCATCGCATGGGTCCCAAATCTCCAGGTTCAAGGGCATCTTCCTACATCGAAAACATGCATGAGAAACCCAGAAGATGGTACACCGTGTGATGGGGAAAGGTTTCTAAAACGCACCTCATTTCTCATCTCCTTGTGCTCGGGTTCGCCATTCCAGCCACTTTACTAGCAATCTCCCTACTTGGAGCATCAGCACCTTTAACCTCCTGTTCCGTACAGGTTGCAATTTGTCCTGAGGATGAACGGGAAGACGGGGAACAAATGAGAGACTAGCTCTTGGTGTTGGGACAGGCACAGGTCACTCTATTTTCCCATCAGGAAGAAGAATTAACCACAGGCTCAGCCTGCCCCCCGGAACCAGAACAGGGCCTGAAGCCATCCGGCGCTTCTGCGGCCGGCTCCCAAAAAAGCGACTTGTAAAATGGAGCTTCAGGGCACTGCAATTCACAAACCTGCAGAGTTATAAATGATAACTCTCGTCCACAAATATATTGAGGGAAGGCAAAGAAGAGGATTAGAAATCAAGGCAGAATTGCAGGAAACAGATTTCAGGAGGTAGATTCGAATCGCCTTTAAAGCACATGAAAAGCGGCAAAACGTTGACAATGATGCCCTTGGCCAAAAAGGGCGTATGCGTTTTTTCCTGAGTATATTCAGGAAAAAACGCATACGCCCTTTTTGGCCAACCAAGCAACCTGGAAAGGCAAATCAGCGCTACAAAGAAGTCTCGCTTCCCATCGGTCAAAAGGGCCATGCTGAAAAAAGTGTCAAAACCAGAAATGCAGGACAGGCCATGGAGAAATGGGAGCCTTGCTACACTGATGGGCGGGATGTACATTGCCAACAGCCACTCTGGAGAAGTGTACGGTGTGTCCTGAAACATCTAAAAAACACAGCTTAGAGAGCATAGGGCACTTCCACGCATGGGGGGATAAAGTGGGAAAATTGAAAATCAGCAAGACACAAGCACCCCAAAGTTTAGGGCTGCTCTGTTGACAAGGACCTCCACTTCCTTCCACCTTCAATATCCCAGGAAAGCGAAAAATGGATAAAAAAGTTGTGGTCCTTATGTACAATGGAATATCACTCAGCCATGAAATCAATGTCATAAGGCTAGTAGCAGCATGATGAGTGGATTTAGGTAAGACGATTCTAAGTGAAATAAGTCACACAGAAAAGGACACTTCTCATAAGGTGTCACTTATAGAGGGAATGTAAAAACCGTTACACTTGAACTGAATTACAAAACAGAACAGAGTCACACATGCAGAAAACACACTATGGCTGCTTAACGGGAAAGGTGAGGTGGGGTGATACATAAAACAAGAGTTTCAAATTAGCTCAGATACCGTTCCATAAACCCAATATGGAATAGACAAGACCTACTCCTTGCTCAGAGAACTGGACTCAACACGCCCGATTCACCGCACAAGAATATATCTGACTAGTAATAATCTTAAAACCTATGTATTGATATCTCTCTGTTAGTGTGTCAAGTGGGTGTAAAGCGGCCTAAACACAGCCGTGAAAAGCAGCTAAACCCCATTATAAAAATAAATTACTTTTAAAAACCCATGAAACAAAGACAGGGAAAGAGAGAGAAATTCTTACACAATTCGTTCAGGGGCTGTGATGCAACCTGGATTGACCATATCTAGACCCACAGCTGGATGAGACATAAGGGTGGACACTCTTGGGGCTGAGAGCTTTGGTGAGGTTGGGTGAGCAAACGCAGACCCTTTATAGTAATACTGCGTGCTACCCATCGCATGGGTCCCAAATCTCCAGGTTCAAGGGCATCTTCCTACATCGAAAACATGCATGAGAAACCCAGAAGATTGTACACCGTGTGATGGGGAAAGGTTTCTAAAACGCACCTCATTTCTCATCTCCTTGTGCTCGGGTTCGCCATTCCAGCCACTTTACTAGCAATCTCCCTACTTGGAGCATCAGCACCTTTAACCTCCTGTTCCGTACAGGTTGCAATTTGTCCTGAGGATGAACGGGAAGACGGGGAACCAATGAGAGACTAGCTCTTGGTGTTGGGACAGGCACAGGTCACTCTATTTTCCCATCAGGAAGAAGAATTAACCACAGGCTCAGCCTGCCCCCCGGAACCAGAACAGGGCCTGAAGCCATCCGGCGCTTCTGCGGCCGGCTCCCAAAAAAGCGACTTTTAAAATGGAGCTTCAGGGCACTGCAATTCACAAACCTGCAGAGTTATAAATGATAACTCTCGTCCACAAATATATTGAGGGAAGGCAAAGAAGAGGATTAGAAATCAAGGCAGAATTGCAGGAAACAGATTTCAGGAGGTAGATTCGAATCGCCTTTAAAGCACATGAAAAGCGGCAAAACGTTGACAATGATGCCCTTGGCCAAAAAGGGCGTATGCGTTTTTTCTTGAGTATATTCAGGAAAAAACGCATACGCCCTTTTTGGCCAACCAAGCAACCTGGAAAGGCAAATCAGCGCTACAAAGAAGTCTCGCTTCCCATCGGTCAAAAGGGCCATGCTGAAAAAAGTGTCAAAACCAGAAATGCAGGACAGGCCATGGAGAAATGGGAGCCTTGCTACACTGATGGGCGGGATGTACATTGCCAACAGCCACTCTGGAGAAGTGTACGGTGTGTCCTGAAACATCTAAAAAACACAGCTTAGAGAGCATAGGGCACTTCCACGCATGGGGGGATAAAGTGGGAAAATTGAAAATCAGCAAGACACAAGCACCCCAAAGTTTAGGGCTGCTCTGTTGACAAGGACCTCCACTTCCTTCCACCTTAAATATCCCAGGAAAGCGAAAAATGGATAAAAAAGTTGTGGTCCTTATGTACAATGGAATATCACTCAGCCATGAAATCAATGTCATAAGGCTAGTAGCAGCATGATGAGTGGATTTAGGTAAGACGATTCTAAGTGAAATAAGTCACACAGAAAAGGACACTTCTCATAAGGTGTCACTTATAGAGGGAATGTAAAAACCGTTACACTTGAACTGAATTACAAAACAGAACAGAGTCACACATGCAGAAAACACACTATGGCTGCTTAACGGGAAAGGTGAGGTGGGGTGGTACATAAAACAAGAGTTTCAAATTAGCTCAGATACCGTTCCATAAACCCAATATGTAATAGACAAGACCTACTCCTTGCTCAGAGAACTGGACTCAACACGCCCGATTCACCGCACAAGAATATATCTGACTAGTAATAATCTTAAAACCTATGTATTGATATCTCTCTGTTAGTGTGTCAACTGGGTGTAAAGCGGCCTAAACACAGCCGTGAAAAGCAGCTAAACCCCATTACAAAAATAAATTACTTTTAAAAACCCATGAAACAAAGACAGGGAAAGAGAGAGAAATTCTTACACAATTCGTTCAGGGGCTGTGATGCAACCTGGATTGACCATATCTAGACCCACAGCTGGATGAGACATAAGGGTGGACACTCTTGGGGCTGAGAGGTTTGGTGAGGTTGGGTGAGCAAACGCAGACCCTTTAAAGTAATACTGCGTGCTACCCATCGCATGGGTCCCAAATCTCCAGGTTCAAGGGCATCTTCCTACATCGAAAACATGCATGAGAAACCCAGAAGATGGTACACCGTGTGATGGGGAAAGGTTTCTAAAACGCACCTCATTTCTCATCTCCCTGTGCTCGGGTTCGCCATTCCAGCCACTTTACTAGCAATCTCCCTACTTGGAGCATCAGCACCTTTAACCTCCTGTTCCGTACAGGTTGCAATTTGTCCTGAGGATGAACGGGAAGACGGGGAACCAATGAGAGACTAGCTCTTGGTGTTGGGACAGGCACAGGTCACTCTATTTTCCCATCAGGAAGAAGAATTAACCACAGGCTCAGCCTGCCCCCCGGAACCAGAACAGGGCCTGAAGCCATCCGGCGCTTCTGCGGCCGGCTCCCAAAAAAGCGACTTGTAAAATGGAGCTTCAGGGCACTGCAATTCACAAACCTGCAGAGTTATAAATGATAACTCTCGTCCACAAATATATTGAGGGAAGGCAAAGAAGAGGATTTGAAATCAAGGCAGAATTGCAGGAAACAGATTTCAGGAGGTGGATTCGAATCGCCTTTAAAGCACATGAAAAGCGGCAAAACGTTGACAATGATGCCCTTGGCCAAAAAGGGCGTATGCGTTTTTTCCTGAATATATTCAGGAAAAAACGCATACGCCCTTTTTGGCCAACCAAGTAACCTGGAAAGGCAAATCAGCGCTACAAAGAAGTCTCGCTTCCCATCGGTCAAAAGGGCCATGCTGAAAAAAGTGTCAAAACCAGAAATGCAGGACAGGCCATGGAGAAATGGGAGCCTTGCTACACTGATGGGCGGGATGTACATTGCCAACAGCCACTCTGGAGAAGTGTACGGTGTGTCCTGAAACATCTAAAAAACACAGCTTAGAGAGCATAGGGCACTTCCACGCATGGGGGGATAAAGTGGGAAAATTGAAAATCAGCAAGACACAAGCACCCCAAAGTTTAGGGCTGCTCTGTTGACAAGGACCTCCACTTCCTTCCACCTTCAATATCCCAGGAAAGCGAAAAATGGATAAAAAAGTTGTGCTCCTTATGTACAATGGAATATCACTCAGCCATGAAATCAATGTCATAAGGCTAGTAGCAGCATGATGAGTGGATTTAGGTAAGACGATTCTAAGTGAAATAAGTCACACAGAAAAGGACACTTCTCATAAGGTGTCACTTATAGAGGGAATGTAAAAACCGTTACACTTGAACTGAATTACAAAACAGAACAGAGTCACACATGCAGAAAACACACTATGGCTGCTTAACGGGAAAGGTGAGGTGGGGTGATACATAAAACAAGAGTTTCAAATTAGCTCAGATACCGTTCCATAAACCCAATATGGAATAGACAAGACCTACTCCTTGCTCAGAGAACTGGACTCAACACGCCCGATTCACCGCACAAGAATATATCTGACTAGTAATAATCTTAAAACCTATGTATTGATATCTCTCTGTTAGTGTGTCAACTGGGTGTAAAGCGGCCTAAACACAGCCGTGAAAAGCAGCTAAACCCCATTACAAAAATAAATTACTTTTAAAAACCCATGAAACAAAGACAGGGAAAGAGAGAGAAATTCTTACACAATTCGTTCAGGGGCTGTGATGCAACCTGGATTGACCATATCTAGACCCACAGCTGGATGAGACATAAGGGTGGACACTCTTGGGGCTGAGAGGTTTGGTGAGGTTGGGTGAGCAAACGCAGACCCTTTAAAGTAATACTGCGTGCTACCCATCGCATGGGTCCCAAATCTCCAGGTTCAAGGGCATCTTCCTACATCGAAAACATGCATGAGAAACCCAGAAGATGGTACACCGTGTGATGGGGAAAGGTTTCTAAAACGCACCTCATTTCTCATCTCCCTGTGCTCGGGTTCGCCATTCCAGCCACTTTACTAGCAATCTCCCTACTTGGAGCATCAGCACCTTTAACCTCCTGTTCCGTACAGGTTGCAATTTGTCCTGAGGATGAACGGGAAGACGGGGAACCAATGAGAGACTAGCTCTTGGTGTTGGGACAGGCACAGGTCACTCTATTTTCCCATCAGGAAGAAGAATTAACCACAGGCTCAGCCTGCCCCCCGGAACCAGAACAGGGCCTGAAGCCATCCGGCGCTTCTGCGGCCGGCTCCCAAAAAAGCGACTTGTAAAATGGAGCTTCAGGGCACTGCAATTCACAAACCTGCAGAGTTATAAATGATAACTCTCGTCCACAAATATATTGAGGGAAGGCAAAGAAGAGGATTTGAAATCAAGGCAGAATTGCAGGAAACAGATTTCAGGAGGTGGATTCGAATCGCCTTTAAAGCACATGAAAAGCGGCAAAACGTTGACAATGATGCCCTTGGCCAAAAAGGGCGTATGCGTTTTTTCCTGAATATATTCAGGAAAAAACGCATACGCCCTTTTTGGCCAACCAAGTAACCTGGAAAGGCAAATCAGCGCTACAAAGAAGTCTCGCTTCCCATCGGTCAAAAGGGCCATGCTGAAAAAAGTGTCAAAACCAGAAATGCAGGACAGGCCATGGAGAAATGGGAGCCTTGCTACACTGATGGGCGGGATGTACATTGCCAACAGCCACTCTGGAGAAGTGTACGGTGTGTCCTGAAACATCTAAAAAACACAGCTTAGAGAGCATAGGGCACTTCCACGCATGGGGGGATAAAGTGGGAAAATTGAAAATCAGCAAGACACAAGCACCCCAAAGTTTAGGGCTGCTCTGTTGACAAGGACCTCCACTTCCTTCCACCTTCAATATCCCAGGAAAGCGAAAAATGGATAAAAAAGTTGTGCTCCTTATGTACAATGGAATATCACTCAGCCATGAAATCAATGTCATAAGGCTAGTAGCAGCATGATGAGTGGATTTAGGTAAGACGATTCTAAGTGAAATAAGTCACACAGAAAAGGACACTTCTCATAAGGTGTCACTTATAGAGGGAATGTAAAAACCGTTACACTTGAACTGAATTACAAAACAGAACAGAGTCACACATGCAGAAAACACACTATGGCTGCTTAACGGGAAAGGTGAGGTGGGGTGATACATAAAACAAGAGTTTCAAATTAGCTCAGATACCGTTCCATAAACCCAATATGGAATAGACAAGACCTACTCCTTGCTCAGAGAACTGGACTCAACACGCCCGATTCACCGCACAAGAATATATCTGACTAGTAATAATCTTAAAACCTATGTATTGATATCTCTCTGTTAGTGTGTCAACTGGGTGTAAAGCGGCCTAAACACAGCCGTGAAAAGCAGCTAAACCCCATTACAAAAATAAATTACTTTTAAAAACCCATGAAACAAAGACAGGGAAAGAGAGAGAAATTCTTACACAATTCGTTCAGGGGCTGTGATGCAACCTGGATTGACCATATCTAGACCCACAGCTGGATGAGACATAAGGGTGGACACTCTTGGGGCTGAGAGGTTTGGTGAGGTTGGGTGAGCAAACGCAGACCCTTTAAAGTAATACTGCGTGCTACCCATCGCATGGGTCCCAAATCTCCAGGTTCAAGGGCATCTTCCTACATCGAAAACATGCATGAGAAACCCAGAAGATGGTACACCGTGTGATGGGGAAAGGTTTCTAAAACGCACCTCATTTCTCATCTCCCTGTGCTCGGGTTCGCCATTCCAGCCACTTTACTAGCAATCTCCCTACTTGGAGCATCAGCACCTTTAACCTCCTGTTCCGTACAGGTTGCAATTTGTCCTGAGGATGAACGGGAAGACGGGGAACCAATGAGAGACTAGCTCTTGGTGTTGGGACAGGCACAGGTCACTCTATTTTCCCATCAGGAAGAAGAATTAACCACAGGCTCAGCCTGCCCCCCGGAACCAGAACAGGGCCTGAAGCCATCCTGCGCTTTTGCGGCCGGCTCCCAAAAAAGCGACTTGTAAAATGGAGCTTCAGGGCACTGCAATTCACAAACCTGCAGAGTTATAAATGATAACTCTCGTCCACAAATATATTGAGGGAAGGCAAAGAAGAGGATTTGAAATCAAGGCAGAATTGCAGGAAACAGATTTCAGGAGGTGGATTCGAATCGCCTTTAAAGCACATGAAAAGCGGCAAAACGTTGACAATGATGCCCTTGGCCAAAAAGGGCGTATGCGTTTTTTCCTGAATATATTCAGGAAAAAACGCATACGCCCTTTTTGGCCAACCAAGCAACCTGGAAAGGCAAATCAGCGCTACAAAGAAGTCTCGCTTCCCATCGGTCAAAAGGGCCATGCTGAAAAAAGTGTCAAAACCAGAAATGCAGGACAGGCCATGGAGAAATGGGAGCCTTGCTACACTGATGGGCGGGATGTACATTGCCAACAACCACTCTGGAGAAGTGTACGGTGTGTCCTGAAACATCTAAAAAACACAGCTTAGAGAGCATAGGGCACTTCCACGCATGGGGGGATAAAGTGGGAAAATTGAAAATCAGCAAGACACAAGCACCCCAAAGTTTAGGGCTGCTCTGTTGACAAGGACCTCCACTTCCTTCCACCTTAAATATCCCAGGAAAGCGAAAAATGGATAAAAAAGTTGTGCTCCTTATGTACAATGGAATATCACTCAGCCATGAAATCAATGTCATAAGGCTAGTAGCAGCATGATGAGTGGATTTAGGTAAGACGATTCTAAGTGAAATAAGTCACACAGAAAAGGACACTTCTCATAAGGTGTCACTTATAGAGGGAATGTAAAAACCGTTACACTTGAACTGAATTACAAAACAGAACAGAGTCACACATGCAGAAAACACACTATGGCTGCTTAACGGGAAAGGTTAGGTGGGGTGATACATAAAACAAGAGTTTCAAATTAGCTCAGATACCGTTCCATAAACCCAATATGTAATAGACAAGACCTACTCCTTGCTCAGAGAACTGGACTCAACACGCCCGATTCACCGCACAAGAATATATCTGACTAGTAATAATCTTACAACCTATGTATTGATATCTCTCTGTTAGTGTGTCAAGTGGGTGTAAAGCGGCCTAAACACAGCCGTGAAAAGCAGCTAAACCCCATTATAAAAATAAATTACTTTTAAAAACCCATGAAACAAAGACAGGGAAAGAGAGAGAAATTCTTACACAATTCGTTCAGGGGCTGTGATGCAACCTGGATTGACCATATCTAGACCCACAGCTGGATGAGACATAAGGGTGGACACTCTTGGGGCTGAGAGCTTTGGTGAGGTTGGGTGAGCAAACGCAGACCCTTTATAGTAATACTGCGTGCTACCCATCGCATGGGTCCCAAATCTCCAGGTTCAAGGGCATCTTCCTACATCGAAAACATGCATGAGAAACCCAGAAGATGGTACACCGTGTGATGGGGAAAGGTTTCTAAAACGCACCTCATTTCTCATCTCCTTGTGCTCGGGTTCGCCATTCCAGCCACTTTACTAGCAATCTCCCTACTTGGAGCCTCAGCACCTTTAACCTCCTGTTCCGTACAGGTTGCAATTTGTCCTGAGGATGAACGGGAAGACGGGGAACCAATGAGAGACTAGCTCTTGGTGTTGGGACAGGCACAGGTCACTCTATTTTCCCATCAGGAAGAAGAATTAACCACAGGCTCAGCCTGCCCCCCGGAACCAGAACAGGGCCTGAAGCCATCCGGCGCTTCTGCGGCCGGCTCCCAAAAAAGCGACTTGTAAAATGGAGCTTCAGGGCACTGCAATTCACAAACCTGCAGAGTTATAAATGATAACTCTCGTCCACAAATATATTGAGGGAAGGCAAAGAAGAGGATTAGAAATCAAGGCAGAATTGCAGGAAACAGATTTCAGGAGGTAGATTCGAATCGCCTTTAAAGCACATGAAAAGCGGCAAAACGTTGACAATGATGCCCTTGGCCAAAAAGGGCGTATGCGTTTTTTCCTGAATATATTCAGGAAAAAACGCATACGCCCTTTTTGGCCAACCAAGCAACCTGGAAAGGCAAATCAGCGCTACAAAGAAGTCTCGCTTCCCATCGGTCAAAAGGGCCATGCTGAAAAAAGTGTCAAAACCAGAAATGCAGGACAGGCCATGGAGAAATGGGAGCCTTGCTACACTGATGGGCGGGATGTACATTGCCAACAGCCACTCTGGAGAAGTGTACGGTGTATCCTGAAACATCTAAAAAACACAGCTTAGAGAGCATAGGGCACTTCCACGCATGGGGGGATAAAGTGGGAAAATTGAAAATCAGCAAGACACAAGCACCCCAAAGTTTAGGGCTGCTCTGTTGACAAGGACCTCCACTTCCTTCCACCTTAAATATCCCAGGAAAGCGAAAAATGGATAAAAAAGTTGTGCTCCTTATGTACAATGGAATATCACTCAGCCATGAAATCAATGTCATAAGGCTAGTAGCAGCATGATGAGTGGATTTAGGTAAGACGATTCTAAGTGAAATAAGTCACACAGAAAAGGACACTTCTCATAAGGTGTCACTTATAGAGGGAATGTAAAAACCGTTACACTTGAACTGAATTACAAAACAGAACAGAGTCACACATGCAGAAAACACACTATGGCTGCTTAACGGGAAAGGTGAGGTGGGGTGATACATAAAACAAGAGTTTCAAATTAGCTCAGATACCGTTCCATAAACCCAATATGTAATAGACAAGACCTACTCCTTGCTCAGAGAACTGGACTCAACACGCCCGATTCACCGCACAAGAATATATCTGACTAGTAATAATCTTAAAACCTATGTATTGATATCTCTCTGTTAGTGTGTCAAGTGGGTGTAAAGCGGCCTAAACACAGCCGTGAAAAGCAGCTAAACCCCATTATAAAAATAAATTACTTTTAAAAACCCATGAAACAAAGACAGGGAAAGAGAGAGAAATTCTTACACAATTCGTTCAGGGGCTGTGATGCAACCTGGATTGACCATATCTAGACCCACAGCTGGATGAGACATAAGGGTGGACACTCTTGGGGCTGAGAGGTTTGGTGAGGTTGGGTGAGCAAACGCAGACCCTTTAAAGTAATACTGCGTGCTACCCATCGCATGGGTCCCAAATCTCCAGGTTCAAGGGCATCTTCCTACATCGAAAACATGCATGAGAAACCCAGAAGATGGTACACCGTGTGATGGGGAAAGGTTTCTAAAACGCACCTCATTTCTCATCTCCTTGTGCTCGAGTTCGCCATTCCAGACACTTTACTAGCAATCTCCCTACTTGGAGCATCAGCACCTTTAACCTCCTGTTCCGTACAGGTTGCAATTTGTCCTGAGGATGAACGGGAAGACGGGGAACCAATGAGAGACTAGCTCTTGGTGTTGGGACAGGCACAGGTCACTCTATTTTCCCATCAGGAAGAAGAATTAACCACAGGCTCAGCCTGCCCCCCGGAACCAGAACAGGGCCTGAAGCCATCCGGCGCTTCTGCGGCCGGCTCCCAAAAAAGCGACTTGTAAAATGGAGCTTCAGGGCACTGCAATTCACAAACCTGCAGAGTTATAAATGATAACTCTCGTCCACAAATATATTGAGGGAAGGCAAAGAAGAGGATTAGAAATCAAGGCAGAATTGCAGGAAACAGATTTCAGGAGGTAGATTCGAATCGCCTTTAAAGCACATGAAAAGCGGCAAAACGTTGACAATGATGCCCTTGGCCAAAAAGGGCGTATGCGTTTTTTCCTGAATATATTCAGGAAAAAACGCATACGCCCTTTTTGGCCAACCAAGCAACCTGGAAAGGCAAATCAGCGCTACAAAGAAGTCTCGCTTCCCATCGGTCAAAAGGGCCATGCTGAAAAAAGTGTCAAAACCAGAAATGCAGGACAGGCCATGGAGAAATGGGAGCCTTGCTACACTGATGGGCGGGATGTACATTGCCAACAGCCACTCTGGAGAAGTGTACGGTGTGTCCTGAAACATCTAAAAAACACAGCTTAGAGAGCATAGGGCACTTCCACGCATGGGGGGATAAAGCGGGAAAATTGAAAATCAGCAAGACACAAGCACCCCAAAGTTTAGGGCTGCTCTGTTGACAAGGACCTCCACTTCCTTCCACCTTAAATATCCCAGGAAAGCGAAAAATGGATACAAAAGTTGTGGTCCTTATGTACAATGGAATATCACTCAGCCATGAAATCAATGTCATAAGGCTAGTAGCAGCATGATGAGTGGATTTAGGTAAGACGATTCTAAGTGAAATAAGTCACACAGAAAAGGACACTTCTCATAAGGTGTCACTTATAGAGGGAATGTAAAAACCGTTACACTTGAACTGAATTACAAAACAGA
The DNA here is from genome assembly GCF_965194825.1 of Balaenoptera physalus. Classification (NCBI taxonomy): domain Eukaryota; kingdom Metazoa; phylum Chordata; class Mammalia; order Artiodactyla; family Balaenopteridae; genus Balaenoptera; species Balaenoptera physalus. The sequence continues at coordinate 220,942 of NW_028126457.1, read as the reverse complement.
ACAGAGTCACACATGCAGAAAACACACTATGGCTGCTTAACGGGAAAGGTGAGGTGGGGTGATACATAAAACAAGAGTTTCAAATTAGCTCAGATACCGTTCCATAAACCCAATATGTAATAGACAAGACCTACTCCTTGCTCAGAGAACTGGACTCAACACGCCCGATTCACCGCACAAGAATATATCTGACTAGTAATAATCTTAAAACCTATGTAATGATATCTCTCTGTTAGTGTGTCAAGTGGGTGTAAAGCGGCCTAAACACAGCCGTGAAAAGCAGCTAAACCCCATTATAAAAATAAATTACTTTTAAAAACCCATGAAACAAAGACAGGGAAAGAGAGAGAAATTCTTACACAATTCGTTCAGGGGCTGTGATGCAACCTGAATTGACCATATCTAGACCCACAGCTGGATGAGACATAAGGGTGGACACTCTTGGGGCTGAGAGCTTTGGTGAGGTTGGGTGAGCAAACGCAGACCCTTTATAGTAATACTGCGTGCTACCCATCGCATGGGTCCCAAATCTCCAGGTTCAAGGGCATCTTCCTACATCGAAAACATGCATGAGAAACCCAGAAGATGGTACACCGTGTGATGGGGAAAGGTTTCTAAAACGCACCTCATTTCTCATCTCCTTGTGCTCGGGTTCGCCATTCCAGCCACTTTACTAGCAATTTCCCTACTTGGAGCATCAGCACCTTTAACCTCCTGTTCCGTACAGGTTGCAATTTGTCCTGAGGATGAACGGGAAGACGGGGAACCAATGAGAGACTAGGTCTTGGTGTTGGGACAGGCACAGGTCACTCTATTTTCCCATCAGGAAGAAGAATTAACCACAGGCTCAGCCTGCCCCCCGGAAGCAGAACAGGGCCTGAAGCCATCCGGCGCTTCTGCGGCCGGCTCCCAAAAAAGCGACTTGTAAAATGGAGCTTCAGGGCACTGCAATTCACAAACCTGCAGAGTTATAAATGATAACTCTCGTCCACAAATATATTGAGGGAAGGCAAAGAAGAGGATTAGAAATGAAGGCAGAATTACAGGAAACAGATTTCAGGAGGTAGATTCGAATCGCCTTTAAAGCACATGAAAAGCGGCAAAACGTTGACAATGATGCCCTTGGCCAAAAAGGGCGTATGCGTTTTTTCCTGAGTATATTCAGGAAAAAACGCATACGCCCTTTTTGGCCAACCAAGCAACCTGGAAAGGCAAATCAGCGCTACAAAGAAGTCTCGCTTCCCATCGGTCAAAAGGGCCATGCTGAAAAAAGTGTCAAAACCAGAAATGCAGGACAGGCCATGGAGAAATGGGAGCCTTGCTACACTGATGGGCGGGATGTACATTGCCAACAGCCACTCTGGAGAAGTGTACGGTGTGTCCTGAAACATCTAAAAAACACAGCTTAGAGAGCATAGGGCACTTCCACGCATGGGGGGATAAAGTGGGAAAATTGAAAATCAGCAAGACACAAGCACCCCAAAGTTTAGGGCTGCTCTGTTGACAAGGACCTCCACTTCCTTCCACCTTCAATATCCCAGGAAAGCGAAAAATGGATAAAAAAGTTGTGCTCCTTATGTACAATGGAATATCACTCAGCCATGAAATCAATGTCATAAGGCTAGTAGCAGCATGATGAGTGGATTTAGGTAAGACGATTCTAAGTGAAATAAGTCACACAGAAAAGGACACTTCTCATAAGGTGTCACTTATAGAGGGAATGTAAAAACCGTTACACTTGAACTGAATTACAAAACAGAACAGAGTCACACATGCAGAAAACACACTATGGCTGCTTAACGGGAAAGGTGAGGTGGGGTGATACATAAAACAAGAGTTTCAAATTAGCTCAGATACCGTTCCATAAACCCAATATGGAATAGACAAGACCTACTCCTTGCTCAGAGAACTGGACTCAACACGCCCGATTCACCGCACAAGAATATATCTGACTAGTAATAATCTTAAAACCTATGTATTGATATCTCTCTGTTAGTGTGTCAACTGGGTGTAAAGCGGCCTAAACACAGCCGTGAAAAGCAGCTAAACCCCATTACAAAAATAAATTACTTTTAAAAACCCATGAAACAAAGACAGGGAAAGAGAGAGAAATTCTTACACAATTCGTTCAGGGGCTGTGATGCAACCTGGATTGACCATATCTAGACCCACAGCTGGATGAGACATAAGGGTGGACACTCTTGGGGCTGAGAGGTTTGGTGAGGTTGGGTGAGCAAACGCAGACCCTTTAAAGTAATACTGCGTGCTACCCATCGCATGGGTCCCAAATCTCCAGGTTCAAGGGCATCTTCCTACATCGAAAACATGCATGAGAAACCCAGAAGATGGTGCACCGTGTGATGGGGAAAGGTTTCTAAAACGCACCTCATTTCTCATCTCCCTGTGCTCGGGTTCGCCATTCCAGCCACTTTACTAGCAATCTCACTACTTGGAGCATCAGCACCTTTAACCTCCTGTTCCGTACAGGTTGCAATTTGTCCTGAGGATGAACGGGAAGACGGGGAACCAATGAGAGACTAGCTCTTGGTGTTGGGACAGGCACAGGTCACTCTATTTTCCCATCAGGAAGAAGAATTAACCACAGGCTCAGCCTGCCCCCCGGAACCAGAACAGGGCCTGAAGCCATCCTGCGCTTTTGCGGCCGGCTCCCAAAAAAGCGACTTGTAAAATGGAGCTTCAGGGCACTGCAATTCACAAACCTGCAGAGTTATAAATGATAACTCTCGTCCACAAATATATTGAGGGAAGGCAAAGAAGAGGATTTGAAATCAAGGCAGAATTGCAGGAAACAGATTTCAGGAGGTGGATACGAATCGCCTTTAAAGCACATGAAAAGCGGCAAAACGTTGACAATGATGCCCTTGGCCAAAAAGGGCGTATGCGTTTTTTCCTGAATATATTCAGGAAAAAACGCATACGCCCTTTTTGGCCAACCAAGCAACCTGGAAAGGCAAATCAGCGCTACAAAGAAGTCTCGCTTCCCATCGGTCAAAAGGGCCATGCTGAAAAAAGTGTCAAAACCAGAAATGCAGGACAGGCCATGGAGAAATGGGAGCCTTGCTACACTGATGGGCGGGATGTACATTGCCAACAACCACTCTGGAGAAGTGTACGGTGTGTCCTGAAACATCTAAAAAACACAGCATAGAGAGCATAGGGCACTTCCACGCATGGGGGGATAAAGTGGGAAAATTGAAAATCAGCAAGACACAAGCACCCCAAAGTTTAGGGCTGCTCTGTTGACAAGGACCTCCACTTCCTTCCACCTTAAATATCCCAGGAAAGCGAAAAATGGATAAAAAAGTTGTGGTCCTTATGTACAATGGAATATCACTCAGCCATGAAATCAATGTCATAAGGCTAGTAGCAGCATGATGAGTGGATTTAGGTAAGACGATACTAAGTGAAATAAGTCACACAGAAAAGGACACTTCTCATAAGGTGTCACTTATAGAGGGAATGTAAAAACCGTTACACTTGAACTGAATTACAAAACAGAACAGAGTCACACATGCAGAAAACACACTATGGCTGCTTAACGGGAAAGGTGAGGTGGGGTGATACATAAAACAAGAGTTTCAAATTAGCTCAGATACCGTTCCATAAACCCAATATGGAATAGACAAGACCTACTCCTTGCTCAGAGAACTGGACTCAACACGCCCGATTCACCGCACAAGAATATATCTGACTAGTAATAATCTTAAAACCTATGTATTGATATCTCTCTGTTAGTGTGTCAAGTGGGTGTAAAGCGGCCTAAACACAGCCGTGAAAAGCAGCTAAACCCCATTATAAAAATAAATTACTTTTAAAAACCCATGAAACAAAGACAGGGAAAGAGAGAGAAATTCTTACACAATTCGTTCAGGGGCTGTGATGCAACCTGGATTGACCATATCTAGACCCACAGCTGGATGAGACATAAGGGTGGACACTCTTGGGGCTGAGAGCTTTGGTGAGGTTGGGTGAGCAAACGCAGACCCTTTAAAGTAATACTGCGTGCTACCCATCGCATGGGTCCCAAATCTCCAGGTTCAAGGGCATCTTCCTACATCGAAAACATGCATGAGAAACCCAGAAGATGGTACACCGTGTGATGGGGAAAGGTTTCTAAAACGCACCTCATTTCTCATCTCCTTGTGCTCGAGTTCGCCATTCCAGCCACTTTACTAGCAATCTCCCTACTTGGAGCATCAGCACCTTTAACCTCCTGTTCCGTACAGGTTGCAATTTGTCCTGAGGATGAACGGGAAGACGGGGAACCAATGAGAGACTAGCTCTTGGTGTTGGGACAGGCACAGGTCACTCTATTTTCCCATCAGGAAGAAGAATTAACCACAGGCTCAGCCTGCCCCCCGGAACCAGAACAGGGCCTGAAGCCATCCGGCGCTTCTGCGGCCGGCTCCCAAAAAAGCGACTTGTAAAATGGAGCTTCAGGGCACTGCAATTCACAAACCTGCAGAGTTATAAATGATAACTCTCGTCCACAAATATATTGAGGGAAGGCAAAGAAGAGGATTAGAAATCAAGGCAGAATTGCAGGAAACAGATTTCAGGAGGTAGATTCGAATCGCCTTTAAAGCACATGAAAAGCGGCAAAACGTTGACAATGATGCCCTTGGCCAAAAAGGGCGTATGCGTTTTTTCCTGAGTATATTCAGGAAAAAACGCATACGCCCTTTTTGGCCAACCAAGCAACCTGGAAAGGCAAATCAGCGCTACAAAGAAGTCTCGCTTCCCATCGGTCAAAAGGGCCATGCTGAAAAAAGTGTCAAAACCAGAAATGCAGGACAGGCCATGGAGAAATGGGAGCCTTGCTACACTGATGGGCGGGATGTACATTGCCAACAGCCACTCTGGAGAAGTGTATGGTGTGTCCTGAAACATCTAAAAAACACAGCTTAGAGAGCATAGGGCACTTCCACGCATGGGGGGATAAAGTGGGAAAATTGAAAATCAGCAAGACACAAGCACCCCAAAGTTTAGGGCTGCTCTGTTGACAAGGACCTCCACTTCCTTCCACCTTAAATATCCCAGGAAAGCGAAAAATGGATAAAAAAGTTGTGGTCCTTATGTACAATGGAATATCACTCAGCCATGAAATCAATGTCATAAGGCTAGTAGCAGCATGATGAGTGGATTTAGGTAAGACGATTCTAAGTGAAATAAGTCACACAGAAAAGGACACTTCTCATAAGGTGTCACTTATAGAGGGAATGTAAAAACCGTTACACTTGAACTGAATTACAAAACAGAACAGAGTCACACATGCAGAAAACACACTATGGCTGCTTAACGGGAAAGGTGAGGTGGGGTGATACATAAAACAAGAGTTTCAAATTAGCTCAGATACCGTTCCATAAACCCAATATGTAATAGACAAGACCTACTCCTTGCTCAGAGAACTGGACTCAACACGCCCGATTCACCGCACAAGAATATATCTGACTAGTAATAATCTTAAAACCTATGTATTGATATCTCTCTGTTAGTGTGTCAAGTGGGTGTAAAGCGGCCTAAACACAGCCGTGAAAAGCAGCTAAACCCCATTATAAAAATAAATTACTTTTAAAAACCCATGAAACAAAGACAGGGAAAGAGAGAGAAATTCTTACACAATTCGTTCAGGGGCTGTGATGCAACCTGGATTGACCATATCTAGACCCACAGCTGGATGAGACATAAGGGTGGACACTCTTGGGGCTGAGAGCTTTGGTGAGGTTGGGTGAGCAAACGCAGACCCTTTATAGTAATACTGCGTGCTACCCATCGCATGGGTCCCAAATCTCCAGGTTCAAGGGCATCTTCCTACATCGAAAACATGCATGAGAAACCCAGAAGATGGTACACCGTGTGATGGGGAAAGGTTTCTAAAACGCACCTCATTTCTCATCTCCTTGTGCTCGGGTTCGCCATTCCAGCCACTTTACTAGCAATCTCCCTACTTGGAGCATCAGCACCTTTAACCTCCTGTTCCGTACAGGTTGCAATTTGTCCTGAGGATGAACGGGAAGACGGGGAACCAATGAGAGACTAGCTCTTGGTGTTGGGACAGGCACAGGTCACTCTATTTTCCCATCAGGAAGAAGAATTAACTACAGGCTCAGCCTGCCCCCCGGAACCAGAACAGGGCCTGAAGCCATCCGGCGCTTCTGCGGCCGGCTCCCAAAAAAGCGACTTTTAAAATGGAGCTTCAGGGCACTGCAATTCACAAACCTGCAGAGTTATAAATGATAACTCTCGTCCACAAATATATTGAGGGAAGGCAAAGAAGAGGATTAGAAATCAAGGCAGAATTGCAGGAAACAGATTTCAGGAGGTGGATTCGAATCGCCTTTAAAGCACATGAAAAGCGGCAAAACGTTGACAATGATGCTCTTGGCCAAAAAGGGCGTATGCGTTTTTTCCTGAATATATTCAGGAAAAAACGCATACGCCCTTTTTGGCCAACCAAGCAACCTGGAAAGGCAAATCAGCGCTACAAAGAAGTCTCGCTTCCCATCGGTCAAAAGGGCCATGCTGAAAAAAGTGTCAAAACCAGAAATGCAGGACAGGCCATGGAGAAATGGGAGCCTTGCTACACTGATGGGCGGGATGTACATTGCCAACAGCCACTCTGGAGAAGTGTACGGTGTGTCCTGAAACATCTAAAAAACACAGCTTAGAGAGCATAGGGCACTTCCACGCATGGGGGGATAAAGTGGGAAAATTGAAAATCAGCAAGACACAAGCACCCCAAAGTTTAGGGCTGCTCTGTTGACAAGGACCTCCACATCCTTCCACCTTAAATATCCCAGGAAAGCGAAAAATGGATAAAAAAGTTGTGGTCCTTATGTACAATGGAATATCACTCAGCCATGAAATCAATGTCATAAGGCTAGTAGCAGCATGATGAGTGGATTTAGGTAAGACGATTCTAAGTGAAATAAGTCACACAGAAAAGGACACTTCTCATAAGGTGTCACTTATAGAGGGAATGTAAAAACCGTTACACTTGAACTGAATTACAAAACAGAACAGAGTCACACATGCAGAAAACACACTATGGCTGCTTAACGGGAAAGGTGAGGTGGGGTGATACATAAAACAAGAGTTTCAAATTAGCTCAGATACCGTTCCATAAACCCAATATGTAATAGACAAGACCTACTCCTTGCTCAGCGAACTGGACTCAACACGCCCGATTCACCGCACAAGAATATATCTGACTAGTAATAATCTTAAAACCTATGTATTGATATCTCTCTGTTAGTGTGTCAAGTGGGTGTAAAGCGGCCTAAACACAGCCGTAAAAAGCAGCTAAACCCCATTATAAAAATAAATTACTTTTAAAAACCCATGAAACAAAGACAGGGAAAGAGAGAGAAATTCTTACACAATTCGTTCAGGGGCTGTGATGCAACCTGGATTGACCATATCTAGACCCACAGCTGGATGAGACATAAGGGTGGACACTCTTGGGGCTGAGAGCTTTGGTGAGGTTGGGTGAGCAAACGCAGACCCTTTATAGTAATACTGCGTGCTACCCATCGCATGGGTCCCAAATCTCCAGGTTCAAGGGCATCTTCCTACATCGAAAACATGCATGAGAAACCCAGAAGATGGTACACCGTGTGATGGGGAAAGGTTTCTAAAACGCACCTCATTTCTCATCTCCTTGTGCTCGGGTTCGCCATTCCAGCCACTTTACTAGCAATCTCCCTACTTGGAGCATCAGCACCTTTAACCTCCTGTTCCGTACAGGTTGCAATTTGTCCTGAGGATGAACGGGAAGACGGGGAACCAATGAGAGACTAGCTCTTGGTGTTGGGACAGGCACAGGTCACTCTATTTTCCCATCAGGAAGAAGAATTAACCACAGGCTCAGCCTGCCCCCCGGAAGCAGAACAGGGCCTGAAGCCATCCGGTGCTTCTGCGGCCGGCTCCCAAAAAAGCGACTTGTAAAATGGAGCTTCAGGGCACTGCAATTCACAAACCTGCAGAGTTATAAATGATAACTCTCGTCCACAAATATATTGAGGGAAGGCAAAGAAGAGGATTAGAAATTAAGGCAGAATTGCAGGAAACAGATTTCAGGAGGTAGATTCGAATCGCCTTTAAAGCACATGAAAAGCGGCAAAACGTTGACAATGATGCCCTTGGCCAAAAAGGGCGTATGCGTTTTTTCCTGAATATATTCAGGAAAAAACGCATACGCCCTTTTTGGCCAACCAAGCAACCTGGAAAGGCAAATCAGCGCTACAAAGAAGTCTCGCTTCCCATCGGTCAAAAGGGCCATGCTGAAAAAAGTGTCAAAACCAGAAATGCAGGACAGGCCATGGAGAAATGGGAGCCTTGCTACACTGATGGGCGGGATGTACATTGCCAACAGCCACTCTGGAGAAGTGTACGGTGTGTCCTGAAACATCTAAAAAACACAGCTTAGAGAGCATAGGGCACTTCCACGCATGGGGGGATAAAGTGGGAAAATTGAAAATCAGCAAGACACAAGCACCCCAAAGTTTAGGGCTGCTCTGTTGACAAGGACCTCCACTTCCTTCCACCTTCAATATCCCAGGAAAGCGAAAAATGGATAAAAAAGTTGTGGTCCTTATGTACAATGGAATATCACTCAGCCATGAAATCAATGTCATAAGGCTAGTAGCAGCATGATGAGTGGATTTAGGTAAGACGATTCTAAGTGAAATAAGTCACACAGAAAAGGACACTTCTCATAAGGTGTCACTTATAGAGGGAATGTAAAAACCGTTACACTTGAACTGAATTACAAAACAGAACAGAGTCACACATGCAGAAAACACACTATGGCTGCTTAACGGGAAAGGTGAGGTGGGGTGATACATAAAACAAGAGTTTCAAATTAGCTCAGATACCGTTCCATAAACCCAATATGTAATAGACAAGACCTACTCCTTGCTCAGAGAACTGGACTCAACACGCCCGATTCACCGCACAAGAATATATCTGACTAGTAATAATCTTAAAACCTATGTATTGATATCTCTCTGTTAGTGTGTCAAGTGGGTGTAAAGCGGCCTAAACACAGCCGTGAAAAGCAGCTAAACCCCATTATAAAAATAAATTACTTTTAAAAACCCATGAAACAAAGACAGGGAAAGAGAGAGAAATTCTTACACAATTCGTTCAGGGGCTGTGATGCAACCTGGATTGACCATATCTAGACCCACAGCTGGATGAGACATAAGGGTGGACACTCTTGGGGCTGAGAGCTTTGGTGAGGTTGGGTGAGCAAACGCAGACCCTTTATAGTAATACTGCGTGCTACCCATCGCATGGGTCCCAAATCTCCAGGTTCAAGGGCATCTTCCTACATCGAAAACATGCATGAGAAACCCAGAAGATGGTACACCGTGTGATGGGGAAAGGTTTCTAAAACGCACCTCATTTCTCATCTCCTTGTGCTCGGGTTCGCCATTCCAGCCACTTTACTAGCAATCTCCCTACTTGGAGCATCAGCACCTTTAACCTCCTGTTCCGTACAGGTTTCAATTTGTCCTGAGGATGAACGGGAAGACGGGGAACCAATGAGAGACTAGCTCTTGGTGTTGGGACAGGCACAGGTCACTCTATTTTCCCATCAGGAAGAAGAATTAACCACAGGCTCAGCCTGCCCCCCGGAACAAGAACAGGGCCTGAAGCCATCCGGCGCTTCTGCGGCCGGCTCCCAAAAAAGCGACTTGTAAAATGGAGCTTCAGGGCACTGCAATTCACAAACCTGCAGAGTTATAAATGATAACTCTCGTCCACAAATATATTGAGGGAAGGCAAAGAAGAGGATTAGAAATCAAGGCAGAATTGCAGGAAACAGATTTCAGGAGGTAGATTCGAATCGCCTTTAAAGCACATGAAAAGCGGCAAAACGTTGACAATGATGCCCTTGGCCAAAAAGGGCGTATGCGTTTTTTCCTGAGTATATTCAGGAAAAAACGCATACGCCCTTTTTGGCCAACCAAGCAACCTGGAAAGGCAAATCAGCGCTACAAAGAAGTCTCGCTTCCCATCGGTCAAAAGGGCCATGCTGAAAAAAGTGTCAAAACCAGAAATGCAGGACAGGCCATGGAGAAATGGGAGCCTTGCTACACTGATGGGCGGGATGTACATTGCCAACAGCCACTCTGGAGAAGTGTACGGTGTGTCCTGAAACATCTAAAAAACACAGCTTAGAGAGCATAGGGCACTTCCACGCATGGGGGGATAAAGTGGGAAAATTGAAAATCAGCAAGACACAAGCACCCCAAAGTTTAGGGCTGCTCTGTTGACAAGGACCTCCACTTCCTTCCACCTTAAATATCCCAGGAAAGCGAAAAATGGATAAAAAAGTTGTGGTCCTTATGTACAATGGAATATCACTCAGCCATGAAATCAATGTCATAAGGCTAGTAGCAGCATGATGAGTGGATTTAGGTAAGACGATTCTAAGTGAAATAAGTCACACAGAAAAGGACACTTCTCATAAGGTGTCACTTATAGAGGGAATGTAAAAACCGTTACACTTGAACTGAATTACAAAACAGAACAGAGTCACACATGCAGAAAACACACTATGGCTGCTTAACGGGAAAGGTGAGGTGGGGTGATACATAAAACAAGAGTTTCAAATTAGCTCAGATACCATTCCATAAACCCAATATGTAATAGACAAGACCTACTCCTTGCTCAGAGAACTGGACTCAACACGCCCGATTCACCGCACAAGAATATATCTGACTAGTAATAATCTTACAACCTATGTATTGATATCTCTCTGTTAGTGTGTCAAGTGGGTGTAAAGCGGCCTAAACACAGCCATGAAAAGCAGCTAAACCCCATTATAAAAATAAATTACTTTTAAAAACCCATGAAACAAAGACAGGGAAAGAGAGAGAAATTCTTACACAATTCGTTCAGGGGCTGTGATGCAACCTGGATTGACCATATCTAGACCCACAGCTGGATGAGACATAAGGGTGGACACTCTTGGGGCTGAGAGCTTTGGTGAGGTTGGGTGAGCAAACGCAGACCCTTTATAGTAATACTGCGTGCTACCCATCGCATGGGTCCCAAATCTCCAGGTTCAAGGGCATCTTCCTACATCGAAAACATGCATGAGAAACCCAGAAGATGGTACACCGTGTGATGGGGAAAGGTTTCTAAAACGCACCTCATTTCTCATCTCCTTGTGCTCGGGTTCGCCATTCCAGCCACTTTACTAGCAATCTCCCTACTTGGAGCATCAGCACCTTTAACCTCCTGTTCCGTACAGGTTGCAATTTGTCCTGAGGATGAACGGGAAGACGGGGAACCAATGAGAGACTAGCTCTTGGTGTTGGGACAGGCACAGGTCACTCTATTTTCCCATCAGGAAGAAGAATTAACCACAGGCTCAGCCTGCCCCCCGGAAGCAGAACAGGGCCTGAAGCCATCCGGCGCTTCTGCGGCCGGCTCCCAAAAAAGCGACTTGTAAAATGGAGCTTCAGGGCACTGCAATTCACAAACCTGCAGAGTTATAAATGATAACTCTCGTCCACAAATATATTGAGGGAAGGCAAAGAAGAGGATTAGAAATCAAGGCAGAATTGCAGGAAACAGATTTCAGGAGGTGGATTCGAATCGCCTTTAAAGCACATGAAAAGCGGCAAAACGTTGACAATGATGCCCTTGGCCAAAAAGGGCGTATGCGTTTTTTCCTGAATATATTCAGGAAAAAACGCATACGCCCTTTTTGGCCAACCAAGCAACCTGGAAAGGCAAATCAGCGCTACAAAGAAGTTTCGCTTCCCATCGGTCAAAAGGGCCATGCTGAAAAAAGTGTCAAAACCAGAAATGCAGGACAGGCCATGGAGAAATGGGAGCCTTGCTACACTGATGGGCGGGATGTACATTGCCAACAGCCACTCTGGAGAAGTGTACGGTGTGTCCTGAAACATCTAAAAAACACAGCTTAGAGAGCATAAGGCACTTCCACGCATGGGCGGATAAAGTGGGAAAATTGAAAATCAGCAAGACACAAGCACCCCAAAGTTTAGGGCTGCTCTGTTGACAAGGACCTCCACTTCCTTCCACCTTAAATATCCCAGGAAAGCGAAAAATGGATAAAAAAGTTGTGGTCCTTATGTACAATGGAATATCACTCAGCCATGAAATCAATGTCATAAGGCTAGCAGCAGCATGATGAGTGGATTTAGGTAAGACGATTCTAAGTGAAATAAGTCACACAGAAAAGGACACTTCTCATAAGGTGTCACTTATAGAGGGAATGTAAAAACCGTTACACTTGAACTGAATTACAAAACAGAACAGAGTCACACATGCAGAAAACACACTATGGCTGCTTAACGGGAAAGGTGAGGTGGGGTGATACATAAAACAAGAGTTTCAAATTAGCTCAGATACCATTCCATAAACCCAATATGTAATAGACAAGACCTACGCCTTGCTCAGAGAACTGGACTCAACACGCCCGATTCACCGCACAAGAATATATCTGACTAGTAATAATCTTAAAACCTATGTATTGATATCTCTCTGTTAGTGTGTCAAGTGGGTGTAAAGCGGCCTAAACACAGCCGTGAAAAGCAGCTAAACCCCATTATAAAAATAAATTACTTTTAAAAACCCATGAAACAAAGACAGGGAAAGAGAGAGAAATTCTTACACAATTCGTTCAGGGGCTGTGATGCAACCTGGATTGACCATATCTAGACCCACAGCTGGATGAGACATAAGGGTGGACACTCTTGGGGCTGAGAGGTTTGGTGAGGTTGGGTGAGCAAACGCAGACCCTTTAAAGTAATACTGCGTGCTACCCATCGCATGGGTCCCAAATCTCCAGGTTCAAGGGCATCTTCCTACATCGAAAACATGCATGAGAAACCCAGAAGATGGTACACCGTGTGATGGGGAAAGGTTTCTAAAACGCACCTCATTTCTCATCTCCTTGTGCTCGGGTTCGCCATTCCAGCCACTTTACTAGCAATCTCCCTACTTGGAGCATCAGCACCTTTAACCTCCTGTTCCGTACAGGTTGCAATTTGTCCTGAGGATGAACGGGAAGACGGGGAACCAATGAGAGACTAGCTCTTGGTGTTGGGACAGGCACAGGTCACTCTATTTTCCCATCAGGAAGAAGAATTAACCACAGGCTCAGCCGGCCCCCCGGAACCAGAACAGGGCCTGAAGCCATCCGGCGCTTCCTCGGCCGGCTCCCAAAAAAGCGACTTGTAAAATGGAGCTTCAGGGCACTGCAATTCACAAACCTGCAGAGTTATAAATGATAACTCTCGTCCACAAATATATTGAGGGAAGGCAAAGAAGAGGATTAGAAATCAAGGCAGAATTGCAGGAAACAGATTTCAGGAGGTGGATTCGAATCGCCTTTAAAGCACATGAAAAGCGGCAAAACGTTGACAATGATGCCCTTGGCCAAAAAGGGCGTATGCGTTTTTTCCTGAATATATTCAGGAAAAAACGCATACGCCCTTTTTGGCCAACCAAGCAACCTGGAAAGGCAAATCAGCGCTACAAAGAAGTCTCGCTTCCCATCGGTCAAAAGGGACATGCTGAAAAAAGTGTCAAAACCAGAAATGCAGGACAGGCCATGGAGAAATGGGAGCCTTGCTACACTGATGGGCGGGATGTACATTGCCAACAGCCACTCTGGAGAAGTGTACGGTGTGTCCTGAAACATCTAAAAAACACAGCTTAGAGAGCATAGGGCACTTCCACGCATGGGGGGATAAAGTGGGAAAATTGAAAATCAGCAAGACACAAGCACCCCAAAGTTTAGGGCTGCTCTGTTGACAAGGACCTCCACTTCCTTCCACCTTAAATATCCCAGGAAAGCGAAAAATGGATAAAAAAGTTGTGGTCCTTATGTACAATGGAATATCACTCAGCCATGAAATCAATGTCATAAGGCTAGTAGCAGCATGATGAGTGGATTTAGGTAAGACGATTCTAACTGAAATAAGTCACACAGAAAAGGACACTTCTCATAAGGTGTCACTTATAGAGGGAATGTAAAAACCGTTACACTTGAACTGAATTACAAAACAGAACAGAGTCACACATGCAGAAAACACACTATGGCTGCTTAACGGGAAAGGTGAGGTGGGGTGATACATAAAACAAGAGTTTCAAATTAGCTCAGATACCGTTCCATAAACCCAATATGTAATAGACAAGACCTACTCCTTGCTCAGAGAACTGGACTCAACACGCCCGATTCACCGCACAAGAATATATCTGACTAGTAATAATCTTAAAACCTATGTATTGATATCTCTCTGTTAGTGTGTCAAGTGGGTGTAAAGCGGCCTAAACACAGCCGTGAAAAGCAGCTAAACCCCATTATAAAAATAAATTACTTTTAAAAACCCATGAAACAAAGACAGGGAAAGAGAGAGAAATTCTTACACAATTCGTTCAGGGGCTGTGATGCAACCTGAATTGACCATATCTAGACCCACAGCTGGATGAGACATAAGGGTGGACACTCTTGGGGCTGAGAGCTTTGGTGAGGTTGGGTGAGCAAACGCAGACCCTTTATAGTAATACTGCGTGCTACCCATCGCATGGGTCCCAAATCTCCAGGTTCAAGGGCATCTTCCTACATCGAAAACATGCATGAGAAACCCAGAAGATGGTACACCGTGTGATGGGGAAAGGTTTCTAAAACGCACCTCATTTCTCATCTCCTTGTGCTCGGGTTCGCCATTCCAGCCACTTTACTAGCAATCTCCCTACTTGGAGCATCAGCACCTTTAACCTCCTGTTCCGTACAGGTTGCAATTTGTCCTGAGGATGAACAGGAAGACGGGGAACCAATGAGAGACTAGCTCTTGGTGTTGGGACAGGCACAGGTCACTCTATTTTCCCATCAGGAAGAAGAATTAACCACAGGCTCAGCCTGCCCCCCGGAAGCAGAACAGGGCCTGAAGCCATCCGGCGCTTCTGCGGCCGGCTCCCAAAAAAGCGACTTGTAAAATGGAGCTTCAGGGCACTGCAATTCACAAACCTGCAGAGTTATAAATGATAACTCTCGTCCACAAATATATTGAGGGAAGGCAAAGAAGAGGATTAGAAATCAAGGCAGAATTGCAGGAAACAGATTTCAGGAGGTAGATTCGAATCGCCTTTAAAGCACATGAAAAGCGGCAAAACGTTGACAATGATGCCCTTGGCCAAAAAGGGCGTATGCGTTTTTTCCTGAGTATATTCAGGAAAAAACGCATACGCCCTTTTTGGCCAACCAAGCAACCTGGAAAGGCAAATCAGCGCTACAAAGAAGTCTCGCTTCCCATCGGTCAAAAGGGCCATGCTGAAAAAAGTGTCAAAACCAGAAATGCAGGACAGGCCATGGAGAAATGGGAGCCTTGCTACACTGATGGGCGGGATGTACATTGCCAACAGCCACTCTGGAGAAGTGTACGGTGTGTCCTGAAACATCTAAAAAACACAGCTTAGAGAGCATAGGGCACTTCCACGCATGGGGGGATAAAGTGGGAAAATTGAAAATCAGCAAGACACAAGCACCCCAAAGTTTAGGGCTGCTCTGTTGACAAGGACCTCCACTTCCTTCCACCTTAAATATCCCAGGAAAGCGAAAAATGGATAAAAAGTTGTGGTCCTTATGTACAATGGAATATCACTCAGCCATGAAATCAATGTCATAAGGCTAGTAGCAGCATGATGAGTGGATTTAGGTAAGACGATTCTAAGTGAAATAAGTCACACAGAAAAGGACACTTCTCATAAGGTGTCACTTATAGAGGGAATGTAAAAACCGTTACACTTGAACTGAATTACAAAACAGAACAGAGTCACACATGCAGAAAACACACTATGGCTGCTTAACGGGAAAGGTGAGGTGGGGTGATACATAAAACAAGAGTTTCAAATTAGCTCAGATACCATTCCATAAACCCAATATGTAATAGACAAGACCTACGCCTTGCTCAGAGAACTGGACTCAACACGCCCGATTCACCGCACAAGAATATATCTGACTAGTAATAATCTTAAAACCTATGTATTGATATCTCTCTGTTAGTGTGTCAAGTGGGTGTAAAGCGGCCTAAACACAGCCGTGAAAAGCAGCTAAACCCCATTATAAAAATAAATTACTTTTAAAAACCCATGAAACAAAGACAGGGAAAGAGAGAGAAATTCTTACACAATTCGTTCAGGGGCTGTGATGCAACCTGGATTGACCATATCTAGACCCACAGCTGGATGAGACATAAGGGTGGACACTCTTGGGGCTGAGAGGTTTGGTGAGGTTGGGTGAGCAAACGCAGACCCTTTAAAGTAATACTGCGTGCTACCCATCGCATGGGTCCCAAATCTCCAGGTTCAAGGGCATCTTCCTACATCGAAAACATGCATGAGAAACCCAGAAGATGGTACACCGTGTGATGGGGAAAGGTTTCTAAAACGCACCTCATTTCTCATCTCCTTGTGCTCGGGTTCGCCATTCCAGCCACTTTACTAGCAATCTCCCTACTTGGAGCATCAGCACCTTTAACCTCCTGTTCCGTACAGGTTGCAATTTGTCCTGAGGATGAACGGGAAGACGGGGAACCAATGAGAGACTAGCTCTTGGTGTTGGGACAGGCACAGGTCACTCTATTTTCCCATCAGGAAGAAGAATTAACCACAGGCTCAGCCGGCCCCCCGGAACCAGAACAGGGCCTGAAGCCATCCGGCGCTTCTGCGGCCGGCTCCCAAAAAAGCGACTTGTAAAATGGAGCTTCAGGGCACTGCAATTCACAAACCTGCAGAGTTATAAATGATAACTCTCGTCCACAAATATATTGAGGGAAGGCAAAGAAGAGGATTAGAAATCAAGGCAGAATTGCAGGAAACAGATTTCAGGAGGTGGATTCGAATCGCCTTTAAAGCACATGAAAAGCGGCAAAACGTTGACAATGATGCCCTTGGCCAAAAAGGGCGTATGCGTTTTTTCCTGAATATATTCAGGAAAAAACGCATACGCCCTTTTTGGCCAACCAAGCAACCTGGAAAGGCAAATCAGCGCTACAAAGAAGTCTCGCTTCCCATCGGTCAAAAGGGCCATGCTGAAAAAAGTGTCAAAACCAGAAATGCAGGACAGGCCATGGAGAAATGGGAGCCTTGCTACACTGATGGGCGGGATGTACATTGCCAACAGCCACTCTGGAGAAGTGTACGGTGTGTCCTGAAACATCTAAAAAACACAGCTTAGAGAGCATAGGGCACTTCCACGCATGGGGGGATAAAGTGGGAAAATTGAAAATCAGCAAGACACAAGCACCCCAAAGTTTAGGGCTGCTCTGTTGACAAGGACCTCCACTTCCTTCCACCTTAAATATCCCAGGAAAGCGAAAAATGGATAAAAAAGTTGTGGTCCTTATGTACAATGGAATATCACTCAGCCATGAAATCAATGTCATAAGGCTAGTAGCAGCATGATGAGTGGATTTAGGTAAGACGATTCTAAGTGAAATAAGTCACACAGAAAAGGACACTTCTCATAAGGTGTCACTTATAGAGGGAATGTAAAAACCGTTACACTTGAACTGAATTACAAAACAGAACAGAGTCACACATGCAGAAAACACACTATGGCTGCTTAACGGGAACGGTGAGGTGGGGTGATACATAAAACAAGAGTTTCAAATTAGCTCAGATACCATTCCATAAACCCAATATGTAATAGACAAGACCTACGCCTTGCTCAGAGAACTGGACTCAACACGCCCGATTCACCGCACAAGAATATATCTGACTAGTAATAATCTTAAAACCTATGTATTGATATCTCTCTGTTAGTGTGTCAAGTGGGTGTAAAGCGGCCTAAACACAGCCGTGAAAAGCAGCTAAACCCCATTATAAAAATAAATTACTTTTAAAAACCCATGAAACAAAGACAGGGAAAGAGAGAGAAATTCTTACACAATTCGTTCAGGGGCTGTGATGCAACCTGGATTGACCATATCTAGACCCACAGCTGGATGAGACATAAGGGTGGACACTCTTGGGGCTGAGAGCTTTGGTGAGGTTGGGTGAGCAAACGCAGACCCTTTATAGTAATACTGCGTGCTACCCATCGCATGGGTCCCAAATCTCCAGGTTCAAGGGCATCTTCCTACATCGAAAACATGCATGAGAAACCCAGAAGATGGTACACCGTGTGATGGGGAAAGGTTTCTAAAACGCACCTCATTTCTCATCTCCTTGTGCTCGGGTTGGCCATTCCAGCCACTTTACTAGCAATCTCCCTACTTGGAGCATCAGCACCTTTAACCTCCTGTTCCGTACAGGTTGCAATTTGTCCTGAGGATGAACGGGAAGACGGGGAACCAATGAGAGACTAGCTCTTGGTGTTGGGACAGGCACAGGTCACTCTATTTTCCCATCAGGAAGAAGAATTAACCACAGGCTCAGCCTGCCCCCCGGAACCAGAACAGGGCCTGAAGCCATCCTGCGCTTCTGCGGCCGGCTCCCAAAAAAGCGACTTGTAAAATGGAGCTTCAGGGCACTGCAATTCACAAACCTGCAGAGTTATAAATGATAACTCTCGTCCACAAATATATTGAGGGAAGGCAAAGAAGAGGATTTGAAATCAAGGCAGAATTGCAGGAAACAGATTTCAGGAGGTGGATTCGAATCGCCTTTAAAGCACATGAAAAGCGGCAAAACGTTGACAATGATGCCCTTGGCCAAAAAGGGCGTATGCGTTTATTCCTGAATATATTCAGGAAAAAACGCATACGCCCTTTTTGGCCAACCAAGCAACCTGGAAAGGCAAATCAGCGCTACAAAGAAGTCTCGCTTCCCATCGGTCAAAAGGGCCATGCTGAAAAAAGTGTCAAAACCAGAAATGCAGGACAGGCCATGGAGAAATGGGAGCCTTGCTACACTGATGGGCGGGATGTACATTGCCAACAGCCACTCTGGAGAAGTGTACGGTGTGTCCTGAAACATCTAAAAAACACAGCTTAGAGAGCATAGGGCACTTCCACGCATGGGGGGATAAAGTGGGAAAATTGAAAATCAGCAAGACACAAGCACCCCAAAGTTTAGGGCTGCTCTGTTGACAAGGACCTCCACTTCCTTCCACCTTAAATATCCGAGGAAAGCGAAAAATGGATAAAAAAGTTGTGCTCCTTATGTACAATGGAATATCACTCAGCCATGAAATCAATGTCATAAGGCTAGTAGCAGCATGATGAGTGGATTTAGGTAAGACGATTCTAAGTGAAATAAGTCACACAGAAAAGGACACTTCTCATAAGGTGTCACTTATAGAGGGAATGTAAAAACCGTTACACTTGAACTGAATTACAAAACAGAACAGAGTCACACATGCAGAAAACACACTATGGCTGCTTAACGGGAAAGGTGAGGTGGGGTGATACATAAAACAAGAGTTTCAAATTAGCTCAGATACCGTTCCATAAACCCAATATGGAATAGACAAGACCTACTCCTTGCTCAGAGAACTGGACTCAACACGCCCGATTCACCGCACAAGAATATATCTGACTAGTAATAATCTTAAAACCTATGTATTGATATCTCTCTGTTAGTGTGTCAAGTGGGTGTAAAGCGGCCTAAACACAGCCGTGAAAAGCAGCTAAACCCCATTATAAAAATAAATTACTTTTAAAAACCCATGAAACAAAGACAGGGAAAGAGAGAGAAATTCTTACACAATTCGTTCAGGGGCTGTGATGCAACCTGGATTGACCATATCTAGACCCACAGCTGGATGAGACATAAGGGTGGACACTCTTGGGGCTGAGAGGTTTGGTGAGGTTGGGTGAGCAAACGCAGACCCTTTAAAGTAATACTGCGTGCTACCCATCGCATGGGTCCCAAATCTCCAGGTTCAAGGGCATCTTCCTACATCGAAAACATGCATGAGAAACCCAGAAGATGGTACACCGTGTGATGGGGAAAGGTTTCTAAAACGCACCTCATTTCTCATCTCCTTGTGCTCGGGTTCGCCATTCCAGCCACTTTACTAGCAATCTCCCTACTTGGAGCATCAGCACCTTTAACCTCCTGTTCCGTACAGGTTGCAATTTGTCCTGAGGATGAACGGGAAGACGGGGAACCAATGAGAGACTAGCTCTTGGTGTTGGGACAGGCACAGGTCACTCTATTTTCCCATCAGGAAGAAGAATTAACCACAGGCTCAGCCGGCCCCCCGGAACCAGAACAGGGCCTGAAGCCATCCGGCGCTTCTGCGGCCGGCTCCCAAAAAAGCGACTTGTAAAATGGAGCTTCAGGGCACTGCAATTCACAAACCTGCAGAGTTATAAATGATAACTCTCGTCCACAAATATATTGAGGGAAGGCAAAGAAGAGGATTAGAAATCAAGGCAGAATTGCAGGAAACAGATTTCAGGAGGTGGATTCGAATCGCCTTTAAAGCACATGAAAAGCGGCAAAACGTTGACAATGATGCCCTTGGCCAAAAAGGGCGTATGCGTTTTTTCCTGAATATATTCAGGAAAAAACGCATACGCCCTTTTTGGCCAACCAAGCAACCTGGAAAGGCAAATCAGCGCTACAAAGAAGTCTCGCTTCCCATCGGTCAAAAGGGCCATGCTGAAAAAAGTGTCAAAACCAGTAATGCAGGACAGGCCATGGAGAAATGGGAGCCTTGCTACACTGATGGGCGGGATGTACATTGCCAACAGCCACTCTGGAGAAGTGTACGGTGTGTCCTGAAACATCTAAAAAACACAGCTTAGAGAGCATAGGGCACTTCCACGCATGGGGGGATAAAGTGGGAAAATTGAAAATCAGCAAGACACAAGCACCCCAAAGTTTAGGGCTGCTCTGTTGACAAGGACCTCCACTTCCTTCCACCTTAAATATCCGAGGAAAGCGAAAAATGGATAAAAAAGTTGTGCTCCTTATGTACAATGGAATATCACTCAGCCATGAAATCAATGTCATAAGGCTAGTAGCAGCATGATGAGTGGATTTAGGTAAGACGATTCTAAGTGAAATAAGTCACACAGAAAAGGACACTTCTCATAAGGTGTCACTTATAGAGGGAATGTAAAAACCGTTACACTTGAACTGAATTACAAAACAGAACAGAGTCACACATGCAGAAAACACACTATGGCTGCTTAACGGGAAAGGTGAGGTGGGGTGATACATAAAACAAGAGTTTCAAATTAGCTCAGATACCGTTCCATAAACCCAATATGGAATAGACAAGACCTACTCCTTGCTCAGAGAACTGGACTCAACACGCCCGATTCACCGCACAAGAATATATCTGACTAGTAATAATCTTAAAACCTATGTATTGATATCTCTCTGTTAGTGTGTCAAGTGGGTGTAAAGCGGCCTAAACACAGCCGTGAAAAGCAGCTAAACCCCATTATAAAAATAAATTACTTTTAAAAACCCATGAAACAAAGACAGGGAAAGAGAGAGAAATTCTTACACAATTCGTTCAGGGGCTGTGATGCAACCTGGATTGACCATATCTAGACCCACAGCTGGATGAGACATAAGGGTGGACACTCTTGGGGCTGAGAGGTTTGGTGAGGTTGGGTGAGCAAACGCAGACCCTTTAAAGTAATACTGCGTGCTACCCATCGCATGGGTCCCAAATCTCCAGGTTCAAGGGCATCTTCCTACATCGAAAACATGCATGAGAAACCCAGAA
Organism: Balaenoptera physalus; assembly: GCF_965194825.1. Classification (NCBI taxonomy): domain Eukaryota; kingdom Metazoa; phylum Chordata; class Mammalia; order Artiodactyla; family Balaenopteridae; genus Balaenoptera; species Balaenoptera physalus. The sequence goes on along the minus strand of NW_028126457.1, from coordinate 199,239 downwards.
GATGGTACACCGTGTGATGGGGAAAGGTTTCTAAAACGCACCTCATTTCTCATCTCCTTGTGCTCGGGTTCGCCATTCCAGCCACTTTACTAGCAATCTCCCTACTTGGAGCATCAGCACCTTTAACCTCCTGTTCCGTACAGGTTGCAATTTGTCCTGAGGATGAACGGGAAGACGGGGAACCAATGAGAGACTAGCTCTTGGTGTTGGGACAGGCACAGGTCACTCTATTTTCCCATCAGGAAGAAGAATTAACCACAGGCTCAGCCGGCCCCCCGGAACCAGAACAGGGCCTGAAGCCATCCGGCGCTTCTGCGGCCGGCTCCCAAAAAAGCGACTTGTAAAATGGAGCTTCAGGGCACTGCAATTCACAAACCTGCAGAGTTATAAATGATAACTCTCGTCCACAAATATATTGAGGGAAGGCAAAGAAGAGGATTAGAAATCAAGGCAGAATTGCAGGAAACAGATTTCAGGAGGTGGATTCGAATCGCCTTTAAAGCACATGAAAAGCGGCAAAACGTTGACAATGATGCCCTTGGCCAAAAAGGGCGTATGCGTTTTTTCCTGAATATATTCAGGAAAAAACGCATACGCCCTTTTTGGCCAACCAAGCAACCTGGAAAGGCAAATCAGCGCTACAAAGAAGTCTCGCTTCCCATCGGTCAAAAGGGCCATGCTGAAAAAAGTGTCAAAACCAGAAATGCAGGACAGGCCATGGAGAAATGGGAGCCTTGCTACACTGATGGGCGGGATGTACATTGCCAACAGCCACTCTGGAGAAGTGTACGGTGTGTCCTGAAACATCTAAAAAACACAGCTTAGAGAGCATAGGGCACTTCCACGCATGGGGGGATAAAGTGGGAAAATTGAAAATCAGCAAGACACAAGCACCCCAAAGTTTAGGGCTGCTCTGTTGACAAGGACCTCCACTTCCTTCCACCTTAAATATCCCAGGAAAGCGAAAAATGGATAAAAAAGTTGTGGTCCTTATGTACAATGGAATATCACTCAGCCATGAAATCAATGTCATAAGGCTAGTAGCAGCATGATGAGTGGATTTAGGTAAGACGATTCTAAGTGAAATAAGTCACACAGAAAAGGACACTTCTCATAAGGTGTCACTTATAGAGGGAATGTAAAAACCGTTACACTTGAACTGAATTACAAAACAGAACAGAGTCACACATGCAGAAAACACACTATGGCTGCTTAACGGGAAAGGTGAGGTGGGGTGATACATAAAACAAGAGTTTCAAATTAGCTCAGATACCGTTCCATAAACCCAATATGGAATAGACAAGACCTACTCCTTGCTCAGAGAACTGGACTCAACACGCCCGATTCACCGCACAAGAATATATCTGACTAGTAATAATCTTAAAACCTATGTATTGATATCTCTCTGTTAGTGTGTCAAGTGGGTGTAAAGCGGCCTAAACACAGCCGTGAAAAGCAGCTAAACCCCATTATAAAAATAAATTACTTTTAAAAACCCATGAAACAAAGACAGGGAAAGAGAGAGAAATTCTTACACAATTCGTTCAGGGGCTGTGATGCAACCTGGATTGACCATATCTAGACCCACAGCTGGATGAGACATAAGGGTGGACACTCTTGGGGCTGAGAGGTTTGGTGAGGTTGGGTGAGCAAACGCAGACCCTTTAAAGTAATACTGCGTGCTACCCATCGCATGGGTCCCAAATCTCCAGGTTCAAGGGCATCTTCCTACATCGAAAACATGCATGAGAAACCCAGAAGATGGTACACCGTGTGATGGGGAAAGGTTTCTAAAACGCACCTCATTTCTCATCTCCTTGTGCTCGGGTTCGCCATTCCAGCCACTTTACTAGCAATCTCCCTACTTGGAGCATCAGCACCTTTAACCTCCTGTTCCGTACAGGTTGCAATTTGTCCTGAGGATGAACGGGAAGACGGGGAACCAATGAGAGACTAGCTCTTGGTGTTGGGACAGGCACAGGTCACTCTATTTTCCCATCAGGAAGAAGAATTAACCACAGGCTCAGCCGGCCCCCCGGAACCAGAACAGGGCCTGAAGCCATCCGGCGCTTCTGCGGCCGGCTCCCAAAAAAGCGACTTGTAAAATGGAGCTTCAGGGCACTGCAATTCACAAACCTGCAGAGTTATAAATGATAACTCTCGTCCACAAATATATTGAGGGAAGGCAAAGAAGAGGATTAGAAATCAAGGCAGAATTGCAGGAAACAGATTTCAGGAGGTGGATTCGAATCGCCTTTAAAGCACATGAAAAGCGGCAAAACGTTGACAATGATGCCCTTGGCCAAAAAGGGCGTATGCGTTTTTTCCTGAATATATTCAGGAAAAAACGCATACGCCCTTTTTGGCCAACCAAGCAACCTGGAAAGGCAAATCAGCGCTACAAAGAAGTCTCGCTTCCCATCGGTCAAAAGGGACATGCTGAAAAAAGTGTCAAAACCAGAAATGCAGGACAGGCCATGGAGAAATGGGAGCCTTGCTACACTGATGGGCGGGATGTACATTGCCAACAGCCACTCTGGAGAAGTGTACGGTGTGTCCTGAAACATCTAAAAAACACAGCTTAGAGAGCATAGGGCACTTCCACGCATGGGGGGATAAAGTGGGAAAATTGAAAATCAGCAAGACACAAGCACCCCAAAGTTTAGGGCTGCTCTGTTGACAAGGACCTCCACTTCCTTCCACCTTAAATATCCCAGGAAAGCGAAAAATGGATAAAAAAGTTGTGGTCCTTATGTACAATGGAATATCACTCAGCCATGAAATCAATGTCATAAGGCTAGTAGCAGCATGATGAGTGGATTTAGGTAAGACGATTCTAAGTGAAATAAGTCACACAGAAAAGGACACTTCTCATAAGGTGTCACTTATAGAGGGAATGTAAAAACCGTTACACTTGAACTGAATTACAAAACAGAACAGAGTCACACATGCAGAAAACACACTATGGCTGCTTAACGGGAACGGTGAGGTGGGGTGATACATAAAACAAGAGTTTCAAATTAGCTCAGATACCATTCCATAAACCCAATATGTAATAGACAAGACCTACGCCTTGCTCAGAGAACTGGACTCAACACGCCCGATTCACCGCACAAGAATATATCTGACTAGTAATAATCTTAAAACCTATGTATTGATATCTCTCTGTTAGTGTGTCAAGTGGGTGTAAAGCGGCCTAAACACAGCCGTGAAAAGCAGCTAAACCCCATTATAAAAATAAATTACTTTTAAAAACCCATGAAACAAAGACAGGGAAAGAGAGAGAAATTCTTACACAATTCGTTCAGGGGCTGTGATGCAACCTGGATTGACCATATCTAGACCCACAGCTGGATGAGACATAAGGGTGGACACTCTTGGGGCTGAGAGCTTTGGTGAGGTTGGGTGAGCAAACGCAGACCCTTTATAGTAATACTGCGTGCTACCCATCGCATGGGTCCCAAATCTCCAGGTTCAAGGGCATCTTCCTACATCGAAAACATGCATGAGAAACCCAGAAGATGGTACACCGTGTGATGGGGAAAGGTTTCTAAAACGCACCTCATTTCTCATCTCCTTGTGCTCGGGTTGGCCATTCCAGCCACTTTACTAGCAATCTCCCTACTTGGAGCATCAGCACCTTTAACCTCCTGTTCCGTACAGGTTGCAATTTGTCCTGAGGATGAACGGGAAGACGGGGAACCAATGAGAGACTAGCTCTTGGTGTTGGGACAGGCACAGGTCACTCTATTTTCCCATCAGGAAGAAGAATTAACCACAGGCTCAGCCTGCCCCCCGGAACCAGAACAGGGCCTGAAGCCATCCTGCGCTTCTGCGGCCGGCTCCCAAAAAAGCGACTTGTAAAATGGAGCTTCAGGGCACTGCAATTCACAAACCTGCAGAGTTATAAATGATAACTCTCGTCCACAAATATATTGAGGGAAGGCAAAGAAGAGGATTTGAAATCAAGGCAGAATTGCAGGAAACAGATTTCAGGAGGTGGATTCGAATCGCCTTTAAAGCACATGAAAAGCGGCAAAACGTTGACAATGATGCCCTTGGCCAAAAAGGGCGTATGCGTTTTTTCCTGAATATATTCAGGAAAAAACGCATACGCCCTTTTTGGCCAACCAAGCAACCTGGAAAGGCAAATCAGCGCTACAAAGAAGTCTCGCTTCCCATCGGTCAAAAGGGCCATGCTGAAAAAAGTGTCAAAACCAGAAATGCAGGACAGGCCATGGAGAAATGGGAGCCTTGCTACACTGATGGGCGGGATGTACATTGCCAACAGCCACTCTGGAGAAGTGTACGGTGTGTCCTGAAACATCTAAAAAACACAGCTTAGAGAGCATAGGGCACTTCCACGCATGGGGGGATAAAGTGGGAAAATTGAAAATCAGCAAGACACAAGCACCCCAAAGTTTAGGGCTGCTCTGTTGACAAGGACCTCCACTTCCTTCCACCTTAAATATCCGAGGAAAGCGAAAAATGGATAAAAAAGTTGTGCTCCTTATGTACAATGGAATATCACTCAGCCATGAAATCAATGTCATAAGGCTAGTAGCAGCATGATGAGTGGATTTAGGTAAGACGATTCTAAGTGAAATAAGTCACACAGAAAAGGACACTTCTCATAAGGTGTCACTTATAGAGGGAATGTAAAAACCGTTACACTTGAACTGAATTACAAAACAGAACAGAGTCACACATGCAGAAAACACACTATGGCTGCTTAACGGGAAAGGTGAGGTGGGGTGATACATAAAACAAGAGTTTCAAATTAGCTCAGATACCGTTCCATAAACCCAATATGGAATAGACAAGACCTACTCCTTGCTCAGAGAACTGGACTCAACACGCCCGATTCACCGCACAAGAATATATCTGACTAGTAATAATCTTAAAACCTATGTATTGATATCTCTCTGTTAGTGTGTCAAGTGGGTGTAAAGCGGCCTAAACACAGCCGTGAAAAGCAGCTAAACCCCATTATAAAAATAAATTACTTTTAAAAACCCATGAAACAAAGACAGGGAAAGAGAGAGAAATTCTTACACAATTCGTTCAGGGGCTGTGATGCAACCTGGATTGACCATATCTAGACCCACAGCTGGATGAGACATAAGGGTGGACACTCTTGGGGCTGAGAGCTTTGGTGAGGTTGGGTGAGCAAACGCAGACCCTTTATAGTAATACTGCGTGCTACCCATCGCATGGGTCCCAAATCTCCAGGTTCAAGGGCATCTTCCTACATCGAAAACATGCATGAGAAACCCAGAAGATGGTACACCGTGTGATGGGGAAAGGTTTCTAAAACGCACCTCATTTCTCATCTCCTTGTGCTCGGGTTCGCCATTCCAGCCACTTTACTAGCAATCTCCCTACTTGGAGCATCAGCACCTTTAACCTCCTGTTCCGTACAGGTTGCAATTTGTCCTGAGGATGAACGGGAAGACGGGGAACCAATGAGAGACTAGCTCTTGGTGTTGGGACAGGCACAGGTCACACTATTTTCCCATCAGGAAGAAGAATTAACCACAGGCTCAGCCTGCCCCCCGGAACCAGAACAGGGCCTGAAGCCATCCTGCGCTTTTGCGGCCGGCTCCCAAAAAAGCGACTTGTAAAATGGAGCTTCAGGGCACTGCAATTCACAAACCTGCAGAGTTATAAATGATAACTCTCGTCCACAAATATATTGAGGGAAGGCAAAGAAGAGGATTTGAAATCAAGGCAGAATTGCAGGAAACAGATTTCAGGAGGTAGATTCGAATCGCCTTTAAAGCACATGAAAAGCGGCAAAACGTTGACAATGATGCCCTTGGCCAAAAAGGGCGTATGCGTTTTTTCCTGAGTATATTCAGGAAAAAACGCATACGCCCTTTTTGGCCAACCAAGCAACCTGGAAAGGCAAATCAGCGCTACAAAGAAGTCTCGCTTCCCATCGGTCAAAAGGGCCATGCTGAAAAAAGTGTCAAAACCAGAAATGCAGGACAGGCCATGGAGAAATGGGAGCCTTGCTACACTGATGGGCGGGATGTACATTGCCAACAGCCACTCTGGAGAAGTGTACGGTGTGTCCTGAAACATCTAAAAAACACAGCTTAGAGAGCATAGGGCACTTCCACGCATGGGCGGATAAAGTGGGAAAATTGAAAATCAGCAAGACACAAGCACCCCAAAGTTTAGGGCTGCTCTGTTGACAAGGACCTCCACTTCCTTCCACCTTAAATATCCGAGGAAAGCGAAAAATGGATAAAAAAGTTGTGGTCCTTATGTACAATGGAATATCACTCAGCCATGAAATCAATGTCATAAGGCTAGTAGCAGCATGATGAGTGGATTTAGGTAAGACGATTCTAAGTGAAATAAGTCACACAGAAAAGGACACTTCTCATAAGGTGTCACTTATAGAGGGAATGTAAAAACCGTTACACTTGAACTGAATTACAAAACAGAACAGAGTCACACATGCAGAAAACACACTATGGCTGCTTAACGGGAAAGGTGAGGTGGGGTGATACATAAAACAAGAGTTTCAAATTAGCTCAGATACCGTTCCATAAACCCAATATGGAATAGACAAGACCTACTCCTTGCTCAGAGAACTGGACTCAACACGCCCGATTCACCGCACAAGAATATATCTGACTAGTAATAATCTTAAAACCTATGTATTGATATCTCTCTGTTAGTGTGTCAAGTGGGTGTAAAGCGGCCTAAACACAGCCGTGAAAAGCAGCTAAACCCCATTATAAAAATAAATTACTTTTAAAAACCCATGAAACAAAGACAGGGAAAGAGAGAGAAATTCTTACACAATTCGTTCAGGGGCTGTGATGCAACCTGGATTGACCATATCTAGACCCACAGCTGGATGAGACATAAGGGTGGACACTCTTGGGGCTGAGAGGTTTGGTGAGGTTGGGTGAGCAAACGCAGACCCTTTAAAGTAATACTGCGTGCTACCCATCGCATGGGTCCCAAATCTCCAGGTTCAAGGGCATCTTCCTACATCGAAAACATGCATGAGAAACCCAGAAGATGGTACACCGTGTGATGGGGAAAGGTTTCTAAAACGCACCTCATTTCTCATCTCCTTGTGCTCGGGTTCGCCATTCCAGCCACTTTACTAGCAATCTCCCTACTTGGAGCATCAGCACCTTTAACCTCCTGTTCCGTACAGGTTGCAATTTGTCCTGAGGATGAACGGGAAGACGGGGAACCAATGAGAGACTAGCTCTTGGTGTTGGGACAGGCACAGGTCACTCTATTTTCCCATCAGGAAGAAGAATTAACCACAGGCTCAGCCTGCCCCCCGGAACCAGAACAGGGCCTGAAGCCACCCTGCGCTTTTGCGGCCGGCTCCCAAAAAAGCGACTTGTAAAATGGAGCTTCAGGGCACTGCAATTCACAAACCTGCAGAGTTATAAATGATAACTCTCGTCCACAAATATATTGAGGGAAGGCAAAGAAGAGGATTTGAAATCAAGGCAGAATTGCAGGAAACAGATTTCAGGAGGTAGATTCGAATCGCCTTTAAAGCACATGAAAAGCGGCAAAACGTTGACAATGATGCCCTTGGCCAAAAAGGGCGTATGCGTTTTTTCCTGAGTATATTCAGGAAAAAACGCATACGCCCTTTTTGGCCAACCAAGCAACCTGGAAAGGCAAATCAGCGCTACAAAGAAGTCTCGCTTCCCATCGGTCAAAAGGGCCATGCTGAAAAAAGGGTCAAAACCAGAAATGCAGGACAAGCCATGGAGAAATGGGAGCCTTGCTACACTGATGGGCGGGATGTACATTGCCAACAGCCACTCTGGAGAAGTGTACGGTGTGTCCTGAAACATCTAAAAAACACAGCTTAGAGAGCATAGGGCACTTCCACGCATGGGCGGATAAAGTGGGAAAATTGAAAATCAGCAAGACACAAGCACCCCAAAGTTTAGGGCTGCTCTGTTGACAAGGACCTCCACTTCCTTCCACCTTAAATATCCCAGGAAAGCGAAAAATGGATAAAAAAGTTGTGGTCCTTATGTACAATGGAATATCACTCAGCCATGAAATCAATGTCATAAGGCTAGTAGCAGCATGATGAGTGGATTTAGGTAAGACGATTCTAAGTGAAATAAGTCACACAGAAAAGGACACTTCTCATAAGGTGTCACTTATAGAGGGAATGTAAAAACCGTTACACTTGAACTGAATTACAAAACAGAACAGAGTCACACATGCAGAAAACACACTATGGCTGCTTAACGGGAAAGGTGAGGTGGGGTGATACATAAAACAAGAGTTTCAAATTAGCTCAGATACCATTCCATAAACCCAATATGGAATAGACAAGACCTACTCCTTGCTCAGAGAACTGGACTCAACACGCCCGATTCACCGCACAAGAATATATCTGACTAGTAATAATCTTAAAACCTATGTATTGATATCTCTCTGTTAGTGTGTCAAGTGGGTGTAAAGCGGCCTAAACACAGCCGTGAAAAGCAGCTAAACCCCATTATAAAAATAAATTACTTTTAAAAACCCATGAAACAAAGACAGGGAAAGAGAGAGAAATTCTTACACAATTCGTTCAGGGGCTGTGATGCAACCTGGATTGACCATATCTAGACCCACAGCTGGATGAGACATAAGGGTGGACACTCTTGGGGCTGAGAGGTTTGGTGAGGTTGGGTGAGCAAACGCAGACCCTTTAAAGTAATACTGCGTGCTACCCATCGCATGGGTCCCAAATCTCCAGGTTCAAGGGCATCTTCCTACATCGAAAACATGCATGAGAAACCCAGAAGATGGTACACCGTGTGATGGGGAAAGGTTTCTAAAACGCACCTCATTTCTCATCTCCTTGTGCTCGGGTTCGCCATTCCAGCCACTTTACTAGCAATCTCCCTACTTGGAGCATCAGCACCTTTAACCTCCTGTTCCGTACAGGTTGCAATTTGTCCTGAGGATGAACGGGAAGACGGGGAACCAATGAGAGACTAGCTCTTGGTGTTGGGACAGGCACAGGTCACTCTATTTTCCCATCAGGAAGAAGAATTAACCACAGGCTCAGCCGGCCCCCCGGAACCAGAACAGGGCCTGAAGCCATCCGGCGCTTCTGCGGCCGGCTCCCAAAAAAGCGACTTGTAAAATGGAGCTTCAGGGCACTGCAATTCACAAACCTGCAGAGTTATAAATGATAACTCTCGTCCACAAATATATTGAGGGAAGGCAAAGAAGAGGATTAGAAATCAAGGCAGAATTGCAGGAAACAGATTTCAGGAGGTGGATTTGAATCGCCTTTAAAGCACATGAAAAGCGGCAAAACGTTGACAATGATGCCCTTGGCCAAAAAGGGCGTATGCGTTTTTTCCTGAATATATTCAGGAAAAAACGCATACGCCCTTTTTGGCCAACCAAGCAACCTGGAAAGGCAAATCAGCGCTACAAAGAAGTCTCGCTTCCCATCGGTCAAAAGGGACATGCTGAAAAAAGTGTCAAAACCAGAAATGCAGGACAGGCCATGGAGAAATGGGAGCCTTGCTACACTGATGGGCGGGATGTACATTGCCAACAGCCACTCTGGAGAAGTGTACGGTGTGTCCTGAAACATCTAAAAAACACAGCTTAGAGAGCATAGGGCACTTCCACGCATGGGGGGATAAAGTGGGAAAATTGAAAATCAGCAAGACACAAGCACCCCAAAGTTTAGGGCTGCTCTGTTGACAAGGACCTCCACTTCCTTCCACCTTAAATATCCCAGGAAAGCGAAAAATGGATAAAAAAGTTGTGGTCCTTATGTACAATGGAATATCACTCAGCCATGAAATCAATGTCATAAGGCTAGTAGCAGCATGATGAGTGGATTTAGGTAAGACGATTCTAAGTGAAATAAGTCACACAGAAAAGGACACTTCTCATAAGGTGTCACTTATAGAGGGAATGTAAAAACCGTTACACTTGAACTGAATTACAAAACAGAACAGAGTCACACATGCAGAAAACACACTATGGCTGCTTAACGGGAAAGGTGAGGTGGGGTGATACATAAAACAAGAGTTTCAAATTAGCTCAGATACCGTTCCATAAACCCAATATGTAATAGACAAGACCTACTCCTTGCTCAGAGAACTGGACTCAACACGCCCGATTCACCGCACAAGAATATATCTGACTAGTAATAATCTTAAAACCTATGTATTGATATCTCTCTGTTAGTGTGTCAAGTGGGTGTAAAGCGGCCTAAACACAGCCGTGAAAAGCAGCTAAACCCCATTATAAAAATAAATTACTTTTAAAAACCCATGAAACAAAGACAGGGAAAGAGAGAGAAATTCTTACACAATTCGTTCAGGGGCTGTGATGCAACCTGAATTGACCATATCTAGACCCACAGCTGGATGAGACATAAGGGTGGACACTCTTGGGGCTGAGAGCTTTGGTGAGGTTGGGTGAGCAAACGCAGACCCTTTATAGTAATACTGCGTGCTACCCATCGCATGGGTCCCAAATCTCCAGGTTCAAGGGCATCTTCCTACATCGAAAACATGCATGAGAAACCCAGAAGATGGTACACCGTGTGATGGGGAAAGGTTTCTAAAACGCACCTCATTTCTCATCTCCTTGTGCTCGGGTTCGCCATTCCAGCCACTTTACTAGCAATCTCCCTACTTGGAGCATCAGCACCTTTAACCTCCTGTTCCGTACAGGTTGCAATTTGTCCTGAGGATGAACGGGAAGACGGGGAACCAATGAGAGACTAGCTCTTGGTGTTGGGACAGGCACAGGTCACTCTATTTTCCCATCAGGAAGAAGAATTAACCACAGGCTCAGCCTGCCCCCCGGAACCAGAACAGGGCCTGAAGCCACCCTGCGATTTTGCGGCCGGCTCCCAAAAAAGCGACTTGTAAAATGGAGCTTCAGGGCACTGCAATTCACAAACCTGCAGAGTTATAAATGATAACTCTCGTCCACAAATATATTGAGGGAAGGCAAAGAAGAGGATTTGAAATCAAGGCAGAATTGCAGGAAACAGATTTCAGGAGGTAGATTCGAATCGCCTTTAAAGCACATGAAAAGCGGCAAAACGTTGACAATGATGCCCTTGGCCAAAAAGGGCGTATGCGTTTTTTCCTGAGTATATTCAGGAAAAAACGCATACGCCCTTTTTGGCCAACCAAGCAACCTGGAAAGGCAAATCAGCGCTACAAAGAAGTCTCGCTTCCCATCGGTCAAAAGGGCCATGCTGAAAAAAGTGTCAAAACCAGAAATGCAGGACAGGCCATGGAGAAATGGGAGCCTTGCTACACTGATGGGCGGGATGTACATTGCCAACAGCCACTCTGGAGAAGTGTACGGTGTGTCCTGAAACATCTAAAAAACACAGCTTAGAGAGCATAGGGCACTTCCACGCATGGGGGGATAAAGTGGGAAAATTGAAAATCAGCAAGACACAAGCACCCCAAAGTTTAGGGCTGCTCTGTTGACAAGGACCTCCACTTCCTTCCACCTTAAATATCCCAGGAAAGCGAAAAATGGATAAAAAAGTTGTGGTCCTTATGTACAATGGAATATCACTCAGCCATGAAATCAATGTCATAAGGCTAGTAGCAGCATGATGAGTGGATTTAGGTAAGACGATTCTAAGTGAAATAAGTCACACAGAAAAGGACACTTCTCATAAGGTGTCACTTATAGAGGGAATGTAAAAACCGTTACACTTGAACTGAATTACAAAACAGAACAGAGTCACACATGCAGAAAACACACTATGGCTGCTTAACGGGAAAGGTGAGGTGGGGTGATACATAAAACAAGAGTTTCAAATTAGCTCAGATACCGTTCCATAAACCCAATATGTAATAGACAAGACCTACTCCTTGCTCAGAGAACTGGACTCAACACGCCCGATTCACCGCACAAGAATATATCTGACTAGTAATAATCTTAAAACCTATGTATTGATATCTCTCTGTTAGTGTGTCAAGTGGGTGTAAAGCGGCCTAAACACAGCCGTGAAAAGCAGCTAAACCCCATTATAAAAATAAATTACTTTTAAAAACCCATGAAACAAAGACAGGGAAAGAGAGAGAAATTCTTACACAATTCGTTCAGGGGCTGTGATGCAACCTGGATTGACCATATCTAGACCCACAGCTGGATGAGACATAAGGGTGGACACTCTTGGGGCTGAGAGGTTTGGTGAGGTTGGGTGAGCAAACGCAGACCCTTTATAGTAATACTGCGTGCTACCCATCGCATGGGTCCCAAATCTCCAGGTTCAAGGGCATCTTCCTACATCGAAAACATGCATGAGAAACCCAGAAGATGGTACACCGTGTGATGGGGAAAGGTTTCTAAAACGCACCTCATTTCTCATCTCCTTGTGCTCGGGTTCGCCATTCCAGCCACTTTACTAGCAATCTCCCTACTTGGAGCATCAGCACCTTTAACCTCCTGTTCCGTACAGGTTGCAATTTGTCCTGAGGATGAACGGGAAGACGGGGAACCAATGAGAGACTAGCTCTTGGTGTTGGGACAGGCACAGGTCACTCTATTTTCCCATCAGGAAGAAGAATTAACCACAGGCTCAGCCTGCCCCCCTTAACCAGAACAGGGCCTGAAGCCACCCTGCGCTTTTGCGGCCGGCTCCCAAAAAAGCGACTTGTAAAATGGAGCTTCAGGGCACTGCAATTCACAAACCTGCAGAGTTATAAATGATAACTCTCGTCCACAAATATATTGAGGGAAGGCAAAGAAGAGGATTTGAAATCAAGGCAGAATTGCAGGAAACAGATTTCAGGAGGTAGATTCGAATCGCCTTTAAAGCACATGAAAAGCGGCAAAACGTTGACAATGATGCCCTTGGCCAAAAAGGGCGTATGCGTTTTTTCCTGAATATATTCAGGAAAAAACGCATACGCCCTTTTTGGCCAACCAAGCAACCTGGAAAGGCAAATCAGCGCTACAAAGAAGTCTCGCTTCCCATCGGTCAAAAGGGCCATGCTGAAAAAAGTGTCAAAACCAGAAATGCAGGACAGGCCATGGAGAAATGGGAGCCTTGCTACACTGATGGGCGGGATGTACATTGCCAACAGCCACTCTGGAGAAGTGTACGGTGTGTCCTGAAACATCTAAAAAACACAGCTTAGAGAGCATAGGGCACTTCCACGCATGGGGGGATAAAGTGGGAAAATTGAAAATCAGCAAGACACAAGCACCCCAAAGTTTAGGGCTGCTCTGTTGACAAGGACCTCCACTTCCTTCCACCTTAAATATCCCAGGAAAGCGAAAAATGGATAAAAAATTTGTGGTCCTTATGTACAATGGAATATCACTCAGCCATGAAATCAATGTCATAAGGCTAGTAGCAGCATGATGAGTGGATTTAGGTAAGACGATTCTAAGTGAAATAAGTCACACAGAAAAGGACACTTCTCATAAGGTGTCACTTATAGAGGGAATGTAAAAACCGTTACACTTGAACTGAATTACAAAACAGAACAGAGTCACACATGCAGAAAACACACTATGGCGGCTTAACGGGAAAGGTGAGGTGGGGTGATACATAAAACAAGAGTTTCAAATTAGCTCAGATACCGTTCCATAAACCCAATATGTAATAGACAAGACCTACTCCTTGCTCAGAGAACTGGACTCAACACGCCCGATTCACCGCACAAGAATATATCTGACTAGTAATAATCTTAAAACCTATGTATTGATATCTCTCTGTTAGTGTGTCAAGTGGGTGTAAAGCGGCCTAAACACAGCCGTGAAAAGCAGCTAAACCCCATTATAAAAATAAATTACTTTTAAAAACCCATGAAACAAAGACAGGGAAAGAGAGAGAAATTCTTACACAATTCGTTCAGGGGCTGTGATGCAACCTGGATTGACCATATCTAGACCCACAGCTGGATGAGACATAAGGGTGGACACTCTTGGGGCTGAGAGGTTTGGTGAGGTTGGGTGAGCAAACGCAGACCCTTTAAAGTAATACTGCGTGCTACCCATCGCATGGGTCCCAAATCTCCAGGTTCAAGGGCATCTTCCTACATCGAAAACATGCATGAGAAACCCAGAAGATGGTACACCGTGTGATGGGGAAAGGTTTCTAAAACGCACCTCATTTCTCATCTCCTTGTGCTCGGGTTCGCCATTCCAGCCACTTTACTAGCAATCTCCCTACTTGGAGCATCAGCACCTTTAACCTCCTGTTCCGTACAGGTTGCAATTTGTCCTGAGGATGAACGGGAAGACGGGGAACCAATGAGAGACTAGCTCTTGGTGTTGGGACAGGCACAGGTCACTCTATTTTCCCATCAGGAAGAAGAATTAACCACAGGCTCAGCCTGCCCCCCGGAACCAGAACAGGGCCTGAAGCCACCCTGCGCTTTTGCGGCCGGCTCCCAAAAAAGCGACTTGTAAAATGGAGCTTCAGGGCACTGCAATTCACAAACCTGCAGAGTTATAAATGATAACTCTCGTCCACAAATATATTGAGGGAAGGCAAAGAAGAGGATTTGAAATCAAGGCAGAATTGCAGGAAACAGATTTCAGGAGGTAGATTCGAATCGCCTTTAAAGCACATGAAAAGCGGCAAAACGTTGACAATGATGCCCTTGGCCAAAAAGGGCGTATGCGTTTTTTCCTGAGTATATTCAGGAAAAAACGCATACGCCCTTTTTGGCCAACCAAGCAACCTGGAAAGGCAAATCAGCGCTACAAAGAAGTCTCGCTTCCCATCGGTCAAAAGGGCCATGCTGAAAAAAGTGTCAAAACCAGAAATGCAGGACAGGCCATGGAGAAATGGGAGCCTTGCTACACTGATGGGCGGGATGTACATTGCCAACAGCCACTCTGGAGAAGTGTACGGTGTGTCCTGAAACATCTAAAAAACACAGCTTAGAGAGCATAGGGCACTTCCACGCATGGGGGGATAAAGTGGGAAAATTGAAAATCAGCAAGACACAAGCACCCCAAAGTTTAGGGCTGCTCTGTTGACAAGGACCTCCACTTCCTTCCACCTTAAATATCCCAGGAAAGCGAAAAATGGATAAAAAATTTGTGGTCCTTATGTACAATGGAATATCACTCAGCCATGAAATCAATGTCATAAGGCTAGTAGCAGCATGATGAGTGGATTTAGGTAAGACGATTCTAAGTGAAATAAGTCACACAGAAAAGGACACTTCTCATAAGGTGTCACTTATAGAGGGAATGTAAAAACCGTTACACTTGAACTGAATTACAAAACAGAACAGAGTCACACATGCAGAAAACACACTATGGCGGCTTAACGGGAAAGGTGAGGTGGGGTGATACATAAAACAAGAGTTTCAAATTAGCTCAGATACCGTTCCATAAACCCAATATGTAATAGACAAGACCTACTCCTTGCTCAGAGAACTGGACTCAACACGCCCGATTCACCGCACAAGAATATATCTGACTAGTAATAATCTTAAAACCTATGTATTGATATCTCTCTGTTAGTGTGTCAAGTGGGTGTAAAGCGGCCTAAACACAGCCGTGAAAAGCAGCTAAACCCCATTATAAAAATAAATTACTTTTAAAAACCCATGAAACAAAGACAGGGAAAGAGAGAGAAATTCTTACACAATTCGTTCAGGGGCTGTGATGCAACCTGGATTGACCATATCTAGACCCACAGCTGGATGAGACATAAGGGTGGACACTCTTGGGGCTGAGAGGTTTGGTGAGGTTGGGTGAGCAAACGCAGACCCTTTAAAGTAATACTGCGTGCTACCCATCGCATGGGTCCCAAATCTCCAGGTTCAAGGGCATCTTCCTACATCGAAAACATGCATGAGAAACCCAGAAGATGGTACACCGTGTGATGGGGAAAGGTTTCTAAAACGCACCTCATTTCTCATCTCCTTGTGCTCGGGTTCGCCATTCCAGCCACTTTACTAGCAATCTCCCTACTTGGAGCATCAGCACCTTTAACCTCCTGTTCCGTACAGGTTGCAATTTGTCCTGAGGATGAACGGGAAGACGGGGAACCAATGAGAGACTAGCTCTTGGTGTTGGGACAGGCACAGGTCACTCTATTTTCCCATCAGGAAGAAGAATTAACCACAGGCTCAGCCTGCCCCCCGGAACCAGAACAGGGCCTGAAGCCACCCTGCGCTTTTGCGGCCGGCTCCCAAAAAAGCGACTTGTAAAATGGAGCTTCAGGGCACTGCAATTCACAAACCTGCAGAGTTATAAATGATAACTCTCGTCCACAAATATATTGAGGGAAGGCAAAGAAGAGGATTTGAAATCAAGGCAGAATTGCAGGAAACAGATTTCAGGAGGTAGATTCGAATCGCCTTTAAAGCACATGAAAAGCGGCAAAACGTTGACAATGATGCCCTTGGCCAAAAAGGGCGTATGCGTTTTTTCCTGAGTATATTCAGGAAAAAACGCATACGCCCTTTTTGGCCAACCAAGCAACCTGGAAAGGCAAATCAGCGCTACAAAGAAGTCTCGCTTCCCATCGGTCAAAAGGGCCATGCTGAAAAAAGTGTCAAAACCAGAAATGCAGGACAGGCCATGGAGAAATGGGAGCCTTGCTACACTGATGGGCGGGATGTACATTGCCAACAGCCACTCTGGAGAAGTGTACGGTGTGTCCTGAAACATCTAAAAAACACAGCTTAGAGAGCATAGGGCACTTCCACGCATGGGGGGATAAAGTGGGAAAATTGAAAATCAGCAAGACACAAGCACCCCAAAGTTTAGGGCTGCTCTGTTGACAAGGACCTCCACTTCCTTCCACCTTAAATATCCCAGGAAAGCGAAAAATGGATAAAAAAGTTGTGGTCCTTATGTACAATGGAATATCACTCAGCCATGAAATCAATGTCATAAGGCTAGTAGCAGCATGATGAGTGGATTTAGGTAAGACGATTCTAAGTGAAATAAGTCACACAGAAAAGGACACTTCTCATAAGGTGTCACTTATAGAGGGAATGTAAAAACCGTTACACTTGAACTGAATTACAAAACAGAACAGAGTCACACATGCAGAAAACACACTATGGCTGCTTAACGGGAAAGGTGAGGTGGGGTGATACATAAAACAAGAGTTTCAAATTAGCTCAGATACCGTTCCATAAACCCAATATGTAATAGACAAGACCTACTCCTTGCTCAGAGAACTGGACTCAACACGCCCGATTCACCGCACAAGAATATATCTGACTAGTAATAATCTTAAAACCTATGTATTGATATCTCTCTGTTAGTGTGTCAAGTGGGTGTAAAGCGGCCTAAACACAGCCGTGAAAAGCAGCTAAACCCCATTATAAAAATAAATTACTTTTAAAAACCCATGAAACAAAGACAGGGAAAGAGAGAGAAATTCTTACACAATTCGTTCAGGGGCTGTGATGCAACCTGGATTGACCATATCTAGACCCACAGCTGGATGAGACATAAGGGTGGACACTCTTGGGGCTGAGAGGTTTGGTGAGGTTGGGTGAGCAAACGCAGACCCTTTATAGTAATACTGCGTGCTACCCATCGCATGGGTCCCAAATCTCCAGGTTCAAGGGCATCTTCCTACATCGAAAACATGCATGAGAAACCCAGAAGATGGTACACCGTGTGATGGGGAAAGGTTTCTAAAACGCACCTCATTTCTCATCTCCTTGTGCTCGGGTTCGCCATTCCAGCCACTTTACTAGCAATCTCCCTACTTGGAGCATCAGCACCTTTAACCTCCTGTTCCGTACAGGTTGCAATTTGTCCTGAGGATGAACGGGAAGACGGGGAACCAATGAGAGACTAGCTCTTGGTGTTGGGACAGGCACAGGTCACTCTATTTTCCCATCAGGAAGAAGAATTAACCACAGGCTCAGCCTGCCCCCCTTAACCAGAACAGGGCCTGAAGCCACCCTGCGCTTTTGCGGCCGGCTCCCAAAAAAGCGACTTGTAAAATGGAGCTTCAGGGCACTGCAATTCACAAACCTGCAGAGTTATAAATGATAACTCTCGTCCACAAATATATTGAGGGAAGGCAAAGAAGAGGATTTGAAATCAAGGCAGAATTGCAGGAAACAGATTTCAGGAGGTAGATTCGAATCGCCTTTAAAGCACATGAAAAGCGGCAAAACGTTGACAATGATGCCCTTGGCCAAAAAGGGCGTATGCGTTTTTTCCTGAATATATTCAGGAAAAAACGCATACGCCCTTTTTGGCCAACCAAGCAACCTGGAAAGGCAAATCAGCGCTACAAAGAAGTCTCGCTTCCCATCGGTCAAAAGGGCCATGCTGAAAAAAGTGTCAAAACCAGAAATGCAGGACAGGCCATGGAGAAATGGGAGCCTTGCTACACTGATGGGCGGGATGTACATTGCCAACAGCCACTCTGGAGAAGTGTACGGTGTGTCCTGAAACATCTAAAAAACACAGCTTAGAGAGCATAGGGCACTTCCACGCATGGGGGGATAAAGTGGGAAAATTGAAAATCAGCAAGACACAAGCACCCCAAAGTTTAGGGCTGCTCTGTTGACAAGGACCTCCACTTCCTTCCACCTTAAATATCCCAGGAAAGCGAAAAATGGATAAAAAATTTGTGGTCCTTATGTACAATGGAATATCACTCAGCCATGAAATCAATGTCATAAGGCTAGTAGCAGCATGATGAGTGGATTTAGGTAAGACGATTCTAAGTGAAATAAGTCACACAGAAAAGGACACTTCTCATAAGGTGTCACTTATAGAGGGAATGTAAAAACCGTTACACTTGAACTGAATTACAAAACAGAACAGAGTCACACATGCAGAAAACACACTATGGCGGCTTAACGGGAAAGGTGAGGTGGGGTGATACATAAAACAAGAGTTTCAAATTAGCTCAGATACCGTTCCATAAACCCAATATGTAATAGACAAGACCTACTCCTTGCTCAGAGAACTGGACTCAACACGCCCGATTCACCGCACAAGAATATATCTGACTAGTAATAATCTTAAAACCTATGTATTGATATCTCTCTGTTAGTGTGTCAAGTGGGTGTAAAGCGGCCTAAACACAGCCGTGAAAAGCAGCTAAACCCCATTATAAAAATAAATTACTTTTAAAAACCCATGAAACAAAGACAGGGAAAGAGAGAGAAATTCTTACACAATTCGTTCAGGGGCTGTGATGCAACCTGGATTGACCATATCTAGACCCACAGCTGGATGAGACATAAGGGTGGACACTCTTGGGGCTGAGAGGTTTGGTGAGGTTGGGTGAGCAAACGCAGACCCTTTAAAGTAATACTGCGTGCTACCCATCGCATGGGTCCCAAATCTCCAGGTTCAAGGGCATCTTCCTACATCGAAAACATGCATGAGAAACCCAGAAGATGGTACACCGTGTGATGGGGAAAGGTTTCTAAAACGCACCTCATTTCTCATCTCCTTGTGCTCGGGTTCGCCATTCCAGCCACTTTACTAGCAATCTCCCTACTTGGAGCATCAGCACCTTTAACCTCCTGTTCCGTACAGGTTGCAATTTGTCCTGAGGATGAACGGGAAGACGGGGAACCAATGAGAGACTAGCTCTTGGTGTTGGGACAGGCACAGGTCACTCTATTTTCCCATCAGGAAGAAGAATTAACCACAGGCTCAGCCTGCCCCCCGGAACCAGAACAGGGCCTGAAGCCACCCTGCGCTTTTGCGGCCGGCTCCCAAAAAAGCGACTTGTAAAATGGAGCTTCAGGGCACTGCAATTCACAAACCTGCAGAGTTATAAATGATAACTCTCGTCCACAAATATATTGAGGGAAGGCAAAGAAGAGGATTTGAAATCAAGGCAGAATTGCAGGAAACAGATTTCAGGAGGTAGATTCGAATCGCCTTTAAAGCACATGAAAAGCGGCAAAACGTTGACAATGATGCCCTTGGCCAAAAAGGGCGTATGCGTTTTTTCCTGAGTATATTCAGGAAAAAACGCATACGCCCTTTTTGGCCAACCAAGCAACCTGGAAAGGCAAATCAGCGCTACAAAGAAGTCTCGCTTCCCATCGGTCAAAAGGGCCATGCTGAAAAAAGTGTCAAAACCAGAAATGCAGGACAGGCCATGGAGAAATGGGAGCCTTGCTACACTGATGGGCGGGATGTACATTGCCAACAGCCACTCTGGAGAAGTGTACGGTGTGTCCTGAAACATCTAAAAAACACAGCTTAGAGAGCATAGGGCACTTCCACGCATGGGCGGATAAAGTGGGAAAATTGAAAATCAGCAAGACACAAGCACCCCAAAGTTTAGGGCTGCTCTGTTGACAAGGACCTCCACTTCCTTCCACCTTAAATATCCCAGGAAAGCGAAAAATGGATAAAAAAGTTGTGGTCCTTATGTACAATGGAATATCACTCAGCCATGAAATCAATGTCATAAGGCTAGTAGCAGCATGATGAGTGGATTTAGGTAAGACGATTCTAAGTGAAATAAGTCACACAGAAAAGGACACTTCTCATAAGGTGTCACTTATAGAGGGAATGTAAAAACCGTTACACTTGAACTGAATTACAAAACAGAACAGAGTCACACATGCAGAAAACACACTATGGCAGCTTAACGGGAAAGGTGAGGTGGGGTGATACATAAAACAAGAGTTTCAAATTAGCTCAGATACCGTTCCATAAACCCAATATGTAATAGACAAGACCTACTCCTTGCTCAGAGAACTGGACTCAACACGCCCGATTCACCGCACAAGAATATATCTGACTAGTAATAATCTTAAAACCTATGTATTGATATCTCTCTGTTAGTGTGTCAAGTGGGTGTAAAGCGGCCTAAACACAGCCGTGAAAAGCAGCTAAACCCCATTATAAAAATAAATTACTTTTAAAAACCCATGAAACAAAGACAGGGAAAGAGAGAGAAATTCTTACACAATTCGTTCAGGGGCTGTGATGCAACCTGGATTGACCATATCTAGACCCACAGCTGGATGAGACATAAGGGTGGACACTCTTGGGGCTGAGAGGTTTGGTGAGGTTGGGTGAGCAAACGCAGACCCTTTAAAGTAATACTGCGTGCTACCCATCGCATGGGTCCCAAATCTCCAGGTTCAAGGGCATCTTCCTACATCGAAAACATGCATGAGAAACCCAGAAGATGGTACACCGTGTGATGGGGAAAGGTTTCTAAAACGCACCTCATTTCTCATCTCCTTGTGCTCGGGTTCGCCATTCCAGCCACTTTACTAGCAATCTCCCTACTTGGAGCATCAGCACCTTTAACCTCCTGTTCCGTACAGGTTGCAATTTGTCCTGAGGATGAACGGGAAGACGGGGAACCAATGAGAGACTAGCTCTTGGTGTTGGGACAGGCACAGGTCACTCTATTTTCCCATCAGGAAGAAGAATTAACCACAGGCTCAGCCTGCCCCCCGGAACCAGAACAGGGCCTGAAGCCACCCTGCGCTTTTGCGGCCGGCTCCCAAAAAAGCGACTTGTAAAATGGAGCTTCAGGGCACTGCAATTCACAAACCTGCAGAGTTATAAATGATAACTCTCGTCCACAAATATATTGAGGGAAGGCAAAGAAGAGGATTTGAAATCAAGGCAGAATTGCAGGAAACAGATTTCAGGAGGTAGATTCGAATCGCCTTTAAAGCACATGAAAAGCGGCAAAACGTTGACAATGATGCCCTTGGCCAAAAAGGGCGTATGCGTTTTTTCCTGAGTATATTCAGGAAAAAACGCATACGCCCTTTTTGGCCAACCAAGCAACCTGGAAAGGCAAATCAGCGCTACAAAGAAGTCTCGCTTCCCATCGGTCAAAAGGGCCATGCTGAAAAAAGTGTCAAAACCAGAAATGCAGGACAGGCCATGGAGAAATGGGAGCCTTGCTACACTGATGGGCGGGATGTACATTGCCAACAGCCACTCTGGAGAAGTGTACGGTGTGTCCTGAAACATCTAAAAAACACAGCTTAGAGAGCATAGGGCACTTCCACGCATGGGCGGATAAAGTGGGAAAATTGAAAATCAGCAAGACACAAGCACCCCAAAGTTTAGGGCTGCTCTGTTGACAAGGACCTCCACTTCCTTCCACCTTAAATATCCCAGGAAAGCGAAAAATGGATAAAAAAGTTGTGGTCCTTATGTACAATGGAATATCACTCAGCCATGAAATCAGTGTCATAAGGCTAGTAGCAGCATGATGAGTGGATTTAGGTAAGACGATTCTAAGTGAAATAAGTCACACAGAAAAGGACACTTCTCATAAGGTGTCACTTATAGAGGGAATGTAAAAACCGTTACACTTGAACTGAATTACAAAACAGAACAGAGTCACACATGCAGAAAACACACTATGGCGGCTTAACGGGAAAGGTGAGGTGGGGTGATACATAAAACAAGAGTTTCAAATTAGCTCAGATACCGTTCCATAAACCCAATATGTAATAGACAAGACCTACTCCTTGCTCAGAGAACTGGACTCAACACGCCCGATTCACCGCACAAGAATATATCTGACTAGTAATAATCTTAAAACCTATGTATTGATATCTCTCTGTTAGTGTGTCAAGTGGGTGTAAAGCGGCCTAAACACAGCCGTGAAAAGCAGCTAAACCCCATTATAAAAATAAATTACTTTTAAAAACCCATGAAACAAAGACAGGGAAAGAGAGAGAAATTCTTACACAATTCGTTCAGGGGCTGTGATGCAACCTGGATTGACCATATCTAGACCCACAGCTGGATGAGACATAAGGGTGGACACTCTTGGGGCTGAGAGGTTTGGTGAGGTTGGGTGAGCAAACGCAGACCCTTTAAAGTAATACTGCGTGCTACCCATCGCATGGGTCCCAAATCTCCAGGTTCAAGGGCATCTTCCTACATCGAAAACATGCATGAGAAACCCAGAAGATGGTACACCGTGTGATGGGGAAAGGTTTCTAAAACGCACCTCATTTCTCATCTCCTTGTGCTCGGGTTCGCCATTCCAGCCACTTTACTAGCAATCTCCCTACTTGGAGCATCAGCACCTTTAACCTCCTGTTCCGTACAGGTTGCAATTTGTCCTGAGGATGAACGGGAAGACGGGGAACCAATGAGAGACTAGCTCTTGGTGTTGGGACAGGCACAGGTCACTCTATTTTCCCATCAGGAAGAAGAATTAACCACAGGCTCAGCCTGCCCCCCGGAACCAGAACAGGGCCTGAAGCCACCCTGCGCTTTTGCGGCCGGCTCCCAAAAAAGCGACTTGTAAAATGGAGCTTCAGGGCACTGCAATTCACAAACCTGCAGAGTTATAAATGATAACTCTCGTCCACAAATATATTGAGGGAAGGCAAAGAAGAGGATTTGAAATCAAGGCAGAATTGCAGGAAACAGATTTCAGGAGGTAGATTCGAATCGCCTTTAAAGCACATGAAAAGCGGCAAAACGTTGACAATGATGCCCTTGGCCAAAAAGGGCGTATGCGTTTTTTCCTGAATATATTCAGGAAAAAACGCATACGCCCTTTTTGGCCAACCAAGCAACCTGGAAAGGCAAATCAGCGCTACAAAGAAGTCTCGCTTCCCATCGGTCAAAAGGGCTATGCTGAAAAAAGTGTCAAAACCAGAAATGCAGGACAGGCCATGGAGAAATGGGAGCCTTGCTACACTGATGGGCGGGATGTACATTGCCAACAGCCACTCTGGAGAAGTTTACGGTGTGTCCTGAAACATCTAAAAAACACAGCTTAGAGAGCATAGGGCACTTCCACGCATGGGGGGATAAAGTGGGAAAATTGAAAATCAGCAAGACACAAGCACCCCAAAGTTTAGGGCTGCTCTGTTGACAAGGACCTCCACTTCCTTCCACCTTAAATATCCCAGGAAAGCGAAAAATGGATAAAAAAGTTGTGGTCCTTATGTACAATGGAATATCACTCAGCCATGAAATCAATGTCATAAGGCTAGTAGCAGCATGATGAGTGGATTTAGGTAAGACGATTCTAAGTGAAATAAGTCACACAGAAAAGGACACTTCTCATAAGGTGTCACTTATAGAGGGAATGTAAAAACCGTTACACTTGAACTGAATTACAAAACAGAACAGAGTCACACATGCAGAAAACACACTATGGCTGCTTAACGGGAAAGGTGAGGTGGGGTGATACATAAAACAAGAGTTTCAAATTAGCTCAGATACCGTTCCATAAACCCAATATGTAATAGACAAGACCTACTCCTTGCTCAGAGAACTGGACTCAACACGCCCGATTCACCGCACAAGAATATATCTGACTAGTAATAATCTTAAAACCTATGTATTGATATCTCTCTGTTAGTGTGTCAAGAGGGTGTAAAGCGGCCTAAACACAGCCGTGAAAAGCAGCTAAACCCCATTATAAAAATAAATTACTTTTAAAAACCCATGAAACAAAGACAGGGAAAGAGAGAGAAATTCTTACACAATTCGTTCAGGGGCTGTGATGCAACCTGGATTCACCATATCTAGACCCACAGCTGGATGAGACATAAGGGTGGACACTCTTGGGGCTGAGAGGTTTGGTGAGGTTGGGTGAGCAAACGCATACCCTTTATAGTAATACTGCGTGCTACCTATCGCATGGGTCCCAAATCTCCAGGTTCAAGGGCATCTTCCTACATCGAAAACATGCATGAGAAACCCAGAAGATGGTACACCGTGTGATGGGGAAAGGTTTCTAAAACGCACCTCATTTCTCATCTCCTTGTGCTCGGGTTCGCCATTCCAGCCACTTTACTAGCAATCTCCCTACTTGGAGCATCAGCACCTTTAACCTCCTGTTCCGTACAGGTTGCAATTTGTCCTGAGGATGAACGGGAAGACGGGGAACCAATGAGAGACTAGCTCTTGGTGTTGGGACAGGCACAGGTCACTCTATTTTCCCATCAGGAAGAAGAATTAACCACAGGCTCAGCCTGCCCCCCGGAACCAGAACAGGGCCTGAAGCCACTCTGCGCTTTTGCGGCCGGCTCCCAAAAAAGCGACTTGTAAAATGGAGCTTCAGGGCACTGCAATTCACAAACCTGCAGAGTTATAAATGATAACTCTCGTCCACAAATATATTGAGGGAAGGCAAAGAAGAGGATTTGAAATCAAGGCAGAATTGCAGGAAACAGATTTCAGGAGGTAGATTCGCATCGCCTTTAAAGCACATGAAAAGCGGCAAAACGTTGACAATGATGCCCTTGGCCAAAAAGGGCGTATGCGTTTTTTCCTGAGTATATTCAGGAAAAAACGCATACGCCCTTTTTGGCCAACCAAGCAACCTGGAAAGGCAAATCAGCGCTACAAAGAAGTCTCGCTTCCCATCGGTCAAAAGGGCCATGCTGAAAAAAGTGTCAAAACCAGAAATGCAGGACAGGCCATGGAGAAATGGGAGCCTTGCTACACTGATGGGCGGGATGTACATTGCCAACAGCCACTCTGGAGAAGTGTACGGTGTGTCCTGAAACATCTAAAAAACACAGCTTAGAGAGCATAGGGCACTTCCACGCATGGGCGGATAAAGTGGGAAAATTGAAAATCAGCAAGACACAAGCACCCCAAAGTTTAGGGCTGCTCTGTTGACAAGGACCTCCACTTCCTTCCACCTTAAATATCCCAGGAAAGCGAAAAATGGATAAAAAAGTTGTGGTCCTTATGTACAATGGAATATCACTCAGCCATGAAATCAATGTCATAAGGCTAGTAGCAGCATGATGAGTGGATTTAGGTAAGACGATTCTAAGTGAAATAAGTCACACAGAAAAGGACACTTCTCATAAGGTGTCACTTATAGAGGGAATGTAAAAACCGTTACACTTGAACTGAATTACAAAACAGAACAGAGTCACACATGCAGAAAACACACTATGGCTGCTTAACGGGAAAGGTGAGGTGGGGTGATACATAAAACAAGAGTTTCAAATTAGCTCAGATACCATTCCATAAACCCAATATGTAATAGACAAGACCTACTCCTTGCTCAGAGAACTGGACTCAACACGCCCGATTCACCGCACAAGAATATATCTGACTAGTAATAATCTTAAAACCTATGTATTGATATCTCTCTGTTAGTGTGTCAAGTGGGTGTAAAGCGGCCTAAACACAGCCGTGAAAAGCAGCTAAACCCCATTATAAAAATAAATTACTTTTAAAAACCCATGAAACAAAGACAGGGAAAGAGAGAGAAATTCTTACACAATTCGTTCAGGGGCTGTGATGCAACCTGGATTGACCATATCTAGACCCACAGCTGGATGAGACATAAGGGTGGACACTCTTGGGGCTGAGAGGTTTGGTGAGGTTGGGTGAGCAAACACATACCCTTTATAGTAATACTGCGTGCTACCCATCGCATGGGTCCCAAATCTCCAGGTTCAAGGGCATCTTCCTACATCGAAAACATGCATGAGAAACCCAGAAGATGGTACACCGTGTGATGGGGAAAGGTTTCTAAAACGCACCTCATTTCTCATCTCCTTGTGCTCGGGTTCGCCATTCCAGCCACTTTACTAGCAATCTCCCTACTTGGAGCATCAGCACCTTTAACCTCCTGTTCCGTACAGGTTGCAATTTGTCCTGAGGATGAACGGGAAGACGGGGAACCAATGAGAGACTAGCTCTTGGTGTTGGGACAGGCACAGGTCACTCTATTTTCCCATCAGGAAGAAGAATTAACCACAGGCTCAGCCTGCCCCCCTTAACCAGAACAGGGCCTGAAGCCACCCTGCGCTTTTGCGGCCGGCTCCCAAAAAAGCGACTTGTAAAATGGAGCTTCAGGGCACTGCAATTCACAAACCTGCAGAGTTATAAATGATAACTCTCGTCCACAAATATATTGAGGGAAGGCAAAGAAGAGGATTTGAAATCAAGGCAGAATTGCAGGAAACAGATTTCAGGAGGTAGATTCGAATCGCCTTTAAAGCACATGAAAAGCGGCAAAACGTTGACAATGATGCCCTTGGCCAAAAAGGGCGTATGCGTTTTTTCCTGAATATATTCAGGAAAAAACGCATACGCCCTTTTTGGCCAACCAAGCAACCTGGAAAGGCAAATCAGCGCTACAAAGAAGTCTCGCTTCCCATCGGTCAAAAGGGCCATGCTGAAAAAAGTGTCAAAACCAGAAATGCAGGACAGGCCATGGAGAAATGGGAGCCTTGCTACACTGATGGGCGGGATGTACATTGCCAACAGCCACTCTGGAGAAGTGTACGGTGTGTCCTGAAACATCTAAAAAACACAGCTTAGAGAGCATAGGGCACTTCCACGCATGGGGGGATAAAGTGGGAAAATTGAAAATCAGCAAGACACAAGCACCCCAAAGTTTAGGGCTGCTCTGTTGACAAGGACCTCCACTTCCTTCCACCTTAAATATCCCAGGAAAGCGAAAAATGGATAAAAAAGTTGTGGTCCTTATGTACAATGGAATATCACTCAGCCATGAAATCAATGTCATAAGGCTAGTAGCTGCATGATGAGTGGATTTAGGTAAGACGATTCTAAGTGAAATAAGTCACACAGAAAAGGACACTTCTCATAAGGTGTCACTTATAGAGGGAATGTAAAAACCGTTACACTTGAACTGAATTACAAAACAGAACAGAGTCACACATGCAGAAAACACACTATGGCGGCTTAACGGGAAAGGTGAGGTGGGGTGATACATAAAACAAGAGTTTCAAATTAGCTCAGATACCGTTCCATAAACCCAATATGTAATAGACAAGACCTACTCCTTGCTCAGAGAACTGGACTCAACACGCCCGATTCACCGCACAAGAATATATCTGACTAGTAATAATCTTAAAACCTATGTATTGATATCTCTCTGTTAGTGTGTCAAGTGGGTGTAAAGCGGCCTAAACACAGCCGTGAAAAGCAGCTAAACCCCATTATAAAAATAAATTACTTTTAAAAACCCATGAAACAAAGACAGGGAAAGAGAGAGAAATTCTTACACAATTCGTTCAGGGGCTGTGATGCAACCTGGATTGACCATATCTAGACCCACAGCTGGATGAGACATAAGGGTGGACACTCTTGGGGCTGAGAGGTTTGGTGAGGTTGGGTGAGCAAACGCAGACCCTTTAAAGTAATACTGCGTGCTACCCATCGCATGGGTCCCAAATCTCCAGGTTCAAGGGCATCTTCCTACATCGAAAACATGCATGAGAAACCCAGAAGATGGTACACCGTGTGATGGGGAAAGGTTTCTAAAACGCACCTCATTTCTCATCTCCTTGTGCTCGGGTTCGCCATTCCAGCCACTTTACTAGCAATCTCCCTACTTGGAGCATCAGCACCTTTAACCTCCTGTTCCGTACAGGTTGCAATTTGTCCTGAGGATGAACGGGAAGACGGGGAACCAATGAGAGACTAGCTCTTGGTGTTGGGACAGGCACAGGTCACTCTATTTTCCCATCAGGAAGAAGAATTAACCACAGGCTCAGCCTGCCCCCCGGAACCAGAACAGGGCCTGAAGCCACCCTGCGCTTTTGCGGCCGGCTCCCAAAAAAGCGACTTGTAAAATGGAGCTTCAGGGCACTGCAATTCACAAACCTGCAGAGTTATAAATGATAACTCTCGTCCACAAATATATTGAGGGAAGGCAAAGAAGAGGATTTGAAATCAAGGCAGAATTGCAGGAAACAGATTTCAGGAGGTAGATTCGAATCGCCTTTAAAGCACATGAAAAGCGGCAAAACGTTGACAATGATGCCCTTGGCCAAAAAGGGCGTATGCGTTTTTTCCTGAGTATATTCAGGAAAAAACGCATACGCCCTTTTTGGCCAACCAAGCAACCTGGAAAGGCAAATCAGCGCTACAAAGAAGTCTCGCTTCCCATCGGTCAAAAGGGCCATGCTGAAAAAAGTGTCAAAACCAGAAATGCAGGACAGGCCATGGAGAAATGGGAGCCTTGCTACACTGATGGGCGGGATGTACATTGCCAACAGCCACTCTGGAGAAGTGTACGGTGTGTCCTGAAACATCTAAAAAACACAGCTTAGAGAGCATAGGGCACTTCCACGCATGGGCGGATAAAGTGGGAAAATTGAAAATCAGCAAGACACAAGCACCCCAAAGTTTAGGGCTGCTCTGTTGACAAGGACCTCCACTTCCTTCCACCTTAAATATCCCAGGAAAGCGAAAAATGGATAAAAAAGTTGTGGTCCTTATGTACAATGGAATATCACTCAGCCATGAAATCAATGTCATAAGGCTAGTAGCAGCATGATGAGTGGATTTAGGTAAGACGATTCTAAGTGAAATAAGTCACACAGAAAAGGACACTTCTCATAAGGTGTCACTTATAGAGGGAATGTAAAAACCGTTACACTTGAACTGAATTACAAAACAGAACAGAGTCACACATGCAGAAAACACACTATGGCTGCTTAACGGGAAAGGTGAGGTGGGGTGATACATAAAACAAGAGTTTCAAATTAGCTCAGATACCATTCCATAAACCCAATATGTAATAGACAAGACCTACTCCTTGCTCAGAGAACTGGACTCAACACGCCCGATTCACCGCACAAGAATATATCTGACTAGTAATAATCTTAAAACCTATGTATTGATATCTCTCTGTTAGTGTGTCAAGTGGGTGTAAAGCGGCCTAAACACAGCCGTGAAAAGCAGCTAAACCCCATTATAAAAATAAATTACTTTTAAAAACCCATGAAACAAAGACAGGGAAAGAGAGAGAAATTCTTACACAATTCGTTCAGGGGCTGTGATGCAACCTGGATTGACCATATCTAGACCCACAGCTGGATGAGACATAAGGGTGGACACTCTTGGGGCTGAGAGGTTTGGTGAGGTTGGGTGAGCAAACACATACCCTTTATAGTAATACTGCGTGCTACCCATCGCATGGGTCCCAAATCTCCAGGTTCAAGGGCATCTTCCTACATCGAAAACATGCATGAGAAACCCAGAAGATGGTACACCGTGTGATGGGGAAAGGTTTCTAAAACGCACCTCATTTCTCATCTCCTTGTGCTCGGGTTCGCCATTCCAGCCACTTTACTAGCAATCTCCCTACTTGGAGCATCAGCACCTTTAACCTCCTGTTCCGTACAGGTTGCAATTTGTCCTGAGGATGAACGGGAAGACGGGGAACCAATGAGAGACTAGCTCTTGGTGTTGGGACAGGCACAGGTCACTCTATTTTCCCATCAGGAAGAAGAATTAACCACAGGCTCAGCCTGCCCCCCGGAACCAGAACAGGGCCTGAAGCCACCCTGCGCTTTTGCGGCCGGCTCCCAAAAAAGCGACTTGTAAAATGGAGCTTCAGGGCACTGCAATTCACAAACCTGCAGAGTTATAAATGATAACTCTCGTCCACAAATATATTGAGGGAAGGCAAAGAAGAGGATTTGAAATCAAGGCAGAATTGCAGGAAACAGATTTCAGGAGGTAGATTCGAAGCGCCTTTAAAGCACATGAAAAGCGGCAAAATGTTATCAATGATGCCCTTGGCCAAAAAGGGCGTATGCGTTTTTTCCTGAATATATTCAGGAAAAAACGCATACGCCCTTTTTGGCCAACCAAGCAACCTGGAAATGCAAATCAGCGCTACAAAGAAGTCTCGCTTCCCATCGGTCAAAAGGGCCATGCTGAAAAAAGTGTCAAAACCAGAAATGCAGGACAGGCCATGGAGAAATGGGAGCCTTGCTACACTGATGGGCGGGATGTACACTGCCAACAGCCACTCTGGAAAAGTGTACGGTGTGTCCTGAAACATCAAAAAAACACAGCTTAGAGAGCATAGGGCACTTCCACGCATGGGGGGATAAAGCGGGAAAATTGAAAATCAGCAAGACACAAGCACCCCAAAGTTTAGGGCTGCTCTGTTGACAAGGACCTCCACTTCATTCCACCTTAAATAACCCAGGAAAGCGAAAAATGGATAAAAAAGTTGTGGTCCTTATGTACAATGGAATATCACTCAGCCATGAAATCAATGTCATAAGGCTAGTAGCAGCATGATGAGTGGATTTAGGTAAGACGACTCTAAGTGAAATAAGTCACACAGAAAAGGACACTTCTCATAAGGTGTCACTTATAGAGGGAATGTAAAAACCGTTACACTTGAACTGAATTACAAAACGGAACAGAGTCACACATGCAGAAAACACACTATGGCTGCTTAACGGGAAAGGTGAGGTGGGGTGATACATAAAACAAGAGTTTCAAATTAGCTCAGATACCGTTCCATAAACCCAATATGTAATAGACAAGACCTACTCCTTGCTCAGAGAACTGGACTCAACACGCCCGATTCACCGCACAAGAATATATCTGACTAGTAATAATCTTAAAACCTATGTATTGATATCTCTCTGTTAGTGTGTCAAGTGGGTGTAAAGCGGCCTAAACACAGCCGTGAAAAGCAGCTAAACCCCATTATAAAAATAAATTACTTTTAAAAACCCATGAAACAAAGACAGGGAAAGAGAGAGAAATTCTTACACAATTCGTTCAGGGGCTGTGATGCAACCTGGATTGACCATATCTAGACCCACAGCTGGATGAGACATAAGGGTGGACACTCTTGGGGCTGAGAGGTTTGGTGAGGTTGGGTGAGCAAACGCAGACCCTTTAAAGTAATACTGCGTGCTACCCATCGCATGGGTCCCAAATCTCCAGGTTCAAGGGCATCTTCCTACATCGAAAACATGCATGAGAAACCCAGAAGATGGTACACCGTGTGATGGGGAAAGGTTTCTAAAACGCACCTCATTTCTCATCTCCTTGTGCTCGGGTTCGCCATTCCAGCCACTTTACTAGCAATCTCCCTACTTGGAGCATCAGCACCTTTAACCTCCTGTTCCGTACAGGTTGCAATTTGTCCTGAGGATGAACGGGAAGACGGGGAACCAATGAGAGACTAGCTCTTGGTGTTGGGACAGGCACAGGTCACTCTATTTTCCCATCAGGAAGAAGAATTAACCACAGGCTCAGCCTGCCCCCCGGAACCAGAACAGGGCCTGAAGCCACCCTGCGCTTTTGCGGCCGGCTCCCAAAAAAGCGACTTGTAAAATGGAGCTTCAGGGCACTGCAATTCACAAACCTGCAGAGTTATAAATGATAACTCTCGTCCACAAATATATTGAGGGAAGGCAAAGAAGAGGATTTGAAATCAAGGCAGAATTGCAGGAAACAGATTTCAGGAGGTAGATTCGAATCGCCTTTAAAGCACATGAAAAGCGGCAAAACGTTGACAATGATGCCCTTGGCCAAAAAGGGCGTATGCGTTTTTTCCTGAGTATATTCAGGAAAAAACGCATACGCCCTTTTTGGCCAACCAAGCAACCTGGAAAGGCAAATCAGCGCTACAAAGAAGTCTCGCTTCCCATCGGTCAAAAGGGCCATGCTGAAAAAAGTGTCAAAACCAGAAATGCAGGACAGGCCATGGAGAAATGGGAGCCTTGCTACACTGATGGGCGGGATGTACATTGCCAACAGCCACTCTGGAGAAGTGTACGGTGTGTCCTGAAACATCTAAAAAACACAGCTTAGAGAGCATAGGGCACTTCCACGCATGGGCGGATAAAGTGGGAAAATTGAAAATCAGCAAGACACAAGCACCCCAAAGTTTAGGGCTGCTCTGTTGACAAGGACCTCCACTTCCTTCCACCTTAAATATCCCAGGAAAGCGAAAAATGGATAAAAAAGTTGTGGTCCTTATGTACAATGGAATATCACTCAGCCATGAAATCAATGTCATAAGGCTAGTAGCAGCATGATGAGTGGATTTAGGTAAGACGATTCTAAGTGAAATAAGTCACACAGAAAAGGACACTTCTCATAAGGTGTCACTTATAGAGGGAATGTAAAAACCGTTACACTTGAACTGAATTACAAAACAGAACAGAGTCACACATGCAGAAAACACACTATGGCTGCTTAACGGGAAAGGTGAGGTGGGGTGATACATAAAACAAGAGTTTCAAATTAGCTCAGATACCATTCCATAAACCCAATATGTAATAGACAAGACCTACTCCTTGCTCAGAGAACTGGACTCAACACGCCCGATTCACCGCACAAGAATATATCTGACTAGTAATAATCTTAAAACCTATGTATTGATATCTCTCTGTTAGTGTGTCAAGTGGGTGTAAAGCGGCCTAAACACAGCCGTGAAAAGCAGCTAAACCCCATTATAAAAATAAATTACTTTTAAAAACCCATGAAACAAAGACAGGGAAAGAGAGAGAAATTCTTACACAATTCGTTCAGGGGCTGTGATGCAACCTGGATTGACCATATCTAGACCCACAGCTGGATGAGACATAAGGGTGGACACTCTTGGGGCTGAGAGGTTTGGTGAGGTTGGGTGAGCAAACACATACCCTTTATAGTAATACTGCGTGCTACCCATCGCATGGGTCCCAAATCTCCAGGTTCAAGGGCATCTTCCTACATCGAAAACATGCATGAGAAACCCAGAAGATGGTACACCGTGTGATGGGGAAAGGTTTCTAAAACGCACCTCATTTCTCATCTCCTTGTGCTCGGGTTCGCCATTCCAGCCACTTTACTAGCAATCTCCCTACTTGGAGCATCAGCACCTTTAACCTCCTGTTCCGTACAGGTTGCAATTTGTCCTGAGGATGAACGGGAAGACGGGGAACCAATGAGAGACTAGCTCTTGGTGTTGGGACAGGCACAGGTCACTCTATTTTCCCATCAGGAAGAAGAATTAACCACAGGCTCAGCCTGCCCCCCTTAACCAGAACAGGGCCTGAAGCCACCCTGCGCTTTTGCGGCCGGCTCCCAAAAAAGCGACTTGTAAAATGGAGCTTCAGGGCACTGCAATTCACAAACCTGCAGAGTTATAAATGATAACTCTCGTCCACAAATATATTGAGGGAAGGCAAAGAAGAGGATTTGAAATCAAGGCAGAATTGCAGGAAACAGATTTCAGGAGGTAGATTCGAATCGCCTTTAAAGCACATGAAAAGCGGCAAAACGTTGACAATGATGCCCTTGGCCAAAAAGGGCGTATGCGTTTTTTCCTGAATATATTCAGGAAAAAACGCATACGCCCTTTTTGGCCAACCAAGCAACCTGGAAAGGCAAATCAGCGCTACAAAGAAGTCTCGCTTCCCATCGGTCAAAAGGGCCATGCTGAAAAAAGTGTCAAAACCAGAAATGCAGGACAGGCCATGGAGAAATGGGAGCCTTGCTACACTGATGGGCGGGATGTACATTGCCAACAGCCACTCTGGAGAAGTGTACGGTGTGTCCTGAAACATCTAAAAAACACAGCTTAGAGAGCATAGGGCACTTCCACGCATGGGGGGATAAAGTGGGAAAATTGAAAATCAGCAAGACACAAGCACCCCAAAGTTTAGGGCTGCTCTGTTGACAAGGACCTCCACTTCCTTCCACCTTAAATATCCCAGGAAAGCGAAAAATGGATAAAAAAGTTGTGGTCCTTATGTACAATGGAATATCACTCAGCCATGAAATCAATGTCATAAGGCTAGTAGCTGCATGATGAGTGGATTTAGGTAAGACGATTCTAAGTGAAATAAGTCACACAGAAAAGGACACTTCTCATAAGGTGTCACTTATAGAGGGAATGTAAAAACCGTTACACTTGAACTGAATTACAAAACAGAACAGAGTCACACATGCAGAAAACACACTATGGGGGCTTAACGGGAAAGGTGAGGTGGGGTGATACATAAAACAAGAGTTTCAAATTAGCTCAGATACCGTTCCATAAACCCAATATGTAATAGACAAGACCTACTCCTTGCTCAGAGAACTGGACTCAACACGCCCGATTCACCGCACAAGAATATATCTGACTAGTAATAATCTTAAAACCTATGTATTGATATCTCTCTGTTAGTGTGTCAAGTGGGTGTAAAGCGGCCTAAACACAGCCGTGAAAAGCAGCTAAACCCCATTATAAAAATAAATTACTTTTAAAAACCCATGAAACAAAGACAGGGAAAGAGAGAGAAATTCTTACACAATTCGTTCAGGGGCTGTGATGCAACCTGGATTGACCATATCTAGACCCACAGCTGGATGAGACATAAGGGTGGACACTCTTGGGGCTGAGAGGTTTGGTGAGGTTGGGTGAGCAAACGCAGACCCTTTAAAGTAATACTGCGTGCTACCCATCGCATGGGTCCCAAATCTCCAGGTTCAAGGGCATCTTCCTACATCGAAAACATGCATGAGAAACCCAGAAGATGGTACACCGTGTGATGGGGAAAGGTTTCTAAAACGCACCTCATTTCTCATCTCCTTGTGCTCGGGTTCGCCATTCCAGCCACTTTACTAGCAATCTCCCTACTTGGAGCATCAGCACCTTTAACCTCCTGTTCCGTACAGGTTGCAATTTGTCCTGAGGATGAACGGGAAGACGGGGAACCAATGAGAGACTAGCTCTTGGTGTTGGGACAGGCACAGGTCACTCTATTTTCCCATCAGGAAGAAGAATTAACCACAGGCTCAGCCTGCCCCCCGGAACCAGAACAGGGCCTGAAGCCACCCTGCGCTTTTGCGGCCGGCTCCCAAAAAAGCGACTTGTAAAATGGAGCTTCAGGGCACTGCAATTCACAAACCTGCAGAGTTATAAATGATAACTCTCGTCCACAAATATATTGAGGGAAGGCAAAGAAGAGGATTTGAAATCAAGGCAGAATTGCAGGAAACAGATTTCAGGAGGTAGATTCGAATCGCCTTTAAAGCACATGAAAAGCGGCAAAACGTTGACAATGATGCCCTTGGCCAAAAAGGGCGTATGCGTTTTTTCCTGAGTATATTCAGGAAAAAACGCATACGCCCTTTTTGGCCAACCAAGCAACCTGGAAAGGCAAATCAGCGCTACAAAGAAGTCTCGCTTCCCATCGGTCAAAAGGGCCATGCTGAAAAAAGTGTCAAAACCAGAAATGCAGGACAGGCCATGGAGAAATGGGAGCCTTGCTACACTGATGGGCGGGATGTACATTGCCAACAGCCACTCTGGAGAAGTGTACGGTGTGTCCTGAAACATCTAAAAAACACAGCTTAGAGAGCATAGGGCACTTCCACGCATGGGCGGATAAAGTGGGAAAATTGAAAATCAGCAAGACACAAGCACCCCAAAGTTTAGGGCTGCTCTGTTGACAAGGACCTCCACTTCCTTCCACCTTAAATATCCCAGGAAAGCGAAAAATGGATAAAAAAGTTGTGGTCCTTATGTACAATGGAATATCACTCAGCCATGAAATCAATGTCATAAGGCTAGTAGCAGCATGATGAGTGGATTTAGGTAAGACGATTCTAAGTGAAATAAGTCACACAGAAAAGGACACTTCTCATAAGGTGTCACTTATAGAGGGAATGTAAAAACCGTTACACTTGAACTGAATTACAAAACAGAACAGAGTCACACATGCAGAAAACACACTATGGCTGCTTAACGGGAAAGGTGAGGTGGGGTGATACATAAAACAAGAGTTTCAAATTAGCTCAGATACCATTCCATAAACCCAATATGTAATAGACAAGACCTACTCCTTACTCAGAGAACTGGACTCAACACGCCCGATTCACCGCACAAGAATATATCTGACTAGTAATAATCTTAAAACCTATGTATTGATATCTCTCTGTTAGTGTGTCAAGAGGGTGTAAAGCGGCCTAAACACAGCCGTGAAAAGCAGCTAAACCCCATTATAAAAATAAATTACTTTTAAAAACCCATGAAACAAAGACAGGGAAAGAGAGAGAAATTCTTACACAATTCGTTCAGGGGCTGTGATGCAACCTGGATTCACCATATCTAGACCCACAGCTGGATGAGACATAAGGGTGGACACTCTTGGGGCTGAGAGGTTTGGTGAGGTTGGGTGAGCAAACGCAGACCCTTTATAGTAATACTGCGTGCTACCCATCGCATGGGTCCCAAATCTCCAGGTTCAAGGGCATCTTCCTACATCGAAAACATGCATGAGAAACCCAGAAGATGGTACACCGTGTGATGGGGAAAGGTTTCTAAAACGCACCTCATTTCTCATCTCCTTGTGCTCGGGTTCGCCATTCCAGCCACTTTACTAGCAATCTCCCTACTTGGAGCATCAGCACCTTTAACCTCCTGTTCCGTACAGGTTGCAATTTGTCCTGAGGATGAACGGGAAGACGGGGAACCAATGAGAGACTAGCTCTTGGTGTTGGGACAGGCACAGGTCACTCTATTTTCCCATCAGGAAGAAGAATTAACCACAGGCTCAGCCTGCCCCCCGGAACCAGAACAGGGCCTGAAGCCACCCTGCGCTTTTGCGGCCGGCTCCCAAAAAAGCGACTTGTAAAATGGAGCTTCAGGGCACTGCAATTCACAAACCTGCAGAGTTATAAATGATAACTCTCGTCCACAAATATATTGAGGGAAGGCAAAGAAGAGGATTTGAAATCAAGGCAGAATTGCAGGAAACAGATTTCAGGAGGTAGATTCGAATCGCCTTTAAAGCACATGAAAAGCGGCAAAACGTTGACAATGATGCCCTTGGCCAAAAAGGGCGTATGCGTTTTTTCCTGAGTATATTCAGGAAAAAACGCATACGCCCTTTTTGGCCAACCAAGCAACCTGGAAAGGCAAATCAGCGCTACGAAGAAGTCTCGCTTCCCATCGGTCAAAAGGGCCATGCTGAAAAAAGTGTCAAAACCAGAAATGCAGGACAGGCCATGGAGAAATGGGAGCCTTGCTACACTGATGGGCGGGATGTACATTGCCAACAGCCACTCTGGAGAAGTGTACGGTGTGTCCTGAAACATCTAAAAAACACAGCTTAGAGAGCATAGGGCACTTCCACGCATGGGCGGATAAAGTGGGAAAATTGAAAATCAGCAAGACACAAGCACCCCAAAGTTTAGGGCTGCTCTGTTGACAAGGACCTCCACTTCCTTCCACCTTAAATATCCCAGGAAAGCGAAAAATGGATAAAAAAGTTGTGGTCCTTATGTACAATGGAATATCACTCAGCCATGAAATCAATGTCATAAGGCTAGTAGCAGCATGATGAGTGGATTTAGGTAAGACGATTCTAAGTGAAATAAGTCACACAGAAAAGGACACTTCTCATAAGGTGTCACTTATAGAGGGAATGTAAAAACCGTTACACTTGAACTGAATTACAAAACAGAACAGAGTCACACATGCAGAAAACACACTATGGCTGCTTAACGGGAAAGGTGAGGTGGGGTGATACATAAAACAAGAGTTTCAAATTAGCTCAGATACCATTCCATAAACCCAATATGTAATAGACAAGACCTACTCCTTGCTCAGAGAACTGGACTCAACACGCCCGATTCACCGCACAAGAATATATCTGACTAGTAATAATCTTAAAACCTATGTATTGATATCTCTCTGTTAGTGTGTCAAGAGGGTGTAAAGCGGCCTAAACACAGCCGTGAAAAGCAGCTAAACCCCATTATAAAAATAAATTACTTTTAAAAACCCATGAAACAAAGACAGGGAAAGAGAGAGAAATTCTTACACAATTCGTTCAGGGGCTGTGATGCAACCTGGATTCACCATATCTAGACCCACAGCTGGATGAGACATAAGGGTGGACACTCTTGGGGCTGAGAGGTTTGGTGAGGTTGGGTGAGCAAACGCAGACCCTTTATAGTAATACTGCGTGCTACCCATCGCATGGGTCCCAAATCTCCAGGTTCAAGGGCATCTTCCTACATCGAAAACATGCATGAGAAACCCAGAAGATGGTACACCGTGTGATGGGGAAAGGTTTCTAAAACGCACCTCATTTCTCATCTCCTTGTGCTCGGGTTCGCCATTCCAGCCACTTTACTAGCAATCTCCCTACTTGGAGCATCAGCACCTTTAACCTCCTGTTCCGTACAGGTTGCAATTTGTCCTGAGGATGAACGGGAAGACGGGGAACCAATGAGAGACTAGCTCTTGGTGTTGGGACAGGCACAGGTCACTCTATTTTCCCATCAGGAAGAAGAATTAACCACAGGCTCAGCCTGCCCCCCGGAACCAGAACAGGGCCTGAAGCCACCCTGCGCTTTTGCGGCCGGCTCCCAAAAAAGCGACTTGTAAAATGGAGCTTCAGGGCACTGCAATTCACAAACCTGCAGAGTTATAAATGATAACTCTCGTCCACAAATATATTGAGGGAAGGCAAAGAAGAGGATTTGAAATCAAGGCAGAATTGCAGGAAACAGATTTCAGGAGGTAGATTCGAATCGCCTTTAAAGCACATGAAAAGCGGCAAAACGTTGACAATGATGCCCTTGGCCAAAAAGGGCGTATGCGTTTTTTCCTGAATATATTCAGGAAAAAACGCATACGCCCTTTTTGGCCAACCAAGCAACCTGGAAAGGCAAATCAGCGCTACAAAGAAGTCTCGCTTCCCATCGGTCAAAAGGGCCATGCTGAAAAAAGTGTCAAAACCAGAAATGCAGGACAGGCCATGGAGAAATGGGAGCCTTGCTACACTGATGGGCGGGATGTAAATTGCCAACAGCCACTCTGGAGAAGTGTACGGTGTGTCCTGAAACATCTAAAAAACACAGCTTTGAGAGCATAGGGCACTTCCACGCATGGGGGGATAAAGTGGGAAAATTGAAAATCAGCAAGACACAAGCACCCCAAAGTTTAGGGCTGCTCTGTTGACAAGGACCTCCACTTCCTTCCACCTTAAATATCCCAGGAAAGCGAAAAATGGATAAAAAAGTTGTGGTCCTTATGTACAAAGGAATATCACTCAGCCATGAAATCAATGTCATAAGGCTAGTAGCTGCATGATGAGTGGATTTAGGTAAGACGATTCTAAGTGAAATAAGTCACACAGAAAAGGACACTTCTCATAAGGTGTCACTTATAGAGGGAATGTAAAAACCGTTACACTTGAACTGAATTACAAAACAGAACAGAGTCACACATGCACAAAACACACTATGGCGGCTTAACGGGAAAGGTGAGGTGGGGTGATACATAAAACAAGAGTTTCAAATTAGCTTAGATACCGTTCCATAAACCCAATATGTAATAGACAAGACCTACTCCTTGCTCAGAGAACTGGACTCAACACGCCCGATTCACCGCACAAGAATATATCTGACTAGTAATAATCTTAAAACCTATGTATTGATATCTCTCTGTTAGTGTGTCAAGTGGGTGTAAAGCGGCCTAAACACAGCCGTGAAAAGCAGCTAAACCCCATTATAAAAATAAATTACTTTTAAAAACCCATGAAACAAAGACAGGGAAAGAGAGAGAAATTCTTACACAATTCGTTCAGGGGCTGTGATGCAACCTGGATTGACCATATCTAGACCCACAGCTGGATGAGACATAAGGGTGGACACTCTTGGGGCTGAGAGGTTTGGTGAGGTTGGGTGAGCAAAC
Source organism: Balaenoptera physalus (assembly GCF_965194825.1). Lineage (NCBI taxonomy): Eukaryota > Metazoa > Chordata > Mammalia > Artiodactyla > Balaenopteridae > Balaenoptera > Balaenoptera physalus. The sequence goes on along the minus strand of NW_028126457.1, from coordinate 158,864 downwards.
GCAGACCCTTTAAAGTAATACTGCGTGCTACCCATCGCATGGGTCCCAAATCTCCAGGTTCAAGGGCATCTTCCTACATCGAAAACATGCATGAGAAACCCAGAAGATGGTACACCGTGTGATGGGGAAAGGTTTCTAAAACGCACCTCATTTCTCATCTCCTTGTGCTCGGGTTCGCCATTCCAGCCACTTTACTAGCAATCTCCCTACTTGGAGCATCAGCACCTTTAACCTCCTGTTCCGTACAGGTTGCAATTTGTCCTGAGGATGAACGGGAAGACGGGGAACCAATGAGAGACTAGCTCTTGGTGTTGGGACAGGCACAGGTCACTCTATTTTCCCATCAGGAAGAAGAATTAACCACAGGCTCAGCCTGCCCCCCGGAACCAGAACAGGGCCTGAAGCCATCCTGCGCTTTTGCGGCCGGCTCCCAAAAAAGCGACTTGTAAAATGGAGCTTCAGGGCACTGCAATTCACAAACCTGCAGAGTTATAAATGATAACTCTCGTCCACAAATATATTGAGGGAAGGCAAAGAAGAGGATTTGAAATCAAGGCAGAATTGCAGGAAACAGATTTCAGGAGGTAGATTCGAATCGCCTTTAAAGCACATGAAAAGCGGCAAAACGTTGACAATGATGCCCTTGGCCAAAAAGGGCGTATGCGTTTTTTCCTGAGTATATTCAGGAAAAAACGCATACGCCCTTTTTGGCCAACCAAGCAACCTGGAAAGGCAAATCAGCGCTACAAAGAAGTCTCGCTTCCCATCGGTCAAAAGGGCCATGCTGAAAAAAGTGTCAAACCAGAAATGCAGGACAGGCCATGGAGAAATGGGAGCCTTGCTACACTGATGGGCGGGATGTACATTGCCAACAGCCACTCTGGAGAAGTGTACGGTGTGTCCTGAAACATCTAAAAAACACAGCTTAGAGAGCATAGGGCACTTCCACGCATGGGCGGATAAAGTGGGAAAATTGAAAATCAGCAAGACACAAGCACCCCAAAGTTTAGGGCTGCTCTGTTGACAAGGACCTCCACTTCCTTCCACCTTAAATATCCCAGGAAAGCGAAAAATGGATAAAAAAGTTGTGGTCCTTATGTACAATGGAATATCACTCAGCCGTGAAATCAATGTCATAAGGCTAGTAGCAGCATGATGAGTGGATTTAGGTAAGACGATTCTAAGTGAAATAAGTCACACAGAAAAGGACACTTCACATAAGGTGTCACTTATAGAGGGAATGTAAAAACCGTTACACTTGAACTGAATTACAAAACAGAACAGAGTCACACATGCAGAAAACACACTATGGCTGCTTAACGGGAAAGGTGAGGTGGGGTGATACATAAAACAAGAGTTTCAAATTAGCTCAGATACCATTCCATAAACCCAATATGTAATAGACAAGACCTACTCCTTGCTCAGAGAACTGGACTCAACACGCCCGATTCACCGCACAAGAATATATCTGACTAGTAATAATCTTAAAACCTATGTATTGATATCTCTCTGTTAGTGTGTCAAGTGGGTGTAAAGCGGCCTAAACACAGCCGTGAAAAGCAGCTAAACCCCATTATAAAAATAAATTACTTTTAAAAACCCATGAAACAAAGACAGGGAAAGAGAGAGAAATTCTTACACAATTCGTTCAGGGGCTGTGATGCAACCTGGATTCACCATATCTAGACCCACAGCTGGATGCGACATAAGGGTGGACACTCTTGGGGCTGAGAGGTTTGGTGAGGTTGGGTGAGCAAACGCATACCCTTTATAGTAATACTGCGTGCTACCCATCGCATGGGTCCCAAATCTCCAGGTTCAAGGGCATCTTCCTACATCGAAAACATGCATGAGAAACCCAGAAGATGGTACACCGTGTGATGGGGAAAGGTTTCTAAAACGCACCTCATTTCTCATCTCCTTGTGCTCGGGTTCGCCATTCCAGCCACTTTACTAGCAATCTCCCTACTTGGAGCATCAGCACCTTTAACCTCCTGTTCCGTACAGGTTGCAATTTGTCCTGAGGATGAACGGGAAGACGGGGAACCAATGAGAGACTAGCTCTTGGTGTTGGGACAGGCACAGGTCACTCTATTTTCCCATCAGGAAGAAGAATTAACCACAGGCTCAGCCTGCCCCCCTTAACCAGAACAGGGCCTGAAGCCACCCTGCGCTTTTGCGGCCGGCTCCCAAAAAAGCGACTTGTAAAATGGAGCTTCAGGGCACTGCAATTCACAAACCTGCAGAGTTATAAATGATAACTCTCGTCCACAAATATATTGAGGGAAGGCAAAGAAGAGGATTTGAAATCAAGGCAGAATTGCAGGAAACAGATTTCAGGAGGTAGATTCGAATCGCCTTTAAAGCACATGAAAAGCGGCAAAACGTTGACAATGATGCCCTTGGCCAAAAAGGGCGTATGCGTTTTTTCCTGAATATATTCAGGAAAAAACGCATACGCCCTTTTTGGCCAACCAAGCAACTTGGAAAGGCAAATCAGCGCTACAAAGAAGTCTCGCTTCCCATCGTTCAAAAGGGCCATGCTGAAAAAAGTGTCAAAACCAGAAATGCAGGACAGGCCATGGAGAAATGGGAGCCTTGCTACACTGATGGGCGGGATGTAAATTGCCAACAGCCACTCTGGAGAAGTGTACGGTGTGTCCTGAAACATCTAAAAAACACAGCTTTGAGAGCATAGGGCACTTCCACGCATGGGGGGATAAAGTGGGAAAATTGAAAATCAGCAAGACACAAGCACCCCAAAGTTTAGGGCTGCTCTGTTGACAAGGACCTCCACTTCCTTCCACCTTAAATATCCCAGGAAAGCGAAAAATGGATAAAAAAGTTGTGGTCCTTATGTACAAAGGAATATCACTCAGCCATGAAATCAATGTCATAAGGCTAGTAGCTGCATGATGAGTGGATTTAGGTAAGACGATTCTAAGTGAAATAAGTCACACAGAAAAGGACACTTCTCATAAGGTGTCACTTATAGAGGGAATGTAAAAACCGTTACACTTGAACTGAATTACAAAACAGAACAGAGTCACACATGCAGAAAACACACTATGGCGGCTTAACGGGAAAGGTGAGGTGGGGTGATACATAAAACAAGAGTTTCAAATTAGCTTAGATACCGTTCCATAAACCCAATATGTAATAGACAAGACCTACTCCTTGCTCAGAGAACTGGACTCAACACGCCCGATTCACCGCACAAGAATATATCTGACTAGTAATAATCTTAAAACCTATGTATTGATATCTCTCTGTTAGTGTGTCAAGTGGGTGTAAAGCGGCCTAAACACAGCCGTGAAAAGCAGCTAAACCCCATTATAAAAATAAATTACTTTTAAAAACCCATGAAACAAAGACAGGGAAAGAGAGAGAAATTCTTACACAATTCGTTCAGGGGCTGTGATGCAACCTGGATTGACCATATCTAGACCCACAGCTGGATGAGACATAAGGGTGGACACTCTTGGGGCTGAGAGGTTTGGTGAGGTTGGGTGAGCAAACGCAGACCCTTTAAAGTAATACTGCGTGCTACCCATCGCATGGGTCCCAAATCTCCAGGTTCAAGGGCATCTTCCTACATCGAAAACATGCATGAGAAACCCAGAAGATGGTACACCGTGTGATGGGGAAAGGTTTCTAAAACGCACCTCATTTCTCATCTCCTTGTGCTCGGGTTCGCCATTCCAGCCACTTTACTAGCAATCTCCCTACTTGGAGCATCAGCACCTTTAACCTCCTGTTCCGTACAGGTTGCAATTTGTCCTGAGGATGAACGGGAAGACGGGGAACCAATGAGAGACTAGCTCTTGGTGTTGGGACAGGCACAGGTCACTCTATTTTCCCATCAGGAAGAAGAATTAACCACAGGCTCAGCCTGCCCCCCGGAACCAGAACAGGGCCTGAAGCCATCCTGCGCTTTTGCGGCCGGCTCCCAAAAAAGCGACTTGTAAAATGGAGCTTCAGGGCACTGCAATTCACAAACCTGCAGAGTTATAAATGATAACTCTCGTCCACAAATATATTGAGGGAAGGCAAAGAAGAGGATTTGAAATCAAGGCAGAATTGCAGGAAACAGATTTCAGGAGGTAGATTCGAATCGCCTTTAAAGCACATGAAAAGCGGCAAAACGTTGACAATGATGCCCTTGGCCAAAAAGGGCGTATGCGTTTTTTCCTGAGTATATTCAGGAAAAAACGCATACGCCCTTTTTGGCCAACCAAGCAACCTGGAAAGGCAAATCAGCGCTACAAAGAAGTCTCGCTTCCCATCGGTCAAAAGGGCCATGCTGAAAAAAGTGTCAAAACCAGAAATGCAGGACAGGCCATGGAGAAATGGGAGCCTTGCTACACTGATGGGCGGGATGTACATTGCCAACAGCCACTCTGGAGAAGTGTACGGTGTGTCCTGAAACATCTAAAAAACACAGCTTAGAGAGCATAGGGCACTTCCACGCATGGGCGGATAAAGTGGGAAAATTGAAAATCAGCAAGACACAAGCACCCCAAAGTTTAGGGCTGCTCTGTTGACAAGGACCTCCACTTCCTTCCACCTTAAATATCCCAGGAAAGCGAAAAATGGATAAAAAAGTTGTGGTCCTTATGTACAATGGAATATCACTCAGCCGTGAAATCAATGTCATAAGGCTAGTAGCAGCATGATGAGTGGATTTAGGTAAGACGATTCTAAGTGAAATAAGTCACACAGAAAAGGACACTTCTCATAAGGTGTCACTTATAGAGGGAATGTAAAAACCGTTACACTTGAACTGAATTACAAAACAGAACAGAGTCACACATGCAGAAAACACACTATGGCTGCTTAACGGGAAAGGTGAGGTGGGGTGATACATAAAACAAGAGTTTCAAATTAGCTCAGATACCATTCCATAAACCCAATATGTAATAGACAAGACCTACTCCTTGCTCAGAGAACTGGACTCAACACGCCCGATTCACCGCACAAGAATATATCTGACTAGTAATAATCTTAAAACCTATGTATTGATATCTCTCTGTTAGTGTGTCAAGTGGGTGTAAAGCGGCCTAAACACAGCCGTGAAAAGCAGCTAAACCCCATTATAAAAATAAATTACTTTTAAAAACCCATGAAACAAAGACAGGGAAAGAGAGAGAAATTCTTACACAATTCGTTCAGGGGCTGTGATGCAACCTGGATTCACCATATCTAGACCCACAGCTGGATGCGACATAAGGGTGGACACTCTTGGGGCTGAGAGGTTTGGTGAGGTTGGGTGAGCAAACGCATACCCTTTATAGTAATACTGCGTGCTACCCATCGCATGGGTCCCAAATCTCCAGGTTCAAGGGCATCTTCCTACATCGAAAACATGCATGAGAAACCCAGAAGATGGTACACCGTGTGATGGGGAAAGGTTTCTAAAACGCACCTCATTTCTCATCTCCTTGTGCTCGGGTTCGCCATTCCAGCCACTTTACTAGCAATCTCCCTACTTGGAGCATCAGCACCTTTAACCTCCTGTTCCGTACAGGTTGCAATTTGTCCTGAGGATGAACGGGAAGACGGGGAACCAATGAGAGACTAGCTCTTGGTGTTGGGACAGGCACAGGTCACTCTATTTTCCCATCAGGAAGAAGAATTAACCACAGGCTCAGCCTGCCCCCCTTAACCAGAACAGGGCCTGAAGCCACCCTGCGCTTTTGCGGCCGGCTCCCAAAAAAGCGACTTGTAAAATGGAGCTTCAGGGCACTGCAATTCACAAACCTGCAGAGTTATAAATGATAACTCTCGTCCACAAATATATTGAGGGAAGGCAAAGAAGAGGATTTGAAATCAAGGCAGAATTGCAGGAAACAGATTTCAGGAGGTAGATTCGAATCGCCTTTAAAGCACATGAAAAGCGGCAAAACGTTGACAATGATGCCCTTGGCCAAAAAGGGCGTATGCGTTTTTTCCTGAATATATTCAGGAAAAAACGCATACGCCCTTTTTGGCCAACCAAGCAACCTGGAAAGGCAAATCAGCGCTACAAAGAAGTCTCGCTTCCCATCGGTCAAAAGGGCCATGCTGAAAAAAGTGTCAAAACCAGAAATGCAGGACAGGCCATGGAGAAATGGGAGCCTTGCTACACTGATGGGCGGGATGTACATTGCCAACAGCCACTCTGGAGAAGTGTACGGTGTGTCCTGAAACATCTAAAAAACACAGCTTAGAGAGCATAGGGCACTTCCACGCATGGGGGGATAAAGTGGGAAAATTGAAAATCAGCAAGACACAAGCACCCCAAAGTTTAGGGCTGCTCTGTTGACAAGGACCTCCACTTCCTTCCACCTTAAATATCCCAGGAAAGCGAAAAATGGATAAAAAAGTTGTGGACCTTATGTACAATGGAATATCACTCAGCCATGAAATCAATGTCATAAGGCTAGTAGCAGCATGATGAGTGGATTTAGGTAAGACGATTCTAAGTGAAATAAGTCACACAGAAAAGGACACTTCTCATAAGGTGTCACTTATAGAGGGAATGTAAAAACCGTTACACTTGAACTGAATTACAAAACAGAACAGAGTCACACATGCAGAAAACACACTATGGCGGCTTAACGGGAAAGGTGAGGTTGGGTGATACATAAAACAAGAGTTTCAAATTAGCTCAGATACCGTTCCATAAACCCAATATGTAATAGACAAGACATACTCCTTGCTCAGAGAACTGGACTCAACACGCCCGATTCACCACACAAGAATATATCTGACTAGTAATAATCTTAAAACCTATGTATTGATATCTCTCTGTTAGTGTGTCAAGTGGGTGTAAAGCGGCCTAAACACAGCCGTGAAAAGCAGCTAAACCCCATTATAAAAATAAATTACTTTTAAAAACCCATGAAACAAAGACAGGGAAAGAGAGAGAAATTCTTACACAATTCGTTCAGGGGCTGTGATGCAACCTGGATTGACCATATCTAGACCCACAGCTGGATGAGACATAAGGGTGGACACTCTTGGGGCTGAGAGGTTTGGTGAGGTTGGGTGAGCAAACGCAGACCCTTTAAAGTAATACTGCGTGCTACCCATCGCATGGGTCCCAAATCTCCAGGTTCAAGGGCATCTTCCTACATCGAAAACATGCATGAGAAACCCAGAAGATGGTACACCGTGTGATGGGGAAAGGTTTCTAAAACGCACCTCATTTCTCATCTCCTTGTGCTCGGGTTCGCCATTCCAGCCACTTTACTAGCAATCTCCCTACTTGGAGCATCAGCACCTTTAACCTCCTGTTCCGTACAGGTTGCAATTTGTCCTGAGGATGAACGGGAAGACGGGGAACCAATGAGAGACTAGCTCTTGGTTTTGGGACAGGCACAGGTCACTCTATTTTCCCATCAGGAAGAAGAATTAACCACAGGCTCAGCCTGCCACCTGGAACAAGAACAGGGCCTGAGGCCATCCTGCGCTTTTGCGGCCTGCTCCCGAAAAAGCGACTTGTAAAATGGAGCTTCAGGGCACTGCAATTCACAAACCTGCAGAGTTATAAATGATAACTCTCGTCCACAAATATATTGAGGGAAGGCAAAGAAGAGGATTTGAAATCAAGGCAGAATTGCAGGAAACAGATTTCAGGAGGTAGATTCGAATCGCCTTTAAAGCACATGAAAAGCGGCAAAACGTTGACAATGATGCCCTTGGCCAAAAAGGGCGTATGCGTTTTTTCCTGAATATATTCAGGAAAAAACGCATACGCCCTTTTTGGCCAACCAAGCAACCTGGAAAGGCAAATCAGCGCTACAAAGAAGTCTCGCTTCCCATCGTTCAAAAGGGCCATGCTGAAAAAAGTGTCAAAACCAGAAATGCAGGACAGGCCATGGAGAAATGGGAGCCTTGCTACACTGATGGGCGGGATGTAAATTGCCAACAGCCACTCTGGAGAAGTGTACGGTGTGTCCTGAAACATCTAAAAAACACAGCTTTGAGAGCATAGGGCACTTCCACGCATGGGGGAATAAAGTGGGAAAATTGAAAATCAGCAAGACACAAGCACCCCAAAGTTTAGGGCTGCTCTGTTGACAAGGACCTCCACTTCATTCCACCTTAAATATCCCAGGAAAGCGAAAAATGGATAAAAAACTTGTGGTCCTTATGTACAATGGAATATCACTCAGCCATGAAATCAATGTCATAAGGCTAGTAGCAGCATGATGAGTGGATTTAGGTAAGACGATTCTAAGTGAAATAAGTCACACAGAAAAGGACACTTCTCATAAGGTGTCACTTATAGAGGGAATGTAAAAACCGTTACACTTGAACTGAATTACAAAACAGAACAGAGTCACACATGCAGAAAACACACTATGGCTGCTTAACGGGAAAGGTGAGGTGGGGTGATACATAAAACAAGAGTTTCAAATTAGCTCAGATACCATTCCATAAACCCAATATGTAATAGACAAGACCTACTCCTTGCTCAGAGAACTGGACTCAACACGCCCGATTCACCACACAAGAATATATCTGACTAGTAATAATCTTAAAACCTATGAATTAATATCTCTCTGTTAGTGTGTCAAGTGGGTGTAAAGCGGCATAAACACAGCCGTGAAAAGCAGCTAAACCCCATTATAAAAATAAATTACTTTTAAAAACCCATGAAACAAAGACAGGGAAAGAGAGAGAAATTCTTACACAATTCGTTCAGGGGCTGTGATGCAACCTGGATTGACCATATCTAGACCCACAGCTGGATGAGACATAAGGGTGGACACTCTTGGGGCTGAGAGGTTTGGTGAGGTTGGGTGAGCAAATGCAGACCCTTTAAAGTAATACTGCGTGCTACCCATCGCATGGGTCCCAAATCTCCAGGTTCAAGGGCATCTTCCTACATCGAAAACATGCATGAGAAACCCAGAAGATGGTACACCGTGTGATGGGGAAAGGTTTCTAAAACGCACCTCATTTCTCATTTCCTTGTGCTCGGGTTCGCCATTGCAGCCACTTTACTAGCAATCTCCCTACTTGGAGCATCAGCACCTTTAACCTCCTGTTCCGTACAGGTTGCAATTTGTCCTGAGGATGAACGGGAAGACGGGGAACCAATGAGAGACTAGCTCTTGGTGTTGGGACAGGCACAGGTCACTCTATTTTCCCATCAGGAAGAAGAATTAACCACAGGCTCAGCCTGCCCCCCGGAAGCAGAACAGGGCCTGAAGCCATCCGGCGCTTCTGCGGCCGGCTCCCAAAAAAGCGACTTGTAAAATGGAGCTTCAGGGCACTGCAATTCACAAACCTGCAGAGTTATAAATGATAACTCTCGTCCACAAATATATTGAGGGAAGGCAAAGAAGAGGATTAGAAATCAAGGCAGAATTGCAGGAAACAGATTTCAGGAGGTAGATTCGAATCGCCTTTAAAGCACATGAAAAGCGGCAAAACGTTGACAATGATGCCCTTGGCCAAAAAGGGCGTATGCGTATTTTCCTGAATATATTCAGGAAAAAACGCATACGCCCTTTTTGGCCAACCAAGCAACCTGGAAAGGCAAATCAGCGCTACAAAGAAGTCTCGCTTCCCATCGGTCAAAAGGGCCATGCTGAAAAAAGTGTCAAAACCAGAAATGCAGGACAGGCCAAGGAGAAATGGGAGCCTTGCTACACTGATGGGCGGGATGTAAATTGTCAACAGCCACTCTGGAGAAGTGTAAGGTGTGTCCTGAAACATCTAAAAAACACAGCTTAGAGAGCATAGGGCACTTCCACGCATGGGGGGATAAAGTGGGAAAATTGAAAATCAGCAAGACACAAGCACCCCAAAGTTTAGGGCTGCTCTGTTGACAAGGACCTCCACTTCCTTCCACCTTAAATACCCCAGGAAAGCGAAAAATGGATAAAAAAGTTGTGGTCCTTATGTACAATGGAATATCACTCAGCCATGAAATCAATGTCATAAAGCTAGTAGCAGCATGATGAGTGGATTTAGGTAAGACGATCCTAAGTGAAATAAGTCACACAGAAAAGGACACTTCTCATAAGGTGTCACTTATAGAGGGAATGTAAAAACCGTTACACTTGAACTGAATTACAAAACAGAACAGAGTCACACATGCAGAAAACACACTATGGCTGCTTAACGGGAAAGGTGAGGTGGGGTGATACATAAAACAAGAGTTTCAAATTAGCTCAGATACCGTTCCATAAACCCAATATGGAATAGACAAGACCTACTCCTTGCTCAGAGAACTGGACTCAACACGCCCGATTCACCGCACAAGAATATATCTGACTAGTAATAATCTTAAAACCTATGTATTGATATCTCTCTGTTAGTGTGTCAAGTGGGTGTAAAGCGGCCTAAACACAGCCGTGAAAAGCAGCTAAACCCCATTATAAAAATAAATTACTTTTAAAAACCCATGAAACAAAGACAGGGAAAGAGAGAGAAATTCTTACACAATTCGTTCAGGGGCTGTGATGCAACCTGGATTGACCATATCTAGACCCACAGCTGGATGAGACATAAGGGTGGACACTCTTGGGGCTGAGAGGTTTGGTGAGGTTGGGTGAGCAAACGCAGACCCTTTAAAGTAATACTGCGTGCTACCCATCGCATGGGTCCCAAATCTCCAGGTTCAAGGGCATCTTCCTACATCGAAAACATGCATGAGAAACCCAGAAGATGGTACACCGTGTGATGGGGAAAGGTTTCTAAAACGCACCTCATTTCTCATCTCCTTGTGCTCGGGTTCGCCATTCCAGCCACTTTACTAGCAATCTCCCTACTTGGAGCATCAGCACCTTTAACCTCCTGTTCCGTACAGGTTGCAATTTGTCCTGAGGATGAACGGGAAGACGGGGAACCAATGAGAGACTAGCTCTTGGTGTTGGGACAGGCACAGGTCACTCTATTTTCCCATCAGGAAGAAGAATTAACCACAGGCTCAGCCTGCCCCCCGGAACCAGAACAGGGCCTGAAGCCATCCGGCCCTTCTGCGGCCGGCTCCCAAAAAAGCGACTTGTAAAATGGAGCTTCGGGGCACTGCAATTCACAAACCTGCAGAGTTATAAATGATAACTCTCGTCCACAAATATATTGAGGGAAGGCAAAGAAGAGGATTAGAAATCAAGGCAGAATTGCAGGAAACAGATTTCAGGAGGTAGATTCGAATCGCCTTTAAAGCACATGAAAAGCGGCAAAACGTTGACAATGATGCCCTTGGCCAAAAAGGGCGTATGCGTTTTTTCCTGAATATATTCAGGAAAAAACGCATACGCCCTTTTTGGCCAACCAAGCAACCTGGAAAGGCAAATCAGCGCTACAAAGAAGTCTCGCTTCCCATCGGTCAAAAGGGCCATGCTGAAAAAAGTGTCAAAACCAGAAATGCAGGACAGGCCAAGGAGAAATGGGAGCCTTGCTACACTGATGGGCGGGATGTAAATTGCCAACAGCCACTCTGGAGAAGTGTAAGGTGTGTCCTGAAACATCTAAAAAACACAGCTTAGAGAGCATAGGGCACTTCCACGCATGGGGGGATAAAGTGGGAAAATTGAAAATCAGCAAGACACAAGCACCCCAAAGTTTAGGGCTGCTCTGTTGACAAGGACCTCCACTTCCTTCCACCTTAAATATCCCAGGAAAGCGAAAAATGGATAAAAAAGTTGTGGTCCTTATGTACAATGGAATATCACTCAGCCATGAAATCAATGTCATAAAGCTAGTAGCAGCATGATGAGTGGATTTAGGTAAGACGATCTTAAGTGAAATAAGTCACACAGAAAAGGACACTTCTCATAAGGTGTCACTTATAGAGGGAATGTAAAAACCGTTACACTTGAACTGAATTACAAAACAGAACAGAGTCACACATGCAGAAAACACACTATGGCTGCTTAACGGAAAGGTGAGGTGGGGTGATACATAAAACAAGAGTTTCAAATTAGCTCAGATACCGTTCCATAAACCCAATATGGAATAGACAAGACCTACTCCTTGCTCAGAGAACTGGACTCAACATGCCCGATTCACCGCACAAGAATATATCTGACTAGTAATAATCTTAAAACCTATGTATTGATATCTCTCTGTTAGTGTGTCAAGTGGGTGTAAAGCGGCCTAAACACAGCCGTGAAAAGCAGCTAAACCCCATTATAAAAATAAATTACTTTTAAAAACCCATGAAACAAAGACAGGGAAAGAGAGAGAAATTCTTACACAATTCGTTCAGGGGCTGTGATGCAACCTGGATTGACCATATCTAGACCCACAGCTGGATGAGACATAAGGGTGGACACTCTTGGGGCTGAGAGGTTTGGTGAGGTTGGGTGAGCAAACGCAGACCCTTTAAAGTAATACTGCGTGCTACCCATCGCATGGGTCCCAAATCTCCAGGTTCAAGGGCATCTTCCTACATCGAAAACATGCATGAGAAACCCAGAAGATGGTACACCGTGTGATGGGGAAAGGTTTCTAAAACGCACCTCATTTCTCATCTCCTTGTGCTCGGGTTCGCCATTCCAGCCACTTTACTAGCAATCTCCCTACTTGGAGCATCAGCACCTTTAACCTCCTGTTCCGTACAGGTTGCAATTTGTCCTGAGGATGAACGGGAAGACGGGGAACCAATGAGAGACTAGCTCTTGGTGTTGGGACAGGCACAGGTCACTCTATTTTCCCATCAGGAAGAAGAATTAACCACAGGCTCAGCCTGCCCCCCGGAACCAGAACAGGGCCTGAAGCCATCCGGCGCTTTTGCGGCCGGCTCCCAAAAAAGCGACTTGTAAAATGGAGCTTCAGGGCACTGCAATTCACAAACCTGCAGAGTTATAAATGATAACTCTCGTCCACAAATATATTGAGGGAAGGCAAAGAAGAGGATTTGAAATCAAGGCAGAATTGCAGGAAACAGATTTCAGGAGGTAGATTCGAATCGCCTTTAAAGCACATGAAAAGCGGCAAAACGTTGACAATGATGCCCTTGGCCAAAAAGGGCGTATGCGTTTTTTCCTGAATATATTCAGGAAAAAACGCATACGCCCTTTTTGGCCAACCAAGCAACCTGGAAAGGCAAATCAGCGCTACAAAGAAGTCTCGCTTCCCATCGGTCAAAAGGGCCATGCTGAAAAAAGTGTCAAAACCAGAAATGCAGGACAGGCCAAGGAGAAATGGGAGCCTTGCTACACTGATGGGCGGGATGTAAATTGCCAACAGCCACTCTGGAGAAGGGTAAGGTGTGTCCTGAAACATCTAAAAAACACAGCTTAGAGAGCATAGGGCACTTCCACGCATGGGGGGATAAAGTGGGAAAATTGAAAATCAGCAAGACACAAGCACCCCAAAGTTTAGGGCTGCTCTGTTGACAAGGACCTCCACTTCCTTCCACCTTAAATATCCCAGGAAAGCGAAAAATGGATAAAAAAGTTGTGGTCCTTATGTACAATGGAATATCACTCAGCCATGAAATCAATGTCATAAAGCTAGTAGCAGCATGATGAGTGGATTTAGGTAAGACGATCTTAAGTGAAATAAGTCACACAGAAAAGGACACTTCTCATAAGGTGTCACTTATAGAGGGAATGTAAAAACCGTTACACTTGAACTGAATTACAAAACAGAACAGAGTCACACATGCAGAAAACACACTATGGCTGCTTAACGGGAAAGGTGAGGTGGGGTGATACATAAAACAAGAGTTTCAAATTAGCTCAGATACCGTTCCATAAACCCAATATGGAATAGACAAGACCTACTCCTTGCTCAGAGAACTGGACTCAACATGCCCGATTCACCGCACAAGAATATATCTGACTAGTAATAATCTTAAAACCTATGTATTGATATCTCTCTGTTAGTGTGTCAAGTGGGTGTAAAGCGGCCTAAACACAGCCGTGAAAAGCAGCTAAACCCCATTATAAAAATAAATTACTTTTAAAAACCCATGAAACAAAGACAGGGAAAGAGAGAGAAATTCTTACACAATTCGTTCAGGGGCTGTGATGCAACCTGGATTGACCATATCTAGACCCACAGCTGGATGAGACATAAGGGTGGACACTCTTGGGGCTGAGAGGTTTGGTGAGGTTGGGTGAGCAAACGCAGACCCTTTAAAGTAATACTGCGTGCTACCCATCGCATGGGTCCCAAATCTCCAGGTTCAAGGGCATCTTCCTACATCGAAAACATGCATGAGAAACCCAGAAGATGGTACACCGTGTGATGGGGAAAGGTTTCTAAAACGCACCTCATTTCTCATCTCCTTGTGCTCGGGTTCGCCATTCCAGCCACTTTACTAGCAATCTCCCTACTTGGAGCATCAGCACCTTTAACCTCCTGTTCCGTACAGGTTGCAATTTGTCCTGAGGATGAACGGGAAGACGGGGAACCAATGAGAGACTAGCTCTTGGTGTTGGGACAGGCACAGGTCACTCTATTTTCCCATCAGGAAGAAGAATTAACCACAGGCTCAGCCTGCCCCCCGGAACCAGAACAGGGCCTGAAGCCATCCGGCGCTTTTGCGGCCGGCTCCCAAAAAAGCGACTTGTAAAATGGAGCTTCAGGGCACTGCAATTCACAAACCTGCAGAGTTATAAATGATAACTCTCGTCCACAAATATATTGAGGGAAGGCAAAGAAGAGGATTTGAAATCAAGGCAGAATTGCAGGAAACAGATTTCAGGAGGTAGATTCGAATCGCCTTTAAAGCACATGAAAAGCGGCAAAACGTTGACAATGATGCCCTTGGCCAAAAAGGGCGTATGCGTTTTTTCCTAAATATATTCAGGAAAAAACGCATACGCCCTTTTTGGCCAACCAAGCAACCTGGAAAGGCAAATCAGCGCTACAAAGAAGTCTCGCTTCCCATCGGTCAAAAGGGCCATGCTGAAAAAAGTGTCAAAACCAGAAATGCAGGACAGGCCAAGGAGAAATGGGAGCCTTGCTACACTGATGGGCGGGATGTAAATTGCCAACAGCCACTCTGGAGAAGTGTAAGGTGTGTCCTGAAACATCTAAAAAACACAGCTTAGAGAGCATAGGGCACTTCCACGCATGGGGGGATAAAGTGGGAAAATTGAAAATCAGCAAGACACAAGCACCCCAAAGTTTAGGGCTGCTCTGTTGACAAGGACCTCCACTTCCTTCCACCTTAAATATCCCAGGAAAGCGAAAAATGGATAAAAAAGTTGTGGTCCTTATGTACAATGGAATATCACTCAGCCATGAAATCAATGTCATAAAGCTAGTAGCAGCATGATGAGTGGATTTAGGTAAGACGATCTTAAGTGAAATAAGTCACACAGAAAAGGACACTTCTCATAAGGTGTCACTTATAGAGGGAATGTAAAAACCGTTACACTTGAACTGAATTACAAAACAGAACAGAGTCACACATGCAGAAAACACACTATGGCTGCTTAACGGGAAAGGTGAGGTGGGGTGATACATAAAACAAGAGTTTCAAATTAGCTCAGATACCGTTCCATAAACCCAATATGTAATAGACAAGACCTACTCCTTGCTCAGAGAACTGGACTCAACACGCCCGATTCACCGCACAAGAATATATCTGACTAGTAATAATCTTAAAACCTATGTATTGATATCTCTCTGTTAGTGTGTCAAGTGGGTGTAAAGCGGCCTAAACACAGCCGTGAAAAGCAGCTAAACCCCATTATAAAAATAAATTACTTTTAAAAACCCATGAAACAAAGACAGGGAAAGAGAGAGAAATTCTTACACAATTCGTTCAGGGGCTGTGATGCAACCTGGATTGACCATATCTAGACCCACAGCTGGATGAGACATAAGGGTGGACACTCTTGGGGCTGAGAGGTTTGGTGAGGTTGGGTGAGCAAACGCAGACCCTTTAAAGTAATACTGCGTGCTACCCATCGCATGGGTCCCAAATCTCCAGGTTCAAGGGCATCTTCCTACATCGAAAACATGCATGAGAAACCCAGAAGATGGTACACCGTGTGATGGGGAAAGGTTTCTAAAACGCACCTCATTTCTCATCTCCTTGTGCTCGGGTTCGCCATTCCAGCCACTTTACTAGCAATCTCCCTACTTGGAGCATCAGCACCTTTAACCTCCTGTTCCGTACAGGTTGCAATTTGTCCTGAGGATGAACGGGAAGACGGGGAACCAATGAGAGACTAGCTCTTGGTGTTGGGACAGGCACAGGTCACTCTAGTTTCCCATCAGGAAGAAGAATTAACCACAGGCTCAGCCTGCCCCCCGGAACCAGAACAGGGCCTGAAGCCATCCGGCGCTTCTGCGGCCGGCTCCCAAAAAAGCGACTTGTAAAATGGAGCTTCAGGGCACTGCAATTCACAAACCTGCAGAGTTATAAATGATAACTCTCGTCCACAAATATATTGAGGGAAGGCAAAGAAGAGGATTAGAAATCAAGGCAGAATTGCAGGAAACAGATTTCAGGAGATAGATTCGAATCGCCTTTAAAGCACATGAAAAGCGGCAAAACGTTGACAATGATGCCCTTGGCCAAAAAGGGCGTATGCGTTTTTTCCTGAATATATTCAGGAAAAAACGCATACGCCCTTTTTGGCCAACCAAGCAACCTGGAAAGGCAAATCAGCGCTACAAAGAAGTCTCGCTTCCCATCGGTCAAAAGGGCCATGCTGAAAAAAGTGTCAAAACCAGAAATGCAGGACAGGCCAAGGAGAAATGGGAGCCTTGCTACACTGATGGGCGGGATGTAAATTGCCAACAGCCACTCTGGAGAAGTGTAAGGTGTGTCCTGAAACATCTAAAAAACACAGCTTAGAGAGCATAGGGCACTTCCACGCATGGGGGGATAAAGTGGGAAAATTGAAAATCAGCAAGACACAAGCACCCCAAAGTTTAGGGCTGCTCTGTTGACAAGGACCTCCACTTCCTTCCACCTTAAATATCCCAGGAAAGCGAAAAATGGATAAAAAAGTTGTGGTCCTTATGTACAATGGAATATCACTCAGCCATGAAATCAATGTCATAAAGCTAGTAGCAGCATGATGAGTGGATTTAGGTAAGACGATTCTAAGTGAAATAAGTCACACAGAAAAGGACACTTCTCATAAGGTGTCACTTATAGAGGGAATGTAAAAACCGTTACACTTGAACTGAATTACAAAACAGAACAGAGTCACACATGCAGAAAACACACTATGGCTGCTTAACGGGAAAGGTGAGGTGGGGTGATACATAAAACAAGAGTTTCAAATTAGCTCAGATACCGTTCCATAAACCCAATATGGAATAGACAAGACCTACTCCTTGCTCAGAGAACTGGACTCAACACGCCCGATTCACCGCACAAGAATATATCTGACTAGTAATAATCTTAAAACCTATGTATTGATATCTCTCTGTTAGTGTGTCAAGTGGGTGTAAAGCGGCCTAAACACAGCCGTGAAAAGCAGCTAAACCCCATTATAAAAATAAATTACTTTTAAAAACCCATGAAACAAAGACAGGGAAAGAGAGAGAAATTCTTACACAATTCGTTCAGGGGCTGTGATGCAACCTGGATTGACCATATCTAGACCCACAGCTGGATGAGACATAAGGGTGGACACTCTTGGGGCTGAGAGGTTTGGTGAGGTTGGGTGAGCAAACGCAGACCCTTTAAAGTAATACTGCGTGCTACCCATCGCATGGGTCCCAAATCTCCAGGTTCAAGGGCATCTTCCTACATCGAAAACATGCATGAGAAACCCAGAAGATGGTACACCGTGTGATGGGGAAAGGTTTCTAAAACGCACCTCATTTCTCATCTCCTTGTGCTCGGGTTCGCCATTCCAGCCACTTTACTAGCAATCTCCCTACTTGGAGCATCAGCACCTTTAACCTCCTGTTCCGTACAGGTTGCAATTTGTCCTGAGGATGAACGGGAAGACGGGGAACCAATGAGAGACTAGCTCTTGGTGTTGGGACAGGCACAGGTCACTCTATTTTCCCATCAGGAAGAAGAATTAACCACAGGCTCAGCCTGCCCCCCGGAACCAGAACAGGGCCTGAAGCCATCCGGCGCTTTTGCGGCCGGCTCCCAAAATAGCGACTTGTAAAATGGAGCTTCAGGGCACTGCAATTCACAAACCTGCAGAGTTATAAATGATAACTCTCGTCCACAAATATATTGAGGGAAGGCAAAGAAGAGGATTTGAAATCAAGGCAGAATTGCAGGAAACAGATTTCAGGAGGTAGATTCGAATCGCCTTTAAAGCACATGAAAAGCGGCAAAACGTTGACAATGATGCCCTTGGCCAAAAAGGGCGTATGCGTTTTTTCCTGAATATATTCAGGAAAAAACGCATACGCCCTTTTTGGCCAACCAAGCAACCTGGAAAGGCAAATCAGCGCTACAAAGAAGTCTCGCTTCCCATCGGTCAAAAGGGCCATGCTGAAAAAAGTGTCAAAACCAGAAATGCAGGACAGGCCAAGGAGAAATGGGAGCCTTGCTACACTGATGGGCGGGATGTAAATTGCCAACAGCCACTCTGGAGAAGTGTAAGGTGTGTCCTGAAACATCTAAAAAACACAGCTTAGAGAGCATAGGGCACTTCCACGCATGGGGGGATAAAGTGGGAAAATTGAAAATCAGCAAGACACAAGCACCCCAAAGTTTAGGGCTGCTCTGTTGACAAGGACCTCCACTTCCTTCCACCTTAAATATCCCAGGAAAGCGAAAAATGGATAAAAAAGTTGTGGTCCTTATGTACAATGGAATATCACTCAGCCATGAAATCAATGTCATAAAGCTAGTAGCAGCATGATGAGTGGATTTAGGTAAGACGATCTTAAGTGAAATAAGTCACACAGAAAAGGACACTTCTCATAAGGTGTCACTTATAGAGGGAATGTAAAAACCGTTACACTTGAACTGAATTACAAAACAGAACAGAGTCACACATGCAGAAAACACACTATGGCTGCTTAACGGGAAAGGTGAGGTGGGGTGATACATAAAACAAGAGTTTCAAATTAGCTCAGATACCGTTCCATAAACCCAATATGGAATAGACAAGACCTACTCCTTGCTCAGAGAACTGGACTCAACACGCCCGATTCACCGCACAAGAATATATCTGACTAGTAATAATCTTAAAACCTATGTATTGATATCTCTCTGTTAGTGTGTCAAGTGGGTGTAAAGCGGCCTAAACACAGCCGTGAAAAGCAGCTAAACCCCATTATAAAAATAAATTACTTTTAAAAACCCATGAAACAAAGACAGGGAAAGAGAGAGAAATTCTTACACAATTCGTTCAGGGGCTGTGATGCAACCTGGATTGACCATATCTAGACCCACAGCTGGATGAGACATAAGGGTGGACACTCTTGGGGCTGAGAGGTTTGGTGAGGTTGGGTGAGCAAACGCAGACCCTTTAAAGTAATACTGCGTGCTACCCATCGCATGGGTCCCAAATCTCCAGGTTCAAGGGCATCTTCCTACATCGAAAACATGCATGAGAAACCCAGAAGATGGTACACCGTGTGATGGGGAAAGGTTTCTAAAACGCACCTCATTTCTCATCTCCTTGTGCTCGGGTTCGCCATTCCAGCCACTTTACTAGCAATCTCCCTACTTGGAACATCAGCACCTTTAACCTCCTGTTCCGTACAGGTTGCAATTTGTCCTGAGGATGAACGGGAAGACGGGGAACCAATGAGAGACTAGCTCTTGGTGTTGGGACAGGCACAGGTCACTCTAGTTTCCCATCAGGAAGAAGAATTAACCACAGGCTCAGCCTGCCCCCCGGAACCAGAACAGGGCCTGAAGCCATCCGGCGCTTCTGCGGCCGGCTCCCAAAAAAGCGACTTGTAAAATGGAGCTTCAGGGCACTGCAATTCACAAACCTGCAGAGTTATAAATGATAACTCTCGTCCACAAATATATTGAGGGAAGGCAAAGAAGAGGATTAGAAATCAAGGCAGAATTGCAGGAAACAGATTTCAGGAGATAGATTCGAATCGCCTTTAAAGCACATGAAAAGCGGCAAAACGTTGACAATGATGCCCTTGGCCAAAAAGGGCGTATGCGTTTTTTCCTGAATATATTCAGGAAAAAACGCATACGCCCTTTTTGGCCAACCAAGCAACCTGGAAAGGCAAATCAGCGCTACAAAGAAGTCTCGCTTCCCATCGGTCAAAAGGGCCATGCTGAAAAAAGTGTCAAAACCAGAAATGCAGGACAGGCCAAGGAGAAATGGGAGCCTTGCTACACTGATGGGCGGGATGTAAATTGCCAACAGCCACTCTGGAGAAGTGTAAGGTGTGTCCTGAAACATCTAAAAAACACAGCTTAGAGAGCATAGGGCACTTCCACGCATGGGGGGATAAAGTGGGAAAATTGAAAATCAGCAAGACACAAGCACCCCAAAGTTTAGGGCTGCTCTGTTGACAAGGACCTCCACTTCCTTCCACCTTAAATATCCCAGGAAAGCGAAAAATGGATAAAAAAGTTGTGGTCCTTATGTACAATGGAATATCACTCAGCCATGAAATCAATGTCATAAAGCTAGTAGCAGCATGATGAGTGGATTTAGGTAAGACGATTCTAAGTGAAATAAGTCACACAGAAAAGGACACTTCTCATAAGGTGTCACTTATAGAGGGAATGTAAAAACCGTTACACTTGAACTGAATTACAAAACAGAACAGAGTCACACATGCAGAAAACACACTATGGCTGCTTAACGGGAAAGGTGAGGTGGGGTGATACATAAAACAAGAGTTTCAAATTAGCTCAGATACCGTTCCATAAACCCAATATGGAATAGACAAGACCTACTCCTTGCTCAGAGAACTGGACTCAACACGCCCGATTCACCGCACAAGAATATATCTGACTAGTAATAATCTTAAAACCTATGTATTGATATCTCTCTGTTAGTGTGTCAAGTGGGTGTAAAGCGGCCTAAACACAGCCGTGAAAAGCAGCTAAACCCCATTATAAAAATAAATTACTTTTAAAAACCCATGAAACAAAGACAGGGAAAGAGAGAGAAATTCTTACACAATTCGTTCAGGGGCTGTGATGCAACCTGGATTGACCATATCTAGACCCACAGCTGGATGAGACATAAGGGTGGACACTCTTGGGGCTGAGAGGTTTGGTGAGGTTGGGTGAGCAAACGCAGACCCTTTAAAGTAATACTGCGTGCTACCCATCGCATGGGTCCCAAATCTCCAGGTTCAAGGGCATCTTCCTACATCGAAAACATGCATGAGAAACCCAGAAGATGGTACACCGTGTGATGGGGAAAGGTTTCTAAAACGCACCTCATTTCTCATCTCCTTGTGCTCGGGTTCGCCATTCCAGCCACTTTACTAGCAATCTCCCTACTTGGAGCATCAGCACCTTTAACCTCCTGTTCCGTACAGGTTGCAATTTGTCCTGAGGATGAACGGGAAGACGGGGAACCAATGAGAGACTAGCTCTTGGTGTTGGGACAGGCACAGGTCACTCTATTTTCCCATCAGGAAGAAGAATTAACCACAGGCTCAGCCTGCCCCCCGGAACCAGAACAGGGCCTGAAGCCATCCGGCGCTTTTGCGGCCGGCTCCCAAAAAAGCGACTTGTAAAATGGAGCTTCGGGGCACTGCAATTCACAAACCTGCAGAGTTATAAATGATAACTCTCGTCCACAAATATATTGAGGGAAGGCAAAGAAGAGGATTAGAAATCAAGGCAGAATTGCAGGAAACAGATTTCAGGAGGTAGATTCGAATCGCCTTTAAAGCACATGAAAAGCGGCAAAACGTTGACAATGATGCCCTTGGCCAAAAAGGGCGTATGCGTTTTTTCCTGAATATATTCAGGAAAAAACGCATACGCCCTTTTTGGCCAACCAAGCAACCTGGAAAGGCAAATCAGCGCTACAAAGAAGTCTCGCTTCCCATCGGTCAAAAGGGCCATGCTGAAAAAAGTGTCAAAACCAGAAATGCAGGACAGGCCAAGGAGAAATGGGAGCCTTGCTACACTGATGGGCGGGATGTAAATTGCCAACAGCCACTCTGGAGAAGGGTAAGGTGTGTCCTGAAACATCTAAAAAACACAGCTTAGAGAGCATAGGGCACTTCCACGCATGGGGGGATAAAGTGGGAAAATTGAAAATCAGCAAGACACAAGCACCCCAAAGTTTAGGGCTGCTCTGTTGACAAGGACCTCCACTTCCTTCCACCTTAAATATCCCAGGAAAGCGAAAAATGGATAAAAAAGTTGTGGTCCTTATGTACAATGGAATATCACTCAGCCATGAAATCAATGTCATAAAGCTAGTAGCAGCATGATGAGTGGATTTAGGTAAGACGATTCTAAGTGAAATAAGTCACACAGAAAAGGACACTTCTCATAAGGTGTCACTTATAGAGGGAATGTAAAAACCGTTACACTTGAACTGAATTACAAAACAGAACAGAGTCACACATGCAGAAAACACACTATGGCTGCTTAACGGGAAAGGTGAGGTGGGGTGATACATAAAACAAGAGTTTCAAATTAGCTCAGATACCGTTCCATAAACCCAATATGGAATAGACAAGACCTACTCCTTGCTCAGAGAACTGGACTCAACACGCCCGATTCACCGCACAAGAATATATCTGACTAGTAATAATCTTAAAACCTATGTATTGATATCTCTCTGTTAGTGTGTCAAGTGGGTGTAAAGCGGCCTAAACACAGCCGTGAAAAGCAGCTAAACCCCATTATAAAAATAAATTACTTTTAAAAACCCATGAAACAAAGACAGGGAAAGAGAGAGAAATTCTTACACAATTCGTTCAGGGGCTGTGATGCAACCTGGATTGACCATATCTAGACCCACAGCTGGATGAGACATAAGGGTGGACACTCTTGGGGCTGAGAGGTTTGGTGAGGTTGGGTGAGCAAACGCAGACCCTTTAAAGTAATACTGCGTGCTACCCATCGCATGGGTCCCAAATCTCCAGGTTCAAGGGCATCTTCCTACATCGAAAACATGCATGAGAAACCCAGAAGATGGTACACCGTGTGATGGGGAAAGGTTTCTAAAACGCACCTCATTTCTCATCTCCTTGTGCTCGGGTTCGCCATTCCAGCCACTTTACTAGCAATCTCCCTACTTGGAGCATCAGCACCTTTAACCTCCTGTTCCGTACAGGTTGCAATTTGTCCTGAGGATGAACGGGAAGACGGGGAACCAATGAGAGACTAGCTCTTGGTGTTGGGACAGGCACAGGTCACTCTAGTTTCCCATCAGGAAGAAGAATTAACCACAGGCTCAGCCTGCCCCCCGGAACCAGAACAGGGCCTGAAGCCATCCGGCGCTTCTGCGGCCGGCTCCCAAAAAAGCGACTTGTAAAATGGAGCTTCAGGGCACTGCAATTCACAAACCTGCAGAGTTATAAATGATAACTCTCGTCCACAAATATATTGAGGGAAGGCAAAGAAGAGGATTAGAAATCAAGGCAGAATTGCAGGAAACAGATTTCAGGAGGTAGATTCGAATCGCCTTTAAAGCACATGAAAAGCGGCAAAACGTTGACAATGATGCCCTTGGCCAAAAAGGGCGTATGCGTTTTTTCCTGAATATATTCAGGAAAAAACGCATACGCCCTTTTTGGCCAACCAAGCAACCTGGAAAGGCAAATCAGCGCTACAAAGAAGTCTCGCTTCCCATCGGTCAAAAGGGCCATGCTGAAAAAAGTGTCAAAACCAGAAATGCAGGACAGGCCAAGGAGAAATGGGAGCCTTGCTACACTGATGGGCGGGATGTAAATTGCCAACAGCCACTCTGGAGAAGGGTAAGGTGTGTCCTGAAACATCTAAAAAACACAGCTTAGAGAGCATAGGGCACTTCCACGCATGGGGGGATAAAGTGGGAAAATTGAAAATCAGCAAGACACAAGCACCCCAAAGTTTAGGGCTGCTCTGTTGACAAGGACCTCCACTTCCTTCCACCTTAAATATCCCAGGAAAGCGAAAAATGGATAAAAAAGTTGTGGTCCTTATGTACAATGGAATATCACTCAGCCATGAAATCAATGTCATAAAGCTAGTAGCAGCATGATGAGTGGATTTAGGTAAGACGATTCTAAGTGAAATAAGTCACACAGAAAAGGACACTTCTCATAAGGTGTCACTTATAGAGGGAATGTAAAAACCGTTACACTTGAACTGAATTACAAAACAGAACAGAGTCACACATGCAGAAAACACACTATGGCTGCTTAACGGGAAAGGTGAGGTGGGGTGATACATAAAACAAGAGTTTCAAATTAGCTCAGATACCGTTCCATAAACCCAATATGGAATAGACAAGACCTACTCCTTGCTCAGAGAACTGGACTCAACACGCCCGATTCACCGCACAAGAATATATCTGACTAGTAATAATCTTAAAACCTATGTATTGATATCTCTCTGTTAGTGTGTCAAATGGGTGTAAAGCGGCCTAAACACAGCCGTGAAAAGCAGCTAAACCCCATTATAAAAATAAATTACTTTTAAAAACCCATGAAACAAAGACAGGGAAAGAGAGAGAAATTCTTACACAATTCGTTCAGGGGCTGTGATGCAACCTGGATTGACCATATCTAGACCCACAGCTAGATGAGACATAAGGGTGGACACTCTTGGGGCTGAGAGGTTTGGTGAGGTTGGGTGAGCAAACGCAGACCCTTTAAAGTAATACTGCGTGCTACCCATCGCATGGGTCCCAAATCTCCAGGTTCAAGGGCATCTTCCTACATCGAAAACATGCATGAGAAACCCAGAAGATGGTACACCGTGTGATGGGGAAAGGTTTCTAAAACGCACCTCATTTCTCATCTCCTTGTGCTCGGGTTCGCCATTCCAGCCACTTTACTAGCAATCTCCCTACTTGGAGCATCAGCACCTTTAACCTCCTGTTCCGTACAGGTTGCAATTTGTCCTGAGGATGAACGGGAAGACGGGGAACCAATGAGAGACTAGCTCTTGGTGTTGGGACAGGCACAGGTCACTCTATTTTCCCATCAGGAAGAAGAATTAACCACAGGCTCAGCCTGCCCCCCGGAACCAGAACAGGGCCTGAAGCCATCCGGCGCTTTTGCGGCCGGCTCCCAAAAAAGCGACTTGTAAAATGGAGCTTCGGGGCACTGCAATTCACAAACCTGCAGAGTTATAAATGATAACTCTCGTCCACAAATATATTGAGGGAAGGCAAAGAAGAGGATTTGAAATCAAGGCAGAATTGCAGGAAACAGATTTCAGGAGGTAGATTCGAATCGCCTTTAAAGCACATGAAAAGCGGCAAAACGTTGACAATGATGCCCTTGGCCAAAAAGGGCGTATGCGTTTTTTCCTGAATATATTCAGGAAAAAACGCATACGCCCTTTTTGGCCAACCAAGCAACCTGGAAAGGCAAATCAGCGCTATAAAGAAGTCTCGCTTCCCATCGGTCAAAAGGGCCATGCTGAAAAAAGTGTCAAAACCAGAAATGCAGGACAGGCCAAGGAGAAATGGGAGCCTTGCTACACTGATGGGCGGGATGTAAATTGCCAACAGCCACTCTGGAGAAGTGTAAGGTGTGTCCTGAAACATCTAAAAAACACAGCTTAGAGAGCATAGGGCACTTCCACGCATGGGGGGATAAAGTGGGAAAATTGAAAATCAGCAAGACACAAGCACCCCAAAGTTTAGGGCTGCTCTGTTGACAAGGACCTCCACTTCCTTCCACCTTAAATATCCCAGGAAAGCGAAAAATGGATAAAAAAGTTGTGGTCCTTATGTACAATGGAATATCACTCAGCCATGAAATCAATGTCATAAAGCTAGTAGCAGCATGATGAGTGGATTTAGGTAAGACGATCCTAAGTGAAATAAGTCACACAGAAAAGGACACTTCTCATAAGGTGTCACTTATAGAGGGAATGTAAAAACCGTTACACTTGAACTGAATTACAAAACAGAACAGAGTCACACATGCAGAAAACACACTATGGCTGCTTAACGGGAAAGGTGAGGTGGGGTGATACATAAAACAAGAGTTTCAAATTAGCTCAGATACCGTTCCATAAACCCAATATGGAATAGACAAGACCTACTCCTTGCTCAGAGAACTGGACTCAACACGCCCGATTCACCGCACAAGAATATATCTGACTAGTAATAATCTTAAAACCTATGTATTGATATCTCTCTGTTAGTGTGTCAAGTGGGTGTAAAGCGGCCTAAACACAGCCGTGAAAAGCAGCTAAACCCCATTATAAAAATAAATTACTTTTAAAAACCCATGAAACAAAGACAGGGAAAGAGAGAGAAATTCTTACACAATTCGTTCAGGGGCTGTGATGCAACCTGGATTGACCATATCTAGACCCACAGCTGGATGAGACATAAGGGTGGACACTCTTGGGGCTGAGAGGTTTGGTGAGGTTGGGTGAGCAAACGCAGACCCTTTAAAGTAATACTGCGTGCTACCCATCGCATGGGTCCCAAATCTCCAGGTTCAAGGGCATCTTCCTACATCGAAAACATGCATGAGAAACCCAGAAGATGGTACACCGTGTGATGGGGAAAGGTTTCTAAAACGCACCTCATTTCTCATCTCCTTGTGCTCGGGTTCGCCATTCCAGCCACTTTACTAGCAATCTCCCTACTTGGAGCATCAGCACCTTTAACCTCCTGTTCCGTACAGGTTGCAATTTGTCCTGAGGATGAACGGGAAGACGGGGAACCAATGAGAGACTAGCTCTTGGTGTTGGGACAGGCACAGGTCACTCTATTTTCCCATCAGGAAGAAGAATTAACCACAGGCTCAGCCTGCCCCCCGGAACCAGAACAGGGCCTGAAGCCATCCGGCGCTTTTGCGGCCGGCTCCCAAAAAAGCGACTTGTAAAATGGAGCTTCGGGGCACTGCAATTCACAAACCTGCAGAGTTATAAATGATAACTCTCGTCCACAAATATATTGAGGGAAGGCAAAGAAGAGGATTAGAAATCAAGGCAGAATTGCAGGAAACAGATTTCAGGAGGTAGATTCGAATCGCCTTTAAAGCACATGAAAAGCGGCAAAACGTTGACAATGATGCCCTTGGCCAAAAAGGGCGTATGCGTTTTTTCCTGAATATATTCAGGAAAAAACGCATACGCCCTTTTTGGCCAACCAAGCAACCTGGAAAGGCAAATCAGCGCTACAAAGAAGTCTCGCTTCCCATCGGTCAAAAGGGCCATGCTGAAAAAAGTGTCAAAACCAGAAATGCAGGACAGGCCAAGGAGAAATGGGAGCCTTGCTACACTGATGGGCGGGATGTAAATTGCCAACAGCCACTCTGGAGAAGGGTAAGGTGTGTCCTGAAACATCTAAAAAACACAGCTTAGAGAGCATAGGGCACTTCCACGCATGGGGGGATAAAGTGGGAAAATTGAAAATCAGCAAGACACAAGCACCCCAAAGTTTAGGGCTGCTCTGTTGACAAGGACCTCCACTTCCTTCCACCTTAAATATCCCAGGAAAGCGAAAAATGGATAAAAAAGTTGTGGTCCTTATGTACAATGGAATATCACTCAGCCATGAAATCAATGTCATAAAGCTAGTAGCAGCATGATGAGTGGATTTAGGTAAGACGATTCTAAGTGAAATAAGTCACACAGAAAAGGACACTTCTCATAAGGTGTCACTTATAGAGGGAATGTAAAAACCGTTACACTTGAACTGAATTACAAAACAGAACAGAGTCACACATGCAGAAAACACACTATGGCTGCTTAACGGGAAAGGTGAGGTGGGGTGATACATAAAACAAGAGTTTCAAATTAGCTCAGATACCGTTCCATAAACCCAATATGGAATAGACAAGACCTACTCCTTGCTCAGAGAACTGGACTCAACACGCCCGATTCACCGCACAAGAATATATCTGACTAGTAATAATCTTAAAACCTATGTATTGATATCTCTCTGTTAGTGTGTCAAGTGGGTGTAAAGCGGCCTAAACACAGCCGTGAAAAGCAGCTAAACCCCATTATAAAAATAAATTACTTTTAAAAACCCATGAAACAAAGACAGGGAAAGAGAGAGAAATTCTTACACAATTCGTTCAGGGGCTGTGATGCAACCTGGATTGACCATATCTAGACCCACAGCTGGATGAGACATAAGGGTGGACACTCTTGGGGCTGAGAGGTTTGGTGAGGTTGGGTGAGCAAACGCAGACCCTTTAAAGTAATACTGCGTGCTACCCATCGCATGGGTCCCAAATCTCCAGGTTCAAGGGCATCTTCCTACATCGAAAACATGCATGAGAAACCCAGAAGATGGTACACCGTGTGATGGGGAAAGGTTTCTAAAACGCACCTCATTTCTCATCTCCTTGTGCTCGGGTTCGCCATTCCAGCCACTTTACTAGCAATCTCCCTACTTGGAGCATCAGCACCTTTAACCTCCTGTTCCGTACAGGTTGCAATTTGTCCTGAGGATGAACGGGAAGACGGGGAACCAATGAGAGACTAGCTCTTGGTGTTGGGACAGGCACAGGTCACTCTAGTTTCCCATCAGGAAGAAGAATTAACCACAGGCTCAGCCTGCCCCCCGGAACCAGAACAGGGCCTGAAGCCATCCGGCGCTTCTGCGGCCGGCTCCCAAAAAAGCGACTTGTAAAATGGAGCTTCAGGGCACTGCAATTCACAAACCTGCAGAGTTATAAATGATAACTCTCGTCCACAAATATATTGAGGGAAGGCAAAGAAGAGGATTAGAAATCAAGGCAGAATTGCAGGAAACAGATTTCAGGAGGTAGATTCGAATCGCCTTTAAAGCACATGAAAAGCGGCAAAACGTTGACAATGATGCCCTTGGCCAAAAAGGGCGTATGCGTTTTTTCCTGAATATATTCAGGAAAAAACGCATACGCCCTTTTTGGCCAACCAAGCAACCTGGAAAGGCAAATCAGCGCTACAAAGAAGTCTCGCTTCCCATCGGTCAAAAGGGCCATGCTGAAAAAAGTGTCAAAACCAGAAATGCAGGACAGGCCAAGGAGAAATGGGAGCCTTGCTACACTGATGGGCGGGATGTAAATTGCCAACAGCCACTCTGGAGAAGGGTAAGGTGTGTCCTGAAACATCTAAAAAACACAGCTTAGAGAGCATAGGGCACTTCCACGCATGGGGGGATAAAGTGGGAAAATTGAAAATCAGCAAGACACAAGCACCCCAAAGTTTAGGGCTGCTCTGTTGACAAGGACCTCCACTTCCTTCCACCTTAAATATCCCAGGAAAGCGAAAAATGGATAAAAAAGTTGTGGTCCTTATGTACAATGGAATATCACTCAGCCATGAAATCAATGTCATAAAGCTAGTAGCAGCATGATGAGTGGATTTAGGTAAGACGATTCTAAGTGAAATAAGTCACACAGAAAAGGACACTTCTCATAAGGTGTCACTTATAGAGGGAATGTAAAAACCGTTACACTTGAACTGAATTACAAAACAGAACAGAGTCACACATGCAGAAAACACACTATGGCTGCTTAACGGGAAAGGTGAGGTGGGGTGATACATAAAACAAGAGTTTCAAATTAGCTCAGATACCGTTCCATAAACCCAATATGGAATAGACAAGACCTACTCCTTGCTCAGAGAACTGGACTCAACACGCCCGATTCACCGCACAAGAATATATCTGACTAGTAATAATCTTAAAACCTATGTATTGATATCTCTCTGTTAGTGTGTCAAATGGGTGTAAAGCGGCCTAAACACAGCCGTGAAAAGCAGCTAAACCCCATTATAAAAATAAATTACTTTTAAAAACCCATGAAACAAAGACAGGGAAAGAGAGAGAAATTCTTACACAATTCGTTCAGGGGCTGTGATGCAACCTGGATTGACCATATCTAGACCCACAGCTAGATGAGACATAAGGGTGGACACTCTTGGGGCTGAGAGGTTTGGTGAGGTTGGGTGAGCAAACGCAGACCCTTTAAAGTAATACTGCGTGCTACCCATCGCATGGGTCCCAAATCTCCAGGTTCAAGGGCATCTTCCTACATCGAAAACATGCATGAGAAACCCAGAAGATGGTACACCGTGTGATGGGGAAAGGTTTCTAAAACGCACCTCATTTCTCATCTCCTTGTGCTCGGGTTCGCCATTCCAGCCACTTTACTAGCAATCTCCCTACTTGGAGCATCAGCACCTTTAACCTCCTGTTCCGTACAGGTTGCAATTTGTCCTGAGGATGAACGGGAAGACGGGGAACCAATGAGAGACTAGCTCTTGGTGTTGGGACAGGCACAGGTCACTCTATTTTCCCATCAGGAAGAAGAATTAACCACAGGCTCAGCCTGCCCCCCGGAACCAGAACAGGGCCTGAAGCCATCCGGCGCTTTTGCGGCCGGCTCCCAAAAAAGCGACTTGTAAAATGGAGCTTCGGGGCACTGCAATTCACAAACCTGCAGAGTTATAAATGATAACTCTCGTCCACAAATATA
Source organism: Balaenoptera physalus (assembly GCF_965194825.1). Taxonomy (NCBI): domain Eukaryota; kingdom Metazoa; phylum Chordata; class Mammalia; order Artiodactyla; family Balaenopteridae; genus Balaenoptera; species Balaenoptera physalus. The sequence continues at coordinate 128,426 of NW_028126457.1, read as the reverse complement.
TTGAGGGAAGGCAAAGAAGAGGATTTGAAATCAAGGCAGAATTGCAGGAAACAGATTTCAGGAGGTAGATTCGAATCGCCTTTAAAGCACATGAAAAGCGGCAAAACGTTGACAATGATGCCCTTGGCCAAAAAGGGCGTATGCGTTTTTTCCTGAATATATTCAGGAAAAAACGCATACGCCCTTTTTGGCCAACCAAGCAACCTGGAAAGGCAAATCAGCGCTATAAAGAAGTCTCGCTTCCCATCGGTCAAAAGGGCCATGCTGAAAAAAGTGTCAAAACCAGAAATGCAGGACAGGCCAAGGAGAAATGGGAGCCTTGCTACACTGATGGGCGGGATGTAAATTGCCAACAGCCACTCTGGAGAAGTGTAAGGTGTGTCCTGAAACATCTAAAAAACACAGCTTAGAGAGCATAGGGCACTTCCACGCATGGGGGGATAAAGTGGGAAAATTGAAAATCAGCAAGACACAAGCACCCCAAAGTTTAGGGCTGCTCTGTTGACAAGGACCTCCACTTCCTTCCACCTTAAATATCCCAGGAAAGCGAAAAATGGATAAAAAAGTTGTGGTCCTTATGTACAATGGAATATCACTCAGCCATGAAATCAATGTCATAAAGCTAGTAGCAGCATGATGAGTGGATTTAGGTAAGACGATCCTAAGTGAAATAAGTCACACAGAAAAGGACACTTCTCATAAGGTGTCACTTATAGAGGGAATGTAAAAACCGTTACACTTGAACTGAATTACAAAACAGAACAGAGTCACACATGCAGAAAACACACTATGGCTGCTTAACGGGAAAGGTGAGGTGGGGTGATACATAAAACAAGAGTTTCAAATTAGCTCAGATACCGTTCCATAAACCCAATATGGAATAGACAAGACCTACTCCTTGCTCAGAGAACTGGACTCAACACGCCCGATTCACCGCACAAGAATATATCTGACTAGTAATAATCTTAAAACCTATGTATTGATATCTCTCTGTTAGTGTGTCAAGTGGGTGTAAAGCGGCCTAAACACAGCCGTGAAAAGCAGCTAAACCCCATTATAAAAATAAATTACTTTTAAAAACCCATGAAACAAAGACAGGGAAAGAGAGAGAAATTCTTACACAATTCGTTCAGGGGCTGTGATGCAACCTGGATTGACCATATCTAGACCCACAGCTGGATGAGACATAAGGGTGGACACTCTTGGGGCTGAGAGGTTTGGTGAGGTTGGGTGAGCAAACGCAGACCCTTTAAAGTAATACTGCGTGCTACCCATCGCATGGGTCCCAAATCTCCAGGTTCAAGGGCATCTTCCTACATCGAAAACATGCATGAGAAACCCAGAAGATGGTACACCGTGTGATGGGGAAAGGTTTCTAAAACGCACCTCATTTCTCATCTCCTTGTGCTCGGGTTCGCCATTCCAGCCACTTTACTAGCAATCTCCCTACTTGGAGCATCAGCACCTTTAACCTCCTGTTCCGTACAGGTTGCAATTTGTCCTGAGGATGAACGGGAAGACGGGGAACCAATGAGAGACTAGCTCTTGGTGTTGGGACAGGCACAGGTCACTCTATTTTCCCATCAGGAAGAAGAATTAACCACAGGCTCAGCCTGCCCCCCGGAACCAGAACAGGGCCTGAAGCCATCCGGCGCTTCTGCGGCCGGATCCCAAAAAAGCGACTTGTAAAATGGAGCTTCAGGGCACTGCAATTCACAAACCTGCAGAGTTATAAATGATAACTCTCGTCCACAAATATATTGAGGGAAGGCAAAGAAGAGGATTAGAAATCAAGGCAGAATTGCAGGAAACAGATTTCAGGAGGTAGATTCGAATCGCCTTTAAAGCACATGAAAAGCGGCAAAACGTTGACAATGATGCCCTTGGCCAAAAAGGGCGTATGCGTTTTTTCCTGAATATATTCAGGAAAAAACGCATACGCCCATTTTGGCCAACCAAGCAACCTGGAAAGGCAAATCAGCGCTACAAAGAAGTCTCGCTTCCCATCGGTCAAAAGGGCCATGCTGAAAAAAGTGTCAAAACCAGAAATGCAGGACAGGCCAAGGAGAAATGGGAGCCTTGCTACACTGATGGGCGGGATGTAAATTGCCAACAGCCACTCTGGAGAAGGGTAAGGTGTGTCCTGAAACATCTAAAAAACACAGCTTAGAGAGCATAGGGCACTTCCACGCATGGGGGGATAAAGTGGGAAAATTGAAAATTAGCAAGACACAAGCACCCCAAAGTTTAGGGCTGCTCTGTTGACAAGGACCTCCACTTCCTTCCACCTTAAATATCCCAGGAAAGCGAAAAATGGATAAAAAAGTTGTGGTCCTTATGTACAATGGAATATCACTCAGCCATGAAATCAATGTCATAAAGCTAGTAGCAGCATGATGAGTGGATTTAGGTAAGACGATTCTAAGTGAAATAAGTCACACAGAAAAGGACACTTCTCATAAGGTGTCACTTATAGAGGGAATGTAAAAACCGTTACACTTGAACTGAATTACAAAACAGAACAGAGTCACACATGCAGAAAACACACTATGGCTGCTTAACGGGAAAGGTGATGTGGGGTGATACATAAAACAAGAGTTTCAAATTAGCTCAGATACCGTTCCATAAACCCAATATGGAATAGACAAGACCTACTCCTTGCTCAGAGAACTGGACTCAACACGCCCGATTCACCGCACAAGAATATATCTGACTAGTAATAATCTTAAAACCTATGTATTGATATCTCTCTGTTAGTGTGTCAAGTGGGTGTAAAGCGGCCTAAACACAGCCGTGAAAAGCAGCTAAACCCCATTATAAAAATAAATTACTTTTAAAAACCCATGAAACAAAGACAGGGAAAGAGAGAGAAATTCTTACACAATTCGTTCAGGGGCTGTGATGCAACCTGGATTGACCATATCTAGACCCACAGCTGGATGAGACATAAGGGTGGACACTCTTGGGGCTGAGAGGTTTGGTGAGGTTGGGTGAGCAAACGCAGACCCTTTAAAGTAATACTGCGTGCTACCCATCGCATGGGTCCCAAATCTCCAGGTTCAAGGGCATCTTCCTACATCGAAAACATGCATGAGAAACCCAGAAGATGGTACACCGTGTGATGGGGAAAGGTTTCTAAAACGCACCTCATTTCTCATCTCCTTGTGCTCGGGTTCGCCATTCCAGCCACTTTACTAGCAATCTCCCTACTTGGAGCATCAGCACCTTTAACCTCCTGTTCCGTACAGGTTGCAATTTGTCCTGAGGATGAACGGGAAGACGGGGAACCAATGAGAGACTAGCTCTTGGTGTTGGGACAGGCACAGGTCACTCTATTTTCCCATCAGGAAGAAGAATTAACCACAGGCTCAGCCTGCCCCCCGGAACCAGAACAGGGCCTGAAGCCATCCGGCGCTTCTGCGGCCGGCTCCCAAAAAAGCGACTTGTAAAATGGAGCTTCGGGGCACTGCAATTCACAAACCTGCAGAGTTATAAATGATAACTCTCGTCCACAAATATATTGAGGGAAGGCAAAGAAGAGGATTTGAAATCAAGGCAGAATTGCAGGAAACAGATTTCAGGAGGTAGATTCGAATCGCCTTTAAAGCACATGAAAAGCGGCAAAACGTTGACAATGATGCCCTTGGCCAAAAAGGGCGTATGCGTTTTTTCCTGAATATATTCAGGAAAAAACGCATACGCCCTTTTTGGCCAACCAAGCAACCTGGAAAGGCAAATCAGCGCTACAAAGAAGTCTCGCTTCCCATCGGTCAAAAGGGCCATGCTGAAAAAAGTGTCAAAACCAGAAATGCAGGACAGGCCAAGGAGAAATGGGAGCCTTGCTACACTGATGGGCGGGATGTAAATTGCCAACAGCCACTCTGGAGAAGTGTAAGGTGTGTCCTGAAACATCTAAAAAACACAGCTTAGAGAGCATAGGGCACTTCCACGCATGGGGGGATAAAGTGGGAAAATTGAAAATCAGCAAGACACAAGCACCCCAAAGTTTAGGGCTGCTCTGTTGACAAGGACCTCCACTTCCTTCCACCTTAAATATCCCAGGAAAGCGAAAAATGGATAAAAAAGTTGTGGTCCTTATGTACAATGGAATATCACTCAGCCATGAAATCAATGTCATAAAGCTAGTAGCAGCATGATGAGTGGATTTAGGTAAGACGATTCTAAGTGAAATAAGTCACACAGAAAAGGACACTTCTCATAAGGTGTCACTTATAGAGGGAATGTAAAAACCGTTACACTTGAACTGAATTACAAAACAGAACAGAGTCACACATGCAGAAAACACACTATGGCTGCTTAACGGGAAAGGTGAGGTGGGGTGATACATAAAACAAGAGTTTCAAATTAGCTCAGATACCGTTCCATAAACCCAATATGGAATAGACAAGACCTACTCCTTGCTCAGAGAACTGGACTCAACACGCCCGATTCACCGCACAAGAATATATCTGACTAGTAATAATCTTAAAACCTATGTATTGATATCTCTCTGTTAGTGTGTCAAATGGGTGTAAAGCGGCCTAAACACAGCCGTGAAAAGCAGCTAAACCCCATTATAAAAATAAATTACTTTTAAAAACCCATGAAACAAAGACAGGGAAAGAGAGAGAAATTCTTACACAATTCGTTCAGGGGCTGTGATGCAACCTGGATTGACCATATCTAGACCCACAGCTAGATGAGACATAAGGGTGGACACTCTTGGGGCTGAGAGGTTTGGTGAGGTTGGGTGAGCAAACGCAGACCCTTTAAAGTAATACTGCGTGCTACCCATCGCATGGGTCCCAAATCTCCAGGTTCAAGGGCATCTTCCTACATCGAAAACATGCATGAGAAACCCAGAAGATGGTACACCGTGTGATGGGGAAAGGTTTCTAAAACGCACCTCATTTCTCATCTCCTTGTGCTCGGGTTCGCCATTCCAGCCACTTTACTAGCAATCTCCCTACTTGGAGCATCAGCACCTTTAACCTCCTGTTCCGTACAGGTTGCAATTTGTCCTGAGGATGAACGGGAAGACGGGGAACCAATGAGAGACTAGCTCTTGGTGTTGGGACAGGCACAGGTCACTCTATTTTCCCATCAGGAAGAAGAATTAACCACAGGCTCAGCCTGCCCCCCGGAACCAGAACAGGGCCTGAAGCCATCCGGCGCTTTTGCGGCCGGCTCCCAAAAAAGCGACTTGTAAAATGGAGCTTCGGGGCACTGCAATTCACAAACCTGCAGAGTTATAAATGATAACTCTCGTCCACAAATATATTGAGGGAAGGCAAAGAAGAGGATTTGAAATCAAGGCAGAATTGCAGGAAACAGATTTCAGGAGGTAGATTCGAATCGCCTTTAAAGCACATGAAAAGCGGCAAAACGTTGACAATGATGCCCTTGGCCAAAAAGGGCGTATGCGTTTTTTCCTGAATATATTCAGGAAAAAACGCATACGCCCTTTTTGGCCAACCAAGCAACCTGGAAAGGCAAATCAGCGCTATAAAGAAGTCTCGCTTCCCATCGGTCAAAAGGGCCATGCTGAAAAAAGTGTCAAAACCAGAAATGCAGGACAGGCCAAGGAGAAATGGGAGCCTTGCTACACTGATGGGCGGGATGTAAATTGCCAACAGCCACTCTGGAGAAGTGTAAGGTGTGTCCTGAAACATCTAAAAAACACAGCTTAGAGAGCATAGGGCACTTCCACGCATGGGGGGATAAAGTGGGAAAATTGAAAATCAGCAAGACACAAGCACCCCAAAGTTTAGGGCTGCTCTGTTGACAAGGACCTCCACTTCCTTCCACCTTAAATATCCCAGGAAAGCGAAAAATGGATAAAAAAGTTGTGGTCCTTATGTACAATGGAATATCACTCAGCCATGAAATCAATGTCATAAAGCTAGTAGCAGCATGATGAGTGGATTTAGGTAAGACGATCCTAAGTGAAATAAGTCACACAGAAAAGGACACTTCTCATAAGGTGTCACTTATAGAGGGAATGTAAAAACCGTTACACTTGAACTGAATTACAAAACAGAACAGAGTCACACATGCAGAAAACACACTATGGCTGCTTAACGGGAAAGGTGAGGTGGGGTGATACATAAAACAAGAGTTTCAAATTAGCTCAGATACCGTTCCATAAACCCAATATGGAATAGACAAGACCTACTCCTTGCTCAGAGAACTGGACTCAACACGCCCGATTCACCGCACAAGAATATATCTGACTAGTAATAATCTTAAAACCTATGTATTGATATCTCTCTGTTAGTGTGTCAAGTGGGTGTAAAGCGGCCTAAACACAGCCGTGAAAAGCAGCTAAACCCCATTATAAAAATAAATTACTTTTAAAAACCCATGAAACAAAGACAGGGAAAGAGAGAGAAATTCTTACACAATTCGTTCAGGGGCTGTGATGCAACCTGGATTGACCATATCTAGACCCACAGCTGGATGAGACATAAGGGTGGACACTCTTGGGGCTGAGAGGTTTGGTGAGGTTGGGTGAGCAAACGCAGACCCTTTAAAGTAATACTGCGTGCTACCCATCGCATGGGTCCCAAATCTCCAGGTTCAAGGGCATCTTCCTACATCGAAAACATGCATGAGAAACCCAGAAGATGGTACACCGTGTGATGGGGAAAGGTTTCTAAAACGCACCTCATTTCTCATCTCCTTGTGCTCGGGTTCGCCATTCCAGCCACTTTACTAGCAATCTCCCTACTTGGAGCATCAGCACCTTTAACCTCCTGTTCCGTACAGGTTGCAATTTGTCCTGAGGATGAACGGGAAGACGGGGAACCAATGAGAGACTAGCTCTTGGTGTTGGGACAGGCACAGGTCACTCTATTTTCCCATCAGGAAGAAGAATTAACCACAGGCTCAGCCTGCCCCCCGGAACCAGAACAGGGCCTGAAGCCATCCGGCGCTTCTGCGGCCGGATCCCAAAAAAGCGACTTGTAAAATGGAGCTTCGGGGCACTGCAATTCACAAACCTGCAGAGTTATAAATGATAACTCTCGTCCACAAATATATTGAGGGAAGGCAAAGAAGAGGATTAGAAATCAAGGCAGAATTGCAGGAAACAGATTTCAGGAGGTAGATTCGAATCGCCTTTAAAGCACATGAAAAGCGGCAAAACGTTGACAATGATGCCCTTGGCCAAAAAGGGCGTATGCGTTTTTTCCTGAATATATTCAGGAAAAAACGCATACGCCCATTTTGGCCAACCAAGCAACCTGGAAAGGCAAATCAGCGCTACAAAGAAGTCTCGCTTCCCATCGGTCAAAAGGGCCATGCTGAAAAAAGTGTCAAAACCAGAAATGCAGGACAGGCCAAGGAGAAATGGGAGCCTTGCTACACTGATGGGCGGGATGTAAATTGCCAACAGCCACTCTGGAGAAGGGTAAGGTGTGTCCTGAAACATCTAAAAAACACAGCTTAGAGAGCATAGGGCACTTCCACGCATGGGGGGATAAAGTGGGAAAATTGAAAATTAGCAAGACACAAGCACCCCAAAGTTTAGGGCTGCTCTGTTGACAAGGACCTCCACTTCCTTCCACCTTAAATATCCCAGGAAAGCGAAAAATGGATAAAAAAGTTGTGGTCCTTATGTACAATGGAATATCACTCAGCCATGAAATCAATGTCATAAAGCTAGTAGCAGCATGATGAGTGGATTTAGGTAAGACGATTCTAAGTGAAATAAGTCACACAGAAAAGGACACTTCTCATAAGGTGTCACTTATAGAGGGAATGTAAAAACCGTTACACTTGAACTGAATTACAAAACAGAACAGAGTCACACATGCAGAAAACACACTATGGCTGCTTAACGGGAAAGGTGAGGTGGGGTGATACATAAAACAAGAGTTTCAAATTAGCTCAGATACCGTTCCATAAACCCAATATGGAATAGACAAGACCTACTCCTTGCTCAGAGAACTGGACTCAACACGCCCGATTCACCGCACAAGAATATATCTGACTAGTAATAATCTTAAAACCTATGTATTGATATCTCTCTGTTAGTGTGTCAAGTGGGTGTAAAGCGGCCTAAACACAGCCGTGAAAAGCAGCTAAACCCCATTATAAAAATAAATTACTTTTAAAAACCCATGAAACAAAGACAGGGAAAGAGAGAGAAATTCTTACACAATTCGTTCAGGGGCTGTGATGCAACCTGGATTGACCATATCTAGACCCACAGCTGGATGAGACATAAGGGTGGACACTCTTGGGGCTGAGAGGTTTGGTGAGGTTGGGTGAGCAAACGCAGACCCTTTAAAGTAATACTGCGTGCTACCCATCGCATGCGTCCCAAATCTCCAGGTTCAAGGGCATCTTCCTACATCGAAAACATGCATGAGAAACCCAGAAGATGGTACACCGTGTGATGGGGAAAGGTTTCTAAAACGCACCTCATTTCTCATCTCCTTGTGCTCGGGTTCGCCATTCCAGCCACTTTACTAGCAATCTCCCTACTTGGAGCATCAGCACCTTTAACCTCCTGTTCCGTACAGGTTGCAATTTGTCCTGAGGATGAACGGGAAGACGGGGAACCAATGAGAGACTAGCTCTTGGTGTTGGGACAGGCACAGGTCACTCTATTTTCCCATCAGGAAGAAGAATTAACCACAGGCTCAGCCTGCCCCCCGGAACCAGAACAGGGCCTGAAGCCATCCGGCGCTTTTGCGGCCGGCTCCCAAAAAAGCGACTTGTAAAATGGAGCTTCGGGGCACTGCAATTCACAAACCTGCAGAGTTATAAATGATAACTCTCGTCCACAAATATATTGAGGGAAGGCAAAGAAGAGGATTTGAAATCAAGGCAGAATTGCAGGAAACAGATTTCAGGAGGTAGATTCGAATCGCCTTTAAAGCACATGAAAAGCGGCAAAACGTTGACAATGATGCCCTTGGCCAAAAAGGGCGTATGCGTTTTTTCCTGAATATATTCAGGAAAAAACGCATACGCCCTTTTTGGCCAACCAAGCAACCTGGAAAGGCAAATCAGCGCTACAAAGAAGTCTCGCTTCCCATCGGTCAAAAGGGCCATGCTGAAAAAAGTGTCAAAACCAGAAATGCAGGACAGGCCAAGGAGAAATGGGAGCCTTGCTACACTGATGGGCGGGATGTAAATTGCCAACAGCCACTCTGGAGAAGTGTAAGGTGTGTCCTGAAACATCTAAAAAACACAGCTTAGAGAGCATAGGGCACTTCCACGCATGGGGGGATAAAGTGGGAAAATTGAAAATCAGCAAGACACAAGCACCCCAAAGTTTAGGGCTGCTCTGTTGACAAGGACCTCCACTTCCTTCCACCTTAAATATCCCAGGAAAGCGAAAAATGGATAAAAAAGTTGTGGTCCTTATGTACAATGGAATATCACTCAGCCATGAAATCAATGTCATAAAGCTAGTAGCAGCATGATGAGTGGATTTAGGTAAGACGATCCTAAGTGAAATAAGTCACACAGAAAAGGACACTTCTCATAAGGTGTCACTTATAGAGGGAATGTAAAAACCGTTACACTTGAACTGAATTACAAAACAGAACAGAGTCACACATGCAGAAAACACACTATGGCTGCTTAACGGGAAAGGTGAGGTGGGGTGATACATAAAACAAGAGTTTCAAATTAGCTCAGATACCGTTCCATAAACCCAATATGGAATAGACAAGACCTACTCCTTGCTCAGAGAACTGGACTCAACACGCCCGATTCACCGCACAAGAATATATCTGACTAGTAATAATCTTAAAACCTATGTATTGATATCTCTCTGTTAGTGTGTCAAGTGGGTGTAAAGCGGCCTAAACACAGCCGTGAAAAGCAGCTAAACCCCATTATAAAAATAAATTACTTTTAAAAACCCATGAAACAAAGACAGGGAAAGAGAGAGAAATTCTTACACAATTCGTTCAGGGGCTGTGATGCAACCTGGATTGACCATATCTAGACCCACAGCTGGATGAGACATAAGGGTGGACACTCTTGGGGCTGAGAGGTTTGGTGAGGTTGGGTGAGCAAACGCAGACCCTTTAAAGTAATACTGCGTGCTACCCATCGCATGCGTCCCAAATCTCCAGGTTCAAGGGCATCTTCCTACATCGAAAACATGCATGAGAAACCCAGAAGATGGTACACCGTGTGATGGGGAAAGGTTTCTAAAACGCACCTCATTTCTCATCTCCTTGTGCTCGGGTTCGGCATTCCAGCCACTTTACTAGCAATCTCCCTACTTGGAGCATCAGCACCTTTAACCTCCTGTTCCGTACAGGTTGCAATTTGTCCTGAGGATGAACGGGAAGACGGGGAACCAATGAGAGACTAGCTCTTGGTGTTGGGACAGGCACAGGTCACTCTATTTTCCCATCAGGAAGAAGAATTAACCACAGGCTCAGCCTGCCCCCCGGAACCAGAACAGGGCCTGAAGCCATCCGGCGCTTCTGCGGCCGGATCACAAAAAAGCGACTTGTAAAATGGAGCTTCGGGGCACTGCAATTCACAAACCTGCAGAGTTATAAATGATAACTCTCGTCCACAAATATATTGAGGGAAGGCAAAGAAGAGGATTAGAAATCAAGGCAGAATTGCAGGAAACAGATTTCAGGAGGTAGATTCGAATCGCCTTTAAAGCACATGAAAAGCGGCAAAACGTTGACAATGATGCCCTTGGCCAAAAAGGGCGTATGCGTTTTTTCCTGAATATATTCAGGAAAAAACGCATACGCCCTTTTTGGCCAACCAAGCAACCTGGAAAGGCAAATCAGCGCTACAAAGAAGTCTCGCTTCCCATCGGTCAAAAGGGCCATGCTGAAAAAAGTGTCAAAACCAGAAATGCAGGACAGGCCAAGGAGAAATGGGAGCCTTGCTACACTGATGGGCGGGATGTAAATTGCCAACAGCCACTCTGGAGAAGGGTAAGGTGTGTCCTGAAACATCTAAAAAACACAGCTTAGAGAGCATAGGGCACTTCCACGCATGGGGGGATAAAGTGGGAAAATTGAAAATTAGCAAGACACAAGCACCCCAAAGTTTAGGGCTGCTCTGTTGACAAGGACCTCCACTTCCTTCCACCTTAAATATCCCAGGAAAGCGAAAAATGGATAAAAAAGTTGTGGTCCTTATGTACAATGGAATATCACTCAGCCATGAAATCAATGTCATAAAGCTAGTAGCAGCATGATGAGTGGATTTAGGTAAGACGATTCTAAGTGAAATAAGTCACACAGAAAAGGACACTTCTCATAAGGTGTCACTTATAGAGGGAATGTAAAAACCGTTACACTTGAACTGAATTACAAAACAGAACAGAGTCACACATGCAGAAAACACACTATGGCTGCTTAACGGGAAAGGTGAGGTGGGGTGATACATAAAACAAGAGTTTCAAATTAGCTCAGATACCGTTCCATAAACCCAATATGGAATAGACAAGACCTACTCCTTGCTCAGAGAACTGGACTCAACACGCCCGATTCACCGCACAAGAATATATCTGACTAGTAATAATCTTAAAACCTATGTATTGATATCTCTCTGTTAGTGTGTCAAGTGGGTGTAAAGCGGCCTAAACACAGCCGTGAAAAGCAGCTAAACCCCATTATAAAAATAAATTACTTTTAAAAACCCATGAAACAAAGACAGGGAAAGAGAGAGAAATTCTTACACAATTCGTTCAGGGGCTGTGATGCAACCTGGATTGACCATATCTAGACCCACAGCTGGATGAGACATAAGGGTGGACACTCTTGGGGCTGAGAGGTTTGGTGAGGTTGGGTGAGCAAACGCAGACCCTTTAAAGTAATACTGCGTGCTACCCATCGCATGGGTCCCAAATCTCCAGGTTCAAGGGCATCTTCCTACATCGAAAACATGCATGAGAAACCCAGAAGATGGTACACCGTGTGATGGGGAAAGGTTTCTAAAACGCACCTCATTTCTCATCTCCTTGTGCTCGGGTTCGCCATTCCAGCCACTTTACTAGCAATCTCCCTACTTGGAGCATCAGCACCTTTAACCTCCTGTTCCGTACAGGTTGCAATTTGTCCTGAGGATGAACGGGAAGACGGGGAACCAATGAGAGACTAGCTCTTGGTGTTGGGACAGGCACAGGTCACTCTATTTTCCCATCAGGAAGAAGAATTAACCACAGGCTCAGCCTGCCCCCCGGAACCAGAACAGGGCCTGAAGCCATCCGGCGCTTTTGCGGCCGGCTCCCAAAAAAGCGACTTGTAAAATGGAGCTTCGGGGCACTGCAATTCACAAACCTGCAGAGTTATAAATGATAACTCTCGTCCACAAATATATTGAGGGAAGGCAAAGAAGAGGATTAGAAATCAAGGCAGAATTGCAGGAAACAGATTTCAGGAGGTAGATTCGAATCGCCTTTAAAGCACATGAAAAGCGGCAAAACGTTGACAATGATGCCCTTGGCCAAAAAGGGCGTATGCGTTTTTTCCTGAATATATTCAGGAAAAAACGCATACGCCCTTTTTGGCCAACCAAGCAACCTGGAAAGGCAAATCAGCGCTACAAAGAAGTCTCGCTTCCCATCGGTCAAAAGGGCCATGCTGAAAAAAGTGTCAAAACCAGAAATGCAGGACAGGCCAAGGAGAAATGGGAGCCTTGCTACACTGATGGGCGGGATGTAAATTGCCAACAGCCACTCTGGAGAAGGGTAAGGTGTGTCCTGAAACATCTAAAAAACACAGCTTAGAGAGCATAGGGCACTTCCACGCATGGGGGGATAAAGTGGGAAAATTGAAAATCAGCAAGACACAAGCACCCCAAAGTTTAGGGCTGCTCTGTTGACAAGGACCTCCACTTCCTTCCACCTTAAATATCCCAGGAAAGCGAAAAATGGATAAAAAAGTTGTGGTCCTTATGTACAATGGAATATCACTCAGCCATGAAATCAATGTCATAAAGCTAGTAGCAGCATGATGAGTGGATTTAGGTAAGACGATCCTAAGTGAAATAAGTCACACAGAAAAGGACACTTCTCATAAGGTGTCACTTATAGAGGGAATGTAAAAACCGTTACACTTGAACTGAATTACAAAACAGAACAGAGTCACACATGCAGAAAACACACTATGGCTGCTTAACGGGAAAGGTGAGGTGGGGTGATACATAAAACAAGAGTTTCAAATTAGCTCAGATACCGTTCCATAAACCCAATATGGAATAGACAAGACCTACTCCTTGCTCAGAGAACTGGACTCAACACGCCCGATTCACCGCACAAGAATATATCTGACTAGTAATAATCTTAAAACCTATGTATTGATATCTCTCTGTTAGTGTGTCAAGTGGGTGTAAAGCGGCCTAAACACAGCCGTGAAAAGCAGCTAAACCCCATTATAAAAATAAATTACTTTTAAAAACCCATGAAACAAAGACAGGGAAAGAGAGAGAAATTCTTACACAATTCGTTCAGGGGCTGTGATGCAACCTGGATTGACCATATCTAGACCCACAGCTGGATGAGACATAAGGGTGGACACTCTTGGGGCTGAGAGGTTTGGTGAGGTTGGGTGAGCAAACGCAGACCCTTTAAAGTAATACTGCGTGCTACCCATCGCATGGGTCCCAAATCTCCAGGTTCAAGGGCATCTTCCTACATCGAAAACATGCATGAGAAACCCAGAAGATGGTACACCGTGTGATGGGGAAAGGTTTCTAAAACGCACCTCATTTCTCATCTCCTTGTGCTCGGGTTCGCCATTCCAGCCACTTTACTAGCAATCTCCCTACTTGGAGCATCAGCACCTTTAACCTCCTGTTCCGTACAGGTTGCAATTTGTCCTGAGGATGAACGGGAAGACGGGGAACCAATGAGAGACTAGCTCTTGGTGTTGGGACAGGCACAGGTCACTCTATTTTCCCATCAGGAAGAAGAATTAACCACAGGCTCAGCCTGCCCCCCGGAACCAGAACAGGGCCTGAAGCCATCCGGCGCTTCTGCGGCCGGCTCCCAAAAAAGCGACTTGTAAAATGGAGCTTCGGGGCACTGCAATTCACAAACCTGCAGAGTTATAAATGATAACTCTCGTCCACAAATATATTGAGGGAAGGCAAAGAAGAGGATTTGAAATCAAGGCAGAATTGCAGGAAACAGATTTCAGGAGGTAGATTCGAATCGCCTTTAAAGCACATGAAAAGCGGCAAAACGTTGACAATGATGCCCTTGGCCAAAAAGGGCGTATGCGTTTTTTCCTGAATATATTCAGGAAAAAACGCATACGCCCTTTTTGGCCAACCAAGCAACCTGGAAAGGCAAATCAGCGCTACAAAGAAGTCTCGCTTCCCATCGGTCAAAAGGGCCATGCTGAAAAAAGTGTCAAAACCAGAAATGCAGGACAGGCCAAGGAGAAATGGGAGCCTTGCTACACTGATGGGCGGGATGTAAATTGCCAACAGCCACTCTGGAGAAGGGTAAGGTGTGTCCTGAAACATCTAAAAAACACAGCTTAGAGAGCATAGGGCACTTCCACGCATGGGGGGATAAAGTGGGAAAATTGAAAATCAGCAAGACACAAGCACCCCAAAGTTTAGGGCTGCTCTGTTGACAAGGACCTCCACTTCCTTCCACCTTAAATATCCCAGGAAAGCGAAAAATGGATAAAAAAGTTGTGGTCCTTATGTACAATGGAATATCACTCAGCCATGAAATCAATGTCATAAAGCTAGTAGCAGCATGATGAGTGGATTTAGGTAAGACGATCCTAAGTGAAATAAGTCACACAGAAAAGGACACTTCTCATAAGGTGTCACTTATAGAGGGAATGTAAAAACCGTTACACTTGAACTGAATTACAAAACAGAACAGAGTCACACATGCAGAAAACACACTATGGCTGCTTAACGGGAAAGGTGAGGTGGGGTGATACATAAAACAAGAGTTTCAAATTAGCTCAGATACCGTTCCATAAACCCAATATGGAATAGACAAGACCTACTCCTTGCTCAGAGAACTGGACTCAACACGCCCGATTCACCGCACAAGAATATATCTGACTAGTAATAATCTTAAAACCTATGTATTGATATCTCTCTGTTAGTGTGTCAAGTGGGTGTAAAGCGGCCTAAACACAGCCGTGAAAAGCAGCTAAACCCCATTATAAAAATAAATTACTTTTAAAAACCCATGAAACAAAGACAGGGAAAGAGAGAGAAATTCTTACACAATTCGTTCAGGGGCTGTGATGCAACCTGGATTGACCATATCTAGACCCACAGCTGGATGAGACATAAGGGTGGACACTCTTGGGGCTGAGAGGTTTGGTGAGGTTGGGTGAGCAAACGCAGACCCTTTAAAGTAATACTGCGTGCTACCCATCGCATGGGTCCCAAATCTCCAGGTTCAAGGGCATCTTCCTACATCGAAAACATGCATGAGAAACCCAGAAGATGGTACACCGTGTGATGGGGAAAGGTTTCTAAAACGCACCTCATTTCTCATCTCCTTGTGCTCGGGTTCGCCATTCCAGCCACTTTACTAGCAATCTCCCTACTTGGAGCATCAGCACCTTTAACCTCCTGTTCCGTACAGGTTGCAATTTGTCCTGAGGATGAACGGGAAGACGGGGAACCAATGAGAGACTAGCTCTTGGTGTTGGGACAGGCACAGGTCACTCTATTTTCCCATCAGGAAGAAGAATTAACCACAGGCTCAGCCTGCCCCCCGGAACCAGAACAGGGCCTGAAGCCATCCGGCGCTTTTGCGGCCGGCTCCCAAAAAAGCGACTTGTAAAATGGAGCTTCGGGGCACTGCAATTCACAAACCTGCAGAGTTATAAATGATAACTCTCGTCCACAAATATATTGAGGGAAGGCAAAGAAGAGGATTAGAAATCAAGGCAGAATTGCAGGAAACAGATTTCAGGAGGTAGATTCGAATCGCCTTTAAAGCACATGAAAAGCGGCAAAACGTTGACAATGATGCCCTTGGCCAAAAAGGGCGTATGCGTTTTTTCCTGAATATATTCAGGAAAAAACGCATACGCCCTTTTTGGCCAACCAAGCAACCTGGAAAGGCAAATCAGCGCTACAAAGAAGTCTCGCTTCCCATCGGTCAAAAGGGCCATGCTGAAAAAAGTGTCAAAACCAGAAATGCAGGACAGGCCAAGGAGAAATGGGAGCCTTGCTACACTGATGGGCGGGATGTAAATTGCCAACAGCCACTCTGGAGAAGGGTAAGGTGTGTCCTGAAACACCTAAAAAACACAGCTTAGAGAGCATAGGGCACTTCCACGCATGGGGGGATAAAGTGGGAAAATTGAAAATCAGCAAGACACAAGCACCCCAAAGTTTAGGGCTGCTCTGTTGACAAGGACCTCCACTTCCTTCCACCTTAAATATCCCAGGAAAGCGAAAAATGGATAAAAAAGTTGTGGTCCTTATGTACAATGGAATATCACTCAGCCATGAAATCAATGTCATAAAGCTAGTAGCAGCATGATGAGTGGATTTAGGTAAGACGATCCTAAGTGAAATAAGTCACACAGAAAAGGACACTTCTCATAAGGTGTCACTTATAGAGGGAATGTAAAAACCGTTACACTTGAACTGAATTACAAAACAGAACAGAGTCACACATGCAGAAAACACACTATGGCTGCTTAACGGGAAAGGTGAGGTGGGGTGATACATAAAACAAGAGTTTCAAATTAGCTCAGATACCGTTCCATAAACCCAATATGGAATAGACAAGACCTACTCCTTGCTCAGAGAACTGGACTCAACACGCCCGATTCACCGCACAAGAATATATCTGACTAGTAATAATCTTAAAACCTATGTATTGATATCTCTCTGTTAGTGTGTCAAGTGGGTGTAAAGCGGCCTAAACACAGCCGTGAAAAGCAGCTAAACCCCATTATAAAAATAAATTACTTTTAAAAACCCATGAAACAAAGACAGGGAAAGAGAGAGAAATTCTTACACAATTCGTTCAGGGGCTGTGATGCAACCTGGATTGACCATATCTAGACCCACAGCTGGATGAGACATAAGGGTGGACACTCTTGGGGCTGAGAGGTTTGGTGAGGTTGGGTGAGCAAACGCAGACCCTTTAAAGTAATACTGCGTGCTACCCATCGCATGGGTCCCAAATCTCCAGGTTCAAGGGCATCTTCCTACATCGAAAACATGCATGAGAAACCCAGAAGATGGTACACCGTGTGATGGGGAAAGGTTTCTAAAACGCACCTCATTTCTCATCTCCTTGTGCTCGGGTTCGCCATTCCAGCCACTTTACTAGCAATCTCCCTACTTGGAGCATCAGCACCTTTAACCTCCTGTTCCGTACAGGTTGCAATTTGTCCTGAGGATGAACGGGAAGACGGGGAACCAATGAGAGACTAGCTCTTGGTGTTGGGACAGGCACAGGTCACTCTATTTTCCCATCAGGAAGAAGAATTAACCACAGGCTCAGCCTGCCCCCCGGAACCAGAACAGGGCCTGAAGCCATCCGGCGCTTCTGCGGCCGGATCCCAAAAAAGCGACTTGTAAAATGGAGCTTCAGGGCACTGCAATTCACAAACCTGCAGAGTTATAAATGATAACTCTCGTCCACAAATATATTGAGGGAAGGCAAAGAAGAGGATTAGAAATCAAGGCAGAATTGCAGGAAACAGATTTCAGGAGGTAGATTCGAATCGCCTTTAAAGCACATGAAAAGCGGCAAAACGTTGACAATGATGCCCTTGGCCAAAAAGGGCGTATGCGTTTTTTCCTGAATATATTCAGGAAAAAACGCATACGCCCATTTTGGCCAACCAAGCAACCTGGAAAGGCAAATCAGCGCTACAAAGAAGTCTCGCTTCCCATCGGTCAAAAGGGCCATGCTGAAAAAAGTGTCAAAACCAGAAATGCAGGACAGGCCAAGGAGAAATGGGAGCCTTGCTACACTGATGGGCGGGATGTAAATTGCCAACAGCCACTCTGGAGAAGGGTAAGGTGTGTCCTGAAACATCTAAAAAACACAGCTTAGAGAGCATAGGGCACTTCCACGCATGGGGGGATAAAGTGGGAAAATTGAAAATTAGCAAGACACAAGCACCCCAAAGTTTAGGGCTGCTCTGTTGACAAGGACCTCCACTTCCTTCCACCTTAAATATCCCAGGAAAGCGAAAAATGGATAAAAAAGTTGTGGTCCTTATGTACAATGGAATATCACTCAGCCATGAAATCAATGTCATAAAGCTAGTAGCAGCATGATGAGTGGATTTAGGTAAGACGATTCTAAGTGAAATAAGTCACACAGAAAAGGACACTTCTCATAAGGTGTCACTTATAGAGGGAATGTAAAAACCGTTACACTTGAACTGAATTACAAAACAGAACAGAGTCACACATGCAGAAAACACACTATGGCTGCTTAACGGGAAAGGTGAGGTGGGGTGATACATAAAACAAGAGTTTCAAATTAGCTCAGATACCGTTCCATAAACCCAATATGGAATAGACAAGACCTACTCCTTGCTCAGAGAACTGGACTCAACACGCCCGATTCACCGCACAAGAATATATCTGACTAGTAATAATCTTAAAACCTATGTATTGATATCTCTCTGTTAGTGTGTCAAGTGGGTGTAAAGCGGCCTAAACACAGCCGTGAAAAGCAGCTAAACCCCATTATAAAAATAAATTACTTTTAAAAACCCATGAAACAAAGACAGGGAAAGAGAGAGAAATTCTTACACAATTCGTTCAGGGGCTGTGATGCAACCTGGATTGACCATATCTAGACCCACAGCTGGATGAGACATAAGGGTGGACACTCTTGGGGCTGAGAGGTTTGGTGAGGTTGGGTGAGCAAACGCAGACCCTTTAAAGTAATACTGCGTGCTACCCATCGCATGGGTCCCAAATCTCCAGGTTCAAGGGCATCTTCCTACATCGAAAACATGCATGAGAAACCCAGAAGATGGTACACCGTGTGATGGGGAAAGGTTTCTAAAACGCACCTCATTTCTCATCTCCTTGTGCTCGGGTTCGCCATTCCAGCCACTTTACTAGCAATCTCCCTACTTGGAGCATCAGCACCTTTAACCTCCTGTTCCGTACAGGTTGCAATTTGTCCTGAGGATGAACGGGAAGACGGGGAACCAATGAGAGACTAGCTCTTGGTGTTGGGACAGGCACAGGTCACTCTATTTTCCCATCAGGAAGAAGAATTAACCACAGGCTCAGCCTGCCCCCCGGAACCAGAACAGGGCCTGAAGCCATCCGGCGCTTTTGCGGCCGGCTCCCAAAAAAGCGACTTGTAAAATGGAGCTTCGGGGCACTGCAATTCACAAACCTGCAGAGTTATAAATGATAACTCTCGTCCACAAATATATTGAGGGAAGGCAAAGAAGAGGATTTGAAATCAAGGCAGAATTGCAGGAAACAGATTTCAGGAGGTAGATTCGAATCGCCTTTAAAGCACATGAAAAGCGGCAAAACGTTGACAATGATGCCCTTGGCCAAAAAGGGCGTATGCGTTTTTTCCTGAATATATTGAGGAAAAAACGCATACGCCCTTTTTGGCCAACCAAGCAACCTGGAAAGGCAAATCAGCGCTACAAAGAAGTCTCGCTTCCCATCGGTCAAAAGGGCCATGCTGAAAAAAGTGTCAAAACCAGAAATGCAGGACAGGCCAAGGAGAAATGGGAGCCTTGCTACACTGATGGGCGGGATGTAAATTGCCAACAGCCACTCTGGAGAAGTGTAAGGTGTGTCCTGAAACATCTAAAAAACACAGCTTAGAGAGCATAGGGCACTTCCACGCATGGGGGGATAAAGTGGGAAAATTGAAAATCAGCAAGACACAAGCACCCCAAAGTTTAGGGCTGCTCTGTTGACAAGGACCTCCACTTCCTTCCACCTTAAATATCCCAGGAAAGCGAAAAATGGATAAAAAAGTTGTGGTCCTTATGTACAATGGAATATCACTCAGCCATGAAATCAATGTCATAAAGCTAGTAGCAGCATGATGAGTGGATTTAGGTAAGACGATCCTAAGTGAAATAAGTCACACAGAAAAGGACACTTCTCATAAGGTGTCACTTATAGAGGGAATGTAAAAACCGTTACACTTGAACTGAATTACAAAACAGAACAGAGTCACACATGCAGAAAACACACTATGGCTGCTTAACGGGAAAGGTGAGGTGGGGTGATACATAAAACAAGAGTTTCAAATTAGCTCAGATACCGTTCCATAAACCCAATATGGAATAGACAAGACCTACTCCTTGCTCAGAGAACTGGACTCAACACGCCCGATTCACCGCACAAGAATATATCTGACTAGTAATAATCTTAAAACCTATGTATTGATATCTCTCTGTTAGTGTGTCAAGTGGGTGTAAAGCGGCCTAAACACAGCCGTGAAAAGCAGCTAAACCCCATTATAAAAATAAATTACTTTTAAAAACCCATGAAACAAAGACAGGGAAAGAGAGAGAAATTCTTACACAATTCGTTCAGGGGCTGTGATGCAACCTGGATTGACCATATCTAGACCCACAGCTGGATGAGACATAAGGGTGGACACTCTTGGGGCTGAGAGGTTTGGTGAGGTTGGGTGAGCAAACGCAGACCCTTTAAAGTAATACTGCGTGCTACCCATCGCATGGGTCCCAAATCTCCAGGTTCAAGGGCATCTTCCTACATCGAAAACATGCATGAGAAACCCAGAAGATGGTACACCGTGTGATGGGGAAAGGTTTCTAAAACGCACCTCATTTCTCATCTCCTTGTGCTCGGGTTCGCCATTCCAGCCACTTTACTAGCAATCTCCCTACTTGGAGCATCAGCACCTTTAACCTCCTGTTCCGTACAGGTTGCAATTTGTCCTGAGGATGAACGGGAAGACGGGGAACCAATGAGAGACTAGCTCTTGGTGTTGGGACAGGCACAGGTCACTCTATTTTCCCATCAGGAAGAAGAATTAACCACAGGCTCAGCCTGCCCCCCGGAACCAGAACAGGGCCTGAAGCCATCCGGCGCTTTTGCGGCCGGCTCCCAAAAAAGCGACTTGTAAAATGGAGCTTCGGGGCACTGCAATTCACAAACCTGCAGAGTTATAAATGATAACTCTCGTCCACAAATATATTGAGGGAAGGCAAAGAAGAGGATTAGAAATCAAGGCAGAATTGCAGGAAACAGATTTCAGGAGGTAGATTCGAATCGCCTTTAAAGCACATGAAAAGCGGCAAAACGTTGACAATGATGCCCTTGGCCAAAAAGGGCGTATGCGTTTTTTCCTGAATATATTCAGGAAAAAACGCATACGCCCTTTTTGGCCAACCAAGCAACCTGGAAAGGCAAATCAGCGCTACAAAGAAGTCTCGCTTCCCATCGGTCAAAAGGGCCATGCTGAAAAAAGTGTCAAAACCAGAAATGCAGGACAGGCCAAGGAGAAATGGGAGCCTTGCTACACTGATGGGCGGGATGTAAATTGCCAACAGCCACTCTGGAGAAGGGTAAGGTGTGTCCTGAAACACCTAAAAAACACAGCTTAGAGAGCATAGGGCACTTCCACGCATGGGGGGATAAAGTGGGAAAATTGAAAATCAGCAAGACACAAGCACCCCAAAGTTTAGGGCTGCTCTGTTGACAAGGACCTCCACTTCCTTCCACCTTAAATATCCCAGGAAAGCGAAAAATGGATAAAAAAGTTGTGGTCCTTATGTACAATGGAATATCACTCAGCCATGAAATCAATGTCATAAAGCTAGTAGCAGCATGATGAGTGGATTTAGGTAAGACGATTCTAAGTGAAATAAGTCACACAGAAAAGGACACTTCTCATAAGGTGTCACTTATAGAGGGAATGTAAAAACCGTTACACTTGAACTGAATTACAAAACAGAACAGAGTCACACATGCAGAAAACACACTATGGCTGCTTAACGGGAAAGGTGAGGTGGGGTGATACATAAAACAAGAGTTTCAAATTAGCTCAGATACCGTTCCATAAACCCAATATGGAATAGACAAGACCTACTCCTTGCTCAGAGAACTGGACTCAACACGCCCGATTCACCGCACAAGAATATATCTGACTAGTAATAATCTTAAAACCTATGTATTGATATCTCTCTGTTAGTGTGTCAAGTGGGTGTAAAGCGGCCTAAACACAGCCGTGAAAAGCAGCTAAACCCCATTATAAAAATAAATTACTTTTAAAAACCCATGAAACAAAGACAGGGAAAGAGAGAGAAATTCTTACACAATTCGTTCAGGGGCTGTGATGCAACCTGGATTGACCATATCTAGACCCACAGCTGGATGAGACATAAGGGTGGACACTCTTGGGGCTGAGAGGTTTGGTGAGGTTGGGTGAGCAAACGCAGACCCTTTAAAGTAATACTGCGTGCTACCCATCGCATGGGTCCCAAATCTCCAGGTTCAAGGGCATCTTCCTACATCGAAAACATGCATGAGAAACCCAGAAGATGGTACACCGTGTGATGGGGAAAGGTTTCTAAAACGCACCTCATTTCTCATCTCCTTGTGCTCGGGTTCGCCATTCCAGCCACTTTACTAGCAATCTCCCTACTTGGAGCATCAGCACCTTTAACCTCCTGTTCCGTACAGGTTGCAATTTGTCCTGAGGATGAACGGGAAGACGGGGAACCAATGAGAGACTAGCTCTTGGTGTTGGGACAGGCACAGGTCACTCTATTTTCCCATCAGGAAGAAGAATTAACCACAGGCTCAGCCTGCCCCCCGGAACCAGAACAGGGCCTGAAGCCATCCGGCGCTTTTGCGGCCGGCTCCCAAAAAAGCGACTTGTAAAATGGAGCTTCGGGGCACTGCAATTCACAAACCTGCAGAGTTATAAATGATAACTCTCGTCCACAAATATATTGAGGGAAGGCAAAGAAGAGGATTAGAAATCAAGGCAGAATTGCAGGAAACAGATTTCAGGAGGTAGATTCGAATCGCCTTTAAAGCACATGAAAAGCGGCAAAACGTTGACAATGATGCCCTTGGCCAAAAAGGGCGTATGCGTTTTTTCCTGAATATATTCAGGAAAAAACGCATACGCCCTTTTTGGCCAACCAAGCAACCTGGAAAGGCAAATCAGCGCTACAAAGAAGTCTCGCTTCCCATCGGTCAAAAGGGCCATGCTGAAAAAAGTGTCAAAACCAGAAATGCAGGACAGGCCAAGGAGAAATGGGAGCCTTGCTACACTGATGGGCGGGATGTAAATTGCCAACAGCCACTCTGGAGAAGGGTAAGGTGTGTCCTGAAACACCTAAAAAACACAGCTTAGAGAGCATAGGGCACTTCCACGCATGGGGGGATAAAGTGGGAAAATTGAAAATCAGCAAGACACAAGCACCCCAAAGTTTAGGGCTGCTCTGTTGACAAGGACCTCCACTTCCTTCCACCTTAAATATCCCAGGAAAGCGAAAAATGGATAAAAAAGTTGTGGTCCTTATGTACAATGGAATATCACTCAGCCATGAAATCAATGTCATAAAGCTAGTAGCAGCATGATGAGTGGATTTAGGTAAGACGATTCTAAGTGAAATAAGTCACACAGAAAAGGACACTTCTCATAAGGTGTCACTTATAGAGGGAATGTAAAAACCGTTACACTTGAACTGAATTACAAAACAGAACAGAGTCACACATGCAGAAAACACACTATGGCTGCTTAACGGGAAAGGTGAGGTGGGGTGATACATAAAACAAGAGTTTCAAATTAGCTCAGATACCGTTCCATAAACCCAATATGGAATAGACAAGACCTACTCCTTGCTCAGAGAACTGGACTCAACACGCCCGATTCACCGCACAAGAATATATCTGACTAGTAATAATCTTAAAACCTATGTATTGATATCTCTCTGTTAGTGTGTCAAGTGGGTGTAAAGCGGCCTAAACACAGCCGTGAAAAGCAGCTAAACCCCATTATAAAAATAAATTACTTTTAAAAACCCATGAAACAAAGACAGGGAAAGAGAGAGAAATTCTTACACAATTCGTTCAGGGGCTGTGATGCAACCTGGATTGACCATATCTAGACCCACAGCTGGATGAGACATAAGGGTGGACACTCTTGGGGCTGAGAGGTTTGGTGAGGTTGGGTGAGCAAACGCAGACCCTTTAAAGTAATACTGCGTGCTACCCATCGCATGGGTCCCAAATCTCCAGGTTCAAGGGCATCTTCCTACATCGAAAACATGCATGAGAAACCCAGAAGATGGTACACCGTGTGATGGGGAAAGGTTTCTAAAACGCACCTCATTTCTCATCTCCTTGTGCTCGGGTTCGCCATTCCAGCCACTTTACTAGCAATCTCCCTACTTGGAGCATCAGCACCTTTAACCTCCTGTTCCGTACAGGTTGCAATTTGTCCTGAGGATGAACGGGAAGACGGGGAACCAATGAGAGACTAGCTCTTGGTGTTGGGACAGGCACAGGTCACTCTATTTTCCCATCAGGAAGAAGAATTAACCACAGGCTCAGCCTGCCCCCCGGAACCAGAACAGGGCCTGAAGCCATCCGGCGCTTTTGCGGCCGGCTCCCAAAAAAGCGACTTGTAAAATGGAGCTTCGGGGCACTGCAATTCACAAACCTGCAGAGTTATAAACGATAACTCTCGTCCACAAATATATTGAGGGAAGGCAAAGAAGAGGATTTGAAATCAAGGCAGAATTGCAGGAAACAGATTTCAGGAGGTAGATTCGAATCGCCTTTAAAGCACATGAAAAGCGGCAAAACGTTGACAATGATGCCCTTGGCCAAAAAGGGCGTATGCATTTTTTCCTGAATATATTCAGGAAAAAACGCATACGCCCTTTTTGGCCAACCAAGCAACCTGGAAAGGCAAATCAGCGCTACAAAGAAGTCTCGCTTCCCATCGGTCAAAAGGGCCATGCTGAAAAAAGTGTCAAAACCAGAAATGCAGGACAGGCCATGGAGAAATGGGAGCCTTGCTACACTGATGGGCGGGATGTAAATTGCCAACAGCCACTCTGGAGAAGTGTAAGGTGTGTCCTGAAACATCTAAAAAACACAGCTTAGAGAGCATAGGGCACTTCCACGCATGGGGGGATAAAGTGGGAAAATTGAAAATCAGCAAGACACAAGCACCCCAAAGTTTAGGGCTGCTCTGTTGACAAGGACCTCCACTTCCTTCCACCTTAAATATCCCAGGAAAGCGAAAAATGGATAAAAAAGTTGTGGTCCTTATGTACAATGGAATATCACTCAGCCATGAAATCAATGTCATAAAGCTAGTAGCAGCATGATGAGTGGATTTAGGTAAGACGATCCTAAGTGAAATAAGTCACACAGAAAAGGACACTTCTCATAAGGTGTCACTTATAGAGGGAATGTAAAAACCGTTACACTTGAACTGAATTACAAAACAGAACAGAGTCACACATGCAGAAAACACACTATGGCTGCTTAACGGGAAAGGTGAGGTGGGGTGATACATAAAACAAGAGTTTCAAATTAGCTCAGATACCGTTCCATAAACCCAATATGGAATAGACAAGACCTACTCCTTGCTCAGAGAACTGGACTCAACACGCCCGATTCACCACACAAGAATATATCTGACTAGTAATAATCTTAAAACCTATGTATTGATATCTCTCTGTTAGTGTGTCAAGTGGGTGTAAAGCGGCCTAAACACAGCCGTGAAAAGCAGCTAAACCCCATTATAAAAATAAATTACTTTTAAAAACCCATGAAACAAAGACAGGGAAAGAGAGAGAAATTCTTACACAATTCGTTCAGGGGCTGTGATGCAACCTGGATTGACCATATCTAGACCCACAGCTGGATGAGACATAAGGGTGGACACTCTTGGGGCTGAGAGGTTTGGTGAGGTTGGGTGAGCAAACGCAGACCCTTTAAAGTAATACTGCGTGCTACCCATCGCATGGGTCCCAAATCTCCAGGTTCAAGGGCATCTTCCTACATCGAAAACATGCATGAGAAACCCAGAAGATGGTACACCGTGTGATGGGGAAAGGTTTCTAAAACGCACCTCATTTCTCATCTCCTTGTGCTCGGGTTCGCCATTCCAGCCACTTTACTAGCAATCTCCCTACTTGGAGCATCAGCACCTTTAACCTCCTGTTCCGTACAGGTTGCAATTTGTCCTGAGGATGAACGGGAAGACGGGGAACCAATGAGAGACTAGCTCTTGGTGTTGGGACAGGCACAGGTCACTCTATTTTCCCATCAGGAAGAAGAATTAACCACAGGCTCAGCCTGCCCCCCGGAACCAGAACAGGGCCTGAAGCCATCCAGCGCTTTTGCGGCCGGCTCCCAAAAAAGCGACTTGTAAAATGGAGCTTCAGGGCACTGCAATTCACAAACCTGCAGAGTTATAAATGATAACTCTCGTCCACAAATATATTGAGGGAAGGCAAAGAAGAGGATTAGAAATCAAGGCAGAATTGCAGGAAACAGATTTCAGGAGGTAGATTCGAATCGCCTTTAAAGCACATGAAAAGCGGCAAAACGTTGACAATGATGCCCTTGGCCAAAAAGGGCGTATGCGTTTTTTCCTGAATATATTCAGGAAAAAACGCATACGCCCTTTTTGGCCAACCAAGCAACCTGGAAAGGCAAATCAGCGCTACAAAGAAGTCTCGCTTCCCATCGGTCAAAAGGGCCATGCTGAAAAAAGTGTCAAAACCAGAAATGCAGGACAGGCCAAGGAGAAATGGGAGCCTTGCTACACTGATGGGCGGGATGTAAATTGCCAACAGCCACTCTGGAGAAGGGTAAGGTGTGTCCTGAAACATCTAAAAAACACAGCTTAGAGAGCATAGGGCACTTCCACGCATGGGGGGATAAAGTGGGAAAATTGAAAATCAGCAAGACACAAGCACCCCAAAGTTTAGGGCTGCTCTGTTGACAAGGACCTCCACTTCCTTCCACCTTAAATATCCCAGGAAAGCGAAAAATGGATAAAAAAGTTGTGGTCCTTATGTACAATGGAATATCACTCAGCCATGAAATCAATGTCATAAAGCTAGTAGCAGCATGATGAGTGGATTTAGGTAAGACGATCCTAAGTGAAATAAGTCACACAGAAAAGGACACTTCTCATAAGGTGTCACTTATAGAGGGAATGTAAAAACCGTTACACTTGAACTGAATTACAAAACAGAACAGAGTCACACATGCAGAAAACACACTATGGCTGCTTAACGGGAAAGGTGAGGTGGGGTGATACATAAAACAAGAGTTTCAAATTAGCTCAGATACCGTTCCATAAACCCAATATGGAATAGACAAGACCTACTCCTTGCTCAGAGAACTGGACTCAACACGCCCGATTCACCGCACAAGAATATATCTGACTAGTAATAATCTTAAAACCTATGTATTGATATCTCTCTGTTAGTGTGTCAAGTGGGTGTAAAGCGGCCTAAACACAGCCGTGAAAAGCAGCTAAACCCCATTATAAAAATAAATTACTTTTAAAAACCCATGAAACAAAGACAGGGAAAGAGAGAGAAATTCTTACACAATTCGTTCAGGGGCTGTGATGCAACCTGGATTGACCATATCTAGACCCACAGCTGGATGAGACATAAGGGTGGACACTCTTGGGGCTGAGAGGTTTGGTGAGGTTGGGTGAGCAAACGCAGACCCTTTAAAGTAATACTGCGTGCTACCCATCGCATGGGTCCCAAATCTCCAGGTTCAAGGGCATCTTCCTACATCGAAAACATGCATGAGAAACCCAGAAGATGGTACACCGTGTGATGGGGAAAGGTTTCTAAAACGCACCTCATTTCTCATCTCCTTGTGCTCGGGTTCGCCATTCCAGCCACTTTACTAGCAATCTCCCTACTTGGAGCATCAGCACCTTTAACCTCCTGTTCCGTACAGGTTGCAATTTGTCCTGAGGATGAACGGGAAGACGGGGAACCAATGAGAGACTAGCTCTTGGTGTTGGGACAGGCACAGGTCACTCTATTTTCCCATCAGGAAGAAGAATTAACCACAGGCTCAGCCTGCCCCCCGGAACCAGAACAGGGCCTGAAGCCATCCGGCGCTTTTGCGGCCGGCTCCCAAAAAAGCGACTTGTAAAATGGAGCTTCGGGGCACTGCAATTCACAAACCTGCAGAGTTATAAATGATAACTCTCGTCCACAAATATATTGAGGGAAGGCAAAGAAGAGGATTTGAAATCAAGGCAGAATTGCAGGAAACAGATTTCAGGAGGTAGATTCGAATCGCCTTTAAAGCACATGAAAAGCGGCAAAACGTTGACAATGATGCCCTTGGCCAAAAAGGGCGTATGCGTTTTTTCCTGAATATATTCAGGAAAAAACGCATACGCCCTTTTTGGCCAACCAAGCAACCTGGAAAGGCAAATCAGCGCTACAAAGAAGTCTCGCTTCCCATCGGTCAAAAGGGCCATGCTGAAAAAAGTGTCAAAACCAGAAATGCAGGACAGGCCAAGGAGAAATGGGAGCCTTGCTACACTGATGGGCGGGATGTAAATTGCCAACAGCCACTCTGGAGAAGGGTAAGGTGTGTCCTGAAACATCTAAAAAACACAGCTTAGAGAGCATAGGGCACTTCCACGCATGGGGGGATAAAGTGGGAAAATTGAAAATCAGCAAGACACAAGCACCCCAAAGTTTAGGGCTGCTCTGTTGACAAGGACCTCCACTTCCTTCCACCTTAAATATCCCAGGAAAGCGAAAAATGGATAAAAAAGTTGTGGTCCTTATGTACAATGGAATATCACTCAGCCATGAAATCAATGTCATAAAGCTAGTAGCAGCATGATGAGTGGATTTAGGTAAGACGATCCTAAGTGAAATAAGTCACACAGAAAAGGACACTTCTCATAAGGTGTCACTTATAGAGGGAATGTAAAAACCGTTACACTTGAACTGAATTACAAAACAGAACAGAGTCACACATGCAGAAAACACACTATGGCTGCTTAACGGGAAAGGTGAGGTGGGGTGATACATAAAACAAGAGTTTCAAATTAGCTCAGATACCGTTCCATAAACCCAATATGGAATAGACAAGACCTACTCCTTGCTCAGAGAACTGGACTCAACACGCCCGATTCACCGCACAAGAATATATCTGACTAGTAATAATCTTAAAACCTATGTATTGATATCTCTCTGTTAGTGTGTCAAGTGGGTGTAAAGCGGCCTAAACACAGCCGTGAAAAGCAGCTAAACCCCATTATAAAAATAAATTACTTTTAAAAACCCATGAAACAAAGACAGGGAAAGAGAGAGAAATTCTTACACAATTCGTTCAGGGGCTGTGATGCAACCTGGATTGACCATATCTAGACCCACAGCTGGATGAGACATAAGGGTGGACACTCTTGGGGCTGAGAGGTTTGGTGAGGTTGGGTGAGCAAACGCAGACCCTTTAAAGTAATACTGCGTGCTACCCATCGCATGGGTCCCAAATCTCCAGGTTCAAGGGCATCTTCCTACATCGAAAACATGCATGAGAAACCCAGAAGATGGTACACCGTGTGATGGGGAAAGGTTTCTAAAACGCACCTCATTTCTCATCTCCTTGTGCTCGGGTTCGCCATTCCAGCCACTTTACTAGCAATCTCCCTACTTGGAGCATCAGCACCTTTAACCTCCTGTTCCGTACAGGTTGCAATTTGTCCTGAGGATGAACGGGAAGACGGGGAACCAATGAGAGACTAGCTCTTGGTGTTGGGACAGGCACAGGTCACTCTATTTTCCCATCAGGAAGAAGAATTAACCACAGGCTCAGCCTGCCCCCCGGAACCAGAACAGGGCCTGAAGCCATCCGGCGCTTTTGCGGCCGGCTCCCAAAAAAGCGACTTGTAAAATGGAGCTTCGGGGCACTGCAATTCACAAACCTGCAGAGTTATAAATGATAACTCTCGTCCACAAATATATTGAGGGAAGGCAAAGAAGAGGATTAGAAATCAAGGCAGAATTGCAGGAAACAGATTTCAGGAGGTAGATTCGAATCGCCTTTAAAGCACATGAAAAGCGGCAAAACGTTGACAATGATGCCCTTGGCCAAAAAGGGCGTATGCGTTTTTTCCTGAATATATTCAGGAAAAAACGCATACGCCCTTTTTGGCCAACCAAGCAACCTGGAAAGGCAAATCAGCGCTACAAAGAAGTCTCGCTTCCCATCGGTCAAAAGGGCCATGCTGAAAAAAGTGTCAAAACCAGAAATGCAGGACAGGCCAAGGAGAAATGGGAGCCTTGCTACACTGATGGGCGGGATGTAAATTGCCAACAGCCACTCTGGAGAAGGGTAAGGTGTGTCCTGAAACACCTAAAAAACACAGCTTAGAGAGCATAGGGCACTTCCACGCATGGGGGGATAAAGTGGGAAAATTGAAAATCAGCAAGACACAAGCACCCCAAAGTTTAGGGCTGCTCTGTTGACAAGGACCTCCACTTCCTTCCACCTTAAATATCCCAGGAAAGCGAAAAATGGATAAAAAAGTTGTGGTCCTTATGTACAATGGAATATCACTCAGCCATGAAATCAATGTCATAAAGCTAGTAGCAGCATGATGAGTGGATTTAGGTAAGACGATCCTAAGTGAAATAAGTCACACAGAAAAGGACACTTCTCATAAGGTGTCACTTATAGAGGGAATGTAAAAACCGTTACACTTGAACTGAATTACAAAACAGAACAGAGTCACACATGCAGAAAACACACTATGGCTGCTTAACGGGAAAGGTGAGGTGGGGTGATACATAAAACAAGAGTTTCAAATTAGCTCAGATACCGTTCCATAAACCCAATATGGAATAGACAAGACCTACTCCTTGCTCAGAGAACTGGACTCAACACGCCCGATTCACCGCACAAGAATATATCTGACTAGTAATAATCTTAAAACCTATGTATTGATATCTCTCTGTTAGTGTGTCAAGTGGGTGTAAAGCGGCCTAAACACAGCCGTGAAAAGCAGCTAAACCCCATTATAAAAATAAATTACTTTTAAAAACCCATGAAACAAAGACAGGGAAAGAGAGAGAAATTCTTACACAATTCGTTCAGGGGCTGTGATGCAACCTGGATTGACCATATCTAGACCCACAGCTGGATGAGACATAAGGGTGGACACTCTTGGGGCTGAGAGGTTTGGTGAGGTTGGGTGAGCAAACGCAGACCCTTTAAAGTAATACTGCGTGCTACCCATCGCATGGGTCCCAAATCTCCAGGTTCAAGGGCATCTTCCTACATCGAAAACATGCATGAGAAACCCAGAAGATGGTACACCGTGTGATGGGGAAAGGTTTCTAAAACGCACCTCATTTCTCATCTCCTTGTGCTCGGGTTCGCCATTCCAGCCACTTTACTAGCAATCTCCCTACTTGGAGCATCAGCACCTTTAACCTCCTGTTCCGTACAGGTTGCAATTTGTCCTGAGGATGAACGGGAAGACGGGGAACCAATGAGAGACTAGCTCTTGGTGTTGGGACAGGCACAGGTCACTCTATTTTCCCATCAGGAAGAAGAATTAACCACAGGCTCAGCCTGCCCCCCGGAACCAGAACAGGGCCTGAAGCCATCCGGCGCTTTTGCGGCCGGCTCCCAAAAAAGCGACTTGTAAAATGGAGCTTCGGGGCACTGCAATTCACAAACCTGCAGAGTTATAAATGATAACTCTCGTCCACAAATATATTGAGGGAAGGCAAAGAAGAGGATTAGAAATCAAGGCAGAATTGCAGGAAACAGATTTCAGGAGGTAGATTCGAATCGCCTTTAAAGCACATGAAAAGCGGCAAAACGTTGACAATGATGCCCTTGGCCAAAAAGGGCGTATGCGTTTTTTCCTGAATATATTCAGGAAAAAACGCATACGCCCTTTTTGGCCAACCAAGCAACCTGGAAAGGCAAATCAGCGCTACAAAGAAGTCTCGCTTCCCATCGGTCAAAAGGGCCATGCTGAAAAAAGTGTCAAAACCAGAAATGCAGGACAGGCCAAGGAGAAATGGGAGCCTTGCTACACTGATGGGCGGGATGTAAATTGCCAACAGCCACTCTGGAGAAGGGTAAGGTGTGTCCTGAAACATCTAAAAAACACAGCTTAGAGAGCATAGGGCACTTCCACGCATGGGGGGATAAAGTGGGAAAATTGAAAATCAGCAAGACACAAGCACCCCAAAGTTTAGGGCTGCTCTGTTGACAAGGACCTCCACTTCCTTCCACCTTAAATATCCCAGGAAAGCGAAAAATGGATAAAAAAGTTGTGGTCCTTATGTACAATGGAATATCACTCAGCCATGAAATCAATGTCATAAAGCTAGTAGCAGCATGATGAGTGGATTTAGGTAAGACGATCCTAAGTGAAATAAGTCACACAGAAAAGGACACTTCTCATAAGGTGTCACTTATAGAGGGAATGTAAAAACCGTTACACTTGAACTGAATTACAAAACAGAACAGAGTCACACATGCAGAAAACACACTATGGCTGCTTAACGGGAAAGGTGAGGTGGGGTGATACATAAAACAAGAGTTTCAAATTAGCTCAGATACCGTTCCATAAACCCAATATGGAATAGACAAGACCTACTCCTTGCTCAGAGAACTGGACTCAACACGCCCGATTCACCACACAAGAATATATCTGACTAGTAATAATCTTAAAACCTATGTATTGATATCTCTCTGTTAGTGTGTCAAGTGGGTGTAAAGCGGCCTAAACACAGCCGTGAAAAGCAGCTAAACCCCATTATAAAAATAAATTACTTTTAAAAACCCATGAAACAAAGACAGGGAAAGAGAGAGAAATTCTTACACAATTCGTTCAGGGGCTGTGATGCAACCTGGATTGACCATATCTAGACCCACAGCTAGATGAGACATAAGGGTGGACACTCTTGGGGCTGAGAGGTTTGGTGAGGTTGGGTGAGCAAACGCAGACCCTTTAAAGTAATACTGCGTGCTACCCATCGCATGGGTCCCAAATCTCCAGGTTCAAGGGCATCTTCCTACATCGAAAACATGCATGAGAAACCCAGAAGATGGTACACCGTGTGATGGGGAAAGGTTTCTAAAACGCACCTCATTTCTCATCTCCTTGTGCTCGGGTTCGCCATTCCAGCCACTTTACTAGCAATCTCCCTACTTGGAGCATCAGCACCTTTAACCTCCTGTTCCGTACAGGTTGCAATTTGTCCTGAGGATGAACGGGAAGACGGGGAACCAATGAGAGACTAGCTCTTGGTGTTGGGACAGGCACAGGTCACTCTATTTTCCCATCAGGAAGAAGAATTAACCACAGGCTCAGCCTGCCCCCCGGAACCAGAACAGGGCCTGAAGCCATCCAGTGCTTTTGCGGCCGGCTCCCAAAAAAGCGACTTGTAAAATGGAGCTTCAGGGCACTGCAATTCACAAACCTGCAGAGTTATAAATGATAACTCTCGTCCACAAATATATTGAGGGAAGGCAAAGAAGAGGATTTGAAATCAAGGCAGAATTGCAGGAAACAGATTTCAGGAGGTAGATTCGAATCGCCTTTAAAGCACATGAAAAGCGGCAAAACGTTGACAATGATGCCCTTGGCCAAAAAGGGCGTATGCGTTTTTTCCTGAATATATTCAGGAAAAAACGCATACGCCCTTTTTGGCCAACCAAGCAACCTGGAAAGGCAAATCAGCGCTACAAAGAAGTCTCGCTTCCCATCGGTCAAAAGGGC
The DNA here is from genome assembly GCF_965194825.1 of Balaenoptera physalus. NCBI lineage: Eukaryota > Metazoa > Chordata > Mammalia > Artiodactyla > Balaenopteridae > Balaenoptera > Balaenoptera physalus. Next base: position 94,726 of record NW_028126457.1, on the reverse strand, counting down.
CATGCTGAAAAAAGTGTCAAAACCAGAAATGCAGGACAGGCCAAGGAGAAATGGGAGCCTTGCTACACTGATGGGCGGGATGTAAATTGCCAACAGCCACTCTGGAGAAGGGTAAGGTGTGTCCTGAAACATCTAAAAAACACAGCTTAGAGAGCATAGGGCACTTCCACGCATGGGGGGATAAAGTGGGAAAATTGAAAATCAGCAAGACACAAGCACCCCAAAGTTTAGGGCTGCTCTGTTGACAAGGACCTCCACTTCCTTCCACCTTAAATATCCCAGGAAAGCGAAAAATGGATAAAAAAGTTGTGGTCCTTATGTACAATGGAATATCACTCAGCCATGAAATCAATGTCATAAAGCTAGTAGCAGCATGATGAGTGGATTTAGGTAAGACGATTCTAAGTGAAATAAGTCACACAGAAAAGGACACTTCTCATAAGGTGTCACTTATAGAGGGAATGTAAAAACCGTTACACTTGAACTGAATTACAAAACAGAACAGAGTCACACATGCAGAAAACACACTATGGCTGCTTAACGGGAAAGGTGAGGTGGGGTGATACATAAAACAAGAGTTTCAAATTAGCTCAGATACCGTTCCATAAACCCAATATGGAATAGACAAGACCTACTCCTTGCTCAGAGAACTGGACTCAACACGCCCGATTCACCGCACAAGAATATATCTGACTAGTAATAATCTTAAAACCTATGTATTGATATCTCTCTGTTAGTGTGTCAAGTGGGTGTAAAGCGGCCTAAACACAGCCGTGAAAAGCAGCTAAACCCCATTATAAAAATAAATTACTTTTAAAAACCCATGAAACAAAGACAGGGAAAGAGAGAGAAATTCTTACACAATTCGTTCAGGGGCTGTGATGCAACCTGGATTGACCATATCTAGACCCACAGCTAGATGAGACATAAGGGTGGACACTCTTGGGGCTGAGAGGTTTGGTGAGGTTGGGTGAGCAAACGCAGACCCTTTAAAGTAATACTGCGTGCTACCCATCGCATGGGTCCCAAATCTCCAGGTTCAAGGGCATCTTCCTACATCGAAAACATGCATGAGAAACCCAGAAGATGGTACACCGTGTGATGGGGAAAGGTTTCTAAAACGCACCTCATTTCTCATCTCCTTGTGCTCGGGTTCGCCATTCCAGCCACTTTACTAGCAATCTCCCTACTTGGAGCATCAGCACCTTTAACCTCCTGTTCCGTACAGGTTGCAATTTGTCCTGAGGATGAACGGGAAGACGGGGAACCAATGAGAGACTAGCTCTTGGTGTTGGGACAGGCACAGGTCACTCTATTTTCCCATCAGGAAGAAGAATTAACCACAGGCTCAGCCTGCCCCCCGGAACCAGAACAGGGCCTGAAGCCATCCGGCGCTTTTGCGGCCGGCTCCCAAAAAAGCGACTTGTAAAATGGAGCTTCGGGGCACTGCAATTCACAAACCTGCAGAGTTATAAATGATAACTCTCGTCCACAAATATATTGAGGGAAGGCAAAGAAGAGGATTTGAAATCAAGGCAGAATTGCAGGAAACAGATTTCAGGAGGTAGATTCGAATCGCCTTTAAAGCACATGAAAAGCGGCAAAACGTTGACAATGATGCCCTTGGCCAAAAAGGGCGTATGCGTTTTTTCCTGAATATATTCAGGAAAAAACGCATACGCCCTTTTTGGCCAACCAAGCAACCTGGAAAGGCAAATCAGCGCTACAAAGAAGTCTCGCTTCCCATCGGTCAAAAGGGCCATGCTGAAAAAAGTGTCAAAACCAGAAATGCAGGACAGGCCATGGAGAAATGGGAGCCTTGCTACACTGATGGGCGGGATGTAAATTGCCAACAGCCACTCTGGAGAAGTGTAAGGTGTGTCCTGAAACATCTAAAAAACACAGCTTAGAGAGCATAGGGCACTTCCACGCATGGGGGGATAAAGTGGGAAAATTGAAAATCAGCAAGACACAAGCACCCCAAAGTTTAGGGCTGCTCTGTTGACAAGGACCTCCACTTCCTTCCACCTTAAATATCCCAGGAAAGCGAAAAATGGATAAAAAAGTTGTGGTCCTTATGTACAATGGAATATCACTCAGCCATGAAATCAATGTCATAAAGCTAGTAGCAGCATGATGAGTGGATTTAGGTAAGACGATCCTAAGTGAAATAAGTCACACAGAAAAGGACACTTCTCATAAGGTGTCACTTATAGAGGGAATGTAAAAACCGTTACACTTGAACTGAATTACAAAACAGAACAGAGTCACACATGCAGAAAACACACTATGGCTGCTTAACGGGAAAGGTGAGGTGGGGTGATACATAAAACAAGAGTTTCAAATTAGCTCAGATACCGTTCCATAAACCCAATATGGAATAGACAAGACCTACTCCTTGCTCAGAGAACTGGACTCAACACGCCCGATTCACCGCACAAGAATATATCTGACTAGTAATAATCTTAAAACCTATGTATTGATATCTCTCTGTTAGTGTGTCAAGTGGGTGTAAAGCGGCCTAAACACAGCCGTGAAAAGCAGCTAAACCCCATTATAAAAATAAATTACTTTTAAAAACCCATGAAACAAAGACAGGGAAAGAGAGAGAAATTCTTACACAATTCGTTCAGGGGCTGTGATGCAACCTGGATTGACCATATCTAGACCCACAGCTGGATGAGACATAAGGGTGGACACTCTTGGGGCTGAGAGGTTTGGTGAGGTTGGGTGAGCAAACGCAGACCCTTTAAAGTAATACTGCGTGCTACCCATCGCATGGGTCCCAAATCTCCAGGTTCAAGGGCATCTTCCTACATCGAAAACATGCATGAGAAACCCAGAAGATGGTACACCGTGTGATGGGGAAAGGTTTCTAAAACGCACCTCATTTCTCATCTCCTTGTGCTCGGGTTCGCCATTCCAGCCACTTTACTAGCAATCTCCCTACTTGGAGCATCAGCACCTTTAACCTCCTGTTCCGTACAGGTTGCAATTTGTCCTGAGGATGAACGGGAAGACGGGGAACCAATGAGAGACTAGCTCTTGGTGTTGGGACAGGCACAGGTCACTCTATTTTCCCATCAGGAAGAAGAATTAACCACAGGCTCAGCCTGCCCCCCGGAACCAGAACAGGGCCTGAAGCCATCCGGCGCTTTTGCGGCCGGCTCCCAAAAAAGCGACTTGTAAAATGGAGCTTCAGGGCACTGCAATTCACAAACCTGCAGAGTTATAAATGATAACTCTCGTCCACAAATATATTGAGGGAAGGCAAAGAAGAGGATTTGAAATCAAGGCAGAATTGCAGGAAACAGATTTCAGGAGGTAGATTCGAATCGCCTTTAAAGCACATGAAAAGCGGCAAAACGTTGACAATGATGCCCTTGGCCAAAAAGGGCGTATGCGTTTTTTCCTGAATATATTCAGGAAAAAACGCATACGCCCTTTTTGGCCAACCAAGCAACCTGGAAAGGCAAATCAGCGCTACAAAGAAGTCTCGCTTCCCATCGGTCAAAAGGGCCATGCTGAAAAAAGTGTCAAAACCAGAAATGCAGGACAGGCCAAGGAGAAATGGGAGCCTTGCTACACTGATGGGCGGGATGTAAATTGCCAACAGCCACTCTGGAGAAGGGTAAGGTGTGTCCTGAAACATCTAAAAAACACAGCTTAGAGAGCATAGGGCACTTCCACGCATGGGGGGATAAAGTGGGAAAATTGAAAATCAGCAAGACACAAGCACCCCAAAGTTTAGGGCTGCTCTGTTGACAAGGACCTCCACTTCCTTCCACCTTAAATATCCCAGGAAAGCGAAAAATGTATAAAAAAGTTGTGGTCCTTATGTACAATGGAATATCACTCAGCCATGAAATCAATGTCATAAAGCTAGTAGCAGCATGATGAGTGGATTTAGCTAAGACGATTCTAAGTGAAATAAGTCACACAGAAAAGGACACTTCTCATAAGGTGTCACTTATAGAGGGAATGTAAAAACCGTTACACTTGAACTGAATTACAAAACAGAACAGAGTCACACATGCAGAAAACACACTATGGCTGCTTAACGGGAAAGGTGAGGTGGGGTGATACATAAAACAAGAGTTTCAAATTAGCTCAGATACCGTTCCATAAACCCAATATGTAATACACAAGACCTACTCCTTGCTCAGAGAACTGGACTCAACACGCCCGATTCACCGCACAAGAATATATCTGACTAGTAATAATCTTAAAACCTATGTATTGATATCTCTCTGTTAGTGTGTCAAGTGGGTGTAAAGCGGCCTAAACACAGCCGTGAAAAGCAGTTAAACCCCATTATAAAAATAAATTACTTTTAAAAACCCATGAAACAAAGACAGGGAAAGAGAGAGAAATTCTTACACAATTCGTTCAGGGGCTGTGATGCAACCTGGATTGACCATATCTAGACCCACAGCTGGATGAGACATAAGGGTGGACACTCTTGGGGCTGAGAGGTTTGGTGAGGTTGGGTGAGCAAACGCAGACCCTTTAAAGTAATACTGCGTGCTACCCATCGCATGGGTCCCAAATCTCCAGGTTCAAGGGCATCTTCCTACATCGAAAACATGCATGAGAAACCCAGAAGATGGTACACCGTGTGATGGGGAAAGGTTTCTAAAACGCACCTCATTTCTCATCTCCTTGTGCTCGGGTTCGCCATTCCAGCCACTTTACTAGCAATCTCCCTACTTGGAGCATCAGCACCTTTAACCTCCTGTTCTGTACAGGTTGCAATTTGTCCTGAGGATGAACGGGAAGACGGGGAACCAATGAGAGACTAGCTCTTGGTGTTGGGACAGGCACAGGTCACTCTATTTTCCCATCAGGAAGAAGAATTAACCACAGGCTCAGCCTGCCCCCCGGAACCAGAACAGGGCCTGAAGCCATCCGGCGCTTTTGCGGCCGGCTCCCAAAAAAGCGACTTGTAAAATGGAGCTTCGGGGCACTGCAATTCACAAACCTGCAGAGTTATAAATGATAACTCTCGTCCACAAATATATTGAGGGAAGGCAAAGAAGAGGATTTGAAATCAAGGCAGAATTGCAGGAAACAGATTTCAGGAGGTAGATTCGAATCGCCTTTAAAGCACATGAAAAGCGGCAAAACGTTGACAATGATGCCCTTGGCCAAAAAGGGCGTATGCGTTTTTTCCTGAATATATTCAGGAAAAAACGCATACGCCCTTTTTGGCCAACCAAGCAACCTGGAAAGGCAAATCAGCGCTACAAAGAAGTCTCGCTTCCCATCGGTCAAAAGGGCCATGCTGAAAAAAGTGTCAAAACCAGAAATGCAGGACAGGCCAAGGAGAAATGGGAGCCTTGCTACACTGATGGGCGGGATGTAAATTGACAACAGCCACTCTGGAGAAGGGTAAGGTGTGTCCTGAAACATCTAAAAAACACAGCTTAGAGAGCATAGGGCACTTCCACGCATGGGGGGATAAAGTGGGAAAATTGAAAATCAGCAAGACACAAGCACCCCAAAGTTTAGGGCTGCTCTGTTGACAAGGACCTCCACTTCCTTCCACCTTAAATATCCCAGGAAAGCGAAAAATGGATAAAAAAGTTGTGGTCCTTATGTACAATGGAATATCACTCAGCCATGAAATCAATGTCATAAAGCTAGTAGCAGCATGATGAGTGGATTTAGGTAAGACGATTCTAAGTGAAATAAGTCACACAGAAAAGGACACTTCTCATAAGGTGTCACTTATAGAGGGAATGTAAAAACCGTTACACTTGAACTGAATTACAAAACAGAACAGAGTCACACATGCAGAAAACACACTATGGCTGCTTAACGGGAAAGGTGAGGTGGGGTGATACATAAAACAAGAGTTTCAAATTAGCTCAGATACCGTTCCATAAACCCAATATGGAATAGACAAGACCTACTCCTTGCTCAGAGAACTGGACTCAACACGCCCGATTCACCGCACAAGAATATATCTGACTAGTAATAATCTTAAAACCTATGTATTGATATCTCTCTGTTAGTGTGTCAAGTGGGTGTAAAGCGGCCTAAACACAGCCGTGAAAAGCAGCTAAACCCCATTATAAAAATAAATTACTTTTAAAAACCCATGAAACAAAGACAGGGAAAGAGAGAGAAATTCTTACACAATTCGTTCAGGGGCTGTGATGCAACCTGGATTGACCATATCTAGACCCACAGCTGGATGAGACATAAGGGTGGACACTCTTGGGGCTGAGAGGTTTGGTGAGGTTGGGTGAGCAAACGCAGACCCTTTAAAGTAATACTGCGTGCTACCCATCGCATGGGTCCCAAATCTCCAGGTTCAAGGGCATCTTCCTACATCGAAAACATGCATGAGAAACCCAGAAGATGGTACACCGTGTGATGGGGAAAGGTTTCTAAAACGCACCTCATTTCTCATCTCCTTGTGCTCGGGTTCGCCATTCCAGCCACTTTACTAGCAATCTCCCTACTTGGAGCATCAGCACCTTTAACCTCCTGTTCCGTACAGGTTGCAATTTGTCCTGAGGATGAACGGGAAGACGGGGAACCAATGAGAGACTAGCTCTTGGTGTTGGGACAGGCACAGGTCACTCTATTTTCCCATCAGGAAGAAGAATTAACCACAGGCTCAGCCTGCCCCCCGGAACCAGAACAGGGCCTGAAGCCATCCGGCGCTTCTGCGGCCGGCTCCCAAAAAAGCGACTTGTAAAATGGAGCTTCGGGGCACTGCAATTCACAAACCTGCAGAGTTATAAATGATAACTCTCGTCCACAAATATATTGAGGGAAGGCAAAGAAGAGGATTTGAAATCAAGGCAGAATTGCAGGAAACAGATTTCAGGAGGTAGATTCGAATCGCCTTTAAAGCACATGAAAAGCGGCAAAACGTTGACAATGATGCCCTTGGCCAAAAAGGGCGTATGCGTTTTTTCCTGAATATATTCAGGAAAAAACGCATACGCCCTTTTTGGCCAACCAAGCAACCTGGAAAGGCAAATCAGCGCTACAAAGAAGTCTCGCTTCCCATCGGTCAAAAGGGCCATGCTGAAAAAAGTGTCAAAACCAGAAATGCAGGACAGGCCAAGGAGAAATGGGAGCCTTGCTACACTGATGGGCGGGATGTAAATTGCCAACAGCCACTCTGGAGAAGGGTAAGGTGTGTCCTGAAACATCTAAAAAACACAGCTTAGAGAGCATAGGGCACTTCCACGCATGGGGGGATAAAGTGGGAAAATTGAAAATCAGCAAGACACAAGCACCCCAAAGTTTAGGGCTGCTCTGTTGACAAGGACCTCCACTTCCTTCCACCTTAAATATCCCAGGAAAGCGAAAAATGGATAAAAAAGTTGTGGTCCTTATGTACAATGGAATATCACTCAGCCATGAAATCAATGTCATAAAGCTAGTAGCAGCATGATGAGTGGATTTAGGTAAGACGATTCTAAGTGAAATAAGTCACACAGAAAAGGACACTTCTCATAAGGTGTCACTTATAGAGGGAATGTAAAAACCGTTACACTTGAACTGAATTACAAAACAGAACAGAGTCACACATGCAGAAAACACACTATGGCTGCTTAACGGGAAAGGTGAGGTGGGGTGATACATAAAACAAGAGTTTCAAATTAGCTCAGATACCGTTCCATAAACCCAATATGGAATAGACAAGACCTACTCCTTGCTCAGAGAACTGGACTCAACACGCCCGATTCACCGCACAAGAATATATCTGACTATTAATAATCTTAAAACCTATGTATTGATATCTCTCTGTTAGTGTGTCAAGTGGGTGTAAAGCGGCCTAAACACAGCCGTGAAAAGCAGCTAAACCCCATTATAAAAATAAATTACTTTTAAAAACCCATGAAACAAAGACAGGGAAAGAGAGAGAAATTCTTACACAATTCGTTCAGGGGCTGTGATGCAACCTGGATTGACCATATCTAGACCCACAGCTGGATGAGACATAAGGGTGGACACTCTTGGGGCTGAGAGGTTTGGTGAGGTTGGGTGAGCAAACGCAGACCCTTTAAAGTAATACTGCGTGCTACCCATCGCATGGGTCCCAAATCTCCAGGTTCAAGGGCATCTTCCTACATCGAAAACATGCATGAGAAACCCAGAAGATGGTACACCGTGTGATGGGGAAAGGTTTCTAAAACGCACCTCATTTCTCATCTCCTTGTGCTCGGGTTCGCCATTCCAGCCACTTTACTAGCAATCTCCCTACTTGGAGCATCAGCACCTTTAACCTCCTGTTCCGTACAGGTTGCAATTTGTCCTGAGGATGAACGGGAAGACGGGGAACCAATGAGAGACTAGCTCTTGGTGTTGGGACAGGCACAGGTCACTCTATTTTCCCATCAGGAAGAAGAATTAACCACAGGCTCAGCCTGCCCCCCGGAACCAGAACAGGGCCTGAAGCCATCCGGCGCTTCTGCGGCCGGCTCCCAAAAAAGCGACTTGTAAAATGGAGCTTCAGGGCACTGCAATTCACAAACCTGCAGAGTTATAAATGATAACTCTCGTCCACAAATATATTGAGGGAAGGCAAAGAAGAGGATTTGAAATCAAGGCAGAATTGCAGGAAACAGATTTCAGGAGGTAGATTCGAATCGCCTTTAAAGCACATGAAAAGCGGCAAAACGTTGACAATGATGCCCTTGGCCAAAAAGGGCGTATGCGTTTTTTCCTGAATATATTCAGGAAAAAACGCATACGCCCTTTTTGGCCAACCAAGCAACCTGGAAAGGCAAATCAGCGCTACAAAGAAGTCTCGCTTCCCATCGGTCAAAAGGGCCATGCTGAAAAAAGTGTCAAAACCAGAAATGCAGGACAGGCCAAGGAGAAATGGGAGCCTTGCTACACTGATGGGCGGGATGTAAATTGCCAACAGCCACTCTGGAGAAGGGTAAGGTGTGTCCTGAAACATCTAAAAAACACAGCTTAGAGAGCATAGGGCACTTCCACGCATGGGGGGATAAAGTGGGAAAATTGAAAATCAGCAAGACACAAGCACCCCAAAGTTTAGGGCTGCTCTGTTGACAAGGACCTCCACTTCCTTCCACCTTAAATATCCCAGGAAAGCGAAAAATGGATAAAAAAGTTGTGGTCCTTATGTACAATGGAATATCACTCAGCCATGAAATCAATGTCATAAAGCTAGTAGCAGCATGATGAGTGGATTTAGGTAAGACGATTCTAAGTGAAATAAGTCACACAGAAAATGACACTTCTCATAAGGTGTCACTTATAGAGGGAATGTAAAAACCGTTACACTTGAACTGAATTACAAAACAGAACAGAGTCACACATGCAGAAAACACACTATGGCTGCTTAACGGGAAAGGTGAGGTGGGGTGATACATAAAACAAGAGTTTCAAATTAGCTCAGATACCGTTCCATAAACCCAATATGGAATAGACAAGACCTACTCCTTGCTCAGAGAACTGGACTCAACACGCCCGATTCACCGCACAAGAATATATCTGACTAGTAATAATCTTAAAACCTATGTATTGATATCTCTCTGTTAGTGTGTCAAGTGGGTGTAAAGCGGCCTAAACACAGCCGTGAAAAGCAGCTAAACCCCATTATAAAAATAAATTACTTTTAAAAACCCATGAAACAAAGACAGGGAAAGAGAGAGAAATTCTTACACAATTCGTTCAGGGGCTGTGATGCAACCTGGATTGACCATATCTAGACCCACAGCTGGATGAGACATAAGGGTGGACACTCTTGGGGCTGAGAGGTTTGGTGAGGTTGGGTGAGCAAACGCAGACCCTTTAAAGTAATACTGCGTGCTACCCATCGCATGGGTCCCAAATCTCCAGGTTCAAGGGCATCTTCCTACATCGAAAACATGCATGAGAAACCCAGAAGATGGTACACCGTGTGATGGGGAAAGGTTTCTAAAACGCACCTCATTTCTCATCTCCTTGTGCTCGGGTTCGCCATTCCAGCCACTTTACTAGCAATCTCCCTACTTGGAGCATCAGCACCTTTAACCTCCTGTTCCGTACAGGTTGCAATTTGTCCTGAGGATGAACGGGAAGACGGGGAACCAATGAGAGACTAGCTCTTGGTGTTGGGACAGGCACAGGTCACTCTATTTTCCCATCAGGAAGAAGAATTAACCACAGGCTCAGCCTGCCCCCCGGAACCAGAACAGGGCCTGAAGCCATCCGGCGCTTCTGCGGCCGGCTCCCAAAAAAGCGACTTGTAAAATGGAGCTTCAGGGCACTGCAATTCACAAACCTGCAGAGTTATAAATGATAACTCTCGTCCACAAATATATTGAGGGAAGGCAAAGAAGAGGATTTGAAATCAAGGCAGAATTGCAGGAAACAGATTTCAGGAGGTAGATTCGAATCGCCTTTAAAGCACATGAAAAGCGGCAAAACGTTGACAATGATGCCCTTGGCCAAAAAGGGCGTATGCGTTTTTTCCTGAATATATTCAGGAAAAAACGCATACGCCCTTTTTGGCCAACCAAGCAACCTGGAAAGGCAAATCAGCGCTACAAAGAAGTCTCGCTTCCCATCGGTCAAAAGGGCCATGCTGAAAAAAGTGTCAAAACCAGAAATGCAGGACAGGCCAAGGAGAAATGGGAGCCTTGCTACACTGATGGGCGGGATGTAAATTGCCAACAGCCACTCTGGAGAAGGGTAAGGTGTGTCCTGAAACATCTAAAAAACACAGCTTAGAGAGCATAGGGCACTTCCACGCATGGGGGGATAAAGTGGGAAAATTGAAAATCAGCAAGACACAAGCACCCCAAAGTTTAGGGCTGCTCTGTTGACAAGGACCTCCACTTCCTTCCACCTTAAATATCCCAGGAAAGCGAAAAATGGATAAAAAAGTTGTGGTCCTTATGTACAATGGAATATCACTCAGCCATGAAATCAATGTCATAAAGCTAGTAGCAGCATGATGAGTGGATTTAGCTAAGACGATTCTAAGTGAAATAAGTCACACAGAAAAGGACACTTCTCATAAGGTGTCACTTATAGAGGGAATGTAAAAACCGTTACACTTGAACTGAATTACAAAACAGAACAGAGTCACACATGCAGAAAACACACTATGGCTGCTTAACGGGAAAGGTGAGGTGGGGTGATACATAAAACAAGAGTTTCAAATTAGCTCAGATACCGTTCCATAAACCCAATATGGAATAGACAAGACCTACTCCTTGCTCAGAGAACTGGACTCAACACGCCCGATTCACCGCACAAGAATATATCTGACTAGTAATAATCTTAAAACCTATGTATTGATATCTCTCTGTTAGTGTGTCAAGTGGGTGTAAAGCGGCCTAAACACAGCCGTGAAAAGCAGCTAAACCCCATTATAAAAATAAATTACTTTTAAAAACCCATGAAACAAAGACAGGGAAAGAGAGAGAAATTCTTACACAATTCGTTCAGGGGCTGTGATGCAACCTGGATTGACCATATCTAGACCCACAGCTGGATGAGACATAAGGGTGGACACTCTTGGGGCTGAGAGGTTTGGTGAGGTTGGGTGAGCAAACGCAGACCCTTTAAAGTAATACTGCGTGCTACCCATCGCATGGGTCCCAAATCTCCAGGTTCAAGGGCATCTTCCTACATCGAAAACATGCATGAGAAACCCAGAAGATGGTACACCGTGTGATGGGGAAAGGTTTCTAAAACGCACCTCATTTCTCATCTCCTTGTGCTCGGGTTCGCCATTCCAGCCACTTTACTAGCAATCTCCCTACTTGGAGCATCAGCACCTTTAACCTCCTGTTCCGTACAGGTTGCAATTTGTCCTGAGGATGAACGGGAAGACGGGGAACCAATGAGAGACTAGCTCTTGGTGTTGGGACAGGCACAGGTCACTCTATTTTCCCATCAGGAAGAAGAATTAACCACAGGCTCAGCCTGCCCCCCGGAACCAGAACAGGGCCTGAAGCCATCCGGCGCTTCTGCGGCCGGCTCCCAAAAAAGCGACTTGTAAAATGGAGCTTCGGGGCACTGCAATTCACAAACCTGCAGAGTTATAAATGATAACTCTCGTCCACAAATATATTGAGGGAAGGCAAAGAAGAGGATTTGAAATCAAGGCAGAATTGCAGGAAACAGATTTCAGGAGGTAGATTCGAATCGCCTTTAAAGCACATGAAAAGCGGCAAAACGTTGACAATGATGCCCTTGGCCAAAAAGGGCGTATGCGTTTTTTCCTGAATATATTCAGGAAAAAACGCATACGCCCTTTTTGGCCAACCAAGCAACCTGGAAAGGCAAATCAGCGCTACAAAGAAGTCTCGCTTCCCATCGGTCAAAAGGGCCATGCTGAAAAAAGTGTCAAAACCAGAAATGCAGGACAGGCCAAGGAGAAATGGGAGCCTTGCTACACTGATGGGCGGGATGTAAATTGCCAACAGCCACTCTGGAGAAGGGTAAGGTGTGTCCTGAAACATCTAAAAAACACAGCTTAGAGAGCATAGGGCACTTCCACGCATGGGGGGATAAAGTGGGAAAATTGAAAATCAGCAAGACACAAGCACCCCAAAGTTTAGGGCTGCTCTGTTGACAAGGACCTCCACTTCCTTCCACCTTAAATATCCCAGGAAAGCGAAAAATGGATAAAAAAGTTGTGGTCCTTATGTACAATGGAATATCACTCAGCCATGAAATCAATGTCATAAAGCTAGTAGCAGCATGATGAGTGGATTTAGGTAAGACGATTCTAAGTGAAATAAGTCACACAGAAAAGGACACTTCTCATAAGGTGTCACTTATAGAGGGAATGTAAAAACCGTTACACTTGAACTGAATTACAAAACAGAACAGAGTCACACATGCAGAAAACACACTATGGCTGCTTAACGGGAAAGGTGAGGTGGGGTGATACATAAAACAAGAGTTTCAAATTAGCTCAGATACCGTTCCATAAACCCAATATGGAATAGACAAGACCTACTCCTTGCTCAGAGAACTGGACTCAACACGCCCGATTCACCGCACAAGAATATATCTGACTAGTAATAATCTTAAAACCTATGTATTGATATCTCTCTGTTAGTGTGTCAAGTGGGTGTAAAGCGGCCTAAACACAGCCGTGAAAAGCAGCTAAACCCCATTATAAAAATAAATTACTTTTAAAAACCCATGAAACAAAGACAGGGAAAGAGAGAGAAATTCTTACACAATTCGTTCAGGGGCTGTGATGCAACCTGGATTGACCATATCTAGACCCACAGCTGGATGAGACATAAGGGTGGACACTCTTGGGGCTGAGAGGTTTGGTGAGGTTGGGTGAGCAAACGCAGACCCTTTAAAGTAATACTGCGTGCTACCCATCGCATGGGTCCCAAATCTCCAGGTTCAAGGGCATCTTCCTACATCGAAAACATGCATGAGAAACCCAGAAGATGGTACACCGTGTGATGGGGAAAGGTTTCTAAAACGCACCTCATTTCTCATCTCCTTGTGCTCGGGTTCGCCATTCCAGCCACTTTACTAGCAATCTCCCTACTTGGAGCATCAGCACCTTTAACCTCCTGTTCCGTACAGGTTGCAATTTGTCCTGAGGATGAACGGGAAGACGGGGAACCAATGAGAGACTAGCTCTTGGTGTTGGGACAGGCACAGGTCACTCTATTTTCCCATCAGGAAGAAGAATTAACCACAGGCTCAGCCTGCCCCCCGGAACCAGAACAGGGCCTGAAGCCATCCGGCGCTTCTGCGGCCGGCTCCCAAAAAAGCGACTTGTAAAATGGAGCTTCAGGGCACTGCAATTCACAAACCTGCAGAGTTATAAATGATAACTCTCGTCCACAAATATATTGAGGGAAGGCAAAGAAGAGGATTTGAAATCAAGGCAGAATTGCAGGAAACAGATTTCAGGAGGTAGATTCGAATCGCCTTTAAAGCACATGAAAAGCGGCAAAACGTTGACAATGATGCCCTTGGCCAAAAAGGGCGTATGCGTTTTTTCCTGAATATATTCAGGAAAAAACGCATACGCCCTTTTTGGCCAACCAAGCAACCTGGAAAGGCAAATCAGCGCTACAAAGAAGTCTCGCTTCCCATCGGTCAAAAGGGCCATGCTGAAAAAAGTGTCAAAACCAGAAATGCAGGACAGGCCAAGGAGAAATGGGAGCCTTGCTACACTGATGGGCGGGATGTAAATTGCCAACAGCCACTCTGGAGAAGGGTAAGGTGTGTCCTGAAACATCTAAAAAACACAGCTTAGAGAGCATAGGGCACTTCCACGCATGGGGGGATAAAGTGGGAAAATTGAAAATCAGCAAGACACAAGCACCCCAAAGTTTAGGGCTGCTCTGTTGACAAGGACCTCCACTTCCTTCCACCTTAAATATCCCAGGAAAGCGAAAAATGGATAAAAAAGTTGTGGTCCTTATGTACAATGGAATATCACTCAGCCATGAAATCAATGTCATAAAGCTAGTAGCAGCATGATGAGTGGATTTAGCTAAGACGATTCTAAGTGAAATAAGTCACACAGAAAAGGACACTTCTCATAAGGTGTCACTTATAGAGGGAATGTAAAAACCGTTACACTTGAACTGAATTACAAAACAGAACAGAGTCACACATGCAGAAAACACACTATGGCTGCTTAACGGGAAAGGTGAGGTGGGGTGATACATAAAACAAGAGTTTCAAATTAGCTCAGATACCGTTCCATAAACCCAATATGGAATAGACAAGACCTACTCCTTGCTCAGAGAACTGGACTCAACACGCCCGATTCACCGCACAAGAATATATCTGACTAGTAATAATCTTAAAACCTATGTATTGATATCTCTCTGTTAGTGTGTCAAGTGGGTGTAAAGCGGCCTAAACACAGCCGTGAAAAGCAGCTAAACCCCATTATAAAAATAAATTACTTTTAAAAACCCATGAAACAAAGACAGGGAAAGAGAGAGAAATTCTTACACAATTCGTTCAGGGGCTGTGATGCAACCTGGATTGACCATATCTAGACCCACAGCTGGATGAGACATAAGGGTGGACACTCTTGGGGCTGAGAGGTTTGGTGAGGTTGGGTGAGCAAACGCAGACCCTTTAAAGTAATACTGCGTGCTACCCATCGCATGGGTCCCAAATCTCCAGGTTCAAGGGCATCTTCCTTCATCGAAAACATGCATGAGAAACCCAGAAGATGGTACACCGTGTGATGGGGAAAGGTTTCTAAAACGCACCTCATTTCTCATCTCCTTGTGCTCGGGTTCGCCATTCCAGCCACTTTACTAGCAATCTCCCTACTTGGAGCATCAGCACCTTTAACCTCCTGTTCCGTACAGGTTGCAATTTGTCCTGAGGATGAACGGGAAGACGGGGAACCAATGAGAGACTAGCTCTTGGTGTTGGGACAGGCACAGGTCACTCTATTTTCCCATCAGGAAGAAGAATTAACCACAGGCTCAGCCTGCCCCCCGGAACCAGAACAGGGCCTGAAGCCATCCGGCGCTTCTGCGGCCGGCTCCCAAAAAAGCGACTTGTAAAATGGAGCTTCGGGGCACTGCAATTCACAAACCTGCAGAGTTATAAATGATAACTCTCGTCCACAAATATATTGAGGGAAGGCAAAGAAGAGGATTTGAAATCAAGGCAGAATTGCAGGAAACAGATTTCAGGAGGTAGATTCGAATCGCCTTTAAAGCACATGAAAAGCGGCAAAACGTTGACAATGATGCCCTTGGCCAAAAAGGGCGTATGCGTTTTTTCCTGAATATATTCAGGAAAAAACGCATACGCCCTTTTTGGCCAACCAAGCAACCTGGAAAGGCAAATCAGCGCTACAAAGAAGTCTCGCTTCCCATCGGTCAAAAGGGCCATGCTGAAAAAAGTGTCAAAACCAGAAATGCAGGACAGGCCAAGGAGAAATGGGAGCCTTGCTACACTGATGGGCGGGATGTAAATTGCCAACAGCCACTCTGGAGAAGGGTAAGGTGTGTCCTGAAACATCTAAAAAACACAGCTTAGAGAGCATAGGGCACTTCCACGCATGGGGGGATAAAGTGGGAAAATTGAAAATCAGCAAGACACAAGCACCCCAAAGTTTAGGGCTGCTCTGTTGACAAGGACCTCCACTTCCTTCCACCTTAAATATCCCAGGAAAGCGAAAAATGGATAAAAAAGTTGTGGTCCTTATGTACAATGGAATATCACTCAGCCATGAAATCAATGTCATAAAGCTAGTAGCAGCATGATGAGTGGATTTAGGTAAGACGATTCTAAGTGAAATAAGTCACACAGAAAAGGACACTTCTCATAAGGTGTCACTTATAGAGGGAATGTAAAAACCGTTACACTTGAACTGAATTACAAAACAGAACAGAGTCACACATGCAGAAAACACACTATGGCTGCTTAACGGGAAAGGTGAGGTGGGGTGATACATAAAACAAGAGTTTCAAATTAGCTCAGATACCGTTCCATAAACCCAATATGGAATAGACAAGACCTACTCCTTGCTCAGAGAACTGGACTCAACACGCCCGATTCACCGCACAAGAATATATCTGACTAGTAATAATCTTAAAACCTATGTATTGATATCTCTCTGTTAGTGTGTCAAGTGGGTGTAAAGCGGCCTAAACACAGCCGTGAAAAGCAGCTAAACCCCATTATAAAAATAAATTACTTTTAAAAACCCATGAAACAAAGACAGGGAAAGAGAGAGAAATTCTTACACAATTCGTTCAGGGGCTGTGATGCAACCTGGATTGACCATATCTAGACCCACAGCTGGATGAGACATAAGGGTGGACACTCTTGGGGCTGAGAGGTTTGGTGAGGTTGGGTGAGCAAACGCAGACCCTTTAAAGTAATACTGCGTGCTACCCATCGCATGGGTCCCAAATCTCCAGGTTCAAGGGCATCTTCCTACATCGAAAACATGCATGAGAAACCCAGAAGATGGTACACCGTGTGATGGGGAAAGGTTTCTAAAACGCACCTCATTTCTCATCTCCTTGTGCTCGGGTTCGCCATTCCAGCCACTTTACTAGCAATCTCCCTACTTGGAGCATCAGCACCTTTAACCTCCTGTTCCGTACAGGTTGCAATTTGTCCTGAGGATGAACGGGAAGACGGGGAACCAATGAGAGACTAGCTCTTGGTGTTGGGACAGGCACAGGTCACTCTATTTTCCCATCAGGAAGAAGAATTAACCACAGGCTCAGCCTGCCCCCCGGAACCAGAACAGGGCCTGAAGCCATCCGGCGCTTCTGCGGCCGGCTCCCAAAAAAGCGACTTGTAAAATGGAGCTTCAGGGCACTGCAATTCACAAACCTGCAGAGTTATAAATGATAACTCTCGTCCACAAATATATTGAGGGAAGGCAAAGAAGAGGATTTGAAATCAAGGCAGAATTGCAGGAAACAGATTTCAGGAGGTAGATTCGAATCGCCTTTAAAGCACATGAAAAGCGGCAAAACGTTGACAATGATGCCCTTGGCCAAAAAGGGCGTATGCGTTTTTTCCTGAATATATTCAGGAAAAAACGCATACGCCCTTTTTGGCCAACCAAGCAACCTGGAAAGGCAAATCAGCGCTACAAAGAAGTCTCGCTTCCCATCGGTCAAAAGGGCCATGCTGAAAAAAGTGTCAAAACCAGAAATGCAGGACAGGCCAAGGAGAAATGGGAGCCTTGCTACACTGATGGGCGGGATGTAAATTGCCAACAGCCACTCTGGAGAAGGGTAAGGTGTGTCCTGAAACATCTAAAAAACACAGCTTAGAGAGCATAGGGCACTTCCACGCATGGGGGGATAAAGTGGGAAAATTGAAAATCAGCAAGACACAAGCACCCCAAAGTTTAGGGCTGCTCTGTTGACAAGGACCTCCACTTCCTTCCACCTTAAATATCCCAGGAAAGCGAAAAATGGATAAAAAAGTTGTGGTCCTTATGTACAATGGAATATCACTCAGCCATGAAATCAATGTCATAAAGCTAGTAGCAGCATGATGAGTGGATTTAGCTAAGACGATTCTAAGTGAAATAAGTCACACAGAAAAGGACAATTCTCATAAGGTGTCACTTATAGAGGGAATGTAAAAACCGTTACACTTGAACTGAATTACAAAACAGAACAGAGTCACACATGCAGAAAACACACTATGGCTGCTTAACGGGAAAGGTGAGGTGGGGTGATACATAAAACAAGAGTTTCAAATTAGCTCAGATACCGTTCCATAAACCCAATATGTAATACACAAGACCTACTCCTTGCTCAGAGAACTGGACTCAACACGCCCGATTCACCGCACAAGAATATATCTGACTAGTAATAATCTTAAAACCTATGTATTGATATCTCTCTGTTAGTGTGTCAAGTGGGTGTAAAGCGGCCTAAACACAGCCGTGAAAAGCAGCTAAACCCCATTATAAAAATAAATTACTTTTAAAAACCCATGAAACAAAGACAGGGAAAGAGAGAGAAATTCTTACACAATTCGTTCAGGGGCTGTGATGCAACCTGGATTGACCATATCTAGACCCACAGCTAGATGAGACATAAGGGTGGACACTCTTGGGGCTGAGAGGTTTGGTGAGGTTGGGTGAGCAAACGCAGACCCTTTAAAGTAATACTGCGTGCTACCCATTGCATGGGTCCCAAATCTCCAGGTTCAAGGGCATCTTCCTACATCGAAAACATGCATGAGAAACCCAGAAGATGGTACACCGTGTGATGGGGAAAGGTTTCTAAAACGCACCTCATTTCTCATCTCCTTGTGCTCGGGTTCGCCATTCCAGCCACTTTACTAGCAATCTCCCTACTTGGAGCATCAGCACCTTTAACCTCCTGTTCTGTACAGGTTGCAATTTGTCCTGAGGATGAACGGGAAGACGGGGAACCAATGAGAGACTAGCTCTTGGTGTTGGGACAGGCACAGGTCACTCTATTTTCCCATCAGGAAGAAGAATTAACCACAGGCTCAGCCTGCCCCCCGGAACCAGAACAGGGCCTGAAGCCATCCGGCGCTTTTGCGGCCGGCTCCCAAAAAAGCGACTTGTAAAATGGAGCTTCAGGGCACTGCAATTCACAAACCTGCAGAGTTATAAATGATAACTCTCGTCCACAAATATATTGAGGGAAGGCAAAGAAGAGGATTAGAAATCAAGGCAGAATTGCAGGAAACAGATTTCAGGAGGTAGATTCGAATCGCCTTTAAAGCACATGAAAAGCGGCAAAACGTTGACAATGATGCCCTTGGCCAAAAAGGGCGTATGCGTTTTTTCCTGAATATATTCAGGAAAAAACGCATACGCCCTTTTTGGCCAACCAAGCAACCTGGAAAGGCAAATCAGCGCTACAAAGAAGTCTCGCTTCCCATCGGTCAAAAGGGCCATGCTGAAAAAAGTGTCAAAACCAGAAATGCAGGACAGGCCAAGGAGAAATGGGAGCCTTGCTACACTGATGGGCGGGATGTAAATTGCCAACAGCCACTCTGGAGAAGGGTAAGGTGTGTCCTGAAACATCTAAAAAACACAGCTTAGAGAGCATAGGGCACTTCCACGCATGGGGGGATAAAGTGGGAAAATTGAAAATCAGCAAGACACAAGCACCCCAAAGTTTAGGGCTGCTCTGTTGACAAGGACCTCCACTTCCTTCCACCTTAAATATCCCAGGAAAGCGAAAAATGGATAAAAAAGTTGTGGTCCTTATGTACAATGGAATATCACTCAGCCATGAAATCAATGTCATAAAGCTAGTAGCAGCATGATGAGTGGATTTAGCTAAGACGATTCTAAGTGAAATAAGTCACACAGAAAAGGACACTTCTCATAAGGTGTCACTTATAGAGGGAATGTAAAAACCGTTACACTTGAACTGAATTACAAAACAGAACAGAGTCACACATGCAGAAAACACACTATGGCTGCTTAACGGGAAAGGTGAGGTGGGGTGATACATAAAACAAGAGTTTCAAATTAGCTCAGATACCGTTCCATAAACCCAATATGTAATACACAAGACCTACTCCTTGCTCAGAGAACTGGACTCAACACGCCCGATTCACCGCACAAGAATATATCTGACTAGTAATAATCTTAAAACCTATGTATTGATATCTCTCTGTTAGTGTGTCAAGTGGGTGTAAAGCGGCCTAAACACAGCCGTGAAAAGCAGCTAAACCCCATTATAAAAATAAATTACTTTTAAAAACCCATGAAACAAAGACAGGGAAAGAGAGAGAAATTCTTACACAATTCGTTCAGGGGCTGTGATGCAACCTGGATTGACCATATCTAGACCCACAGCTAGATGAGACATAAGGGTGGACACTCTTGGGGCTGAGAGGTTTGGTGAGGTTGGGTGAGCAAACGCAGACCCTTTAAAGTAATACTGCGTGCTACCCATCGCATGGGTCCCAAATCTCCAGGTTCAAGGGCATCTTCCTACATCGAAAACATGCATGAGAAACCCAGAAGATGGTACACCGTGTGATGGGGAAAGGTTTCTAAAACGCACCTCATTTCTCATCTCCTTGTGCTCGGGTTCGCCATTCCAGCCACTTTACTAGCAATCTCCCTACTTGGAGCATCAGCACCTTTAACCTCCTGTTCCGTACAGGTTGCAATTTGTCCTGAGGATGAACGGGAAGACGGGGAACCAATGAGAGACTAGCTCTTGGTGTTGGGACAGGCACAGGTCACTCTATTTTCCCATCAGGAAGAAGAATTAACCACAGGCTCAGCCTGCCCCCCGGAACCAGAACAGGGCCTGAAGCCATCCGGCGCTTTTGCGGCCGGCTCCCAAAAAAGCGACTTGTAAAATGGAGCTTCGGGGCACTGCAATTCACAAACCTGCAGAGTTATAAATGATAACTCTCGTCCACAAATATATTGAGGGAAGGCAAAGAAGAGGATTTGAAATCAAGGCAGAATTGCAGGAAACAGATTTCAGGAGGTAGATTCGAATCGCCTTTAAAGCACATGAAAAGCGGCAAAACGTTGACAATGATGCCCTTGGCCAAAAAGGGCGTATGCGTTTTTTCCTGAATATATTCAGGAAAAAACGCATACGCCCTTTTTGGCCAACCAAGCAACCTGGAAAGGCAAATCAGCGCTACAAAGAAGTCTCGCTTCCCATCGGTCAAAAGGGCCATGCTGAAAAAAGTGTCAAAACCAGAAATGCAGGACAGGCCAAGGAGAAATGGGAGCCTTGCTACACTGATGGGCGGGATGTAAATTGCCAACAGCCACTCTGGAGAAGTGTAAGGTGTGTCCTGAAACATCTAAAAAACACAGCTTAGAGAGCATAGGGCACTTCCACGCATGGGGGGATAAAGTGGGAAAATTGAAAATCAGCAAGACACAAGCACCCCAAAGTTTAGGGCTGCTCTGTTGACAAGGACCTCCACTTCCTTCCACCTTAAATATCCCAGGAAAGCGAAAAATGGATAAAAAAGTTGTGGTCCTTATGTACAATGGAATATCACTCAGCCATGAAATCAATGTCATAAAGCTAGTAGCAGCATGATGAGTGGATTTAGGTAAGACGATTCTAAGTGAAATAAGTCACACAGAAAAGGACACTTCTCATAAGGTGTCACTTATAGAGGGAATGTAAAAACCGTTACACTTGAACTGAATTACAAAACAGAACAGAGTCACACATGCAGAAAACACACTATGGCTGCTTAACGGGAAAGGTGAGGTGGGGTGATACATAAAACAAGAGTTTCAAATTAGCTCAGATACCGTTCCATAAACCCAATATGGAATAGACAAGACCTACTCCTTGCTCAGAGAACTGGACTCAACACGCCCGATTCACCGCACAAGAATATATCTGACTAGTAATAATCTTAAAACCTATGTATTGATATCTCTCTGTTAGTGTGTCAAGTGGGTGTAAAGCGGCCTAAACACAGCCGTGAAAAGCAGCTAAACCCCATTATAAAAATAAATTACTTTTAAAAACCCATGAAACAAAGACAGGGAAAGAGAGAGAAATTCTTACACAATTCGTTCAGGGGCTGTGATGCAACCTGGATTGACCATATCTAGACCCACAGCTGGATGAGACATAAGGGTGGACACTCTTGGGGCTGAGAGGTTTGGTGAGGTTGGGTGAGCAAACGCAGACCCTTTAAAGTAATACTGCGTGCTACCCATCGCATGGGTCCCAAATCTCCAGGTTCAAGGGCATCTTCCTACATCGAAAACATGCATGAGAAACCCAGAAGATGGTACACCGTGTGATGGGGAAAGGTTTCTAAAACGCACCTCATTTCTCATCTCCTTGTGCTCGGGTTCGCCATTCCAGCCACTTTACTAGCAATCTCCCTACTTGGAGCATCAGCACCTTTAACCTCCTGTTCCGTACAGGTTGCAATTTGTCCTGAGGATGAACGGGAAGACGGGGAACCAATGAGAGACTAGCTCTTGGTGTTGGGACAGGCACAGGTCACTCTATTTTCCCATCAGGAAGAAGAATTAACCACAGGCTCAGCCTGCCCCCCGGAACCAGAACAGGGCCTGAAGCCATCCGGCGCTTCTGCGGCCGGCTCCCAAAAAAGCGACTTGTAAAATGGAGCTTCAGGGCACTGCAATTCACAAACCTGCAGAGTTATAAATGATAACTCTCGTCCACAAATATATTGAGGGAAGGCAAAGAAGAGGATTTGAAATCAAGGCAGAATTGCAGGAAACAGATTTCAGGAGGTAGATTCGAATCGCCTTTAAAGCACATGAAAAGCGGCAAAACGTTGACAATGATGCCCTTGGCCAAAAAGGGCGTATGCGTTTTTTCCTGAATATATTCAGGAAAAAACGCATACGCCCTTTTTGGCCAACCAAGCAACCTGGAAAGGCAAATCAGCGCTACAAAGAAGTCTCGCTTCCCATCGGTCAAAAGGGCCATGCTGAAAAAAGTGTCAAAACCAGAAATGCAGGACAGGCCAAGGAGAAATGGGAGCCTTGCTACACTGATGGGCGGGATGTAAATTGCCAACAGCCACTCTGGAGAAGTGTAAGGTGTGTCCTGAAACATCTAAAAAACACAGCTTAGAGAGCATAGGGCACTTCCACGCATGGGGGGATAAAGTGGGAAAATTGAAAATCAGCAAGACACAAGCACCCCAAAGTTTAGGGCTGCTCTGTTGACAAGGACCTCCACTTCCTTCCACCTTAAATATCCCAGGAAAGCGAAAAATGGATAAAAAAGTTGTGGTCCTTATGTACAATGGAATATCACTCAGCCATGAAATCAATGTCATAAAGCTAGTAGCAGCATGATGAGTGGATTTAGGTAAGACGATTCTAAGTGAAATAAGTCACACAGAAAAGGACACTTCTCATAAGGTGTCACTTATAGAGGGAATGTAAAAACCGTTACACTTGAACTGAATTACAAAACAGAACAGAGTCACACATGCAGAAAACCCACTATGGCTGCTTAACGGGAAAGGTGAGGTGGGGTGATACATAAAACAAGAGTTTCAAATTAGCTCAGATACCGTTCCATAAACCCAATATGGAATAGACAAGACCTACTCCTTGCTCAGAGAACTGGACTCAACACGCCCGATTCACCGCACAAGAATATATCTGACTAGTAATAATCTTAAAACCTATGTATTGATATCTCTCTGTTAGTGTGTCAAGTGGGTGTAAAGCGGCCTAAACACAGCCGTGAAAAGCAGCTAAACCCCATTATAAAAATAAATTACTTTTAAAAACCCATGAAACAAAGACAGGGAAAGAGAGAGAAATTCTTACACAATTCGTTCAGGGGCTGTGATGCAACCTGGATTGACCATATCTAGACCCACAGCTGGATGAGACATAAGGGTGGACACTCTTGGGGCTGAGAGGTTTGGTGAGGTTGGGTGAGCAAACGCAGACCCTTTAAAGTAATACTGCGTGCTACCCATCGCATGGGTCCCAAATCTCCAGGTTCAAGGGCATCTTCCTACATCGAAAACATGCATGAGAAACCCAGAAGATGGTACACCGTGTGATGGGGAAAGGTTTCTAAAACGCACCTCATTTCTCATCTCCTTGTGCTCGGGTTCGCCATTCCAGCCACTTTACTAGCAATCTCCCTACTTGGAGCATCAGCACCTTTAACCTCCTGTTCCGTACAGGTTGCAATTTGTCCTGAGGATGAACGGGAAGACGGGGAACCAATGAGAGACTAGCTCTTGGTGTTGGGACAGGCACAGGTCACTCTAGTTTCCCATCAGGAAGAAGAATTAACCACAGGCTCAGCCTGCCCCCCGGAACCAGAACAGGGCCTGAAGCCATCCGGCGCTTCTGCGGCCGGCTCCCAAAAAAGCGACTTGTAAAATGGAGCTTCAGGGCACTGCAATTCACAAACCTGCAGAGTTATAAATGATAACTCTCGTCCACAAATATATTGAGGGAAGGCAAAGAAGAGGATTTGAAATCAAGGCAGAATTGCAGGAAACAGATTTCAGGAGGTAGATTCGAATCGCCTTTAAAGCACATGAAAAGCGGCAAAACGTTGACAATGATGCCCTTGGCCAAAAAGGGCGTATGCGTTTTTTCCTGAATATATTCAGGAAAAAACGCATACGCCCTTTTTGGCCAACCAAGCAACCTGGAAAGGCAAATCAGCGCTACAAAGAAGTCTCGCTTCCCATCGGTCAAAAGGGCCATGCTGAAAAAAGTGTCAAAACCAGAAATGCAGGACAGGCCAAGGAGAAATGGGAGCCTTGCTACACTGATGGGCGGGATGTAAATTGCCAACAGCCACTCTGGAGAAGGGTAAGGTGTGTCCTGAAACATCTAAAAAACACAGCTTAGAGAGCATAGGGCACTTCCACGCATGGGGGGATAAAGTGGGAAAATTGAAAATCAGCAAGACACAAGCACCCCAAAGTTTAGGGCTGCTCTGTTGACAAGGACCTCCACTTCCTTCCACCTTAAATATCCCAGGAAAGCGAAAAATGGATAAAAAAGTTGTGGTCCTTATGTACAATGGAATATCACTCAGCCATGAAATCAATGTCATAAAGCTAGTAGCAGCATGATGAGTGGATTTAGGTAAGACGATTCTAAGTGAAATAAGTCACACAGAAAAGGACACTTCTCATAAGGTGTCACTTATAGAGGGAATGTAAAAACCGTTACACTTGAACTGAATTACAAAACAGAACAGAGTCACACATGCAGAAAACACACTATGGCTGCTTAACGGGAAAGGTGAGGTGGGGTGATACATAAAACAAGAGTTTCAAATTAGCTCAGATACCGTTCCATAAACCCAATATGGAATAGACAAGACCTACTCCTTGCTCAGAGAACTGGACTCAACACGCCCGATTCACCGCACAAGAATATATCTGACTAGTAATAATCTTAAAACCTATGTATTGATATCTCTCTGTTAGTGTGTCAAGTGGGTGTAAAGCGGCCTAAACACAGCCGTGAAAAGCAGCTAAACCCCATTATAAAAATAAATTACTTTTAAAAACCCATGAAACAAAGACAGGGAAAGAGAGAGAAATTCTTACACAATTCGTTCAGGGGCTGTGATGCAACCTGGATTGACCATATCTAGACCCACAGCTGGATGAGACATAAGGGTGGACACTCTTGGGGCTGAGAGGTTTGGTGAGGTTGGGTGAGCAAACGCAGACCCTTTAAAGTAATACTGCGTGCTACCCATCGCATGGGACCCAAATCTCCAGGTTCAAGGGCATCTTCCTACATCGAAAACATGCATGAGAAACCCAGAAGATGGTACACCGTGTGATGGGGAAAGGTTTCTAAAACGCACCTCATTTCTCATCTCCTTGTGCTCGGGTTCGCCATTCCAGCCACTTTACTAGCAATCTCCCTACTTGGAGCATCAGCACCTTTAACCTCCTGTTCCGTACAGGTTGCAATTTGTCCTGAGGATGAACGGGAAGACGGGGAACCAATGAGAGACTAGCTCTTGGTGTTGGGACAGGCACAGGTCACTCTAGTTTCCCATCAGGAAGAAGAATTAACCACAGGCTCAGCCTGCCCCCCGGAACCAGAACAGGGCCTGAAGCCATCCGGCGCTTCTGCGGCCGGCTCCCAAAAAAGCGACTTGTAAAATGGAGCTTCGGGGCACTGCAATTCACAAACCTGCAGAGTTATAAATGATAACTCTCGTCCACAAATATATTGAGGGAAGGCAAAGAAGAGGATTAGAAATCAAGGCAAAATTGCAGGAAACAGATTTCAGGAGGTAGATTCGAATCGCCTTTAAAGCACATGAAAAGCGGCAAAACGTTGACAATGATGCCCTTGGCCAAAAAGGGCGTATGCGTTTTTTCCTGAATATATTCAGGAAAAAACGCATACGCCCTTTTTGGCCAACCAAGCAACCTGGAAAGGCAAATCAGCGCTACAAAGAAGTCTCGCTTCCCATCGGTCAAAAGGGCCATGCTGAAAAAAGTGTCAAAACCAGAAATGCAGGACAGGCCAAGGAGAAATGGGAGCCTTGCTACACTGATGGGCGGGATGTAAATTGCCAACAGCCACTCTGGAGAAGTGTAAGGTGTGTCCTGAAACATCTAAAAAACACAGCTTAGAGAGCATAGGGCACTTCCACGCATGGGGGGATAAAGTGGGAAAATTGAAAATCAGCAAGACACAAGCACCCCAAAGTTTAGGGCTGCTCTGTTGACAAGGACCTCCACTTCCTTCCACCTTAAATATCCCAGGAAAGCGAAAAATGGATAAAAAAGTTGTGGTCCTTATGTACAATGGAATATCACTCAGCCATGAAATCAATGTCATAAAGCTAGTAGCAGCATGATGAGTGGATTTAGGTAAGACGATTCTAAGTGAAATAAGTCACACAGAAAAGGACACTTCTCATAAGGTGTCACTTATAGAGGGAATGTAAAAACCGTTACACTTGAACTGAATTACAAAACAGAACAGAGTCACACATGCAGAAAACCCACTATGGCTGCTTAACGGGAAAGGTGAGGTGGGGTGATACATAAAACAAGAGTTTCAAATTAGCTCAGATACCGTTCCATAAACCCAATATGGAATAGACAAGACCTACTCCTTGCTCAGAGAACTGGACTCAACACGCCCGATTCACCGCACAAGAATATATCTGACTAGTAATAATCTTAAAACCTATGTATTGATATCTCTCTGTTAGTGTGTCAAGTGGGTGTAAAGCGGCCTAAACACAGCCGTGAAAAGCAGCTAAACCCCATTATAAAAATAAATTACTTTTAAAAACCCATGAAACAAAGACAGGGAAAGAGAGAGAAATTCTTACACAATTCGTTCAGGGGCTGTGATGCAACCTGGATTGACCATATCTAGACCCACAGCTGGATGAGACATAAGGGTGGACACTCTTGGGGCTGAGAGGTTTGGTGAGGTTGGGTGAGCAAACGCAGACCCTTTAAAGTAATACTGCGTGCTACCCATCGCATGGGTCCCAAATCTCCAGGTTCAAGGGCATCTTCCTACATCGAAAACATGCATGAGAAACCCAGAAGATGGTACACCGTGTGATGGGGAAAGGTTTCTAAAACGCACCTCATTTCTCATCTCCTTGTGCTCGGGTTCGCCATTCCAGCCACTTTACTAGCAATCTCCCTACTTGGAGCATCAGCACCTTTAACCTCCTGTTCCGTACAGGTTGCAATTTGTCCTGAGGATGAACGGGAAGACGGGGAACCAATGAGAGACTAGCTCTTGGTGTTGGGACAGGCACAGGTCACTCTAGTTTCCCATCAGGAAGAAGAATTAACCACAGGCTCAGCCTGCCCCCCGGAACCAGAACAGGGCCTGAAGCCATCCGGCGCTTCTGCGGCCGGCTCCCAAAAAAGCGACTTGTAAAATGGAGCTTCAGGGCACTGCAATTCACAAACCTGCAGAGTTATAAATGATAACTCTCGTCCACAAATATATTGAGGGAAGGCAAAGAAGAGGATTAGAAATCAAGGCAGAATTGCAGGAAACAGATTTCAGGAGGTAGATTCGAATCGCCTTTAAAGCACATGAAAAGCGGCAAAACGTTGACAATGATGCCCTTGGCCAAAAAGGGCGTATGCGTTTTTTCCTGAATATATTCAGGAAAAAACGCATACGCCCTTTTTGGCCAACCAAGCAACCTGGAAAGGCAAATCAGCGCTACAAAGAAGTCTCGCTTCCCATCGGTCAAAAGGGCCATGCTGAAAAAAGTGTCAAAACCAGAAATGCAGGACAGGCCAAGGAGAAATGGGAGCCTTGCTACACTGATGGGCGGGATGTAAATTGCCAACAGCCACTCTGGAGAAGGGTAAGGTGTGTCCTGAAACATCTAAAAAACACAGCTTAGAGAGCATAGGGCACTTCCACGCATGGGGGGATAAAGTGGGAAAATTGAAAATCAGCAAGACACAAGCACCCCAAAGTTTAGGGCTGCTCTGTTGACAAGGACCTCCACTTCCTTCCACCTTAAATATCCCAGGAAAGCGAAAAATGGATAAAAAAGTTGTGGTCCTTATGTACAATGGAATATCACTCAGCCATGAAATCAATGTCATAAAGCTAGTAGCAGCATGATGAGTGGATTTAGGTAAGACGATCCTAAGTGAAATAAGTCACACAGAAAAGGACACTTCTCATAAGGTGTCACTTATAGAGGGAATGTAAAAACCGTTACACTTGAACTGAATTACAAAACAGAACAGAGTCACACATGCAGAAAACCCACTATGGCTGCTTAACGGGAAAGGTGAGGTGGGGTGATACATAAAACAAGAGTTTCAAATTAGCTCAGATACCGTTCCATAAACCCAATATGGAATAGACAAGACCTACTCCTTGCTCAGAGAACTGGACTCAACACGCCCGATTCACCGCACAAGAATATATCTGACTAGTAATAATCTTAAAACCTATGTATTGATATCTCTCTGTTAGTGTGTCAAGTGGGTGTAAAGCGGCCTAAACACAGCCGTGAAAAGCAGCTAAACCCCATTATAAAAATAAATTACTTTTAAAAACCCATGAAACAAAGACAGGGAAAGAGAGAGAAATTCTTACACAATTCGTTCAGGGGCTGTGATGCAACCTGGATTGACCATATCTAGACCCACAGCTGGATGAGACATAAGGGTGGACACTCTTGGGGCTGAGAGGTTTGGTGAGGTTGGGTGAGCAAACGCAGACCCTTTAAAGTAATACTGCGTGCTACCCATCGCATGGGTCCCAAATCTCCAGGTTCAAGGGCATCTTCCTACATCGAAAACATGCATGAGAAACCCAGAAGATGGTACACCGTGTGATGGGGAAAGGTTTCTAAAACGCACCTCATTTCTCATCTCCTTGTGCTCGGGTTCGCCATTCCAGCCACTTTACTAGCAATCTCCCTACTTGGAGCATCAGCACCTTTAACCTCCTGTTCCGTACAGGTTGCAATTTGTCCTGAGGATGAACGGGAAGACGGGGAACCAATGAGAGACTAGCTCTTGGTGTTGGGACAGGCACAGGTCACTCTAGTTTCCCATCAGGAAGAAGAATTAACCACAGGCTCAGCCTGCCCCCCGGAACCAGAACAGGGCCTGAAGCCATCCGGCGCTTCTGCGGCCGGCTCCCAAAAAAGCGACTTGTAAAATGGAGCTTCAGGGCACTGCAATTCACAAACCTGCAGAGTTATAAATGATAACTCTCGTCCACAAATATATTGAGGGAAGGCAAAGAAGAGGATTAGAAATCAAGGCAGAATTGCAGGAAACAGATTTCAGGAGGTAGATTCGAATCGCCTTTAAAGCACATGAAAAGCGGCAAAACGTTGACAATGATGCCCTTGGCCAAAAAGGGCGTATGCGTTTTTTCCTGAATATATTCAGGAAAAAACGCATACGCCCTTTTTGGCCAACCAAGCAACCTGGAAAGGCAAATCAGCGCTACAAAGAAGTCTCGCTTCCCATCGGTCAAAAGGGCCATGCTGAAAAAAGTGTCAAAACCAGAAATGCAGGACAGGCCAAGGAGAAATGGGAGCCTTGCTACACTGATGGGCGGGATGTAAATTGCCAACAGCCACTCTGGAGAAGGGTAAGGTGTGTCCTGAAACATCTAAAAAACACAGCTTAGAGAGCATAGGGCACTTCCACGCATGGGGGGATAAAGTGGGAAAATTGAAAATCAGCAAGACACAAGCACCCCAAAGTTTAGGGCTGCTCTGTTGACAAGGACCTCCACTTCCTTCCACCTTAAATATCCCAGGAAAGCGAAAAATGGATAAAAAAGTTGTGGTCCTTATGTACAATGGAATATCACTCAGCCATGAAATCAATGTCATAAAGCTAGTAGCAGCATGATGAGTGGATTTAGGTAAGACGATCCTAAGTGAAATAAGTCACACAGAAAAGGACACTTCTCATAAGGTGTCACTTATAGAGGGAATGTAAAAACCGTTACACTTGAACTGAATTACAAAACAGAACAGAGTCACACATGCAGAAAACCCACTATGGCTGCTTAACGGGAAAGGTGAGGTGGGGTGATACATAAAACAAGAGTTTCAAATTAGCTCAGATACCGTTCCATAAACCCAATATGGAATAGACAAGACCTACTCCTTGCTCAGAGAACTGGACTCAACACGCCCGATTCACCGCACAAGAATATATCTGACTAGTAATAATCTTAAAACCTATGTATTGATATCTCTCTGTTAGTGTGTCAAGTGGGTGTAAAGCGGCCTAAACACAGCCGTGAAAAGCAGCTAAACCCCATTATAAAAATAAATTACTTTTAAAAACCCATGAAACAAAGACAGGGAAAGAGAGAGAAATTCTTACACAATTCGTTCAGGGGCTGTGATGCAACCTGGATTGACCATATCTAGACCCACAGCTGGATGAGACATAAGGGTGGACACTCTTGGGGCTGAGAGGTTTGGTGAGGTTGGGTGAGCAAACGCAGACCCTTTAAAGTAATACTGCGTGCTACCCATCGCATGGGTCCCAAATCTCCAGGTTCAAGGGCATCTTCCTACATCGAAAACATGCATGAGAAACCCAGAAGATGGTACACCGTGTGATGGGGAAAGGTTTCTAAAACGCACCTCATTTCTCATCTCCTTGTGCTCGGGTTCGCCATTCCAGCCACTTTACTAGCAATCTCCCTACTTGGAGCATCAGCACCTTTAACCTCCTGTTCCGTACAGGTTGCAATTTGTCCTGAGGATGAACGGGAAGACGGGGAACCAATGAGAGACTAGCTCTTGGTGTTGGGACAGGCACAGGTCACTCTATTTTCCCATCAGGAAGAAGAATTAACCACAGGCTCAGCCTGCCCCCCCGAACCAGAACAGGGCCTGAAGCCATCCGGCGCTTCTGCGGCCGGCTCCCAAAAAAGCGACTTGTAAAATGGAGCTTCAGGGCACTGCAATTCACAAACCTGCAGAGTTATAAATGATAACTCTCGTCCACAAATATATTGAGGGAAGGCAAAGAAGAGGATTTGAAATCAAGGCAGAATTGCAGGAAACAGATTTCAGGAGGTAGATTCGAATCGCCTTTAAAGCACATGAAAAGCGGCAAAACGTTGACAATGATGCCCTTGGCCAAAAAGGGCGTATGCGTTTTTTCCTGAATATATTCAGGAAAAAACGCATACGCCCTTTTTGGCCAACCAAGCAACCTGGAAAGGCAAATCAGCGCTACAAAGAAGTCTCGCTTCCCATCGGTCAAAAGGGCCATGCTGAAAAAAGTGTCAAAACCAGAAATGCAGGACAGGCCAAGGAGAAATGGGAGCCTTGCTACACTGATGGGCGGGATGTAAATTGCCAACAGCCACTCTGGAGAAGGGTAAGGTGTGTCCTGAAACATCTAAAAAACACAGCTTAGAGAGCATAGGGCACTTCCACGCATGGGGGGATAAAGTGGGAAAATTGAAAATCAGCAAGACACAAGCACCCCAAAGTTTAGGGCTGCTCTGTTGACAAGGACCTCCACTTCCTTCCACCTTAAATATCCCAGGAAAGCGAAAAATGGATAAAAAAGTTGTGGTCCTTATGTACAATGGAATATCACTCAGCCATGAAATCAATGTCATAAAGCTAGTAGCAGCATGATGAGTGGATTTAGGTAAGACGATCCTAAGTGAAATAAGTCACACAGAAAAGGACACTTCTCATAAGGTGTCACTTATAGAGGGAATGTAAAAACCGTTACACTTGAACTGAATTACAAAACAGAACAGAGTCACACATGCAGAAAACACACTATGGCTGCTTAACGGGAAAGGTGAGGTGGGGTGATACATAAAACAAGAGTTTCAAATTAGCTCAGATACCGTTCCATAAACCCAATATGGAATAGACAAGACCTACTCCTTGCTCAGAGAACTGGACTCAACACGCCCGATTCACCGCACAAGAATATATCTGACTAGTAATAATCTTAAAACCTATGTATTGATATCTCTCTGTTAGTGTGTCAAGTGGGTGTAAAGCGGCCTAAACACAGCCGTGAAAAGCAGCTAAACCCCATTATAAAAATAAATTACTTTTAAAAACCCATGAAACAAAGACAGGGAAAGAGAGAGAAATTCTTACACAATTCGTTCAGGGGCTGTGATGCAACCTGGATTGACCATATCTAGACCCACAGCTGGATGAGACATAAGGGTGGACACTCTTGGGGCTGAGAGGTTTGGTGAGGTTGGGTGAGCAAACGCAGACCCTTTAAAGTAATACTGCGTGCTACCCATCGCATGGGTCCCAAATCTCCAGGTTCAAGGGCATCTTCCTACATCGAAAACATGCATGAGAAACCCAGAAGATGGTACACCGTGTGATGGGGAAAGGTTTCTAAAACGCACCTCATTTCTCATCTCCTTGTGCTCGGGTTCGCCATTCCAGCCACTTTACTAGCAATCTCCCTACTTGGAGCATCAGCACCTTTAACCTCCTGTTCCGTACAGGTTGCAATTTGTCCTGAGGATGAACGGGAAGACGGGGAACCAATGAGAGACTAGCTCTTGGTGTTGGGACAGGCACAGGTCACTCTATTTTCCCATCAGGAAGAAGAATTAACCACAGGCTCAGCCTGCCCCCCCGAACCAGAACAGGGCCTGAAGCCATCCGGCGCTTCTGCGGCCGGCTCCCAAAAAAGCGACTTGTAAAATGGAGCTTCAGGGCACTGCAATTCACAAACCTGCAGAGTTATAAATGATAACTCTCGTCCACAAATATATTGAGGGAAGGCAAAGAAGAGGATTAGAAATCAAGGCAGAATTGCAGGAAACAGATTTCAGGAGGTAGATTCGAATCGCCTTTAAAGCACATGAAAAGCGGCAAAACGTTGACAATGATGCCCTTGGCCAAAAAGGGCGTATGCGTTTTTTCCTGAATATATTCAGGAAAAAACGCATACGCCCTTTTTGGCCAACCAAGCAACCTGGAAAGGCAAATCAGCGCTACAAAGAAGTCTCGCTTCCCATCGGTCAAAAGGGCCATGCTGAAAAAAGTGTCAAAACCAGAAATGCAGGACAGGCCAAGGAGAAATGGGAGCCTTGCTACACTGATGGCCGGGATGTAAATTGCCAACAGCCACTCTGGAGAAGGGTAAGGTGTGTCCTGAAACATCTAAAAAACACAGCTTAGAGAGCATAGGGCACTTCCACGCATGGGGGGATAAAGTGGGAAAATTGAAAATCAGCAAGACACAAGCACCCCAAAGTTTAGGGCTGCTCTGTTGACAAGGACCTCCACTTCCTTCCACCTTAAATATCCCAGGAAAGCGAAAAATGGATAAAAAAGTTGTGGTCCTTATGTACAATGGAATATCACTCAGCCATGAAATCAATGTCATAAAGCTAGTAGCAGCATGATGAGTGGATTTAGGTAAGACGATCCTAAGTGAAATAAGTCACACAGAAAAGGACACTTCTCATAAGGTGTCACTTATAGAGGGAATGTAAAAACCGTTACACTTGAACTGAATTACAAAACAGAACAGAGTCACACATGCAGAAAACACACTATGGCTGCTTAACGGGAAAGGTGAGGTGGGGTGATACATAAAACAAGAGTTTCAAATTAGCTCAGATACCGTTCCATAAACCCAATATGGAATAGACAAGACCTACTCCTTGCTCAGAGAACTGGACTCAACACGCCCGATTCACCGCACAAGAATATATCTGACTAGTAATAATCTTAAAACCTATGTATTGATATCTCTCTGTTAGTGTGTCAAGTGGGTGTAAAGCGGCCTAAACACAGCCGTGAAAAGCAGCTAAACCCCATTATAAAAATAAATTACTTTTAAAAACCCATGAAACAAAGACAGGGAAAGAGAGAGAAATTCTTACACAATTCGTTCAGGGGCTGTGATGCAACCTGGATTGACCATATCTAGACCCACAGCTGGATGAGACATAAGGGTGGACACTCTTGGGGCTGAGAGGTTTGGTGAGGTTGGGTGAGCAAACGCAGACCCTTTAAAGTAATACTGCGTGCTACCCATCGCATGGGTCCCAAATCTCCAGGTTCAAGGGCATCTTCCTACATCGAAAACATGCATGAGAAACCCAGAAGATGGTACACCGTGTGATGGGGAAAGGTTTCTAAAACGCACCTCATTTCTCATCTCCTTGTGCTCGGGTTCGCCATTCCAGCCACTTTACTAGCAATCTCCCTACTTGGAGCATCAGCACCTTTAACCTCCTGTTCCGTACAGGTTGCAATTTGTCCTGAGGATGAACGGGAAGACGGGGAACCAATGAGAGACTAGCTCTTGGTGTTGGGACAGGCACAGGTCACTCTATTTTCCCATCAGGAAGAAGAATTAACCACAGGCTCAGCCTGCCCCCCGGAACCAGAACAGGGCCTGAAGCCATCCGGCGCTTCTGCGGCCGGCTCCCAAAAAAGCGACTTGTAAAATGGAGCTTCAGGGCACTGCAATTCACAAACCTGCAGAGTTATAAATGATAACTCTCGTCCACAAATATATTGAGGGAAGGCAAAGAAGAGGATTTGAAATCAAGGCAGAATTGCAGGAAACAGATTTCAGGAGGTAGATTCGAATCGCCTTTAAAGCACATGAAAAGCGGCAAAACGTTGACAATGATGCCCTTGGCCAAAAAGGGCGTATGCGTTTTTTCCTGAATATATTCAGGAAAAAACGCATACGCCCTTTTTGGCCAACCAAGCAACCTGGAAAGGCAAATCAGCGCTACAAAGAAGTCTCGCTTCCCATCGGTCAAAAGGGCCATGCTGAAAAAAGTGTCAAAACCAGAAATGCAGGACAGGCCAAGGAGAAATGGGAGCCTTGCTACACTGATGGGCGGGATGTAAATTGACAACAGCCACTCTGGAGAAGGGTAAGGTGTGTCCTGAAACATCTAAAAAACACAGCTTAGAGAGCATAGGGCACTTCCACGCATGGGGGGATAAAGTGGGAAAATTGAAAATCAGCAAGACACAAGCACCCCAAAGTTTAGGGCTGCTCTGTTGACAAGGACCTCCACTTCCTTCCACCTTAAATATCCCAGGAAAGCGAAAAATGGATAAAAAAGTTGTGGTCCTTATGTACAATGGAATATCACTCAGCCATGAAATCAATGTCATAAAGCTAGTAGCAGCATGATGAGTGGATTTAGGTAAGACGATCCTAAGTGAAATAAGTCACACAGAAAAGGACACTTCTCATAAGGTGTCACTTATAGAGGGAATGTAAAAACCGTTACACTTGAACTGAATTACAAAACAGAACAGAGTCACACATGCAGAAAACACACTATGGCTGCTTAACGGGAAAGGTGAGGTGGGGTGATACATAAAACAAGAGTTTCAAATTAGCTCAGATACCGTTCCATAAACCCAATATGGAATAGACAAGACCTACTCCTTGCTCAGAGAACTGGACTCAACACGCCCGATTCACCGCACAAGAATATATCTGACTAGTAATAATCTTAAAACCTATGTATTGATATCTCTCTGTTAGTGTGTCAAGTGGGTGTAAAGCGGCCTAAACACAGCCGTGAAAAGCAGCTAAACCCCATTATAAAAATAAATTACTTTTAAAAACCCATGAAACAAAGACAGGGAAAGAGAGAGAAATTCTTACACAATTCGTTCAGGGGCTGTGATGCAACCTGGATTGACCATATCTAGACCCACAGCTGGATGAGACATAAGGGTGGACACTCTTGGGGCTGAGAGGTTTGGTGAGGTTGGGTGAGCAAACGCAGACCCTTTAAAGTAATACTGCGTGCTACCCATCGCATGGGTCCCAAATCTCCAGGTTCAAGGGCATCTTCCTACATCGAAAACATGCATGAGAAACCCAGAAGATGGTACACCGTGTGATGGGGAAAGGTTTCTAAAACGCACCTCATTTCTCATCTCCTTGTGCTCGGGTTCGCCATTCCAGCCACTTTACTAGCAATCTCCCTACTTGGAGCATCAGCACCTTTAACCTCCTGTTCCGTACAGGTTGCAATTTGTCCTGAGGATGAACGGGAAGACGGGGAACCAATGAGAGACTAGCTCTTGGTGTTGGGACAGGCACAGGTCACTCTATTTTCCCATCAGGAAGAAGAATTAACCACAGGCTCAGCCTGCCCCCCGGAACCAGAACAGGGCCTGAAGCCATCCGGCGCTTCTGCGGCCGGCTCCCAAAAAAGCGACTTGTAAAATGGAGCTTCAGGGCACTGCAATTCACAAACCTGCAGAGTTATAAATGATAACTCTCGTCCACAAATATATTGAGGGAAGGCAAAGAAGAGGATTAGAAATCAAGGCAGAATTGCAGGAAACAGATTTCAGGAGGTAGATTCGAATCGCCTTTAAAGCACATGAAAAGCGGCAAAACGTTGACAATGATGCCCTTGGCCAAAAAGGGCGTATGCGTTTTTTCCTGAATATATTCAGGAAAAAACGCATACGCCCTTTTTGGCCAACCAAGCAACCTGGAAAGGCAAATCAGCGCTACAAAGAAGTCTCGCTTCCCATCGGTCAAAAGGGCCATGCTGAAAAAAGTGTCAAAACCAGAAATGCAGGACAGGCCAAGGAGAAATGGGAGCCTTGCTACACTGATGGGCGGGATGTAAATTGCCAACAGCCACTCTGGAGAAGGGTAAGGTGTGTCCTGAAACATCTAAAAAACACAGCTTAGAGAGCATAGGGCACTTCCACGCATGGGGGGATAAAGTGGGAAAATTGAAAATCAGCAAGACACAAGCACCCCAAAGTTTAGGGCTGCTCTGTTGACAAGGACCTCCACTTCCTTCCACCTTAAATATCCCAGGAAAGCGAAAAATGGATAAAAAAGTTGTGGTCCTTATGTACAATGGAATATCACTCAGCCATGAAATCAATGTCATAAAGCTAGTAGCAGCATGATGAGTGGATTTAGGTAAGACGATCCTAAGTGAAATAAGTCACACAGAAAAGGACACTTCTCATAAGGTGTCACTTATAGAGGGAATGTAAAAACCGTTACACTTGAACTGAATTACAAAACAGAACAGAGTCACACATGCAGAAAACACACTATGGCTGCTTAACGGGAAAGGTGAGGTGGGGTGATACATAAAACAAGAGTTTCAAATTAGCTCAGATACCGTTCCATAAACCCAATATGGAATAGACAAGACCTACTCCTTGCTCAGAGAACTGGACTCAACACGCCCGATTCACCGCACAAGAATATATCTGACTAGTAATAATCTTAAAACCTATGTATTGATATCTCTCTGTTAGTGTGTCAAGTGGGTGTAAAGCGGCCTAAACACAGCCGTGAAAAGCAGCTAAACCCCATTATAAAAATAAATTACTTTTAAAAACCCATGAAACAAAGACAGGGAAAGAGAGAGAAATTCTTACACAATTCGTTCAGGGGCTGTGATGCAACCTGGATTGACCATATCTAGACCCACAGCTGGATGAGACATAAGGGTGGACACTCTTGGGGCTGAGAGGTTTGGTGAGGTTGGGTGAGCAAACGCAGACCCTTTAAAGTAATACTGCGTGCTACCCATCGCATGGGTCCCAAATCTCCAGGTTCAAGGGCATCTTCCTACATCGAAAACATGCATGAGAAACCCAGAAGATGGTACACCGTGTGATGGGGAAAGGTTTCTAAAACGCACCTCATTTCTCATCTCCTTGTGCTCGGGTTCGCCATTCCAGCCACTTTACTAGCAATCTCCCTACTTGGAGCATCAGCACCTTTAACCTCCTGTTCCGTACAGGTTGCAATTTGTCCTGAGGATGAACGGGAAGACGGGGAACCAATGAGAGACTAGCTCTTGGTGTTGGGACAGGCACAGGTCACTCTATTTTCCCATCAGGAAGAAGAATTAACCACAGGCTCAGCCTGCCCCCCGGAACCAGAACAGGGCCTGAAGCCATCCGGCGCTTCTGCGGCCGGCTCCCAAAAAAGCGACTTGTAAAATGGAGCTTCAGGGCACTGCAATTCACAAACCTGCAGAGTTATAAATGATAACTCTCGTCCACAAATATATTGAGGGAAGGCAAAGAAGAGGATTAGAAATCAAGGCAGAATTGCAGGAAACAGATTTCAGGAGGTAGATTCGAATCGCCTTTAAAGCACATGAAAAGCGGCAAAACGTTGACAATGATGCCCTTGGCCAAAAAGGGCGTATGCGTTTTTTCCTGAATATATTCAGGAAAAAACGCATACGCCCTTTTTGGCCAACCAAGCAACCTGGAAAGGCAAATCAGCGCTACAAAGAAGTCTCGCTTCCCATCGGTCAAAAGGGCCATGCTGAAAAAAGTGTCAAAACCAGAAATGCAGGACAGGCCAAGGAGAAATGGGAGCCTTGCTACACTGATGGGCGGGATGTAAATTGCCAACAGCCACTCTGGAGAAGGGTAAGGTGTGTCCTGAAACATCTAAAAAACACAGCTTAGAGAGCATAGGGCACTTCCACGCATGGGGGGATAAAGTGGGAAAATTGAAAATCAGCAAGACACAAGCACCCCAAAGTTTAGGGCTGCTCTGTTGACAAGGACCTCCACTTCCTTCCACCTTAAATATCCCAGGAAAGCGAAAAATGGATAAAAAAGTTGTGGTCCTTATGTACAATGGAATATCACTCAGCCATGAAATCAATGTCATAAAGCTAGTAGCAGCATGATGAGTGGATTTAGGTAAGACGATCCTAAGTGAAATAAGTCACACAGAAAAGGACACTTCTCATAAGGTGTCACTTATAGAGGGAATGTAAAAACCGTTACACTTGAACTGAATTACAAAACAGAACAGAGTCACACATGCAGAAAACCCACTATGGCTGCTTAACGGGAAAGGTGAGGTGGGGTGATACATAAAACAAGAGTTTCAAATTAGCTCAGATACCGTTCCATAAACCCAATATGGAATAGACAAGACCTACTCCTTGCTCAGAGAACTGGACTCAACACGCCCGATTCACCGCACAAGAATATATCTGACTAGTAATAATCTTAAAACCTATGTATTGATATCTCTCTGTTAGTGTGTCAAGTGGGTGTAAAGCGGCCTAAACACAGCCGTGAAAAGCAGCTAAACCCCATTATAAAAATAAATTACTTTTAAAAACCCATGAAACAAAGACAGGGAAAGAGAGAGAAATTCTTACACAATTCGTTCAGGGGCTGTGATGCAACCTGGATTGACCATATCTAGACCCACAGCTGGATGAGACATAAGGGTGGACACTCTTGGGGCTGAGAGGTTTGGTGAGGTTGGGTGAGCAAACGCAGACCCTTTAAAGTAATACTGCGTGCTACCCATCGCATGGGTCCCAAATCTCCAGGTTCAAGGGCATCTTCCTACATCGAAAACATGCATGAGAAACCCAGAAGATGGTACACCGTGTGATGGGGAAAGGTTTCTAAAACGCACCTCATTTCTCATCTCCTTGTGCTCGGGTTCGCCATTCCAGCCACTTTACTAGCAATCTCCCTACTTGGAGCATCAGCACCTTTAACCTCCTCTTCCGTACAGGTTGCAATTTGTCCTGAGGATGAACGGGAAGACGGGGAACCAATGAGAGACTAGCTCTTGGTGTTGGGACAGGCACAGGTCACTCTATTTTCCCATCAGGAAGAAGAATTAACCACAGGCTCAGCCTGCCCCCCGGAACCAGAACAGGGCCTGAAGC
Source organism: Balaenoptera physalus (assembly GCF_965194825.1). Lineage (NCBI taxonomy): Eukaryota > Metazoa > Chordata > Mammalia > Artiodactyla > Balaenopteridae > Balaenoptera > Balaenoptera physalus. The sequence goes on along the minus strand of NW_028126457.1, from coordinate 54,621 downwards.
CATCCGGCGCTTCTGCGGCCGGCTCCCAAAAAAGCGACTTGTAAAATGGAGCTTCAGGGCACTGCAATTCACAAACCTGCAGAGTTATAAATGATAACTCTCGTCCACAAATATATTGAGGGAAGGCAAAGAAGAGGATTTGAAATCAAGGCAGAATTGCAGGAAACAGATTTCAGGAGGTAGATTCGAATCGCCTTTAAAGCACATGAAAAGCGGCAAAACGTTGACAATGATGCCCTTGGCCAAAAAGGGCGTATGCGTTTTTTCCTGAATATATTCAGGAAAAAACGCATACGCCCTTTTTGGCCAACCAAGCAACCTGGAAAGGCAAATCAGCGCTACAAAGAAGTCTCGCTTCCCATCGGTCAAAAGGGCCATGCTGAAAAAAGTGTCAAAACCAGAAATGCAGGACAGGCCAAGGAGAAATGGGAGCCTTGCTACACTGATGGGCGGGATGTAAATTGCCAACAGCCACTCTGGAGAAGGGTAAGGTGTGTCCTGAAACATCTAAAAAACACAGCTTAGAGAGCATAGGGCACTTCCACGCATGGGGGGATAAAGTGGGAAAATTGAAAATCAGCAAGACACAAGCACCCCAAAGTTTAGGGCTGCTCTGTTGACAAGGACCTCCACTTCCTTCCACCTTAAATATCCCAGGAAAGCGAAAAATGGATAAAAAAGTTGTGGTCCTTATGTACAATGGAATATCACTCAGCCATGAAATCAATGTCATAAAGCTAGTAGCAGCATGATGAGTGGATTTAGGTAAGACGATCCTAAGTGAAATAAGTCACACAGAAAAGGACACTTCTCATAAGGTGTCACTTATAGAGGGAATGTAAAAACCGTTACACTTGAACTGAATTACAAAACAGAACAGAGTCACACATGCAGAAAACACACTATGGCTGCTTAACGGGAAAGGTGAGGTGGGGTGATACATAAAACAAGAGTTTCAAATTAGCTCAGATACCGTTCCATAAACCCAATATGGAATAGACAAGACCTACTCCTTGCTCAGAGAACTGGACTCAACACGCCCGATTCACCGCACAAGAATATATCTGACTAGTAATAATCTTAAAACCTATGTATTGATATCTCTCTGTTAGTGTGTCAAGTGGGTGTAAAGCGGCCTAAACACAGCCGTGAAAAGCAGCTAAACCCCATTATAAAAATAAATTACTTTTAAAAACCCATGAAACAAAGACAGGGAAAGAGAGAGAAATTCTTACACAATTCGTTCAGGGGCTGTGATGCAACCTGGATTGACCATATCTAGACCCACAGCTGGATGAGACATAAGGGTGGACACTCTTGGGGCTGAGAGGTTTGGTGAGGTTGGGTGAGCAAACGCAGACCCTTTAAAGTAATACTGCGTGCTACCCATCGCATGGGTCCCAAATCTCCAGGTTCAAGGGCATCTTCCTACATCGAAAACATGCATGAGAAACCCAGAAGATGGTACACCGTGTGATGGGGAAAGGTTTCTAAAACGCACCTCATTTCTCATCTCCTTGTGCTCGGGTTCGCCATTCCAGCCACTTTACTAGCAATCTCCCTACTTGGAGCATCAGCACCTTTAACCTCCTGTTCCGTACAGGTTGCAATTTGTCCTGAGGATGAACGGGAGGACGGGGAACCAATGAGAGACTAGCTCTTGGTGTTGGGACAGGCACAGGTCACTCTATTTTCCCATCAGGAAGAAGAATTAACCACAGGCTCAGCCTGCCCCCCCGAACCAGAACAGGGCCTGAAGCCATCCGGCGCTTCTGCGGCCGGCTCCCAAAAAAGCGACTTGTAAAATGGAGCTTCAGGGCACTGCAATTCACAAACCTGCAGAGTTATAAATGATAACTCTCGTCCACAAATATATTGAGGGAAGGCAAAGAAGAGGATTAGAAATCAAGGCAGAATTGCAGGAAACAGATTTCAGGAGGTAGATTCGAATCGCCTTTAAAGCACATGAAAAGCGGCAAAACGTTGACAATGATGCCCTTGGCCAAAAAGGGCGTATGCGTTTTTTCCTGAATATATTCAGGAAAAAACGCATACGCCCTTTTTGGCCAACCAAGCAACCTGGAAAGGCAAATCAGCGCTACAAAGAAGTCTCGCTTCCCATCGGTCAAAAGGGCCATGCTGAAAAAAGTGTCAAAACCAGAAATGCAGGACAGGCCAAGGAGAAATGGGAGCCTTGCTACACTGATGGCCGGGATGTAAATTGCCAACAGCCACTCTGGAGAAGGGTAAGGTGTGTCCTGAAACATCTAAAAAACACAGCTTAGAGAGCATAGGGCACTTCCACGCATGGGGGGATAAAGTGGGAAAATTGAAAATCAGCAAGACACAAGCACCCCAAAGTTTAGGGCTGCTCTGTTGACAAGGACCTCCACTTCCTTCCACCTTAAATATCCCAGGAAAGCGAAAAATGGATAAAAAAGTTGTGGTCCTTATGTACAATGGAATATCACTCAGCCATGAAATCAATGTCATAAAGCTAGTAGCAGCATGATGAGTGGATTTAGGTAAGACGATCCTAAGTGAAATAAGTCACACAGAAAAGGACACTTCTCATAAGGTGTCACTTATAGAGGGAATGTAAAAACCGTTACACTTGAACTGAATTACAAAACAGAACAGAGTCACACATGCAGAAAACACACTATGGCTGCTTAACGGGAAAGGTGAGGTGGGGTGATACATAAAACAAGAGTTTCAAATTAGCTCAGATACCGTTCCATAAACCCAATATGGAATAGACAAGACCTACTCCTTGCTCAGAGAACTGGACTCAACACGCCCGATTCACCGCACAAGAATATATCTGACTAGTAATAATCTTAAAACCTATGTATTGATATCTCTCTGTTAGTGTGTCAAGTGGGTGTAAAGCGGCCTAAACACAGCCGTGAAAAGCAGCTAAACCCCATTATAAAAATAAATTACTTTTAAAAACCCATGAAACAAAGACAGGGAAAGAGAGAGAAATTCTTACACAATTCGTTCAGGGGCTGTGATGCAACCTGGATTGACCATATCTAGACCCACAGCTGGATGAGACATAAGGGTGGACACTCTTGGGGCTGAGAGGTTTGGTGAGGTTGGGTGAGCAAACGCAGACCCTTTAAAGTAATACTGCGTGCTACCCATCGCATGGGTCCCAAATCTCCAGGTTCAAGGGCATCTTCCTACATCGAAAACATGCATGAGAAACCCAGAAGATGGTACACCGTGTGATGGGGAAAGGTTTCTAAAACGCACCTCATTTCTCATCTCCTTGTGCTCGGGTTCGCCATTCCAGCCACTTTACTAGCAATCTCCCTACTTGGAGCATCAGCACCTTTAACCTCCTGTTCCGTACAGGTTGCAATTTGTCCTGAGGATGAACGGGAAGACGGGGAACCAATGAGAGACTAGCTCTTGGTGTTGGGACAGGCACAGGTCACTCTATTTTCCCATCAGGAAGAAGAATTAACCACAGGCTCAGCCTGCCCCCCGGAACCAGAACAGGGCCTGAAGCCATCCGGCGCTTCTGCGGCCGGCTCCCAAAAAAGCGACTTGTAAAATGGAGCTTCAGGGCACTGCAATTCACAAACCTGCAGAGTTATAAATGATAACTCTCGTCCACAAATATATTGAGGGAAGGCAAAGAAGAGGATTTGAAATCAAGGCAGAATTGCAGGAAACAGATTTCAGGAGGTAGATTCGAATCGCCTTTAAAGCACATGAAAAGCGGCAAAACGTTGACAATGATGCCCTTGGCCAAAAAGGGCGTATGCGTTTTTTCCTGAATATATTCAGGAAAAAACGCATACGCCCTTTTTGGCCAACCAAGCAACCTGGAAAGGCAAATCAGCGCTACAAAGAAGTCTCGCTTCCCATCGGTCAAAAGGGCCATGCTGAAAAAAGTGTCAAAACCAGAAATGCAGGACAGGCCAAGGAGAAATGGGAGCCTTGCTACACTGATGGGCGGGATGTAAATTGACAACAGCCACTCTGGAGAAGGGTAAGGTGTGTCCTGAAACATCTAAAAAACACAGCTTAGAGAGCATAGGGCACTTCCACGCATGGGGGGATAAAGTGGGAAAATTGAAAATCAGCAAGACACAAGCACCCCAAAGTTTAGGGCTGCTCTGTTGACAAGGACCTCCACTTCCTTCCACCTTAAATATCCCAGGAAAGCGAAAAATGGATAAAAAAGTTGTGGTCCTTATGTACAATGGAATATCACTCAGCCATGAAATCAATGTCATAAAGCTAGTAGCAGCATGATGAGTGGATTTAGGTAAGACGATCCTAAGTGAAATAAGTCACACAGAAAAGGACACTTCTCATAAGGTGTCACTTATAGAGGGAATGTAAAAACCGTTACACTTGAACTGAATTACAAAACAGAACAGAGTCACACATGCAGAAAACACACTATGGCTGCTTAACGGGAAAGGTGAGGTGGGGTGATACATAAAACAAGAGTTTCAAATTAGCTCAGATACCGTTCCATAAACCCAATATGGAATAGACAAGACCTACTCCTTGCTCAGAGAACTGGACTCAACACGCCCGATTCACCGCACAAGAATATATCTGACTAGTAATAATCTTAAAACCTATGTATTGATATCTCTCTGTTAGTGTGTCAAGTGGGTGTAAAGCGGCCTAAACACAGCCGTGAAAAGCAGCTAAACCCCATTATAAAAATAAATTACTTTTAAAAACCCATGAAACAAAGACAGGGAAAGAGAGAGAAATTCTTACACAATTCGTTCAGGGGCTGTGATGCAACCTGGATTGACCATATCTAGACCCACAGCTGGATGAGACATAAGGGTGGACACTCTTGGGGCTGAGAGGTTTGGTGAGGTTGGGTGAGCAAACGCAGACCCTTTAAAGTAATACTGCGTGCTACCCATCGCATGGGTCCCAAATCTCCAGGTTCAAGGGCATCTTCCTACATCGAAAACATGCATGAGAAACCCAGAAGATGGTACACCGTGTGATGGGGAAAGGTTTCTAAAACGCACCTCATTTCTCATCTCCTTGTGCTCGGGTTCGCCATTCCAGCCACTTTACTAGCAATCTCCCTACTTGGAGCATCAGCACCTTTAACCTCCTGTTCCGTACAGGTTGCAATTTGTCCTGAGGATGAACGGGAAGACGGGGAACCAATGAGAGACTAGCTCTTGGTGTTGGGACAGGCACAGGTCACTCTATTTTCCCATCAGGAAGAAGAATTAACCACAGGCTCAGCCTGCCCCCCGGAACCAGAACAGGGCCTGAAGCCATCCGGCGCTTCTGCGGCCGGCTCCCAAAAAAGCGACTTGTAAAATGGAGCTTCAGGGCACTGCAATTCACAAACCTGCAGAGTTATAAATGATAACTCTCGTCCACAAATATATTGAGGGAAGGCAAAGAAGAGGATTAGAAATCAAGGCAGAATTGCAGGAAACAGATTTCAGGAGGTAGATTCGAATCGCCTTTAAAGCACATGAAAAGCGGCAAAACGTTGACAATGATGCCCTTGGCCAAAAAGGGCGTATGCGTTTTTTCCTGAATATATTCAGGAAAAAACGCATACGCCCTTTTTGGCCAACCAAGCAACCTGGAAAGGCAAATCAGCGCTACAAAGAAGTCTCGCTTCCCATCGGTCAAAAGGGCCATGCTGAAAAAAGTGTCAAAACCAGAAATGCAGGACAGGCCAAGGAGAAATGGGAGCCTTGCTACACTGATGGGCGGGATGTAAATTGCCAACAGCCACTCTGGAGAAGGGTAAGGTGTGTCCTGAAACATCTAAAAAACACAGCTTAGAGAGCATAGGGCACTTCCACGCATGGGGGGATAAAGTGGGAAAATTGAAAATCAGCAAGACACAAGCACCCCAAAGTTTAGGGCTGCTCTGTTGACAAGGACCTCCACTTCCTTCCACCTTAAATATCCCAGGAAAGCGAAAAATGGATAAAAAAGTTGTGGTCCTTATGTACAATGGAATATCACTCAGCCATGAAATCAATGTCATAAAGCTAGTAGCAGCATGATGAGTGGATTTAGGTAAGACGATCCTAAGTGAAATAAGTCACACAGAAAAGGACACTTCTCATAAGGTGTCACTTATAGAGGGAATGTAAAAACCGTTACACTTGAACTGAATTACAAAACAGAACAGAGTCACACATGCAGAAAACACACTATGGCTGCTTAACGGGAAAGGTGAGGTGGGGTGATACATAAAACAAGAGTTTCAAATTAGCTCAGATACCGTTCCATAAACCCAATATGGAATAGACAAGACCTACTCCTTGCTCAGAGAACTGGACTCAACACGCCCGATTCACCGCACAAGAATATATCTGACTAGTAATAATCTTAAAACCTATGTATTGATATCTCTCTGTTAGTGTGTCAAGTGGGTGTAAAGCGGCCTAAACACAGCCGTGAAAAGCAGCTAAACCCCATTATAAAAATAAATTACTTTTAAAAACCCATGAAACAAAGACAGGGAAAGAGAGAGAAATTCTTACACAATTCGTTCAGGGGCTGTGATGCAACCTGGATTGACCATATCTAGACCCACAGCTGGATGAGACATAAGGGTGGACACTCTTGGGGCTGAGAGGTTTGGTGAGGTTGGGTGAGCAAACGCAGACCCTTTAAAGTAATACTGCGTGCTACCCATCGCATGGGTCCCAAATCTCCAGGTTCAAGGGCATCTTCCTACATCGAAAACATGCATGAGAAACCCAGAAGATGGTACACCGTGTGATGGGGAAAGGTTTCTAAAACGCACCTCATTTCTCATCTCCTTGTGCTCGGGTTCGCCATTCCAGCCACTTTACTAGCAATCTCCCTACTTGGAGCATCAGCACCTTTAACCTCCTGTTCCGTACAGGTTGCAATTTGTCCTGAGGATGAACGGGAAGACGGGGAACCAATGAGAGACTAGCTCTTGGTGTTGGGACAGGCACAGGTCACTCTATTTTCCCATCAGGAAGAAGAATTAACCACAGGCTCAGCCTGCCCCCCGGAACCAGAACAGGGCCTGAAGCCATCCGGCGCTTCTGCGGCCGGCTCCCAAAAAAGCGACTTGTAAAATGGAGCTTCAGGGCACTGCAATTCACAAACCTGCAGAGTTATAAATGATAACTCTCGTCCACAAATATATTGAGGGAAGGCAAAGAAGAGGATTAGAAATCAAGGCAGAATTGCAGGAAACAGATTTCAGGAGGTAGATTCGAATCGCCTTTAAAGCACATGAAAAGCGGCAAAACGTTGACAATGATGCCCTTGGCCAAAAAGGGCGTATGCGTTTTTTCCTGAATATATTCAGGAAAAAACGCATACGCCCTTTTTGGCCAACCAAGCAACCTGGAAAGGCAAATCAGCGCTACAAAGAAGTCTCGCTTCCCATCGGTCAAAAGGGCCATGCTGAAAAAAGTGTCAAAACCAGAAATGCAGGACAGGCCAAGGAGAAATGGGAGCCTTGCTACACTGATGGGCGGGATGTAAATTGCCAACAGCCACTCTGGAGAAGGGTAAGGTGTGTCCTGAAACATCTAAAAAACACAGCTTAGAGAGCATAGGGCACTTCCACGCATGGGGGGATAAAGTGGGAAAATTGAAAATCAGCAAGACACAAGCACCCCAAAGTTTAGGGCTGCTCTGTTGACAAGGACCTCCACTTCCTTCCACCTTAAATATCCCAGGAAAGCGAAAAATGGATAAAAAAGTTGTGGTCCTTATGTACAATGGAATATCACTCAGCCATGAAATCAATGTCATAAAGCTAGTAGCAGCATGATGAGTGGATTTAGGTAAGACGATCCTAAGTGAAATAAGTCACACAGAAAAGGACACTTCTCATAAGGTGTCACTTATAGAGGGAATGTAAAAACCGTTACACTTGAACTGAATTACAAAACAGAACAGAGTCACACATGCAGAAAACACACTATGGCTGCTTAACGGGAAAGGTGAGGTGGGGTGATACATAAAACAAGAGTTTCAAATTAGCTCAGATACCGTTCCATAAACCCAATATGGAATAGACAAGACCTACTCCTTGCTCAGAGAACTGGACTCAACACGCCCGATTCACCGCACAAGAATATATCTGACTAGTAATAATCTTAAAACCTATGTATTGATATCTCTCTGTTAGTGTGTCAAGTGGGTGTAAAGCGGCCTAAACACAGCCGTGAAAAGCAGCTAAACCCCATTATAAAAATAAATTACTTTTAAAAACCCATGAAACAAAGACAGGGAAAGAGAGAGAAATTCTTACACAATTCGTTCAGGGGCTGTGATGCAACCTGGATTGACCATATCTAGACCCACAGCTGGATGAGACATAAGGGTGGACACTCTTGGGGCTGAGAGGTTTGGTGAGGTTGGGTGAGCAAACGCAGACCCTTTAAAGTAATACTGCGTGCTACCCATCGCATGGGTCCCAAATCTCCAGGTTCAAGGGCATCTTCCTACATCGAAAACATGCATGAGAAACCCAGAAGATGGTACACCGTGTGATGGGGAAAGGTTTCTAAAACGCACCTCATTTCTCATCTCCTTGTGCTCGGGTTCGCCATTCCAGCCACTTTACTAGCAATCTCCCTACTTGGAGCATCAGCACCTTTAACCTCCTGTTCCGTACAGGTTGCAATTTGTCCTGAGGATGAACGGGAAGACGGGGAACCAATGAGAGACTAGCTCTTGGTGTTGGGACAGGCACAGGTCACTCTATTTTCCCATCAGGAAGAAGAATTAACCACAGGCTCAGCCTGCCCCCCGGAACCAGAACAGGGCCTGAAGCCATCCGGCGCTTCTGCCGCCGGCTCCCAAAAAAGCGACTTGTAAAATGGAGCTTCAGGGCACTGCAATTCACAAACCTGCAGAGTTATAAATGATAACTCTCGTCCACAAATATATTGAGGGAAGGCAAAGAAGAGGATTAGAAATCAAGGCAGAATTGCAGGAAACAGATTTCAGGAGGTAGATTCGAATCGCCTTTAAAGCACATGAAAAGCGGCAAAACGTTGACAATGATGCCCTTGGCCAAAAAGGGCGTATGCGTTTTTTCCTGAATATATTCAGGAAAAAACGCATACGCCCTTTTTGGCCAACCAAGCAACCTGGAAAGGCAAATCAGCGCTACAAAGAAGTCTCGCTTCCCATCGGTCAAAAGGGCCATGCTGAAAAAAGTGTCAAAACCAGAAATGCAGGACAGGCCAAGGAGAAATGGGAGCCTTGCTACACTGATGGGCGGGATGTAAATTGCCAACAGCCACTCTGGAGAAGGGTAAGGTGTGTCCTGAAACATCTAAAAAACACAGCTTAGAGAGCATAGGGCACTTCCACGCATGGGGGGATAAAGTGGGAAAATTGAAAATCAGCAAGACACAAGCACCCCAAAGTTTAGGGCTGCTCTGTTGACAAGGACCTCCACTTCCTTCCACCTTAAATATCCCAGGAAAGCGAAAAATGGATAAAAAAGTTGTGGTCCTTATGTACAATGGAATATCACTCAGCCATGAAATCAATGTCATAAAGCTAGTAGCAGCATGATGAGTGGATTTAGGTAAGACGATCCTAAGTGAAATAAGTCACACAGAAAAGGACACTTCTCATAAGGTGTCACTTATAGAGGGAATGTAAAAACCGTTACACTTGAACTGAATTACAAAACAGAACAGAGTCACACATGCAGAAAACACACTATGGCTGCTTAACGGGAAAGGTGAGGTGGGGTGATACATAAAACAAGAGTTTCAAATTAGCTCAGATACCGTTCCATAAACCCAATATGGAATAGACAAGACCTACTCCTTGCTCAGAGAACTGGACTCAACACGCCCGATTCACCGCACAAGAATATATCTGACTAGTAATAATCTTAAAACCTATGTATTGATATCTCTCTGTTAGTGTGTCAAGTGGGTGTAAAGCGGCCTAAACACAGCCGTGAAAAGCAGCTAAACCCCATTATAAAAATAAATTACTTTTAAAAACCCATGAAACAAAGACAGGGAAAGAGAGAGAAATTCTTACACAATTCGTTCAGGGGCTGTGATGCAACCTGGATTGACCATATCTAGACCCACAGCTGGATGAGACATAAGGGTGGACACTCTTGGGGCTGAGAGGTTTGGTGAGGTTGGGTGAGCAAACGCAGACCCTTTAAAGTAATACTGCGTGCTACCCATCGCATGGGTCCCAAATCTCCAGGTTCAAGGGCATCTTCCTACATCGAAAACATGCATGAGAAACCCAGAAGATGGTACACCGTGTGATGGGGAAAGGTTTCTAAAACGCACCTCATTTCTCATCTCCTTGTGCTCGGGTTCGCCATTCCAGCCACTTTACTAGCAATCTCCCTACTTGGAGCATCAGCACCTTTAACCTCCTGTTCCGTACAGGTTGCAATTTGTCCTGAGGATGAACGGGAAGACGGGGAACCAATGAGAGACTAGCTCTTGGTGTTGGGACAGGCACAGGTCACTCTATTTTCCCATCAGGAAGAAGAATTAACCACAGGCTCAGCCTGCCCCCCGGAACCAGAACAGGGCCTGAAGCCATCCGGCGCTTCTGCGGCCGGCTCCCAAAAAAGCGACTTGTAAAATGGAGCTTCAGGGCACTGCAATTCACAAACCTGCAGAGTTATAAATGATAACTCTCGTCCACAAATATATTGAGGGAAGGCAAAGAAGAGGATTAGAAATCAAGGCAGAATTGCAGGAAACAGATTTCAGGAGGTAGATTCGAATCGCCTTTAAAGCACATGAAAAGCGGCAAAACGTTGACAATGATGCCCTTGGCCAAAAAGGGCGTATGCGTTTTTTCCTGAATATATTCAGGAAAAAACGCATACGCCCTTTTTGGCCAACCAAGCAACCTGGAAAGGCAAATCAGCGCTACAAAGAAGTCTCGCTTCCCATCGGTCAAAAGGGCCATGCTGAAAAAAGTGTCAAAACCAGAAATGCAGGACAGGCCAAGGAGAAATGGGAGCCTTGCTACACTGATGGGCGGGATGTAAATTGCCAACAGCCACTCTGGAGAAGGGTAAGGTGTGTCCTGAAACATCTAAAAAACACAGCTTAGAGAGCATAGGGCACTTCCACGCATGGGGGGATAAAGTGGGAAAATTGAAAATCAGCAAGACACAAGCACCCCAAAGTTTAGGGCTGCTCTGTTGACAAGGACCTCCACTTCCTTCCACCTTAAATATCCCAGGAAAGCGAAAAATGGATAAAAAAGTTGTGGTCCTTATGTACAATGGAATATCACTCAGCCATGAAATCAATGTCATAAAGCTAGTAGCAGCATGATGAGTGGATTTAGGTAAGACGATCCTAAGTGAAATAAGTCACACAGAAAAGGACACTTCTCATAAGGTGTCACTTATAGAGGGAATGTAAAAACCGTTACACTTGAACTGAATTACAAAACAGAACAGAGTCACACATGCAGAAAACACACTATGGCTGCTTAACGGGAAAGGTGAGGTGGGGTGATACATAAAACAAGAGTTTCAAATTAGCTCAGATACCGTTCCATAAACCCAATATGGAATAGACAAGACCTACTCCTTGCTCAGAGAACTGGACTCAACACGCCCGATTCACCGCACAAGAATATATCTGACTAGTAATAATCTTAAAACCTATGTATTGATATCTCTCTGTTAGTGTGTCAAGTGGGTGTAAAGCGGCCTAAACACAGCCGTGAAAAGCAGCTAAACCCCATTATAAAAATAAATTACTTTTAAAAACCCATGAAACAAAGACAGGGAAAGAGAGAGAAATTCTTACACAATTCGTTCAGGGGCTGTGATGCAACCTGGATTGACCATATCTAGACCCACAGCTGGATGAGACATAAGGGTGGACACTCTTGGGGCTGAGAGGTTTGGTGAGGTTGGGTGAGCAAACGCAGACCCTTTAAAGTAATACTGCGTGCTACCCATCGCATGGGTCCCAAATCTCCAGGGTCAAGGGCATCTTCCTACATCGAAAACATGCATGAGAAACCCAGAAGATGGTACACCGTGTGATGGGGAAAGGTTTCTAAAACGCACCTCATTTCTCATCTCCTTGTGCTCGGGTTCGCCATTCCAGCCACTTTACTAGCAATCTCCCTACTTGGAGCATCAGCACCTTTAACCTCCTGTTCCGTACAGGTTGCAATTTGTCCTGAGGATGAACGGGAAGACGGGGAACCAATGAGAGACTAGCTCTTGGTGTTGGGACAGGCACAGGTCACTCTAGTTTCCCATCAGGAAGAAGAATTAACCACAGGCTCAGCCTGCCCCCCGGAACCAGAACAGGGCCTGAAGCCATCCGGCGCTTCTGCGGCCGGCTCCCAAAAAAGCGACTTGTAAAATGGAGCTTCAGGGCACTGCAATTCACAAACCTGCAGAGTTATAAATGATAACTCTCGTCCACAAATATATTGAGGGAAGGCAAAGAAGAGGATTAGAAATCAAGGCAGAATTGCAGGAAACAGATTTCAGGAGGTAGATTCGAATCGCCTTTAAAGCACATGAAAAGCGGCAAAACGTTGACAATGATGCCCTTGGCCAAAAAGGGCGTATGCGTTTTTTCCTGAATATATTCAGGAAAAAACGCATACGCCCTTTTTGGCCAACCAAGCAACCTGGAAAGGCAAATCAGCGCTACAAAGAAGTCTCGCTTCCCATCGGTCAAAAGGGCCATGCTGAAAAAAGTGTCAAAACCAGAAATGCAGGACAGGCCAAGGAGAAATGGGAGCCTTGCTACACTGATGGGCGGGATGTAAATTGCCAACAGCCACTCTGGAGAAGGGTAAGGTGTGTCCTGAAACATCTAAAAAACACAGCTTAGAGAGCATAGGGCACTTCCACGCATGGGGGGATAAAGTGGGAAAATTGAAAATCAGCAAGACACAAGCACCCCAAAGTTTAGGGCTGCTCTGTTGACAAGGACCTCCACTTCCTTCCACCTTAAATATCCCAGGAAAGCGAAAAATGGATAAAAAAGTTGTGGTCCTTATGTACAATGGAATATCACTCAGCCATGAAATCAATGTCATAAGGCTAGTAGCAGCATGATGAGTGGATTTAGGTAAGACGATTCTAAGTGAAATAAGTCACACAGAAAAGGACACTTCTCATAAGGTGTCACTTATAGAGGGAATGTAAAAACCGTTACACTTGAACTGAATTACAAAACAGAACAGAGTCACACATGCAAAAAACACACTATGGCTGCTTAACGGGAAAGGTGAGGTGGGGTGATACATAAAACAAGAGTTTCAAATTAGCTCAGATACCGTTCCATAAACCCAATATGGAATAGACAAGACCTACTCCTTGCTCAGAGAACTGGACTCAACACGCCCGATTCACCGCACAAGAATATATCTGACTAGTAATAATCTTAAAACCTATGTATTGATATCTCTCTGTTAGTGTGTCAAGTGGGTGTAAAGCGGCCTAAACACAGCCGTGAAAAGCAGCTAAACCCCATTATAAAAATAAATTACTTTTAAAAACCCATGAAACAAAGACAGGGAAAGAGAGAGAAATTCTTACACAATTCGTTCAGGGGCTGTGATGCAACCTGGATTGACCATATCTAGACCCACAGCTGGATGAGACATAAGGGTGGACACTCTTGGGGCTGAGAGGTTTGGTGAGGTTGGGTGAGCAAACGCAGACCCTTTAAAGTAATACTGCGTGCTACCCATCGCATGGGTCCCAAATCTCCAGGTTCAAGGGCATCTTCCTACATCGAAAACATGCATGAGAAACCCAGAAGATGGTACACCGTGTGATGGGGAAAGGTTTCTAAAACGCACCTCATTTCTCATCTCCTTGTGCTCGGGTTCGCCATTCCAGCCACTTTACTAGCAATCTCCCTACTTGGAGCATCAGCACCTTTAACCTCCTGTTCCGTACAGGTTGCAATTTGTCCTGAGGATGAACGGGAAGACGGGGAACCAATGAGAGACTAGCTCTTGGTGTTGGGACAGGCACAGGTCACTCTAGTTTCCCATCAGGAAGAAGAATTAACCACAGGCTCAGCCTGCCCCCCGGAACCAGAACAGGGCCTGAAGCCATCCGGCGCTTCTGCGGCCGGCTCCCAAAAAAGCGACTTGTAAAATGGAGCTTCAGGGCACTGCAATTCACAAACCTGCAGAGTTATAAATGATAACTCTCGTCCACAAATATATTGAGGGAAGGCAAAGAAGAGGATTAGAAATCAAGGCAGAATTGCAGGAAACAGATTTCAGGAGGTAGATTCGAATCGCCTTTAAAGCACATGAAAAGCGGCAAAACGTTGACAATGATGCCCTTGGCCAAAAAGGGCGTATGCGTTTTTTCCTGAATATATTCAGGAAAAAACGCATACGCCCTTTTTGGCCAACCAAGCAACCTGGAAAGGCAAATCAGCGCTACAAAGAAGTCTCGCTTCCCATCGGTCAAAAGGGCCATGCTGAAAAAAGTGTCAAAACCAGAAATGCAGGACAGGCCAAGGAGAAATGGGAGCCTTGCTACACTGATGGGCGGGATGTAAATTGCCAACAGCCACTCTGGAGAAGTGTAAGGTGTGTCCTGAAACATCTAAAAAACACAGCTTAGAGAGCATAGGGCACTTCCACGCATGGGGGGATAAAGTGGGAAAATTGAAAATCAGCAAGACACAAGCACCCCAAAGTTTAGGGCTGCTCTGTTGACAAGGACCTCCACTTCCTTCCACCTTAAATATCCCAGGAAAGCGAAAAATGGATAAAAAAGTTGTGGTCCTTATGTACAATGGAATATCACTCAGCCATGAAATCAATGTCATAAAGCTAGTAGCAGCATGATGAGTGGATTTAGGTAAGACGATCCTAAGTGAAATAAGTCACACAGAAAAGGACACTTCTCATAAGGTGTCACTTATAGAGGGAATGTAAAAACCGTTACACTTGAACTGAATTACAAAACAGAACAGAGTCACACATGCAGAAAACACACTATGGCTGCTTAACGGGAAAGGTGAGGTGGGGTGATACATAAAACAAGAGTTTCAAATTAGCTCAGATACCGTTCCATAAACCCAATATGGAATAGACAAGACCTACTCCTTGCTCAGAGAACTGGACTCAACACGCCCGATTCACCGCACAAGAATATATCTGACTAGTAATAATCTTAAAACCTATGTATTGATATCTCTCTGTTAGTGTGTCAAGTGGGTGTAAAGCGGCCTAAACACAGCCGTGAAAAGCAGCTAAACCCCATTATAAAAATAAATTACTTTTAAAAACCCATGAAACAAAGACAGGGAAAGAGAGAGAAATTCTTACACAATTCGTTCAGGGGCTGTGATGCAACCTGGATTGACCATATCTAGACCCACAGCTGGATGAGACATAAGGGTGGACACTCTTGGGGCTGAGAGGTTTGGTGAGGTTGGGTGAGCAAACGCAGACCCTTTAAAGTAATACTGCGTGCTACCCATCGCATGGGTCCCAAATCTCCAGGTTCAAGGGCATCTTCCTACATCGAAAACATGCATGAGAAACCCAGAAGATGGTACACCGTGTGATGGGGAAAGGTTTCTAAAACGCACCTCATTTCTCATCTCCTTGTGCTCGGGTTCGCCATTCCAGCCACTTTACTAGCAATCTCCCTACTTGGAGCATCAGCACCTTTAACCTCCTGTTCCGTACAGGTTGCAATTTGTCCTGAGGATGAACGGGAAGACGGGGAACCAATGAGAGACTAGCTCTTGGTGTTGGGACAGGCACAGGTCACTCTAGTTTCCCATCAGGAAGAAGAATTAACCACAGGCTCAGCCTGCCCCCCGGAACCAGAACAGGGCCTGAAGCCATCCGGCGCTTCTGCGGCCGGCTCCCAAAAAAGCGACTTGTAAAATGGAGCTTCAGGGCACTGCAATTCACAAACCTGCAGAGTTATAAATGATAACTCTCGTCCACAAATATATTGAGGGAAGGCAAAGAAGAGGATTAGAAATCAAGGCAGAATTGCAGGAAACAGATTTCAGGAGGTAGATTCGAATCGCCTTTAAAGCACATGAAAAGCGGCAAAACGTTGACAATGATGCCCTTGGCCAAAAAGGGCGTATGCGTTTTTTCCTGAATATATTCAGGAAAAAACGCATACGCCCTTTTTGGCCAACCAAGCAACCTGGAAAGGCAAATCAGCGCTACAAAGAAGTCTCGCTTCCCATCGGTCAAAAGGGCCATGCTGAAAAAAGTGTCAAAACCAGAAATGCAGGACAGGCCAAGGAGAAATGGGAGCCTTGCTACACTGATGGGCGGGATGTAAATTGCCAACAGCCACTCTGGAGAAGTGTAAGGTGTGTCCTGAAACATCTAAAAAACACAGCTTAGAGAGCATAGGGCACTTCCACGCATGGGGGGATAAAGTGGGAAAATTGAAAATCAGCAAGACACAAGCACCCCAAAGTTTAGGGCTGCTCTGTTGACAAGGACCTCCACTTCCTTCCACCTTAAATATCCCAGGAAAGCGAAAAATGGATAAAAAAGTTGTGGTCCTTATGTACAATGGAATATCACTCAGCCATGAAATCAATGTCATAAAGCTAGTAGCAGCATGATGAGTGGATTTAGGTAAGACGATCCTAAGTGAAATAAGTCACACAGAAAAGGACACTTCTCATAAGGTGTCACTTATAGAGAGAATGTAAAAACCGTTACACTTGAACTGAATTACAAAACAGAACAGAGTCACACATGCAGAAAACACACTATGGCTGCTTAACGGGAAAGGTGAGGTGGGGTGATACATAAAACAAGAGTTTCAAATTAGCTCAGATACCGTTCCATAAACCCAATATGGAATAGACAAGACCTACTCCTTGCTCAGAGAACTGGACTCAACACGCCCGATTCACCGCACAAGAATATATCTGACTAGTAATAATCTTAAAACCTATGTATTGATATCTCTCTGTTAGTGTGTCAAGTGGGTGTAAAGCGGCCTAAACACAGCCGTGAAAAGCAGCTAAACCCCATTATAAAAATAAATTACTTTTAAAAACCCATGAAACAAAGACAGGGAAAGAGAGAGAAATTCTTACACAATTCGTTCAGGGGCTGTGATGCAACCTGGATTGACCATATCTAGACCCACAGCTGGATGAGACATAAGGGTGGACACTCTTGGGGCTGAGAGGTTTGGTGAGGTTGGGTGAGCAAACGCAGACCCTTTAAAGTAATACTGCGTGCTACCCATCGCATGGGTCCCAAATCTCCAGGTTCAAGGGCATCTTCCTACATCGAAAACATGCATGAGAAACCCAGAAGATGGTACACCGTGTGATGGGGAAAGGTTTCTAAAACGCACCTCATTTCTCATCTCCTTGTGCTCGGGTTCGCCATTCCAGCCACTTTACTAGCAATCTCCCTACTTGGAGCATCAGCACCTTTAACCTCCTGTTCCGTACAGGTTGCAATTTGTCCTGAGGATGAACGGGAAGACGGGGAACCAATGAGAGACTAGCTCTTGGTGTTGGGACAGGCACAGGTCACTCTAGTTTCCCATCAGGAAGAAGAATTAACCACAGGCTCAGCCTGCCCCCCGGAACCAGAACAGGGCCTGAAGCCATCCGGCGCTTCTGCGGCCGGCTCCCAAAAAAGCGACTTGTAAAATGGAGCTTCAGGGCACTGCAATTCACAAACCTGCAGAGTTATAAATGATAACTCTCGTCCACAAATATATTGAGGGAAGGCAAAGAAGAGGATTAGAAATCAAGGCAGAATTGCAGGAAACAGATTTCAGGAGGTAGATTCGAATCGCCTTTAAAGCACATGAAAAGCGGCAAAACGTTGACAATGATGCCCTTGGCCAAAAAGGGCGTATGCGTTTTTTCCTGAATATATTCAGGAAAAAACGCATACGCCCTTTTTGGCCAACCAAGCAACCTGGAAAGGCAAATCAGCGCTACAAAGAAGTCTCGCTTCCCATCGGTCAAAAGGGCCATGCTGAAAAAAGTGTCAAAACCAGAAATGCAGGACAGGCCAAGGAGAAATGGGAGCCTTGCTACACTGATGGGCGGGATGTAAATTGCCAACAGCCACTCTGGAGAAGTGTAAGGTGTGTCCTGAAACATCTAAAAAACACAGCTTAGAGAGCATAGGGCACTTCCACGCATGGGGGGATAAAGTGGGAAAATTGAAAATCAGCAAGACACAAGCACCCCAAAGTTTAGGGCTGCTCTGTTGACAAGGACCTCCACTTCCTTCCACCTTAAATATCCCAGGAAAGCGAAAAATGGATAAAAAAGTTGTGGTCCTTATGTACAATGGAATATCACTCAGCCATGAAATCAATGTCATAAGGCTAGTAGCAGCATGATGAGTGGATTTAGGTAAGACGATTCTAAGTGAAATAAGTCACACAGAAAAGGACACTTCTCATAAGGTGTCACTTATAGAGGGAATGTAAAAACCGTTACACTTGAACTGAATTACAAAACAGAACAGAGTCACACATGCAGAAAACACACTATGGCTGCTTAACGGGAAAGGTGAGGTGGGGTGATACATAAAACAAGAGTTTCAAATTAGCTCAGATACCGTTCCATAAACCCAATATGGAATAGACAAGACCTACTCCTTGCTCAGAGAACTGGACTCAACACGCCCGATTCACCGCACAAGAATATATCTGACTAGTAATAATCTTAAAACCTATGTATTGATATCTCTCTGTTAGTGTGTCAAGTGGGTGTAAAGCGGCCTAAACACAGCCGTGAAAAGCAGCTAAACCCCATTATAAAAATAAATTACTTTTAAAAACCCATGAAACAAAGACAGGGAAAGAGAGAGAAATTCTTACACAATTCGTTCAGGGGCTGTGATGCAACCTGGATTGACCATATCTAGACCCACAGCTGGATGAGACATAAGGGTGGACACTCTTGGGGCTGAGAGGTTTGGTGAGGTTGGGTGAGCAAACGCAGACCCTTTAAAGTAATACTGCGTGCTACCCATCGCATGGGTCCCAAATCTCCAGGTTCAAGGGCATCTTCCTACATCGAAAACATGCATGAGAAACCCAGAAGATGGTACACCGTGTGATGGGGAAAGGTTTCTAAAACGCACCTCATTTCTCATCTCCTTGTGCTCGGGTTCGCCATTCCAGCCACTTTACTAGCAATCTCCCTACTTGGAGCATCAGCACCTTTAACCTCCTGTTCCGTACAGGTTGCAATTTGTCCTGAGGATGAACGGGAAGACGGGGAACCAATGAGAGACTAGCTCTTGGTGTTGGGACAGGCACAGGTCACTCTAGTTTCCCATCAGGAAGAAGAATTAACCACAGGCTCAGCCTGCCCCCCGGAACCAGAACAGGGCCTGAAGCCATCCGGCGCTTCTGCGGCCGGCTCCCAAAAAAGCGACTTGTAAAATGGAGCTTCAGGGCACTGCAATTCACAAACCTGCAGAGTTATAAATGATAACTCTCGTCCACAAATATATTGAGGGAAGGCAAAGAAGAGGATTAGAAATCAAGGCAGAATTGCAGGAAACAGATTTCAGGAGGTAGATTCGAATCGCCTTTAAAGCACATGAAAAGCGGCAAAACGTTGACAATGATGCCCTTGGCCAAAAAGGGCGTATGCGTTTTTTCCTGAATATATTCAGGAAAAAACGCATACGCCCTTTTTGGCCAACCAAGCAACCTGGAAAGGCAAATCAGCGCTACAAAGAAGTCTCGCTTCCCATCGGTCAAAAGGGCCATGCTGAAAAAAGTGTCAAAACCAGAAATGCAGGACAGGCCAAGGAGAAATGGGAGCCTTGCTACACTGATGGGCGGGATGTAAATTGCCAACAGCCACTCTGGAGAAGTGTAAGGTGTGTCCTGAAACATCTAAAAAACACAGCTTAGAGAGCATAGGGCACTTCCACGCATGGGGGGATAAAGTGGGAAAATTGAAAATCAGCAAGACACAAGCACCCCAAAGTTTAGGGCTGCTCTGTTGACAAGGACCTCCACTTCCTTCCACCTTAAATATCCCAGGAAAGCGAAAAATGGATAAAAAAGTTGTGGTCCTTATGTACAATGGAATATCACTCAGCCATGAAATCAATGTCATAAGGCTAGTAGCAGCATGATGAGTGGATTTAGGTAAGACGATTCTAAGTGAAATAAGTCACACAGAAAAGGACACTTCTCATAAGGTGTCACTTATAGAGGGAATGTAAAAACCGTTACACTTGAACTGAATTACAAAACAGAACAGAGTCACACATGCAGAAAACACACTATGGCTGCTTAACGGGAAAGGTGAGGTGGGGTGATACATAAAACAAGAGTTTCAAATTAGCTCAGATACCGTTCCATAAACCCAATATGGAATAGACAAGACCTACTCCTTGCTCAGAGAACTGGACTCAACACGCCCGATTCACCGCACAAGATTATATCTGACTAGTAATAATCTTAAAACCTATGTATTGATATCTCTCTGTTAGTGTGTCAAGTGGGTGTAAAGCGGCCTAAACACAGCCGTGAAAAGCAGCTAAACCCCATTATAAAAATAAATTACTTTTAAAAACCCATGAAACAAAGACAGGGAAAGAGAGAGAAATTCTTACACAATTCGTTCAGGGGCTGTGATGCAACCTGGATTGACCATATCTAGACCCACAGCTGGATGAGACATAAGGGTGGACACTCTTGGGGCTGAGAGGTTTGGTGAGGTTGGGTGAGCAAACGCAGACCCTTTAAAGTAATACTGCGTGCTACCCATCGCATGGGTCCCAAATCTCCAGGTTCAAGGGCATCTTCCTACATCGAAAACATGCATGAGAAACCCAGAAGATGGTACACCGTGTGATGGGGAAAGGTTTCTAAAACGCACCTCATTTCTCATCTCCTTGTGCTCGGGTTCGCCATTCCAGCCACTTTACTAGCAATCTCCCTACTTGGAGCATCAGCACCTTTAACCTCCTGTTCCGTACAGGTTGCAATTTGTCCTGAGGATGAACGGGAAGACGGGGAACCAATGAGAGACTAGCTCTTGGTGTTGGGACAGGCACAGGTCACTCTAGTTTCCCATCAGGAAGAAGAATTAACCACAGGCTCAGCCTGCCCCCCGGAACCAGAACAGGGCCTGAAGCCATCCGGCGCTTCTGCGGCCGGCTCCCAAAAAAGCGACTTGTAAAATGGAGCTTCAGGGCACTGCAATTCACAAACCTGCAGAGTTATAAATGATAACTCTCGTCCACAAATATATTGAGGGAAGGCAAAGAAGAGGATTAGAAATCAAGGCAGAATTGCAGGAAACAGATTTCAGGAGGTAGATTCGAATCGCCTTTAAAGCACATGAAAAGCGGCAAAACGTTGACAATGATGCCCTTGGCCAAAAAGGGCGTATGCGTTTTTTCCTGAATATATTCAGGAAAAAACGCATACGCCCTTTTTGGCCAACCAAGCAACCTGGAAAGGCAAATCAGCGCTACAAAGAAGTCTCGCTTCCCATCGGTCAAAAGGGCCATGCTGAAAAAAGTGTCAAAACCAGAAATGCAGGACAGGCCAAGGAGAAATGGGAGCCTTGCTACACTGATGGGCGGGATGTAAATTGCCAACAGCCACTCTGGAGAAGTGTAAGGTGTGTCCTGAAACATCTAAAAAACACAGCTTAGAGAGCATAGGGCACTTCCACGCATGGGGGGATAAAGTGGGAAAATTGAAAATCAGCAAGACACAAGCACCCCAAAGTTTAGGGCTGCTCTGTTGACAAGGACCTCCACTTCCTTCCACCTTAAATATCCCAGGAAAGCGAAAAATGGATAAAAAAGTTGTGGTCCTTATGTACAATGGAATATCACTCAGCCATGAAATCAATGTCATAAGGCTAGTAGCAGCATGATGAGTGGATTTAGGTAAGACGATTCTAAGTGAAATAAGTCACACAGAAAAGGACACTTCTCATAAGGTGTCACTTATAGAGGGAATGTAAAAACCGTTACACTTGAACTGAATTACAAAACAGAACAGAGTCACACATGCAGAAAACACACTATGGCTGCTTAACGGGAAAGGTGAGGTGGGGTGATACATAAAACAAGAGTTTCAAATTAGCTCAGATACCGTTCCATAAACCCAATATGGAATAGACAAGACCTACTCCTTGCTCAGAGAACTGGACTCAACACGCCCGATTCACCGCACAAGAATATATCTGACTAGTAATAATCTTAAAACCTATGTATTGATATCTCTCTGTTAGTGTGTCAAGTGGGTGTAAAGCGGCCTAAACACAGCCGTGAAAAGCAGCTAAACCCCATTATAAAAATAAATTACTTTTAAAAACCCATGAAACAAAGACAGGGAAAGAGAGAGAAATTCTTACACAATTCGTTCAGGGGCTGTGATGCAACCTGGATTGACCATATCTAGACCCACAGCTGGATGAGACATAAGGGTGGACACTCTTGGGGCTGAGAGGTTTGGTGAGGTTGGGTGAGCAAACGCAGACCCTTTAAAGTAATACTGCGTGCTACCCATCGCATGGGTCCCAAATCTCCAGGTTCAAGGGCATCTTCCTACATCGAAAACATGCATGAGAAACCCAGAAGATGGTACACCGTGTGATGGGGAAAGGTTTCTAAAACGCACCTCATTTCTCATCTCCTTGTGCTCGGGTTCGCCATTCCAGCCACTTTACTAGCAATCTCCCTACTTGGAGCATCAGCACCTTTAACCTCCTGTTCCGTACAGGTTGCAATTTGTCCTGAGGATGAACGGGAAGACGGGGAACCAATGAGAGACTAGCTCTTGGTGTTGGGACAGGCACAGGTCACTCTAGTTTCCCATCAGGAAGAAGAATTAACCACAGGCTCAGCCTGCCCCCCGGAACCAGAACAGGGCCTGAAGCCATCCGGCGCTTCTGCGGCCGGCTCCCAAAAAAGCGACTTGTAAAATGGAGCTTCAGGGCACTGCAATTCACAAACCTGCAGAGTTATAAATGATAACTCTCGTCCACAAATATATTGAGGGAAGGCAAAGAAGAGGATTTGAAATCAAGGCAGAATTGCAGGAAACAGATTTCAGGAGGTAGATTCGAATCGCCTTTAAAGCACATGAAAAGCGGCAAAACGTTGACAATGATGCCCTTGGCCAAAAAGGGCGTATGCGTTTTTTCCTGAATATATTCAGGAAAAAACGCATACGCCCTTTTTGGCCAACCAAGCAACCTGGAAAGGCAAATCAGCGCTACAAAGAAGTCTCGCTTCCCATCGGTCAAAAGGGCCATGCTGAAAAAAGTGTCAAAACCAGAAATGCAGGACAGGCCAAGGAGAAATGGGAGCCTTGCTACACTGATGGGCGGGATGTAAATTGCCAACAGCCACTCTGGAGAAGGGTAAGGTGTGTCCTGAAACATCTAAAAAACACAGCTTAGAGAGCATAGGGCACTTCCACGCATGGGGGGATAAAGTGGGAAAATTGAAAATCAGCAAGACACAAGCACCCCAAAGTTTAGGGCTGCTCTGTTGACAAGGACCTCCACTTCCTTCCACCTTAAATATCCCAGGAAAGCGAAAAATGGATAAAAAAGTTGTGGTCCTTATGTACAATGGAATATCACTCAGCCATGAAATCAATGTCATAAGGCTAGTAGCAGCATGATGAGTGGATTTAGGTAAGACGATTCTAAGTGAAATAAGTCACACAGAAAAGGACACTTCTCATAAGGTGTCACTTATAGAGGGAATGTAAAAACCGTTACACTTGAACTGAATTACAAAACAGAACAGAGTCACACATGCAGAAAACACACTATGGCTGCTTAACGGGAAAGGTGAGGTGGGGTGATACATAAAACAAGAGTTTCAAATTAGCTCAGATACCGTTCCATAAACCCAATATGGAATAGACAAGACCTACTCCTTGCTCAGAGAACTGGACTCAACACGCCCGATTCACCGCACAAGAATATATCTGACTAGTAATAATCTTAAAACCTATGTATTGATATCTCTCTGTTAGTGTGTCAAGTGGGTGTAAAGCGGCCTAAACACAGCCGTGAAAAGCAGCTAAACCCCATTATAAAAATAAATTACTTTTAAAAACCCATGAAACAAAGACAGGGAAAGAGAGAGAAATTCTTACACAATTCGTTCAGGGGCTGTGATGCAACCTGGATTGACCATATCTAGACCCACAGCTGGATGAGACATAAGGGTGGACACTCTTGGGGCTGAGAGGTTTGGTGAGGTTGGGTGAGCAAACGCAGACCCTTTAAAGTAATACTGCGTGCTACCCATCGCATGGGTCCCAAATCTCCAGGTTCAAGGGCATCTTCCTACATCGAAAACATGCATGAGAAACCCAGAAGATGGTACACCGTGTGATGGGGAAAGGTTTCTAAAACGCACCTCATTTCTCATCTCCTTGTGCTCGGGTTCGCCATTCCAGCCACTTTACTAGCAATCTCCCTACTTGGAGCATCAGCACCTTTAACCTCCTGTTCCGTACAGGTTGCAATTTGTCCTGAGGATGAACGGGAAGACGGGGAACCAATGAGAGACTAGCTCTTGGTGTTGGGACAGGCACAGGTCACTCTAGTTTCCCATCAGGAAGAAGAATTAACCACAGGCTCAGCCTGCCCCCCGGAACCAGAACAGGGCCTGAAGCCATCCGGCGCTTCTGCGGCCGGCTCCCAAAAAAGCGACTTGTAAAATGGAGCTTCGGGGCACTGCAATTCACAAACCTGCAGAGTTATAAATGATAACTCTCGTCCACAAATATATTGAGGGAAGGCAAAGAAGAGGATTTGAAATCAAGGCAGAATTGCAGGAAACAGATTTCAGGAGGTAGATTCGAATCGCCTTTAAAGCACATGAAAAGCGGCAAAACGTTGACAATGATGCCCTTGGCCAAAAAGGGCGTATGCGTTTTTTCCTGAATATATTCAGGAAAAAACGCATACGCCCTTTTTGGCCAACCAAGCAACCTGGAAAGGCAAATCAGCGCTACAAAGAAGTCTCGATTCCCATCGGTCAAAAGGGCCATGCTGAAAAAAGTGTCAAAACCAGAAATGCAGGACAGGCCAAGGAGAAATGGGAGCCTTGCTACACTGATGGGCGGGATGTAAATTGCCAACAGCCACTCTGGAGAAGTGTAAGGTGTGTCCTGAAACATCTAAAAAACACAGCTTAGAGAGCATAGGGCACTTCCACGCATGGGGGGATAAAGTGGGAAAATTGAAAATCAGCAAGACACAAGCACCCCAAAGTTTAGGGCTGCTCTGTTGACAAGGACCTCCACTTCCTTCCACCTTAAATATCCCAGGAAAGCGAAAAATGGATAAAAAAGTTGTGGTCCTTATGTACAATGGAATATCACTCAGCCATGAAATCAATGTCATAAGGCTAGTAGCAGCATGATGAGTGGATTTAGGTAAGACGATTCTAAGTGAAATAAGTCACACAGAAAAGGACACTTCTCATAAGGTGTCACTTATAGAGGGAATGTAAAAACCGTTACACTTGAACTGAATTACAAAACAGAACAGAGTCACACATGCAGAAAACACACTATGGCTGCTTAACGGGAAAGGTGAGGTGGGGTGATACATAAAACAAGAGTTTCAAATTAGCTCAGATACCGTTCCATAAACCCAATATGGAATAGACAAGACCTACTCCTTGCTCAGAGAACTGGACTCAACACGCCCGATTCACCGCACAAGAATATATCTGACTAGTAATAATCTTAAAACCTATGTATTGATATCTCTCTGTTAGTGTGTCAAGTGGGTGTAAAGCGGCCTAAACACAGCCGTGAAAAGCAGCTAAACCCCATTATAAAAATAAATTACTTTTAAAAACCCATGAAACAAAGACAGGGAAAGAGAGAGAAATTCTTACACAATTCGTTCAGGGGCTGTGATGCAACCTGGATTGACCATATCTAGACCCACAGCTGGATGAGACATAAGGGTGGACACTCTTGGGGCTGAGAGGTTTGGTGAGGTTGGGTGAGCAAACGCAGACCCTTTAAAGTAATACTGCGTGCTACCCATCGCATGGGACCCAAATCTCCAGGTTCAAGGGCATCTTCCTACATCGAAAACATGCATGAGAAACCCAGAAGATGGTACACCGTGTGATGGGGAAAGGTTTCTAAAACGCACCTCATTTCTCATCTCCTTGTGCTCGGGTTCGCCATTCCAGCCACTTTACTAGCAATCTCCCTACTTGGAGCATCAGCACCTTTAACCTCCTGTTCCGTACAGGTTGCAATTTGTCCTGAGGATGAACGGGAAGACGGGGAACCAATGAGAGACTAGCTCTTGGTGTTGGGACAGGCACAGGTCACTCTAGTTTCCCATCAGGAAGAAGAATTAACCACAGGCTCAGCCTGCCCCCCGGAACCAGAACAGGGCCTGAAGCCATCCGGCGCTTCTGCGGCCGGCTCCCAAAAAAGCGACTTGTAAAATGGAGCTTCAGGGCACTGCAATTCACAAACCTGCAGAGTTATAAATGATAACTCTCGTCCACAAATATATTGAGGGAAGGCAAAGAAGAGGATTTGAAATCAAGGCAGAATTGCAGGAAACAGATTTCAGGAGGTAGATTCGAATCGCCTTTAAAGCACATGAAAAGCGGCAAAACGTTGACAATGATGCCCTTGGCCAAAAAGGGCGTATGCGTTTTTTCCTGAATATATTCAGGAAAAAACGCATACGCCCTTTTTGGCCAACCAAGCAACCTGGAAAGGCAAATCAGCGCTACAAAGAAGTCTCGCTTCCCATCGGTCAAAAGGGCCATGCTGAAAAAAGTGTCAAAACCAGAAATGCAGGACAGGCCAAGGAGAAATGGGAGCCTTGCTACACTGATGGGCGGGATGTAAATTGCCAACAGCCACTCTGGAGAAG
The DNA here is from genome assembly GCF_965194825.1 of Balaenoptera physalus. NCBI lineage: Eukaryota > Metazoa > Chordata > Mammalia > Artiodactyla > Balaenopteridae > Balaenoptera > Balaenoptera physalus. The sequence continues at coordinate 27,736 of NW_028126457.1, read as the reverse complement.
GGTAAGGTGTGTCCTGAAACATCTAAAAAACACAGCTTAGAGAGCATAGGGCACTTCCACGCATGGGGGGATAAAGTGGGAAAATTGAAAATCAGCAAGACACAAGCACCCCAAAGTTTAGGGCTGCTCTGTTGACAAGGACCTCCACTTCCTTCCACCTTAAATATCCCAGGAAAGCGAAAAATGGATAAAAAAGTTGTGGTCCTTATGTACAATGGAATATCACTCAGCCATGAAATCAATGTCATAAAGCTAGTAGCAGCATGATGAGTGGATTTAGGTAAGACGATTCTAAGTGAAATAAGTCACACAGAAAAGGACACTTCTCATAAGGTGTCACTTATAGAGGGAATGTAAAAACCGTTACACTTGAACTGAATTACAAAACAGAACAGAGTCACACATGCAGAAAACACACTATGGCAGCTTAACGGGAAAGGTGAGGTGGGGTGATACATAAAACAAGAGTTTCAAATTAGCTCAGATACCGTTCCATAAACCCAATATGGAATAGACAAGACCTACTCCTTGCTCAGAGAACTGGACTCAACACGCCCGATTCACCGCACAAGAATATATCTGACTAGTAATAATCTTAAAACCTATGTATTGATATCTCTCTGTTAGTGTGTCAAGTGGGTGTAAAGCGGCCTAAACACAGCCGTGAAAAGCAGCTAAACCCCATTATAAAAATAAATTACTTTTAAAAACCCATGAAACAAAGACAGGGAAAGAGAGAGAAATTCTTACACAATTCGTTCAGGGGCTGTGATGCAACCTGGATTGACCATATCTAGACCCACAGCTGGATGAGACATAAGGGTGGACACTCTTGGGGCTGAGAGGTTTGGTGAGGTTGGGTGAGCAAACGCAGACCCTTTAAAGTAATACTGCGTGCTACCCATCGCATGGGACCCAAATCTCCAGGTTCAAGGGCATCTTCCTACATCGAAAACATGCATGAGAAACCCAGAAGATGGTACACCGTGTGATGGGGAAAGGTTTCTAAAACGCACCTCATTTCTCATCTCCTTGTGCTCGGGTTCGCCATTCCAGCCACTTTACTAGCAATCTCCCTACTTGGAGCATCAGCACCTTTAACCTCCTGTTCCGTACAGGTTGCAATTTGTCCTGAGGATGAACGGGAAGACGGGGAACCAATGAGAGACTAGCTCTTGGTGTTGGGACAGGCACAGGTCACTCTAGTTTCCCATCAGGAAGAAGAATTAACCACAGGCTCAGCCTGCCCCCCGGAACCAGAACAGGGCCTGAAGCCATCCGGCGCTTCTGCGGCCGGCTCCCAAAAAAGCGACTTGTAAAATGGAGCTTCAGGGCACTGCAATTCACAAACCTGCAGAGTTATAAATGATAACTCTCGTCCACAAATATATTGAGGGAAGGCAAAGAAGAGGATTTGAAATCAAGGCAGAATTGCAGGAAACAGATTTCAGGAGGTAGATTCGAATCGCCTTTAAAGCACATGAAAAGCGGCAAAACGTTGACAATGATGCCCTTGGCCAAAAAGGGCGTATGCGTTTTTTCCTGAATATATTCAGGAAAAAACGCATACGCCCTTTTTGGCCAACCAAGCAACCTGGAAAGGCAAATCAGCGCTACAAAGAAGTCTCGCTTCCCATCGGTCAAAAGGGCCATGCTGAAAAAAGTGTCAAAACCAGAAATGCAGGACAGGCCAAGGAGAAATGGGAGCCTTGCTACACTGATGGGCGGGATGTAAATTGCCAACAGCCACTCTGGAGAAGGGTAAGGTGTGTCCTGAAACATCTAAAAAACACAGCTTAGAGAGCATAGGGCACTTCCACGCATGGGGGGATAAAGTGGGAAAATTGAAAATCAGCAAGACACAAGCACCCCAAAGTTTAGGGCTGCTCTGTTGACAAGGACCTCCACTTCCTTCCACCTTAAATATCCCAGGAAAGCGAAAAATGGATAAAAAAGTTGTGGTCCTTATGTACAATGGAATATCACTCAGCCATGAAATCAATGTCATAAAGCTAGTAGCAGCATGATGAGTGGATTTAGGTAAGACGATTCTAAGTGAAATAAGTCACACAGAAAAGGACACTTCTCATAAGGTGTCACTTATAGAGGGAATGTAAAAACCGTTACACTTGAACTGAATTACAAAACAGAACAGAGTCACACATGCAGAAAACACACTATGGCTGCTTAACGGGAAAGGTGAGGTGGGGTGATACATAAAACAAGAGTTTCAAATTAGCTCAGATACCGTTCCATAAACCCAATATGGAATAGACAAGACCTACTCCTTGCTCAGAGAACTGGACTCAACACGCCCGATTCACCGCACAAGAATATATCTGACTAGTAATAATCTTAAAACCTATGTATTGATATCTCTCTGTTAGTGTGTCAAGTGGGTGTAAAGCGGCCTAAACACAGCCGTGAAAAGCAGCTAAACCCCATTATAAAAATAAATTACTTTTAAAAACCCATGAAACAAAGACAGGGAAAGAGAGAGAAATTCTTACACAATTCGTTCAGGGGCTGTGATGCAACCTGGATTGACCATATCTAGACCCACAGCTGGATGAGACATAAGGGTGGACACTCTTGGGGCTGAGAGGTTTGGTGAGGTTGGGTGAGCAAACGCAGACCCTTTAAAGTAATACTGCGTGCTACCCATCGCATGGGTCCCAAATCTCCAGGTTCAAGGGCATCTTCCTACATCGAAAACATGCATGAGAAACCCAGAAGATGGTACACCGTGTGATGGGGAAAGGTTTCTAAAACGCACCTCATTTCTCATCTCCTTGTGCTCGGGTTCGCCATTCCAGCCACTTTACTAGCAATCTCCCTACTTGGAGCATCAGCACCTTTAACCTCCTGTTCCGTACAGGTTGCAATTTGTCCTGAGGATGAACGGGAAGACGGGGAACCAATGAGAGACTAGCTCTTGGTGTTGGGACAGGCACAGGTCACTCTAGTTTCCCATCAGGAAGAAGAATTAACCACAGGCTCAGCCTGCCCCCCGGAACCAGAACAGGGCCTGAAGCCATCCGGCGCTTCTGCGGCCGGCTCCCAAAAAAGCGACTTGTAAAATGGAGCTTCAGGGCACTGCAATTCACAAACCTGCAGAGTTATAAATGATAACTCTCGTCCACAAATATATTGAGGGAAGGCAAAGAAGAGGATTAGAAATCAAGGCAGAATTGCAGGAAACAGATTTCAGGAGGTAGATTCGAATCGCCTTTAAAGCACATGAAAAGCGGCAAAACGTTGACAATGATGCCCTTGGCCAAAAAGGGCGTATGCGTTTTTTCCTGAATATATTCAGGAAAAAACGCATACGCCCTTTTTGGCCAACCAAGCAACCTGGAAAGGCAAATCAGCGCTACAAAGAAGTCTCGCTTCCCATCGGTCAAAAGGGCCATGCTGAAAAAAGTGTCAAAACCAGAAATGCAGGACAGGCCAAGGAGAAATGGGAGCCTTGCTACACTGATGGGCGGGATGTAAATTGCCAACAGCCACTCTGGAGAAGGGTAAGGTGTGTCCTGAAACATCTAAAAAACACAGCTTAGAGAGCATAGGGCACTTCCACGCATGGGGGGATAAAGTGGGAAAATTGAAAATCAGCAAGACACAAGCACCCCAAAGTTTAGGGCTGCTCTGTTGACAAGGACCTCCACTTCCTTCCACCTTAAATATCCCAGGAAAGCGAAAAATGGATAAAAAAGTTGTGGTCCTTATGTACAATGGAATATCACTCAGCCATGAAATCAATGTCATAAAGCTAGTAGCAGCATGATGAGTGGATTTAGGTAAGACGATCCTAAGTGAAATAAGTCACACAGAAAAGGACACTTCTCATAAGGTGTCACTTATAGAGGGAATGTAAAAACCGTTACACTTGAACTGAATTACAAAACAGAACAGAGTCACACATGCAGAAAACACACTATGGCTGCTTAACGGGAAAGGTGAGGTGGGGTGATACATAAAACAAGAGTTTCAAATTAGCTCAGATACCGTTCCATAAACCCAATATGGAATAGACAAGACCTACTCCTTGCTCAGAGAACTGGACTCAACACGCCCGATTCACCGCACAAGAATATATCTGACTAGTAATAATCTTAAAACCTATGTATTGATATCTCTCTGTTAGTGTGTCAAGTGGGTGTAAAGCGGCCTAAACACAGCCGTGAAAAGCAGCTAAACCCCATTATAAAAATAAATTACTTTTAAAAACCCATGAAACAAAGACAGGGAAAGAGAGAGAAATTCTTACACAATTCGTTCAGGGGCTGTGATGCAACCTGGATTGACCATATCTAGACCCACAGCTGGATGAGACATAAGGGTGGACACTCTTGGGGCTGAGAGGTTTGGTGAGGTTGGGTGAGCAAACGCAGACCCTTTAAAGTAATACTGCGTGCTACCCATCGCATGGGTCCCAAATCTCCAGGTTCAAGGGCATCTTCCTACATCGAAAACATGCATGAGAAACCCAGAAGATGGTACACCGTGTGATGGGGAAAGGTTTCTAAAACGCACCTCATTTCTCATCTCCTTGTGCTCGGGTTCGCCATTCCAGCCACTTTACTAGCAATCTCCCTACTTGGAGCATCAGCACCTTTAACCTCCTGTTCCGTACAGGTTGCAATTTGTCCTGAGGATGAACGGGAAGACGGGGAAACAATGAGAGACTAGCTCTTGGTGTTGGGACAGGCACAGGTCACTCTAGTTTCCCATCAGGAAGAAGAATTAACCACAGGCTCAGCCTGCCCCCCGGAACCAGAACAGGGCCTGAAGCCATCCGGCGCTTCTGCGGCCGGCTCCCAAAAAAGCGACTTGTAAAATGGAGCTTCAGGGCACTGCAATTCACAAACCTGCAGAGTTATAAATGATAACTCTCGTCCACAAATATATTGAGGGAAGGCAAAGAAGAGGATTAGAAATCAAGGCAGAATTGCAGGAAACAGATTTCAGGAGGTAGATTCGAATCGCCTTTAAAGCACATGAAAAGCGGCAAAACGTTGACAATGATGCCCTTGGCCAAAAAGGGCGTATGCGTTTTTTCCTGAATATATTCAGGAAAAAACGCATACGCCCTTTTTGGCCAACCAAGCAACCTGGAAAGGCAAATCAGCGCTACAAAGAAGTCTCGCTTCCCATCGGTCAAAAGGGCCATGCTGAAAAAAGTGTCAAAACCAGAAATGCAGGACAGGCCAAGGAGAAATGGGAGCCTTGCTACACTGATGGGCGGGATGTAAATTGCCAACAGCCACTCTGGAGAAGGGTAAGGTGTGTCCTGAAACATCTAAAAAACACAGCTTAGAGAGCATAGGGCACTTCCACGCATGGGGGGATAAAGTGGGAAAATTGAAAATCAGCAAGACACAAGCACCCCAAAGTTTAGGGCTGCTCTGTTGACAAGGACCTCCACTTCCTTCCACCTTAAATATCCCAGGAAAGCGAAAAATGGATAAAAAAGTTGTGGTCCTTATGTACAATGGAATATCACTCAGCCATGAAATCAATGTCATAAAGCTAGTAGCAGCATGATGAGTGGATTTAGGTAAGACGATCCTAAGTGAAATAAGTCACACAGAAAAGGACACTTCTCATAAGGTGTCACTTATAGAGGGAATGTAAAAACCGTTACACTTGAACTGAATTACAAAACAGAACAGAGTCACACATGCAGAAAACACACTATGGCTGCTTAACGGGAAAGGTGAGGTGGGGTGATACATAAAACAAGAGTTTCAAATTAGCTCAGATACCGTTCCATAAACCCAATATGGAATAGACAAGACCTACTCCTTGCTCAGAGAACTGGACTCAACACGCCCGATTCACCGCACAAGAATATATCTGACTAGTAATAATCTTAAAACCTATGTATTGATATCTCTCTGTTAGTGTGTCAAGTGGGTGTAAAGCGGCCTAAACACAGCCGTGAAAAGCAGCTAAACCCCATTATAAAAATAAATTACTTTTAAAAACCCATGAAACAAAGACAGGGAAAGAGAGAGAAATTCTTACACAATTCGTTCAGGGGCTGTGATGCAACCTGGATTGACCATATCTAGACCCACAGCTGGATGAGACATAAGGGTGGACACTCTTGGGGCTGAGAGGTTTGGTGAGGTTGGGTGAGCAAACGCAGACCCTTTAAAGTAATACTGCGTGCTACCCATCGCATGGGTCCCAAATCTCCAGGTTCAAGGGCATCTTCCTACATCGAAAACATGCATGAGAAACCCAGAAGATGGTACACCGTGTGATGGGGAAAGGTTTCTAAAACGCACCTCATTTCTCATCTCCTTGTGCTCGGGTTCGCCATTCCAGCCACTTTACTAGCAATCTCCCTACTTGGAGCATCAGCACCTTTAACCTCCTGTTCCGTACAGGTTGCAATTTGTCCTGAGGATGAACGGGAAGACGGGGAAACAATGAGAGACTAGCTCTTGGTGTTGGGACAGGCACAGGTCACTCTAGTTTCCCATCAGGAAGAAGAATTAACCACAGGCTCAGCCTGCCCCCCGGAACCAGAACAGGGCCTGAAGCCATCCGGCGCTTCTGCGGCCGGCTCCCAAAAAAGCGACTTGTAAAATGGAGCTTCAGGGCACTGCAATTCACAAACCTGCAGAGTTATAAATGATAACTCTCGTCCACAAATATATTGAGGGAAGGCAAAGAAGAGGATTAGAAATCAAGGCAGAATTGCAGGAAACAGATTTCAGGAGGTAGATTCGAATCGCCTTTAAAGCACATGAAAAGCGGCAAAACGTTGACAATGATGCCCTTGGCCAAAAAGGGCGTATGCGTTTTTTCCTGAATATATTCAGGAAAAAACGCATACGCCCTTTTTGGCCAACCAAGCAACCTGGAAAGGCAAATCAGCGCTACAAAGAAGTCTCGCTTCCCATCGGTCAAAAGGGCCATGCTGAAAAAAGTGTCAAAACCAGAAATGCAGGACAGGCCAAGGAGAAATGGGAGCCTTGCTACACTGATGGGCGGGATGTAAATTGCCAACAGCCACTCTGGAGAAGGGTAAGGTGTGTCCTGAAACATCTAAAAAACACAGCTTAGAGAGCATAGGGCACTTCCACGCATGGGGGGATAAAGTGGGAAAATTGAAAATCAGCAAGACACAAGCACCCCAAAGTTTAGGGCTGCTCTGTTGACAAGGACCTCCACTTCCTTCCACCTTAAATATCCCAGGAAAGCGAAAAATGGATAAAAAAGTTGTGGTCCTTATGTACAATGGAATATCACTCAGCCATGAAATCAATGTCATAAAGCTAGTAGCAGCATGATGAGTGGATTTAGGTAAGACGATCCTAAGTGAAATAAGTCACACAGAAAAGGACACTTCTCATAAGGTGTCACTTATAGAGGGAATGTAAAAACCGTTACACTTGAACTGAATTACAAAACAGAACAGAGTCACACATGCAGAAAACACACTATGGTTGCTTAACGGGAAAGGTGAGGTGGGGTGATACATAAAACAAGAGTTTCAAATTAGCTCAGATACCGTTCCATAAACCCAATATGGAATAGACAAGACCTACTCCTTGCTCAGAGAACTGGACTCAACACGCCCGATTCACCGCACAAGAATATATCTGACTAGTAATAATCTTAAAACCTATGTATTGATATCTCTCTGTTAGTGTGTCAAGTGGGTGTAAAGCGGCCTAAACACAGCCGTGAAAAGCAGCTAAACCCCATTATAAAAATAAATTACTTTTAAAAACCCATGAAACAAAGACAGGGAAAGAGAGAGAAATTCTTACACAATTCGTTCAGGGGCTGTGATGCAACCTGGATTGACCATATCTAGACCCACAGCTGGATGAGACATAAGGGTGGACACTCTTGGGGCTGAGAGGTTTGGTGAGGTTGGGTGAGCAAACGCAGACCCTTTAAAGTAATACTGCGTGCTACCCATCGCATGGGTCCCAAATCTCCAGGTTCAAGGGCATCTTCCTACATCGAAAACATGCATGAGAAACCCAGAAGATGGTACACCGTGTGATGGGGAAAGGTTTCTAAAACGCACCTCATTTCTCATCTCCTTGTGCTCGGGTTCGCCATTCCAGCCACTTTACTAGCAATCTCCCTACTTGGAGCATCAGCACCTTTAACCTCCTGTTCCGTACAGGTTGCAATTTGTCCTGAGGATGAACGGGAAGACGGGGAAACAATGAGAGACTAGCTCTTGGTGTTGGGACAGGCACAGGTCACTCTAGTTTCCCATCAGGAAGAAGAATTAACCACAGGCTCAGCCTGCCCCCCGGAACCAGAACAGGGCCTGAAGCCATCCGGCGCTTCTGCGGCCGGCTCCCAAAAAAGCGACTTGTAAAATGGAGCTTCAGGGCACTGCAATTCACAAACCTGCAGAGTTATAAATGATAACTCTCGTCCACAAATATATTGAGGGAAGGCAAAGAAGAGGATTAGAAATCAAGGCAGAATTGCAGGAAACAGATTTCAGGAGGTAGATTCGAATCGCCTTTAAAGCACATGAAAAGCGGCAAAACGTTGACAATGATGCCCTTGGCCAAAAAGGGCGTATGCGTTTTTTCCTGAATATATTCAGGAAAAAACGCATACGCCCTTTTTGGCCAACCAAGCAACCTGGAAAGGCAAATCAGCGCTACAAAGAAGTCTCGCTTCCCATCGGTCAAAAGGGCCATGCTGAAAAAAGTGTCAAAACCAGAAATGCAGGACAGGCCAAGGAGAAATGGGAGCCTTGCTACACTGATGGGCGGGATGTAAATTGCCAACAGCCACTCTGGAGAAGGGTAAGGTGTGTCCTGAAACATCTAAAAAACACAGCTTAGAGAGCATAGGGCACTTCCACGCATGGGGGGATAAAGTGGGAAAATTGAAAATCAGCAAGACACAAGCACCCCAAAGTTTAGGGCTGCTCTGTTGACAAGGACCTCCACTTCCTTCCACCTTAAATATCCCAGGAAAGCGAAAAATGGATAAAAAAGTTGTGGTCCTTATGTACAATGGAATATCACTCAGCCATGAAATCAATGTCATAAAGCTAGTAGCAGCATGATGAGTGGATTTAGGTAAGACGATCCTAAGTGAAATAAGTCACACAGAAAAGGACACTTCTCATAAGGTGTCACTTATAGAGGGAATGTAAAAACCGTTACACTTGAACTGAATTACAAAACAGAACAGAGTCACACATGCAGAAAACACACTATGGCTGCTTAACGGGAAAGGTGAGGTGGGGTGATACATAAAACAAGAGTTTCAAATTAGCTCAGATACCGTTCCATAAACCCAATATGGAATAGACAAGACCTACTCCTTGCTCAGAGAACTGGACTCAACACGCCCGATTCACCGCACAAGAATATATCTGACTAGTAATAATCTTAAAACCTATGTATTGATATCTCTCTGTTAGTGTGTCAAGTGGGTGTAAAGCGGCCTAAACACAGCCGTGAAAAGCAGCTAAACCCCATTATAAAAATAAATTACTTTTAAAAACCCATGAAACAAAGACAGGGAAAGAGAGAGAAATTCTTACACAATTCGTTCAGGGGCTGTGATGCAACCTGGATTGACCATATCTAGACCCACAGCTGGATGAGACATAAGGGTGGACACTCTTGGGGCTGAGAGGTTTGGTGAGGTTGGGTGAGCAAACGCAGACCCTTTAAAGTAATACTGCGTGCTACCCATCGCATGGGTCCCAAATCTCCAGGTTCAAGGGCATCTTCCTACATCGAAAACATGCATGAGAAACCCAGAAGATGGTACACCGTGTGATGGGGAAAGGTTTCTAAAACGCACCTCATTTCTCATCTCCTTGTGCTCGGGTTCGCCATTCCAGCCACTTTACTAGCAATCTCCCTACTTGGAGCATCAGCACCTTTAACCTCCTGTTCCGTACAGGTTGCAATTTGTCCTGAGGATGAACGGGAAGACGGGGAACCAATGAGAGACTAGCTCTTGGTGTTGGGACAGGCACAGGTCACTCTATTTTCCCATCAGGAAGAAGAATTAACCACAGGCTCAGCCTGCCCCCCGGAACCAGAACAGGGCCTGAAGCCATCCGGCGCTTTTGCGGCCGGCTCCCAAAAAAGCGACTTGTAAAATGGAGCTTCAGGGCACTGCAATTCACAAACCTGCAGAGTTATAAATGATAACTCTCGTCCACAAATATATTGAGGGAAGGCAAAGAAGAGGATTTGAAATCAAGGCAGAATTGCAGGAAACAGATTTCAGGAGGTAGATTCGAATCGCCTTTAAAGCACATGAAAAGCGGGAAAACGTTGACAATGATGCCCTTGGCCAAAAAGGGCGTATGCGTTTTTTCCTGAATATATTCAGGAAAAAACGCATACGCCCTTTTTGGCCAACCAAGCAACCTGGAAAGGCAAATCAGCGCTACAAAGAAGTCTCGCTTCCCATCGGTCAAAAGGGCCATGCTGAAAAAAGTGTCAAAACCAGAAATGCAGGACAGGCCAAGGAGAAATGGGAGCCTTGCTACACTGATGGGCGGGATGTAAATTGCCAACAGCCACTCTGGAGAAGGGTAAGGTGTGTCCTGAAACATCTAAAAAACACAGCTTAGAGAGCATAGGGCACTTCCACGCATGGGGGGATAAAGTGGGAAAATTGAAAATCAGCAAGACACAAGCACCCCAAAGTTTAGGGCTGCTCTGTTGACAAGGACCTCCACTTCCTTCCACCTTAAATATCCCAGGAAAGCGAAAAATGGATAAAAAAGTTGTGGTCCTTATGTACAATGGAATATCACTCAGCCATGAAATCAATGTCATAAAGCTAGTAGCAGCATGATGAGTGGATTTAGGTAAGACGATCCTAAGTGAAATAAGTCACACAGAAAAGGACACTTCTCATAAGGTGTCACTTATAGAGGGAATGTAAAAACCGTTACACTTGAACTGAATTACAAAACAGAACAGAGTCACACATGCAGAAAACACACTATGGCTGCTTAACGGGAAAGGTGAGGTGGGGTGATACATAAAACAAGAGTTTCAAATTAGCTCAGATACCGTTCCATAAACCCAATATGGAATAGACAAGACCTACTCCTTGCTCAGAGAACTGGACTCAACACGCCCGATTCACCGCACAAGAATATATCTGACTAGTAATAATCTTAAAACCTATGTATTGATATCTCTCTGTTAGTGTGTCAAGTGGGTGTAAAGCGGCCTAAACACAGCCGTGAAAAGCAGCTAAACCCCATTATAAAAATAAATTACTTTTAAAAACCCATGAAACAAAGACAGGGAAAGAGAGAGAAATTCTTACACAATTCGTTCAGGGGCTGTGATGCAACCTGGATTGACCATATCTAGACCCACAGCTGGATGAGACATAAGGGTGGACACTCTTGGGGCTGAGAGGTTTGGTGAGGTTGGGTGAGCAAACGCAGACCCTTTAAAGTAATACTGCGTGCTACCCATCGCATGGGTCCCAATCTCCAGGTTCAAGGGCATCTTCCTACATCGAAAACATGCATGAGAAACCCAGAAGATGGTACACCGTGTGATGGGGAAAGGTTTCTAAAACGCACCTCATTTCTCATCTCCTTGTGCTCGGGTTCGCCATTCCAGCCACTTTACTAGCAATCTCCCTACTTGGAGCATCAGCACCTTTAACCTCCTGTTCCGTACAGGTTGCAATTTGTCCTGAGGATGAACGGGAAGACGGGGAACCAATGAGAGACTAGCTCTTGGTGTTGGGACAGGCACAGGTCACTCTATTTTCCCATCAGGAAGAAGAATTAACCACAGGCTCAGCCTGCCCCCCGGAACCAGAACAGGGCCTGAAGCCATCCGGCGCTTCTGCGGCCGGCTCCCAAAAAAGCGACTTGTAAAATGGAGCTTCAGGGCACTGCAATTCACAAACCTGCAGAGTTATAAATGATAACTCTCGTCCACAAATATATTGAGGGAAGGCAAAGAAGAGGATTAGAAATCAAGGCAGAATTGCAGGAAACAGATTTCAGGAGGTAGATTCGAATCGCCTTTAAAGCACATGAAAAGCGGCAAAACGTTGACAATGATGCCCTTGGCCAAAAAGGGCGTATGCGTTTTTTCCTGAATATATTCAGGAAAAAACGCATACGCCCTTTTTGGCCAACCAAGCAACCTGGAAAGGCAAATCAGCGCTACAAAGAAGTCTCGCTTCCCATCGGTCAAAAGGGCCATGCTGAAAAAAGTGTCAAAACCAGAAATGCAGGACAGGCCAAGGAGAAATGGGAGCCTTGCTACACTGATGGGCGGGATGTAAATTGCCAACAGCCACTCTGGAGAAGGGTAAGGTGTGTCCTGAAACATCTAAAAAACACAGCTTAGAGAGCATAGGGCACTTCCACGCATGGGGGGATAAAGTGGGAAAATTGAAAATCAGCAAGACACAAGCACCCCAAAGTTTAGGGCTGCTCTGTTGACAAGGACCTCCACTTCCTTCCACCTTAAATATCCCAGGAAAGCGAAAAATGGATAAAAAAGTTGTGGTCCTTATGTACAATGGAATATCACTCAGCCATGAAATCAATGTCATAAAGCTAGTAGCAGCATGATGAGTGGATTTAGGTAAGACGATTCTAAGTGAAATAAGTCACACAGAAAAGGACACTTCTCATAAGGTGTCACTTATAGAGGGAATGTAAAAACCGTTACACTTGAACTGAATTACAAAACAGAACAGAGTCACACATGCAGAAAACACACTATGGCTGCTTAACGGGAAAGGTGAGGTGGGGTGATACATAAAACAAGAGTTTCAAATTAGCTCAGATACCGTTCCATAAACCCAATATGGAATAGACAAGACCTACTCCTTGCTCAGAGAACTGGACTCAACACGCCCGATTCACCGCACAAGAATATATCTGACTAGTAATAATCTTAAAACCTATGTATTGATATCTCTCTGTTAGTGTGTCAAGTGGGTGTAAAGCGGCCTAAACACAGCCGTGAAAAGCAGCTAAACCCCATTATAAAAATAAATTACTTTTAAAAACCCATGAAACAAAGACAGGGAAAGAGAGAGAAATTCTTACACAATTCGTTCAGGGGCTGTGATGCAACCTGGATTGACCATATCTAGACCCACAGCTGGATGAGACATAAGGGTGGACACTCTTGGGGCTGAGAGGTTTGGTGAGGTTGGGTGAGCAAACGCAGACCCTTTAAAGTAATACTGCGTGCTACCCATCGCATGGGTCCCAAATCTCCAGGTTCAAGGGCATCTTCCTACATCGAAAACATGCATGAGAAACCCAGAAGATGGTACACCGTGTGATGGGGAAAGGTTTCTAAAACGCACCTCATTTCTCATCTCCTTGTGCTCGGGTTCGCCATTCCAGCCACTTTCCTAGCAATCTCCCTACTTGGAGCATCAGCACCTTTAACCTCCTGTTCCGTACAGGTTGCAATTTGTCCTGAGGATGAACGGGAAGACGGGGAACCAATGAGAGACTAGCTCTTGGTGTTGGGACAGGCACAGGTCACTCTAGTTTCCCATCAGGAAGAAGAATTAACCACAGGCTCAGCCTGCCCCCCGGAACCAGAACAGGGCCTGAAGCCATCCGGCGCTTCTGCGGCCGGCTCCCAAAAAAGCGACTTGTAAAATGGAGCTTCAGGGCACTGCAATTCACAAACCTGCAGAGTTATAAATGATAACTCTCATCCACAAATATATTGAGGGAAGGCAAAGAAGAGGATTAGAAATCAAGGCAGAATTGCAGGAAACAGATTTCAGGAGGTAGATTCGAATCGCCTTTAAAGCACATGAAAAGCGGCAAAACGTTGACAATGATGCCCTTGGCCAAAAAGGGCGTATGCGTTTTTTCCTGAATATATTCAGGAAAAAACGCATACGCCCTTTTTGGCCAACCAAGCAACCTGGAAAGGCAAATCAGCGCTACAAAGAAGTCTCGCTTCCCATCGGTCAAAAGGGCCATGCTGAAAAAAGTGTCAAAACCAGAAATGCAGGACAGGCCAAGGAGAAATGGGAGCCTTGCTACACTGATGGGCGGGATGTAAATTGCCAACAGCCACTCTGGAGAAGTGTAAGGTGTGTCCTGAAACATCTAAAAAACACAGCTTAGAGAGCATAGGGCACTTCCACGCATGGGGGGATAAAGTGGGAAAATTGAAAATCAGCAAGACACAAGCACCCCAAAGTTTAGGGCTGCTCTGTTGACAAGGACCTCCACTTCCTTCCACCTTAAATATCCCAGGAAAGCGAAAAATGGATAAAAAAGTTGTGGTCCTTATGTACAATGGAATATCACTCAGCCATGAAATCAATGTCATAAGGCTAGTAGCAGCATGATGAGTGGATTTAGGTAAGACGATTCTAAGTGAAATAAGTCACACAGAAAAGGACACTTCTCATAAGGTGTCACTTATAGAGGGAATGTAAAAACCGTTACACTTGAACTGAATTACAAAACAGAACAGAGTCACACATGCAGAAAACACACTATGGCTGCTTAACGGGAAAGGTGAGGTGGGGTGATACATAAAACAAGAGTTTCAAATTAGCTCAGATACCGTTCCATAAACCCAATATGGAATAGACAAGACCTACTCCTTGCTCAGAGAACTGGACTCAACACGCCCGATTCACCGCACAAGAATATATCTGACTAGTAATAATCTTAAAACCTATGTATTGATATCTCTCTGTTAGTGTGTCAAGTGGGTGTAAAGCGGCCTAAACACAGCCGTGAAAAGCAGCTAAACCCCATTATAAAAATAAATTACTTTTAAAAACCCATGAAACAAAGACAGGGAAAGAGAGAGAAATTCTTACACAATTCGTTCAGGGGCTGTGATGCAACCTGGATTGACCATATCTAGACCCACAGCTGGATGAGACATAAGGGTGGACACTCTTGGGGCTGAGAGGTTTGGTGAGGTTGGGTGAGCAAACGCAGACCCTTTAAAGTAATACTGCGTGCTACCCATCGCATGGGTCCCAAATCTCCAGGTTCAAGGGCATCTTCCTACATCGAAAACATGCATGAGAAACCCAGAAGATGGTACACCGTGTGATGGGGAAAGGTTTCTAAAACGCACCTCATTTCTCATCTCCTTGTGCTCGGGTTCGCCATTCCAGCCACTTTACTAGCAATCTCCCTACTTGGAGCATCAGCACCTTTAACCTCCTGTTCCGTACAGGTTGCAATTTGTCCTGAGGATGAACGGGAAGACGGGGAACCAATGAGAGACTAGCTCTTGGTGTTGGGACAGGCACAGGTCACTCTAGTTTCCCATCAGGAAGAAGAATTAACCACAGGCTCAGCCTGCCCCCCGGAACCAGAACAGGGCCTGAAGCCATCCGGCGCTTCTGCGGCCGGCTCCCAAAAAAGCGACTTGTAAAATGGAGCTTCAGGGCACTGCAATTCACAAACCTGCAGAGTTATAAATGATAACTCTCGTCCACAAATATATTGAGGGAAGGCAAAGAAGAGGATTTGAAATCAAGGCAGAATTGCAGGAAACAGATTTCAGGAGGTAGATTCGAATCGCCTTTAAAGCACATGAAAAGCGGCAAAACGTTGACAATGATGCCCTTGGCCAAAAAGGGCGTATGCGTTTTTTCCTGAATATATTCAGGAAAAAACGCATACGCCCTTTTTGGCCAACCAAGCAACCTGGAAAGGCAAATCAGCGCTACAAAGAAGTCTCGCTTCCCATCGGTCAAAAGGGCCATGCTGAAAAAAGTGTCAAAACCAGAAATGCAGGACAGGCCAAGGAGAAATGGGAGCCTTGCTACACTGATGGGCGGGATGTAAATTGCCAACAGCCACTCTGGAGAAGTGTAAGGTGTGTCCTGAAACATCTAAAAAACACAGCTTAGAGAGCATAGGGCACTTCCACGCATGGGGGGATAAAGTGGGAAAATTGAAAATCAGCAAGACACAAGCACCCCAAAGTTTAGGGCTGCTCTGTTGACAAGGACCTCCACTTCCTTCCACCTTAAATATCCCAGGAAAGCGAAAAATGGATAAAAAAGTTGTGGTCCTTATGTACAATGGAATATCACTCAGCCATGAAATCAATGTCATAAGGCTAGTAGCAGCATGATGAGTGGATTTAGGTAAGACGATTCTAAGTGAAATAAGTCACACAGAAAAGGACACTTCTCATAAGGTGTCACTTATAGAGGGAATGTAAAAACCGTTACACTTGAACTGAATTACAAAACAGAACAGAGTCACACATGCAGAAAACACACTATGGCTGCTTAACGGGAAAGGTGAGGTGGGGTGATACATAAAACAAGAGTTTCAAATTAGCTCAGATACCGTTCCATAAACCCAATATGGAATAGACAAGACCTACTCCTTGCTCAGAGAACTGGACTCAACACGCCCGATTCACCGCACAAGAATATATCTGACTAGTAATAATCTTAAAACCTATGTATTGATATCTCTCTGTTAGTGTGTCAAGTGGGTGTAAAGCGGCCTAAACACAGCCGTGAAAAGCAGCTAAACCCCATTATAAAAATAAATTACTTTTAAAAACCCATGAAACAAAGACAGGGAAAGAGAGAGAAATTCTTACACAATTCGTTCAGGGGCTGTGATGCAACCTGGATTGACCATATCTAGACCCACAGCTGGATGAGACATAAGGGTGGACACTCTTGGGGCTGAGAGGTTTGGTGAGGTTGGGTGAGCAAACGCAGACCCTTTAAAGTAATACTGCGTGCTACCCATCGCATGGGTCCCAAATCTCCAGGTTCAAGGGCATCTTCCTACATCGAAAACATGCATGAGAAACCCAGAAGATGGTACACCGTGTGATGGGGAAAGGTTTCTAAAACGCACCTCATTTCTCATCTCCTTGTGCTCGGGTTCGCCATTCCAGCCACTTTACTAGCAATCTCCCTACTTGGAGCATCAGCACCTTTAACCTCCTGTTCCGTACAGGTTGCAATTTGTCCTGAGGATGAACGGGAAGACGGGGAACCAATGAGAGACTAGCTCTTGGTGTTGGGACAGGCACAGGTCACTCTAGTTTCCCATCAGGAAGAAGAATTAACCACAGGCTCAGCCTGCCCCCCGGAACCAGAACAGGGCCTGAAGCCATCCGGCGCTTCTGCGGCCGGCTCCCAAAAAAGCGACTTGTAAAATGGAGCTTCAGGGCACTGCAATTCACAAACCTGCAGAGTTATAAATGATAACTCTCGTCCACAAATATATTGAGGGAAGGCAAAGAAGAGGATTAGAAATCAAGGCAGAATTGCAGGAAACAGATTTCAGGAGGTAGATTCGAATCGCCTTTAAAGCACATGAAAAGCGGCAAAACGTTGACAATGATGCCCTTGGCCAAAAAGGGCGTATGCGTTTTTTCCTGAATATATTCAGGAAAAAACGCATACGCCCTTTTTGGCCAACCAAGCAACCTGGAAAGGCAAATCAGCGCTACAAAGAAGTCTCGCTTCCCATCGGTCAAAAGGGCCATGCTGAAAAAAGTGTCAAAACCAGAAATGCAGGACAGGCCAAGGAGAAATGGGAGCCTTGCTACACTGATGGGCGGGATGTAAATTGCCAACAGCCACTCTGGAGAAGTGTAAGGTGTGTCCTGAAACATCTAAAAAACACAGCTTAGAGAGCATAGGGCACTTCCACGCATGGGGGGATAAAGTGGGAAAATTGAAAATCAGCAAGACACAAGCACCCCAAAGTTTAGGGCTGCTCTGTTGACAAGGACCTCCACTTCCTTCCACCTTAAATATCCCAGGAAAGCGAAAAATGGATAAAAAAGTTGTGGTCCTTATGTACAATGGAATATCACTCAGCCATGAAATCAATGTCATAAGGCTAGTAGCAGCATGATGAGTGGATTTAGGTAAGACGATTCTAAGTGAAATAAGTCACACAGAAAAGGACACTTCTCATAAGGTGTCACTTATAGAGGGAATGTAAAAACCGTTACACTTGAACTGAATTACAAAACAGAACAGAGTCACACATGCAGAAAACACACTATGGCTGCTTAACGGGAAAGGTGAGGTGGGGTGATACATAAAACAAGAGTTTCAAATTAGCTCAGATACCGTTCCATAAACCCAATATGGAATAGACAAGACCTACTCCTTGCTCAGAGAACTGGACTCAACACGCCCGATTCACCGCACAAGAATATATCTGACTAGTAATAATCTTAAAACCTATGTATTGATATCTCTCTGTTAGTGTGTCAAGTGGGTGTAAAGCGGCCTAAACACAGCCGTGAAAAGCAGCTAAACCCCATTATAAAAATAAATTACTTTTAAAAACCCATGAAACAAAGACAGGGAAAGAGAGAGAAATTCTTACACAATTCGTTCAGGGGCTGTGATGCAACCTGGATTGACCATATCTAGACCCACAGCTGGATGAGACATAAGGGTGGACACTCTTGGGGCTGAGAGGTTTGGTGAGGTTGGGTGAGCAAACGCAGACCCTTTAAAGTAATACTGCGTGCTACCCATCGCATGGGTCCCAAATCTCCAGGTTCAAGGGCATCTTCCTACATCGAAAACATGCATGAGAAACCCAGAAGATGGTACACCGTGTGATGGGGAAAGGTTTCTAAAACGCACCTCATTTCTCATCTCCTTGTGCTCGGGTTCGCCATTCCAGCCACTTTACTAGCAATCTCCCTACTTGGAGCATCAGCACCTTTAACCTCCTGTTCCGTACAGGTTGCAATTTGTCCTGAGGATGAACGGGAAGACGGGGAACCAATGAGAGACTAGCTCTTGGTGTTGGGACAGGCACAGGTCACTCTAGTTTCCCATCAGGAAGAAGAATTAACCACAGGCTCAGCCTGCCCCCCGGAACCAGAACAGGGCCTGAAGCCATCCGGCGCTTCTGCGGCCGGCTCCCAAAAAAGCGACTTGTAAAATGGAGCTTCAGGGCACTGCAATTCACAAACCTGCAGAGTTATAAATGATAACTCTCGTCCACAAATATATTGAGGGAAGGCAAAGAAGAGGATTTGAAATCAAGGCAGAATTGCAGGAAACAGATTTCAGGAGGTAGATTCGAATCGCCTTTAAAGCACATGAAAAGCGGCAAAACGTTGACAATGATGCCCTTGGCCAAAAAGGGCGTATGCGTTTTTTCCTGAATATATTCAGGAAAAAACGCATACGCCCTTTTTGGCCAACCAAGCAACCTGGAAAGGCAAATCAGCGCTACAAAGAAGTCTCGCTTCCCATCGGTCAAAAGGGCCATGCTGAAAAAAGTGTCAAAACCAGAAATGCAGGACAGGCCAAGGAGAAATGGGAGCCTTGCTACACTGATGGGCGGGATGTAAATTGCCAACAGCCACTCTGGAGAAGTGTAAGGTGTGTCCTGAAACATCTAAAAAACACAGCTTAGAGAGCATAGGGCACTTCCACGCATGGGGGGATAAAGTGGGAAAATTGAAAATCAGCAAGACACAAGCACCCCAAAGTTTAGGGCTGCTCTGTTGACAAGGACCTCCACTTCCTTCCACCTTAAATATCCCAGGAAAGCGAAAAATGGATAAAAAAGTTGTGGTCCTTATGTACAATGGAATATCACTCAGCCATGAAATCAATGTCATAAGGCTAGTAGCAGCATGATGAGTGGATTTAGGTAAGACGATTCTAAGTGAAATAAGTCACACAGAAAAGGACACTTCTCATAAGGTGTCACTTATAGAGGGAATGTAAAAACCGTTACACTTGAACTGAATTACAAAACAGAACAGAGTCACACATGCAGAAAACACACTATGGCTGCTTAACGGGAAAGGTGAGGTGGGGTGATACATAAAACAAGAGTTTCAAATTAGCTCAGATACCGTTCCATAAACCCAATATGGAATAGACAAGACCTACTCCTTGCTCAGAGAACTGGACTCAACACGCCCGATTCACCGCACAAGAATATATCTGACTAGTAATAATCTTAAAACCTATGTATTGATATCTCTCTGTTAGTGTGTCAAGTGGGTGTAAAGCGGCCTAAACACAGCCGTGAAAAGCAGCTAAACCCCATTATAAAAATAAATTACTTTTAAAAACCCATGAAACAAAGACAGGGAAAGAGAGAGAAATTCTTACACAATTCGTTCAGGGGCTGTGATGCAACCTGGATTGACCATATCTAGACCCACAGCTGGATGAGACATAAGGGTGGACACTCTTGGGGCTGAGAGGTTTGGTGAGGTTGGGTGAGCAAACGCAGACCCTTTAAAGTAATACTGCGTGCTACCCATCGCATGGGTCCCAAATCTCCAGGTTCAAGGGCATCTTCCTACATCGAAAACATGCATGAGAAACCCAGAAGATGGTACACCGTGTGATGGGGAAAGGTTTCTAAAACGCACCTCATTTCTCATCTCCTTGTGCTCGGGTTCGCCATTCCAGCCACTTTACTAGCAATCTCCCTACTTGGAGCATCAGCACCTTTAACCTCCTGTTCCGTACAGGTTGCAATTTGTCCTGAGGATGAACGGGAAGACGGGGAACCAATGAGAGACTAGCTCTTGGTGTTGGGACAGGCACAGGTCACTCTAGTTTCCCATCAGGAAGAAGAATTAACCACAGGCTCAGCCTGCCCCCCGGAACCAGAACAGGGCCTGAAGCCATCCGGCGCTTCTGCGGCCGGCTCCCAAAAAAGCGACTTGTAAAATGGAGCTTCAGGGCACTGCAATTCACAAACCTGCAGAGTTATAAATGATAACTCTCGTCCACAAATATATTGAGGGAAGGCAAAGAAGAGGATTAGAAATCAAGGCAGAATTGCAGGAAACAGATTTCAGGAGGTAGATTCGAATCGCCTTTAAAGCACATGAAAAGCGGCAAAACGTTGACAATGATGCCCTTGGCCAAAAAGGGCGTATGCGTTTTTTCCTGAATATATTCAGGAAAAAACGCATACGCCCTTTTTGGCCAACCAAGCAACCTGGAAAGGCAAATCAGCGCTACAAAGAAGTCTCGCTTCCCATCGGTCAAAAGGGCCATGCTGAAAAAAGTGTCAAAACCAGAAATGCAGGACAGGCCAAGGAGAAATGGGAGCCTTGCTACACTGATGGGCGGGATGTAAATTGCCAACAGCCACTCTGGAGAAGTGTAAGGTGTGTCCTGAAACATCTAAAAAACACAGCTTAGAGAGCATAGGGCACTTCCACGCATGGGGGGATAAAGTGGGAAAATTGAAAATCAGCAAGACACAAGCACCCCAAAGTTTAGGGCTGCTCTGTTGACAAGGACCTCCACTTCCTTCCACCTTAAATATCCCAGGAAAGCGAAAAATGGATAAAAAAGTTGTGGTCCTTATGTACAATGGAATATCACTCAGCCATGAAATCAATGTCATAAGGCTAGTAGCAGCATGATGAGTGGATTTAGGTAAGACGATTCTAAGTGAAATAAGTCACACAGAAAAGGACACTTCTCATAAGGTGTCACTTATAGAGGGAATGTAAAAACCGTTACACTTGAACTGAATTACAAAACAGAACAGAGTCACACATGCAGAAAACACACTATGGCTGCTTAACGGGAAAGGTGAGGTGGGGTGATACATAAAACAAGAGTTTCAAATTAGCTCAGATACCGTTCCATAAACCCAATATGGAATAGACAAGACCTACTCCTTGCTCAGAGAACTGGACTCAACACGCCCGATTCACCGCACAAGAATATATCTGACTAGTAATAATCTTAAAACCTATGTATTGATATCTCTCTGTTAGTGTGTCAAGTGGGTGTAAAGCGGCCTAAACACAGCCGTGAAAAGCAGCTAAACCCCATTATAAAAATAAATTACTTTTAAAAACCCATGAAACAAAGACAGGGAAAGAGAGAGAAATTCTTACACAATTCGTTCAGGGGCTGTGATGCAACCTGGATTGACCATATCTAGACCCACAGCTGGATGAGACATAAGGGTGGACACTCTTGGGGCTGAGAGGTTTGGTGAGGTTGGGTGAGCAAACGCAGACCCTTTAAAGTAATACTGCGTGCTACCCATCGCATGGGTCCCAAATCTCCAGGTTCAAGGGCATCTTCCTACATCGAAAACATGCATGAGAAACCCAGAAGATGGTACACCGTGTGATGGGGAAAGGTTTCTAAAACGCACCTCATTTCTCATCTCCTTGTGCTCGGGTTCGCCATTCCAGCCACTTTACTAGCAATCTCCCTACTTGGAGCATCAGCACCTTTAACCTCCTGTTCCGTACAGGTTGCAATTTGTCCTGAGGATGAACGGGAAGACGGGGAACCAATGAGAGACTAGCTCTTGGTGTTGGGACAGGCACAGGTCACTCTAGTTTCCCATCAGGAAGAAGAATTAACCACAGGCTCAGCCTGCCCCCCGGAACCAGAACAGGGCCTGAAGCCATCCGGCGCTTCTGCGGCCGGCTCCCAAAAAAGCGACTTGTAAAATGGAGCTTCAGGGCACTGCAATTCACAAACCTGCAGAGTTATAAATGATAACTCTCGTCCACAAATATATTGAGGGAAGGCAAAGAAGAGGATTAGAAATCAAGGCAGAATTGCAGGAAACAGATTTCAGGAGGTAGATTCGAATCGCCTTTAAAGCACATGAAAAGCGGCAAAACGTTGACAATGATGCCCTTGGCCAAAAAGGGCGTATGCGTTTTTTCCTGAATATATTCAGGAAAAAACGCATACGCCCTTTTTGGCCAACCAAGCAACCTGGAAAGGCAAATCAGCGCTACAAAGAAGTCTCGCTTCCCATCGGTCAAAAGGGCCATGCTGAAAAAAGTGTCAAAACCAGAAATGCAGGACAGGCCAAGGAGAAATGGGAGCCTTGCTACACTGATGGGCGGGATGTAAATTGCCAACAGCCACTCTGGAGAAGTGTAAGGTGTGTCCTGAAACATCTAAAAAACACAGCTTAGAGAGCATAGGGCACTTCCACGCATGGGGGGATAAAGTGGGAAAATTGAAAATCAGCAAGACACAAGCACCCCAAAGTTTAGGGCTGCTCTGTTGACAAGGACCTCCACTTCCTTCCACCTTAAATATCCCAGGAAAGCGAAAAATGGATAAAAAAGTTGTGGTCCTTATGTACAATGGAATATCACTCAGCCATGAAATCAATGTCATAAGGCTAGTAGCAGCATGATGAGTGGATTTAGGTAAGACGATTCTAAGTGAAATAAGTCACACAGAAAAGGACACTTCTCATAAGGTGTCACTTATAGAGGGAATGTAAAAACCGTTACACTTGAACTGAATTACAAAACAGAACAGAGTCACACATGCAGAAAACACACTATGGCTGCTTAACGGGAAAGGTGAGGTGGGGTGATACATAAAACAAGAGTTTCAAATTAGCTCAGATACCGTTCCATAAACCCAATATGGAATAGACAAGACCTACTCCTTGCTCAGAGAACTGGACTCAACACGCCCGATTCACCGCACAAGAATATATCTGACTAGTAATAATCTTAAAACCTATGTATTGATATCTCTCTGTTAGTGTGTCAAGTGGGTGTAAAGCGGCCTAAACACAGCCGTGAAAAGCAGCTAAACCCCATTATAAAAATAAATTACTTTTAAAAACCCATGAAACAAAGACAGGGAAAGAGAGAGAAATTCTTACACAATTCGTTCAGGGGCTGTGATGCAACCTGGATTGACCATATCTAGACCCACAGCTGGATGAGACATAAGGGTGGACACTCTTGGGGCTGAGAGGTTTGGTGAGGTTGGGTGAGCAAACGCAGACCCTTTAAAGTAATACTGCGTGCTACCCATCGCATGGGTCCCAAATCTCCAGGTTCAAGGGCATCTTCCTACATCGAAAACATGCATGAGAAACCCAGAAGATGGTACACCGTGTGATGGGGAAAGGTTTCTAAAACGCACCTCATTTCTCATCTCCTTGTGCTCGGGTTCGCCATTCCAGCCACTTTACTAGCAATCTCCCTACTTGGAGCATCAGCACCTTTAACCTCCTGTTCCGTACAGGTTGCAATTTGTCCTGAGGATGAACGGGAAGACGGGGAACCAATGAGAGACTAGCTCTTGGTGTTGGGACAGGCACAGGTCACTCTAGTTTCCCATCAGGAAGAAGAATTAACCACAGGCTCAGCCTGCCCCCCGGAACCAGAACAGGGCCTGAAGCCATCCGGCGCTTCTGCGGCCGGCTCCCAAAAAAGCGACTTGTAAAATGGAGCTTCAGGGCACTGCAATTCACAAACCTGCAGAGTTATAAATGATAACTCTCGTCCACAAATATATTGAGGGAAGGCAAAGAAGAGGATTAGAAATCAAGGCAGAATTGCAGGAAACAGATTTCAGGAGGTAGATTCGAATCGCCTTTAAAGCACATGAAAAGCGGCAAAACGTTGACAATGATGCCCTTGGCCAAAAAGGGCGTATGCGTTTTTTCCTGAATATATTCAGGAAAAAACGCATACGCCCTTTTTGGCCAACCAAGCAACCTGGAAAGGCAAATCAGCGCTACAAAGAAGTCTCGCTTCCCATCGGTCAAAAGGGCCATGCTGAAAAAAGTGTCAAAACCAGAAATGCAGGACAGGCCAAGGAGAAATGGGAGCCTTGCTACACTGATGGGCGGGATGTAAATTGCCAACAGCCACTCTGGAGAAGTGTAAGGTGTGTCCTGAAACATCTAAAAAACACAGCTTAGAGAGCATAGGGCACTTCCACGCATGGGGGGATAAAGTGGGAAAATTGAAAATCAGCAAGACACAAGCACCCCAAAGTTTAGGGCTGCTCTGTTGACAAGGACCTCCACTTCCTTCCACCTTAAATATCCCAGGAAAGCGAAAAATGGATAAAAAAGTTGTGGTCCTTATGTACAATGGAATATCACTCAGCCATGAAATCAATGTCATAAGGCTAGTAGCAGCATGATGAGTGGATTTAGGTAAGACGATTCTAAGTGAAATAAGTCACACAGAAAAGGACACTTCTCATAAGGTGTCACTTATAGAGGGAATGTAAAAACCGTTACACTTGAACTGAATTACAAAACAGAACAGAGTCACACATGCAGAAAACACACTATGGCTGCTTAACGGGAAAGGTGAGGTGGGGTGATACATAAAACAAGAGTTTCAAATTAGCTCAGATACCGTTCCATAAACCCAATATGGAATAGACAAGACCTACTCCTTGCTCAGAGAACTGGACTCAACACGCCCGATTCACCGCACAAGAATATATCTGACTAGTAATAATCTTAAAACCTATGTATTGATATCTCTCTGTTAGTGTGTCAAGTGGGTGTAAAGCGGCCTAAACACAGCCGTGAAAAGCAGCTAAACCCCATTATAAAAATAAATTACTTTTAAAAACCCATGAAACAAAGACAGGGAAAGAGAGAGAAATTCTTACACAATTCGTTCAGGGGCTGTGATGCAACCTGGATTGACCATATCTAGACCCACAGCTGGATGAGACATAAGGGTGGACACTCTTGGGGCTGAGAGGTTTGGTGAGGTTGGGTGAGCAAACGCAGACCCTTTAAAGTAATACTGCGTGCTACCCATCGCATGGGTCCCAAATCTCCAGGTTCAAGGGCATCTTCCTACATCGAAAACATGCATGAGAAACCCAGAAGATGGTACACCGTGTGATGGGGAAAGGTTTCTAAAACGCACCTCATTTCTCATCTCCTTGTGCTCGGGTTCGCCATTCCAGCCACTTTACTAGCAATCTCCCTACTTGGAGCATCAGCACCTTTAACCTCCTGTTCCGTACAGGTTGCAATTTGTCCTGAGGATGAACGGGAAGACGGGGAACCAATGAGAGACTAGCTCTTGGTGTTGGGACAGGCACAGGTCACTCTAGTTTCCCATCAGGAAGAAGAATTAACCACAGGCTCAGCCTGCCCCCCGGAACCAGAACAGGGCCTGAAGCCATCCGGCGCTTCTGCGGCCGGCTCCCAAAAAAGCGACTTGTAAAATGGAGCTTCAGGGCACTGCAATTCACAAACCTGCAGAGTTATAAATGATAACTCTCGTCCACAAATATATTGAGGGAAGGCAAAGAAGAGGATTAGAAATCAAGGCAGAATTGCAGGAAACAGATTTCAGGAGGTAGATTCGAATCGCCTTTAAAGCACATGAAAAGCGGCAAAACGTTGACAATGATGCCCTTGGCCAAAAAGGGCGTATGCGTTTTTTCCTGAATATATTCAGGAAAAAACGCATACGCCCTTTTTGGCCAACCAAGCAACCTGGAAAGGCAAATCAGCGCTACAAAGAAGTCTCGCTTCCCATCGGTCAAAAGGGCCATGCTGAAAAAAGTGTCAAAACCAGAAATGCAGGACAGGCCAAGGAGAAATGGGAGCCTTGCTACACTGATGGGCGGGATGTAAATTGCCAACAGCCACTCTGGAGAAGTGTAAGGTGTGTCCTGAAACATCTAAAAAACACAGCTTAGAGAGCATAGGGCACTTCCACGCATGGGGGGATAAAGTGGGAAAATTGAAAATCAGCAAGACACAAGCACCCCAAAGTTTAGGGCTGCTCTGTTGACAAGGACCTCCACTTCCTTCCACCTTAAATATCCCAGGAAAGCGAAAAATGGATAAAAAAGTTGTGGTCCTTATGTACAATGGAATATCACTCAGCCATGAAATCAATGTCATAAGGCTAGTAGCAGCATGATGAGTGGATTTAGGTAAGACGATTCTAAGTGAAATAAGTCACACAGAAAAGGACACTTCTCATAAGGTGTCACTTATAGAGGGAATGTAAAAACCGTTACACTTGAACTGAATTACAAAACAGAACAGAGTCACACATGCAGAAAACACACTATGGCTGCTTAACGGGAAAGGTGAGGTGGGGTGATACATAAAACAAGAGTTTCAAATTAGCTCAGATACCGTTCCATAAACCCAATATGGAATAGACAAGACCTACTCCTTGCTCAGAGAACTGGACTCAACACGCCCGATTCACCGCACAAGAATATATCTGACTAGTAATAATCTTAAAACCTATGTATTGATATCTCTCTGTTAGTGTGTCAAGTGGGTGTAAAGCGGCCTAAACACAGCCGTGAAAAGCAGCTAAACCCCATTATAAAAATAAATTACTTTTAAAAACCCATGAAACAAAGACAGGGAAAGAGAGAGAAATTCTTACACAATTCGTTCAGGGGCTGTGATGCAACCTGGATTGACCATATCTAGACCCACAGCTGGATGAGACATAAGGGTGGACACTCTTGGGGCTGAGAGGTTTGGTGAGGTTGGGTGAGCAAACGCAGACCCTTTAAAGTAATACTGCGTGCTACCCATCGCATGGGTCCCAAATCTCCAGGTTCAAGGGCATCTTCCTACATCGAAAACATGCATGAGAAACCCAGAAGATGGTACACCGTGTGATGGGGAAAGGTTTCTAAAACGCACCTCATTTCTCATCTCCTTGTGCTCGGGTTCGCCATTCCAGCCACTTTACTAGCAATCTCCCTACTTGGAGCATCAGCACCTTTAACCTCCTGTTCCGTACAGGTTGCAATTTGTCCTGAGGATGAACGGGAAGACGGGGAACCAATGAGAGACTAGCTCTTGGTGTTGGGACAGGCACAGGTCACTCTAGTTTCCCATCAGGAAGAAGAATTAACCACAGGCTCAGCCTGCCCCCCGGAACCAGAACAGGGCCTGAAGCCATCCGGCGCTTCTGCGGCCGGCTCCCAAAAAAGCGACTTGTAAAATGGAGCTTCAGGGCAC